>NW_028270179.1:38065967-38665967 GCF_037043375.1 Chiloscyllium plagiosum
GGATTGGACTGCACTGTAATGTTCTATGTACAGAGTGAATCTCAGAACATCATTTACGTCACATGTTTGAGATAATTTAAAATGTTATAAATAAAAGTGATATCTCAGCTAATGCAATGCATTAATGGTGTCCGTTAATGGAATCTCTCTGCATTCCAACCTTGAGTCAGACTGGTTCTATTTCCCAGTCGGAATTTATAAAATGTTAAATCAATTGACTGCTTGCATGCTTTCTTGAGCAAAATAGAATGTGTCTGCAAATATAATGCTGCAAATGCAAATTGATCCCCGTGGACCTCTGTGTGTGTGCGTGCATGAGAGAGAGAGAGGGTGTGTGCTTCTGATTACGTGCATAAGACTGTGAATGTGCATGAGGTAGTTCTGTGTTTCCGTGTGTGCATGTTTGCTAACATGTGTGCGTGAGACTGACAGCGTTTCAGCTTGTGAGAGGCTGTGTGTGTGTGTGTGTGTGTGTGTGTGTGTGTGTGTGTGTGTGCACGTGTGTGCATGTGCCTGTTTGAAAGAGAGAGAGGGAGAGCATGTTTTTGAGGTAGAATGTGCGTGTGTGCATGAGTGTGTAAGAGAAGAGATGTAGGCTTGTACGAGTATATGAAATAGAGAGAAATACAGAGTGTATCGTGTAGTGGAGTAAACTGTAGTGTGACAAGAACGCAAGGTTCCACTTGAGGCCATCCCTTTGGCTAACGAATTTGGTTATCAGCTTCTGTTCTGCCACTCTGCATTGTTGCGTATACTAACATTTGCCTTGGAGGATGGTTACCTGAAGATCCAAGGCCGATTATCCCTGACTGCTGACGTGTTCCCCGACTGGAATGGAATATCTCTGTATGATGATTGTGGTCCGTTGTCCATTAATTCGTTTTCGTAGCATTTGCTTGGTCTCACCAATTTCTCATGCTTTCAGGCATTCTTGCCTGCAGAGTATTAGATGGACAATATAGGTAGGTAACATTAGTAACTGCCACTACATGATGGGTGTTTTCTGCATGTGTAATAGTGCAATCTGTCTCGATACTCTGACACCTCTTGCAATATTTGCGATGACAGGGTTATCCAGTGTTGTTGTTGATGTTGTCCTGAAGGTTTGACAGTTTGTGCTTCTAACGATTCTACTTACTTCCTACAAAGAGGCGACCAAAACAGAATACATTATTCCAGCTGCATTCGAAAAAGCGCTTTATTCAGCTGCAGCAAAACCTCGCAGCTCTTAACCTCAATCCCCATTAATGCAGGCCAAATCACCATACACCCTATCAACTTCGTTGGCAACTATGTGGGATCTATGTAGGTCGACCCCAAGATCCCGCTATACCTCAACACTACCAAGAATCCTGTCTTTAATCTGTATTTGGCATTAAAATCCGATCATCCAAAATGAATCGCTTCGCATTTATGTCGGTTGAACTCCACCCACCGATTCTCAGCACAGCTCTGCATCCTGTCAATGTCTTGTTGTAGCCTGAAATGTCCTCAACACTATCTGCAACATCATCGGTGTTTATGCCATTGGCAAACGTACTAAACCACCTTTCTACTTCTTCGTCCAAGTCAGTTATAAAAACTGCAAAGAGCAGAGGCCCAAGGATAGATCCCTGTGCGCCACCACTGATCACGGACCTCCAGGTGGAATACTTTGCATCATTACCACTCACTGTCTTCTTTCAGCTAGCCAGTTGATCTGACAGCCAAAATTCCCTGTATCCCATACTTTCTGAATGAGCCTAGCATGGGGAACCAAATGCCTTACGGAAATCCATACACACCACATCAACCCCTCGACCTTCCACAACTTGTCTCGTCATATCCTCAAACAACTTAATAAGACTTTTGAGGCATGACATGCCCCACACAAAGCCATCATGTTTCTCTTTAATCAAACTATGTTTTCCCAAGCAATTATAATCCTATCTCGCACAATCCTTTCCAGTACCTTTCTTACCACTGACGTAACACTGACTGGTGTCTAATTTGTCGAGATTTCCCTATTACTTTTCTTGAATAGATGAACAACATTTGCCTCTCTCAAATCAAATATAAGTGGTAAGAATGACGAAAACGTCGAAGAAGGACTGAGGGAGGGAGAGAGGATTGCAGACGGATGGAGGAAGGTGGAATGTCAGAAAAATAATGAAGAGAAAGCGAGGAAGGAAGAAGAGTAACACAAGAATACATGCATGGGGGAAATTTTGACACTTAGAATGTAGAAGCGTGGTGATATTAAGCGAGTCCCGGAAGAAGTTGTGAAGGTGAAATGGGAGGAACAAACAATGAACAACAGTGATGAAATAGAAGGAAACTCGAAACGAGAGAAATGAGAGAAAGAAAGAAACACAGTGGATTCGCTGATCGGTGGGACAGTGCGTGGGATGCCAACAAGAATGGATTATTTGCGTTGTCAGAAATGAAAGTAATCGCAGGGCCATTTAAGCTCAACTGCTCAGTTTGTGCCATTTCCCTTCTCCTTCTCTGGGAGCAGAACCTGCGTGGAACATCGGTTGCCTGGCTATGGAGTGTTTGCGCAACAGGATATCAGTCGAGTGAAAAGAGTCATTTCAAATTTCCCATTTATCTCACAAGTGATGCAGAGAAAATGCAATGAAGTTACTCAACCATTCTGAAGAACGGTGACTATACACAAGATAAACTGTGTTTACTCTCTTCACAGATATTTGCTAGACGTGCTGAATTTCTTCATCATTTTATAAGTTTATAATGTCACTAAAAAGGCTGTTTGCCAAATCGCGTTTGCTGAGAAACTGTTGTTTTAATGAGTGGGAAACAGAAATTGTTAGAAATGACCGATACATTGAGGTTTGACATCGATGGACTGAATGGGGACTGTTTCGTTCACAGAACGTCAGTCGTGTGAAAAAAAGTTATGTCAAATCTCTCATTGATGACTTCACTCCCATAATGTATTCGCACCCTACTATATTCTGATCCAAAGTTCTGAGGATAAACAAGATATGTGGGCATACCGTCCCGTTGCTTAGTATTAAATGAAAGTTGATTGATGCTTTGAAAGAGACATCTTTCATCTCGATGGATGCATTGGGGCCATTTGTTTTTCATGTGAATGCTCAAATCTATAATCATCAGATTTTCTAACTTCTCTGAATACAGGATATGCTGAATTCCATGCAGCATGTTGCCTTTCCTCAACAAAGAATCAGGAAAACAGAAAAGAGTAATTATATCAAAGGTAAGAACCAAATGAACTGCGGATTCTGTAAATGAGAAGAAATAAAACATAAGTTGCTGGAAACGCTCATCAGGTCTGGCATCATCTGTGAAGCGAAACCAGAGATAATGTTTCTGGTCCAATGATCCTTGCTCAGAATCCACGTCATAGGCAGTATCGAAAATCCAAGATATATAAATCAATGCGCACTATTTTGCCAATTAATATCATGCTTTTGGTTGGAGAAATACACCGAACAAAAACTGAGTTAAGCAGTACCTTTCGCTGTGCTGAAGTCATTTCACAGACTTCGGTCGACCATATCTCCAAATTAAAATCCACGGAGATATTGCATATTTTTCAGCTCTGCTCTGAATTTGCTCTGGGCTGCTGCATAAATACAAGGTTTAGGAAACAACTAAAATACCTCAAGATATCTGCCGTTTCCAAGGCAATAAATTCAGGATCTGTGAATTTCCCTTGGTAATAAATGGTGCCTCTGAGGTTGGTAATGCCTAAAGCCATGGTAAGTGGTAACCACAGCAAGAGAAAACTTATTGTTATAGAGAATGATAAAATGATGAACCTTCTGCGGTTCTCTATTTCTGAGTCATTTCCATTTCCACTCCTAGAGTTCCTGAGTCCAGTGCAGTTCTATTCGCCAATACAATACGTTTGACCATTAGTGAGTTACACAGGACAATCAGAGAAAGGGGTATCCAAATAACACAAGTGGCACAAAACCAGACATATCCAATACCTGCAGAAGACGAAAAAAAGGTTTCACTTGACGGGCAGTCTCACTGCACCGGGTTAATAAGCAAACATAACTGGTATTTCCTTCAATGCGATCATAACCGTGATGGTTATTGCCAGCATAGTTGCAGTTCTTTTGGTACAATACTGTACAATGCTTTAAACTTTTGGCTACAGAATACCACAAATCGATCAAATGTGAAAGGGTCAACGTACCAAACCGACAAATCCGGAGTAATAGCAGTCAAATATATTATGACTTTACAAATAGGAGTATGGGACAGGAATGAACAAGGAAAGTGATAACTGCAGATGTAATAGAGTATTACATTATTGATCAGGACAAGTATATCTGTTGTTGCCATGCGAACATGTAAACAGTGACGCATTTAAAGAGGCCACGTTTTCGTTGTGAAATAATCCAAATTGTGGCCAAGTTTGCTGTGAGAGAATAAATAAGTGAATATTATTGCGATACCAAATGCATCTTAATATTCATGATATTGCTTGAAATACGTTCAGGTGAGTCAACTTTTATTCCATTGACAATATATGAAAAGTATTTTGTCAATTATCACGGAAATCAGACTGCAAACGATAACAAATACGCGGGATCATTAAGCAACATAATTGAGTCATTACCACGATGAAGTGAACACAGATCGAAAGGAAGATTTATTGAATCATAGAATCCATTCACTGTGGAAGCAAGACATTTTGCCTGAAGAGTTCACGTCAACCTTCTGAAGACCAACCTGCCCACACACACTCCCCTGACCTATTGCTGCCTTAATTCTGCGTCTACTATATCTAATCGAGCGTTGCTGCACACGACGGGAAATTTCACCTGGCCATTGCACCTAACCTGCACATCTTTGTCTGTGGGTGGAAAATGAAGCCACTGGTTGAAACTCGCAAAGACACGGGAAAACATGTAAACGCCATATTGACAGTCGCCCAAGGCAAGATTCAAAATCGTTTTCCTGGCACTGTGACCCAACATTGATCAGCTGCTTCTGAAAATTATTTGTTGTGAATCGTTGACATAGAACAAATTGGTCACTTGACTCAAAGTGCAAATAACCAACCAGAGAGATGAACATGAGAAGTGGATTAAAACATTAGGATCTCTCTTGGCACAGGGCTGGTGACCCTGCCAATGGACCAGGAAACACTGAAGAAAGTTCGCCAGCTCTGGAAGGTTTAAATCACTTCACAATAAGTTGATTAGGAAAAATAGTTTAAAAAATAAATCGACTCACCGGGAAGAGCAACCAGTGCAAGAATCGGGTAGTAAATCTCTTTCATCAGCAGAATTGTAGGCTTACTCATTTTGTGTGACATTGAATGACTTCGGTAGTGCTGAAGTATTCTGATTAGCCACATCTGAGGCATGGAAGTGAATCTATATTTATGCATGCATTAAACCGTTGAGGAAACAACCAGTTGCATTACTCAGATTAATCGCAGTGATTTAACTAATATAGTCAGGTAAGTTGCTGTTTGGCTGGAGCAGCAGATTGAAAAAAAAAAGACATTCAAAGTGGGAAAATCAAGTACATACCGACCGAAGTGGCAATGTGAGGTATTTTTGATGCAAATTGGCCTGTCAGTATCTGTGGCTAACCTCTGCCATCAAACACCCTTCTGATAGTTTATTAGATATGGAAATGTGTTGCTGGAAAAGCGCAGCAGGTCAGGCAGCATCTAGGGAACAGGAGAACCGATGTTTCGGGCATTAGCCCTTCTTCAGGAATGAGGAAAGTTTGTCCAACTAAAAGATAGGGAGGAGGGACTTGGGGGAGGGGCGTCGGAAATGTGATAGGTGGAAAGAGGTCAAGGTGAGGGTGATAGGTCAACTGGGGTGGGGGCGGAGAGGTCGGGAAGAAGATTGCAGGTTAGGAAGGCGGTGCTGAATTTGATGGATTTGACTGAGACAGGCTGGGGGGAGGGGAAATGAGGAAACTGGTGATAGTTTATTAAGCATGCATAATCTACTTCTGGTTAAAGCCATATGAAATACGTACGCTCTTGATTTCTTACATCTTAGGAATCTCCCACTTTGGTCATTGAACATTTCTGGCCGTTCTTTATCGGGCCTCTGAGAATTTTCTTACCTCTGCATTCACTGGGCTAAATTGATCTCTGTGTTTCTCGAATGCTGAGTTTCAGTCAGCTATATTTCTTCCCCCCGTGCATCAGGATCACTTTGTTGACCTTTGTCGATCATTTTGTCTGATGAATTTTGCTCAATGACAGTTGACAAGCTACTGAATGCTTCAGCTACAGAGTGACTCACCATCACTGATAATTGTTGAAGGTCTAAAAACTTTCTATCCATCTTAATCGCAAAATGACTGCTCTCAGATGCAACGGTGGCTTTGTATTTAAACCTGCTGCCACTGGTGATATTGTTGTCTGGCGTACTAACTTAAATATTGCAGAATCCGAGCAATATTCTGTCTTCCTATCTCTCCATGGATAATGACTAACCCTCCTCCACCCGCCAATGGAAGATTATGCCATTGTTTCTCCAGTTATCATGAACCTCATTTTATCCGGTGATCCCCCTCTACTTCATCTCAGCCATGCACAGCCCGCTCTTACCTCTTTCCTAAAATCCACGAACAGGGCTACCAGGCATGTTCTATTATTTCTGCCTGTCCTTGCCCAACAGAACTCATGTCTTTCGTCATCGACTTGACTCCCCCCCCCTTTCTGAGACTCTACCCGCACAAATCCGCCGTTTCTCTGTCACTTTAAGTCAGTTTCTTGAATTACCAGTATGTGGGGGTACAGCCGCTCCCTATTTGTCAGACATCCTTCACGTGTGCATCCCCCATCAGAATGGAATCAGGGCTTTTCAGTTCTTTCTGGAAAAACGGTCTCAATCGTACCTATCCACTACCACTCTTCTACTGCTGGTTGAGACTGTCCTTTCGCTGAAAGGCATCTCTTCTAACACCTCTCATTTTATTTAGAATGAATTGAGCTCCATCCTGCTCACAGTCAACAAGTCTATCTCTGAATTCTCCTTTCTCAATTTTGCAATCTGTTTCCATTTCTGTGGATACGTCGGCCACCAACATGCACGACAAACCCACTGACTCCCACAATTATCTTAACAAACATTCTCACATCCTGTTTCCTATAAGGACTCCATTCCATTCTACCAGTTCCTTTGGCGCTGCCACAACTTTTCTGATGATGCAAACTTCGACAAAGGGATTTCCGAACAGTGCACCTATTTGTTCAGTCGAGGATTACCCAGTATCGTATTTGTCAGGGTCATGAGCAGCATATGATCCATCTCCCACACTTCATACCGTATGCTTTTTCTTCTCATCAATACCAGCAATAAAGTTGCCCTTATATTCAACCACAATCCCACCAGCATCCACATGCATGGCATCATTAGTCTACATATCCGTCAGCTCCGTTGGGATGCCGCTACTAGTTACAGACTCCCCTCCCCTCCTTTGCCAGATATCTGCAACGAACATTGCCTCTGGGACACCTTTGTAAATTCCTTCTTTACTCCCTCCACTTACCTGCCACATCGCAGCAGCTTCCTATGCAATTGCAGAAGGTGTAACGCCTGCCTGTTTACTTCCTGGCTCCTCACCACCCAAGGTCCCAGACACAACTGCTAGGTGAAGGGACGCTTCACCTGCACTTCACTCAGTCACTGTATTCACTGTCCACAATGTGGTTTCCTGTACAATCGTGAAACAAAGTGAAAGCTGGATGATGACTTTGAGAACATTGATATTCTGTCTACCAATAAATGACCCTGAGCTTCTAGCTACTTGACACTTCAACACCACCACAGTGTTCTCTGGCTAACATCTCTGCATCGGCTTTACGGCCCCATCACTGCTCTAGCAAAGTGCAGGACACGCTGAAAGAATAGGGCCTCATTTTTTCCTTGGGATTCCTTCAGCATTCTGGACTTAATGTCAAGTTCAAGAAGTTTTCTCCATGTTTTCCATAATCTCCACACAAATGGCCTTGTCACCACATGTACTGCTCTGAAACACTACCCATTAGCGCCAAGCAATAGCGTCATTTGCAGCTATTCACTCCCACTGACTGACTTATATCCACTCATTTGTTCGTTCAACTATTTTTCTCTCATTTTCTTTCTCTCCATTTGAAGTTAACTCTCCCCTTCCGTCTCTCCTCCAACATATTCTGTTTCAAAAACCTTAATTTTCTTGCTGCAATAAGTTCAGAAAACGGGTCTCTGAAACGAAAATATTAACTCTGATTTCTCTTGACTGATGCCTCCAAAGCTGGCGCGATTGTCCTGGAATTCTTGATTTTGTTTGAGAATTCCAGTATCCATAGTCATTTGGGCTTGCGGTCAGCTGTGCCAGCAGCTGTACTTCAGCATCGCTTCTACTCAATTGAGGCTCATATATTGTTATTGTTAGAATATATAACATAGAACATAAAACTGTACAGCACAGGAATCGGTTGTTATGTGTGTGCGTGTGCCTGTGTGCGTCTGTTTGTGAGAGAGTCAGGATAGTGTGAGTACGTATATCTAAGTGTCTGCATGTGAGTGTGTGTCTGTGCTTGCATGTATGTGCCTCTCAAGGTGCAAATGTGTGTGTGACTCAGAGAGAGTGCTCAGATGAGAGAGCATTTGCCGGAGTCTGTGATTATGTAAAAGGGTCCATGCATGTGCATGTGTTTGAGCGAGGGTGCGTGTGAGTCTCCATCGTGTAGTGGGGTCACCTGTAATGTGACATGAACACAAGAAGCTGTTTGAAGCCATCCCCATCGGTACCAAACTTGGTTATCTGCCTCTGCTTGGTCCTCTGCCTTGTTGCGGATCCAGACGTTTGCCTTTGAGAATGGTAAGCCGAAGATCTGAGGCCGAATGTCACTGTCCGCTGAAGTGTTCCCCGATTGGGAGGGAATGTCCCTGTCTGGCGATTGTTACGCGATGTCGTCGGAGAGTCTGCATGGTCTCGCCAATGTGTGATGTCTCGCAGCAAACATGTCTGCACAATATAAGATAGATGATGTCGCCAGAGTCACATGAGTACCTGTCGCATACATGCTGAGAGGTGTCCGCACTTTTAATGATAGCATCCATATCGACATTCTCAAACGAGTTGCAACAGGCGACTTCACAGGGTTGTATGATGTTGTGATGGATGTCGTCCTGAAGGTTGGGCAGTTTTCTGTGAACAATGGTCTGTTTAAGGATTGATGGTTGTTTAAATGGAGAAGTAGTGTCGTGGGAAGGTCTTGAAGAGGTGCTCATCTTCAATAATAATGTGTTGTAGACTGCAAAGAACATAATATGATTTCTGAGCTCCCTGGAACTACTGGACAATGTAGTGTACCCGAACGGTCGTATCCCGTGTCTGTCTCCTGAGGAATTCATTACAGTTTATCACTGTGGTACATCGGAATTGGTGAATGATGAGGTTTGCATCGTTCCCTTTTCTTATGAGGGCGTTCTTCAACTCCTTTAGTTGTCCATCGCGTTCCTTGTCATCTGAACACATCCTGTATATATGCAGTCTTTGTCTAAAGGAGATGGCTGTTTTAATGTGTTTCGCATGGAACCGAAGGAACTGCAGCAACATGAGGTGATACATGGACTTGTGGTAGTGTGAGATACCAAGGTGGTATCCTTGATGGAGATGCGTATGTTGAAAAATGAGACGAATACTAAAGAGTAGTCCATGTCTTTTCTCGAACGGAAATAGCCTCAAGAAATTCAGCCCTTTCGCATTCGACATTCTCTCCATAAGAGGCAACATTCCCAGTAAATCTCCTCTGCATCTTTACAAAGTTTCTACATCCTTCCTGTAATGTGGTGACCAGAATTCTTCGCAATACTTTCAAATGCGGTTGCGCCAGCGTTTTGCACAGCTGCAACAAGACTTCATGGCTCTGAAACTCAATTGATCTACCTATAAAAGCTAGCACACTCTATGCCCTCTTAACAACGCTGTCAAACTGGGTGGCGACCTTCAGGGATATGTGTACAGGGATATCGAGATCCCTCTGCTCATCTGTACTACCAACAATCTTACGATTAGCCCAGAACTCTGTACTGATTTTGGCTCTTTCCAAAGTGAATTACCTCACAATTATCCACATTAAAGTCCATTTGCAATTGCCATTTCAATCCAAGAATAAATCCCATTGGGCCAGTGAACTTATCTATTTTCAACGTTTGCAAATTACTGAACATCTCTTCCTTGCGAACCTCAATCTCGTCTAGTCCAGTCTAATAGCCTGTATGTCAGCATTCTCCTCGATAACATTATCTTTTTATAGTGATATTAAAACATTATTTCTGTCCTCACTCCGCTGAATCTCCTGCACTCTGCAGCTACAATTGAGGTTTCCTTCCGTTTCTGAATTAATTCAAGCTGTCCCAAAGAGCATTAGCAAATTTCCACCTCCAGGATATTGGTATCCCTCTATATCATTCAATTTGTAGACTTCCACCGACACGACAATGAGCCCAAATATCCAATTATCCGATTCCGTCCATCCATCTCCATCTCTGTGTCCACGCATTCAACCCCCCTCTCTCCTTATTCCTTGCTTTGCTAGCAGGTCGCATTGGAAACAAACCAGAAATAGCAAGTATGTTTCTTCCATCTCTAAGTTTCGCCCCGAGCTCCCTGATTTGCTGCCTTAAATTCCTACCCATTATGTAACCTATGATGTTGACACCTACATGAACCAAGGTTTGGAACTGCTCCTTCTCCACCTCAAGGATTCTCCGAGACAGCAGGATCCAGCAGACTTTGGCGGCACGGTGGCACAGTGGGTAGCAGTGCTGCCTCACAGCGCCAGAGACCCTGGTTCAGTTCCCACCTCAGGCGACTGGCTGTGTGGAGTTAGCACGTTCTCCCCGTGTCTGCGTGGGTTTCTTCTGGGTGCTCCGGTTTCCTCCCACAGTCCAAAGATATGCAGGTTAGGTGAATTGGCCATGCTAAATTGCCCGTAGTGTTAGGTAAGGGGTAAATATAGGGGTATGGGTGGGAGTCGCTTCGGCGGGTAGGTGTGGACTTGTTGGGCCGAAGGGCCTGTTTCCACACTGTAATGTAATCTAAATCTAAAAAAAATCGAATCCCTGGCACCTGAAAGGCAAGACACCAACTGAGAGTCTCTCTCATTCCCACAGAACCTTCGATCTGTCCCCAAAACGATGGAGTTCCTCAGTAATTAATGCTCCGGTCCTCTCTCCCCTTACCTTCTGAGCTACAGGGACAGACTCTGTGCCAGAGACCTGTACCTCATGGTTTACAGGTCAGTGGTCACCCGCCAACAATATCCAAAATGGCATCCTGATTCTTGAGGGAAATGCTTACAGGGCATCCCTGCACTGTCTGCCAGTTCTCCTTTCGTCCTCTGACTGCAACAATTACTTGTACCTGAGGTGGGATTATCTTCCTGTGGCTCCTCTCAATAATACGAATGATCTGAAGTTCGTCCAGTCTCCGAACAGTTTCCGAGGAGCTGGAGTTAGGTGCATTTCCTGCAGATGAAGTCAGCAGGGACATTAGTAGTGATCCTTCCATCCCACATTCTGCAGGCAAAGCATTCAACTGCCCTAACATTCATTCGCACACTTTTAAAATCCTCAACACGGCGGAAGTGGGGACTGAAGATGCTGGAGATCAGAGTCGAAAGGGTGGTGTTGGAAAAGCAAAGCCGGTCAGGCATCATCCAAGGACCAGGAGAATGGACGTTTCACTAAATAGCTGAAAAGATTGGTCGTGAAAACCATCCGATAAAAAAGTGTCGAATTCCTCCTCTACAGTAGCGTTACTTATTGATTTTCACAATCTGCATTCAGATTCAAGTGACTTGTTATGGCACATGATCCTTCTTTGCATATTTCTCGGGTTCAATTTCAGTTCAAAGTCATTTCAGAAGATAACCTCTTCAGTTTTCCTTTTCGGTTTCTCTTATAAATACATAATATTTACGAATCTTTGTGTCTCTGTCTTTGAACCAATTAGATTCCATGTAATGAGAACCAAAATCCATAATTTTTTAACGCTAATTTCTTTATTAATTAAAAATGCGAATCATCTCGCATGAAAATACAAACGCCAAAGACTTGTTTTCATTTCATAGTAAATTAACCCGTCCCGACTTTTCATGCTGTGACCATGCCTGAACATAGGTCTTGAGTTATCCTATTACTGATTAATTAACCTTTCTTTCTGTTGTCCTTTTACTCGTTTTCCTTTCCTCTGACTTCTTGCAAAGTTTCCCAATAGTTTTAGTTTAAGCCTCGATGAGCACTCTCGCTAATAATGCCTTTGGGTAATCAGGTCAAAATCTGTCGTTCTGAAATTTGTTGCCCGATTCTATGAGGGGAGGGAAACATGGCAATTTGCCCACGTGACATTTGGGATAATGTCGGAAAAGCCTGCATTGACGTAGTTCTCTTACCACACTGACAAGTCATTTCCTTTATGAAAATTTCATTTGAAGCAAATAAATATTTGATTGATAGTTCAGTTTGTGTATTTGATCGATTTATCAGTAAAGGAGTAATTCAAAGCAGACTTCAACTGCTCTCTGAACTTAGTCTACAGAACAGAATTGATGATGGTATTTGTGCAGCAACGAAGAGGCTGTAGCATGAAACCCAATTCTAACATGTACCAATGTAAATAAACAAACTGAAATCCAAAATTATACATGCCTCTCCAATAGAAAAAAAGAGATGAAAATTGAACAAAACAGAATGAAATTATCTGAGATGAAAAAGAGTAAAATAATGAATTTCCTTCGAATTGTCATCTCTTGATTTCTCCAATTCTCTCCATTTCTGTGAGCTCGCAGCCTCCTTCCTGCTTTACGGTTCACTAACGCATCAGACGGAGAAATCATTGAACACCAGTATGAGAAGAAATGGGAGAGTCGCGTTTAAGATATGGTGGATAATCTTGATGGTGACCCAGGCACGAGAGAATAGCACACTGTATTATTACACAAAACTCGGGGTCTTTCCTCAGAATATACGGTCGTGATAAAATAAAGCACCGGAAAAGATTGCTTGAACAGATCAACACAGTCATTGCTCCGAGAAGCACTGTCACCAATTACTTACTGCAGCTTTGACTTTTCAGCTTCTGCCAACAAATATTGACAAACCAATTAAATCACAGTGATACAGACAGAACACTTAGTGGCTGCAGAAAGCACAGCAGCGTGGATAGTGCACACAGGAATGGACAACAGGATGTAAAACTGTTCCCAATAAACGTTGTGAACATATATTGATATCAGATATAGGATAGTGAACAATGGATCGGCCACTGCCATAGGCCACAAGATAAAAACTGATACCTGGAGACAAGCCACAAGCTTTATAAAACAGGCCGAAGATCCTTGCTATGTTAACTGTGAGAAAGGCAGGAAAAAATTGCATCGACTGGAGGCAAGTTTCCAGCAGATTGAGGATCTACTAAGATTATGAAATGGGTCACCGTCTGCAGTGAGGTTCGTCAGATGTCTGAACCTTACAGAACAAATGAGAATATCTGAATTATTTTAACTGTTGTGAAAAAGAGAGGAAAATATGCTACTTTCCTCCCAAACAGACAAAGCACATTAATGAGAAGATTTTTTTAGAATATTCGCACCTACCTGATCACTCAAGAAGAAGCACAAGTCAATTCTTTACGATTCATAATGAAGACTGTAAACGTGTTGCTTTCTTGAAGGATTTTCTACAAGTTTCTTGAACTTAAATGGAGGTTCGAGCCTTTTGCCTTTCAGTCTAAATCATGGTCACTCCACTGTAGTGAAGAAAATGTGCGGAGGGAGAGAGTTTGTACACCTTTAATTACATTGCCATTGTTGTACATGCGGAGTAACGGGAAGAAGAAAGACTATTCCTATTTACCTGCTCATTTCAAAAGTTCTTTGTTCCACATTTCCATCTAGCGTTGGATCCATTTCCATTTTTAACTACAACGGTGTTTCTTTCAAAACGAAATTCGAAGGCGTCTTCTTCTGTTTGGAATGGGGATTCATCTCTGCAGCTTTTTTATTTTGTTTACCTTGCTCAGATACGACCCATCAAATAAAATATCTGAAATACAATATTCCAGAACATTTTCCATGTAACACCCAGATTCAGAAAGTGACTAGTCCCTCATTATGCGACGTATGAGTCGAAGCAATATAAGTTTCATTAAAATAAAAACTCTAAAAGATGTCTATCAGAGGTGATCAGACAACCAATAGACACTGCGAACGTATTGTATGAAGCAATTAAATCAATGACTGATCTGTTTGTCTCACGGTCTTCATATTTTCACTCATGCCTCGATAACGCTGGATTCTCATGTCTTTCATAAATCTATCTGTAACTGTCACAAAACATATCGAATGACTGCCTCTATTGCTTTCCGGGAAGAGGTTAAACGCATTAACAGTTCTGAAATCAAATAAGGAAAAGTGTCGATATTTAATTTGGGATGTTTTGCATCGAGTCGAAACATAAGTGGTTTCTGACAGTATAAATATTGAGGAACCGTGTCAGAAATAATAAGAGAGTTGTGTTTCGAATGTAGTGGAGATAATGCATCGTGACCTAATCACAAGAAACACAAAGACACACTTTTCACAAATCCACGGTTTGTTTCTGTTTCCTGTTATACCAGCTCTTGTAAACATTCAAAAATATTCCTGATGAAGTAGAGAAAACAGTTGTTGTTTTGTTTTCTGCATACCCAATATTCAAGACCGGTGACTAAGTCCACAGCTACATCATCCCTGTTGAACACCACAATGAAATACCATTGGATTGAATGTGATTGCATTCTTTGTGTGTGTGGAATTTTTTAAGAGCGCGTTACATCTTAAATAAATTAATCAAATTCACATTCGATTTATTCTATGTTATCATAAATTGATGCGTGTGTGAGAGAAAGGGACAGAGCAAGCGAGAGACAGTCAGAGAGGGATAATCTGATAGAGGGATACCTCGTGTCTTAACGTCGATGCAGGTGTTCCAGTGTTATTGCATAACCTGCAGTGCACTTGGCAAAGATGATTCTCTTACTTTGTTCCAGACTTTTCCGTTTCGAAAATCTCAGCTCTCCGCATCGGTCATTTCACGGTTGCACACTCATTATGCCTAAACTCAATTATTATCCAAGAATTGCGTCACTTAATTCCCTTTATTCCAGAGCGTGTTCATTTGCTCACAACGCAAACTCAAGGCAATCACCGTAGAGTGTCCATGAACTTTTCAGTCCGAGATTTGAGCCAATTTCCCCACCCCAATTAAATGTTGGTCAGTAGAGCCTATGCTTAACTCCATCGTTTATTTTCCTGAATTCACCAGTATTATCTCTAAAGAACGTCCACCTCACAGTTGCTTTCTCCATAGAATTCACTTATGTCACTGAGGGAAGGAAACAGCCATCCTTACATGGTCTGACCGACATGTGACTCTAGACTACAGCAATATGATTAAAACAAGAGCCCTCTGTGCAATTAGGAATGGAAAATAAATGCTGCTGATCCAGCCCTCATGACGTAAATGAATTATTTTTTAAAAGTCAACAATGCTTTCGGACCATATTCTGCATCTTAGCATTCAAGACCGTCAATTTCCACAGTCAGGAGAATGAAAACGGGGTGTACTTTAAACATAGAAATGAATGCATATCTGGATGGAAATGATGACAAGGACCGTTTCAAATGAACGGAGAAATGGAAATCATCTTTCATGTCGTTATTGAACGTGTAACTGTACATGTAAACATAAAGGCCAACAGAATTCCAAAATTTCCAAGTGTGTCGCACTAGTTGGCATTTGAAAGCACTGTTAAGAGAATATCCAGCCACCTTTTTGCATGTATGGTATCATATTCCAGCCATTCTTATTAAGCAGACGACAGTTAATACCCGTAAACCTACCAGTGAAACAGATGTACTTTTACAACAACTCCATATTTGCCAGTGTTAGCACTACCTTTCAATTTTTGTCCTTTTTATGCCGAAATTTAAAGTGATATTCCAAATGCTGTTGAGGCAGAATTTAACTGATATTCGAGACTATTATCCTGATCGGCCAGAGTAGTAGATCAATGAGATTACCACAATAATAGTCCCCTGGGCAAAAAAAAAAGGAAAATAATAGCTGATACCTCTGGTCAATTATTTTGTAAGTGTAATTGGTAAATAAAGAGTTTTGTGACAGTGGGGTCTGGTTAATAAAGATATACCTGATGCTTTATTGAGCAGCTGGACTGAGGCGTGCTGGATACTGCTGATGTTATGGAGGGATGAACTGATAAGATTAGTACTGGCCAGTATTCTGAGAGAAGCATCACCTCAGGCATATCGGAAAACTTGGGCATTATAACAGTCAGGCTGCTTGTCAGGTCTTTTCGAATGATGAGGCTGGAACTGAGGGATAAAGAGCGGATTTTGTCTTTGGAAGTGGAGACAATCGTGCCCATCTGTCAGAAATTTAAAATTAGCAAAAAAAAAAGCAAAAAATGCAAGTCATTTCTGTTTGGAATTTGAATAACATTTGTTTAAAAAATAGGAAAACCAATAATTGCAATGATGGGATAGTAACCCGTTTGCATAAAAATCAGTACTACTTCAACCCCCATCGCCAATGGTGCAAAACCTAAAGGAAGAAAGTAAAGGCACAAGTGTAAACTCCTGTCAATTCTTATATTCTTCAATTATATTTCTGTTAGGTTTTCGTCCTTTGTTGGAAGCTATCAATTGATTGGTCACAGTTACCGAACTCTTCTCTGTCTGTGGCTGGTAGTCTTCCTAACATTGGAGGTGTTGTTCCGCTGTCACTGTGGGATTAAACATTGAAATGAGCTAATTGTAAAGAGAATAGTGAAACCTGCCTGTAAGACTATCATGATCCATGGATACTGGCAATATACACAATCACTGAACAAATAGGCTCTGTTAACTCCATTTAACAATCTACTTTCAGATCACAATAAAGTAGGACATTGTCATTGTCAGCATGTGATGTATGAGTGCAGATAAGGAAAGGGATTATGGCAGGGCAGAGTGATTAGTGATAAACACAATGCGTAAAAAATAACAAGGGTGATGCGAGAGAAAATAAACAGCGATGTGATAAGTTTAGATCTGGGATACACTGCCTTAGAATGCCTTGGAGGCATGTCCACTTGAAGCATTCAAGAGGGCTTTGTTCATTCTGTTGATACCATCAGTTATCAAGGATATGAGGAGAACAAAGGAAATTGACACAAGGTAAAAATAGGCATTGAAGAGTTGGTGCATACATGATGGGCGAAACGACCTCCTTCTGTGCCAACCAGTTTCGTCTTCCTATGGTCATTCAACTCTCCACGATATGGGTGCAATGTCAGATCATTGGACAGTTGCAAAAGTTTCTCCTTGTTTAATCTTGGAAATATGTGTTAGCCAGTTTGATACCAGTGATACATTGAGGATATTTTCTGAATTCATAAATGGGGCAAATAATTTGTTACTTTATAGGGAATAAGCAGTGTCGATATTATATCGGAAAATCGGGTCTGGCCAAATTACTTTAGCTATTTAATTCAATATTATGAAGATGTTGTTACATATTTAATCTCCATAAACAAAATGGGCTTGTTTAGAAAATTGTAGTCTGTTGATTGAAGAATTAGTAAAAGTGTGGATATGACATTGATGAAGAGACTGAATGAACGGATGATTCATGAGATCGCTATTCTGCAATATTCCCCCAAAATTGGCATTTTTACTTTACTCATTTTGATCAAATCAAATAAACTAATCGACAATGGAGTGAAGTGCCAGTTTGGAAATAGTTTAGATGGGAGACTTAGTGGTCTTCTTCCCAAAGAAGAAGACCATTAAGCAAGGAGTAAAACGAGACTGACTTTATGCGCATCATACTGACTGGATTAAGAGCAGATAGATTTGCTAAAATGTATACAAGATATTCAGTTGGAAGAAGACAGAAATCCGGTGCAAATGCTATAAATAATTGTTTCAACCTCGACAGACGGGTTTTATTCCTCACGCTGAATCATCCCTGTTACTAAGTTTTGCTGAGTTTTGATTTAAATCACAGTTTGTGTCTTAACAAACACTGCTTCTGTTTCCATATTCTTAAGAGAATAAACTTGCGAGCTAATTAAAAATTCTATCAGACATTTGATTTTTCTTTGGCTGTCAATAGCTCATCGCTGTGAAGTTATTACAAGCGGGGTTCGGTGATTGAAAAGGTCTTATTAATTTTATTAAAACGATTATTAGCTATAAGTCTGCTCACATCCCACAGGACTTCCAATGAATGAACTACATCTCATAGTTTTTGGAATCTATGTGTACACATTCATTAACTCTTCCTGTCTGTCGTCCTCACTATCTCTGTCAACGTTGGACCTTTACATTTGCTGCAGGTTCAAAAACTCTTATAACTTTATTTCAGTCCTGGATCCCATGCTTGAGTTTTAATGAAAAGCAAAAAACAAAAAAAAACAAAGATTTATGTTAAACTTAATACGTAAAGAATTCGAAACTGTAGTGAAAGTTTTTCTTCCATTTCTGATCGCCAGATATTTGAAAAAATGTGAAAGCAGTTAGAAGGGCTGCAGAAACTGTTCACAAAAATGGACTCAGGGATGAGTGGCATTATACACATCGAAGTGCGTGGAAGAATTTGAGAATTGCTGAAAAACATGCTGATGTGCCAAGTGGGGGAGAATTTCAAAATTATGATACATCTGAATAAAGAATGAGAGAAAAAAACCTCATGTGACAGGTAAATATCTAGAATGCACAGTGTGTGAGTGTGGTGGATATTCGATTATCTACATCCTACATCCTGTAACAACACGGGTGCGAACCCTTCTGTTACTTATACCAAACACCCAGAAAAGCTCACCTTGTTTCGTAATGTCTTAAATATGAGTGACACCATAATCCAAAATTCAACTATTTAAAGGAAAAAAATAACAAATCATTCTTGATTTCTAAAAATGAACATTAAACAACAACTTCCTAAACATCGAAGATTTCTTTCCTGGAAATGTTTGTAATCTGCATCTAACTCTATAAAAGTATAATGTTTCAATAAAAAAAACCTTTTTAAACTTGCATCAAATTAAGTTCAGAAAAAAACACATTGCTGTTGTCTGTGGTGTCTTTCACCTTTTCGCTATTGATCTCCTTGGTCGTATTCTGTCCTTTACTGTAAAGATGTTTCATATGAAAAAGGTACATTTGATAGAGAGTGTTTTGAATGGCAGTCTGTGTCGCTGGCAGATTACTCTGTCTAACTTTCAAAATGCCTGCTTCTTTATTCCCTTAATGTCGCATCATGTCATTGGTTTGAGGCTGGCAAAAAAACAACAATAAATTCAATATCGATTGGTTTTAGTATTCTCAGTCATAATTTAAGCTGATTGCTTCAATTCGAATTGACTTCAGAATAGCAAGCAAACCTCAAGGCATGTGTTTCACTTCCAAATGTTAAATATTTTCAATTTTCCAGTACACTCTAAGCCTGCCAGCTAGTCAATTGGCAGGTGCTTGTACGCTCTCAGTATTCACTCTCTTTTAAAGGTTCAGAACACGCCTTCAAATTCAAAACAATCAAGAAACCTCCGGATGTACCCATCAAATTCGGCCCGTCAAAATCCATGGCTTTAAGGGAGTTCCTGTCAATATTTGGGAAGCTAAAAACACCCAAAACAGCACTCCGTTCCTTTCACATCTATCCGTGATCTACTTATACAACTGTTCCTCAACCTCTCGCTGGTTATGAGTATAACCCCATCCTAGTAATTGCATCCTTCATGATTTTTTTCTACTCTTGCTCGATAAGACCTGTCAGATATCTTCTCTTACTACCGCAGTGACAGTCTCATTAATCAATTATGTCATACATTCACCACTTTTACGTCGTTCTCTGTCGCATCTGAAACATCCAAAACGGGAACGTTGAGCTGCCAGTCCTGCCCTTCGGACAACTGCGTTTCAATAATGGGCTATCACATCATAGTCATCATCGTCATAATCATCCACAGTCAAAGCACATCTGCCTTAACTGTCATCCTCATTGAGTTACAGTAAACACGTTTCAGATTGCCAGGACTGCCATGTGCATCAACTGGCTCTGCCCATGCTTCCAAGAAGATGCAGCTTACTGAAAACGCCTTCTATTCAATGAAGAATGGGCCACTAAAGTTCGGTTTATCCACAGCTCAGCTTCGTTTTTACAGCCAGATGGTTGCATACTAACCATCAGTCACACGATTGGCATTTTAATGCAAGCTTACAAATATTTGGACGGATACATGAATGGTAACACTTGAAGGAACATGGCCAAAACGCAGGCATATGGCAGTACTTTATTTTGTAACATGGTCGGCGTGGATTACTTGAACCAAACAGTGAATACCCATGCAGTAAGAATGCAGGAATCGAGAAGGATATATTGACGTTTGCCCAGGTCATTTCCTCTGCCTTGAAGCTCTTCAACCATGTCGTGAAACAAACTCGATACCACAGCCACATTTGCTTCCTCAGTGCATGCGTCCATAACCAACTCATCCCACACGGACTCCGGACCACCTTTAAACCAGCAGAGTTCGGACCCGAACAGGACAAACAGTACAGACAACAGATTCAAAAACACCAGCAACAGTTCTCCTTCAAGATCCTCCGCTCCACGCTTGCAGCAATGCGCCGGCACCTAACCTCTCTACATTCTGCCCTGCCTCAGCTGAGGGCCACACTCTCTCAGAATTCCAAAGGACCCACTCTGTACGACATCCTCAGGTGAATTCATACTCTCAACAAAATTCCATCTCAAAAATCAAAAACTGTAAGTACAACAAACTTTTCTCCACCAACCTCCATAACCAGCGCTCCTCAAACATTCCCGAAGATTCCTCTGGCCTCAGAAACGCCATTAGCCAAGTGGCTGATGCAGCTACCACCCCCACGCTGATTGATGATGTCACTTCTGCCCCCATCATGGCCACTCCCACAGCCACTTCCGGCCCTCACATCATCGCCAATGCCACACGCTCAGTGACGTCCGCCACCCCTACTGTCATGTCTGCCACCACTTCCGACCCCACCAGCCCCACTCAACTGCATTCTGCTGACACGCCTCCCAAAGACCCCACCGTCACTATCCCCAACCCCCAGAACCCCGAGGGGAACACTACCCCTGCTCATGCCTCCACCCCCATTCCCCCCACCATCACACCCACTCCAGGTACTGGCTCCGACCCCACTCCCAGCTCCACACCCACACCAGATCCCAGCTCCCAGCCCGGCCGAGCTTTCACCATCCCTCCAGACCTCCCACTCACTGAGGACAAACGATCAGTCCTCAGCAAAGGACTCACCTTCATCCCCCTCCGTCCACGCATCAATGAATTTAATGCACGCCGTGACATCGAACACTTCTTCCGTCGCCTCCACCTCCGAGTTTACTTTCACAATCAGGACTCACGCCACCTTCCGAGGACCCCTTCGCCCACCTCCAACACAGTGCAACCACCTGGACAACCCGCGCTGGCCTATTACCTGCCCTCGACCTCTTCATTTCCAACTGCCGCCGGGACATTAACCGCCTAAACCTGTCGAACCCCCTCCCCCACTCCAACCTCTCACCCTCACAACGCGCAGCCACCCAATCCCTCTGCTCTAATCCCAACCTCACCATTAAGCCAGCGGATAAAGGGGGCGCAGTGGTAGTCTGGCGCACTGACTTCTACACCACTGAAGCCAAACGTCAACTCGAGGACACCTCTTCCTACTGCCCCCTCGACCATGATCCCACCCCCCATCACCAAACCATCATCTCCCAGATCATACAGAACCTCATCACCTCAGGAGATCTCCCACCCACAACTTCCAATCTCATAGTCCAGGAACCCAGCACTGCCCGGTTCTACCTCCTTCCCAAGATCCACAAGCCTGACCACACTGGCCGACCCATTGTCTCAGCATACTCCTGCCCCACTGAACTCATCTCTACCTACCTCGACACTGTCCTATCCCCCCGAGTCCAGGAACTCCCGACATACGTTCGAGACACCACCCACGCCTTCCACCTCCTCCAAGACTTCCGTTTCCCCGGTCCCCAACGCCTCATCTTCACCATGGATATCCAATCCCTCTACACCTCAATCCGCCATTACCAGGGCCTCCAAGCCCTCCGTTTTCTCCTCTCCAGACGTCCCCAACAGTACCCTTCCACCGACACTCTCATTCGTTTGGCTGAACTGGTCCTCACCCTTAACAATTTCTCCTTTGAATACTCCCACTTCCTCCAGACCAAAGGGGTAGCCATGGGCACACGTATGGGCCCTAGCTATGCCTGTCTCTTTGTTGGCTACGTAGAACAGTTGATCTTCCGTAATTACACCGGCATCACTCTCCACCTCTTTCTCCGCTACATTGATGACTGCTCGTGCTCCCGCAAGGAGATTGAGCAATTCATCAACTTCACCAACACATTCCACCCTGATCTTAAATTTACCTGGACCATCTCTGACACCTCTCTCCCCTTCCTGGACCTCTCCATCTCCATCAGTGACGACCGACTTGACACTGACATTTTTTACAAACCCACCGACTCCCACAGCCACCTGGATTACACCTCTTCCCACCCTACCTCTTGCAAAAATGCCATCCCGTATTCCCAATTCCTCCGCCTCCGCCGTATCTGCTCCCAGGAGGAGCAGTTCCACCATAGAACACACCAGATGGCCACCTTCTTTAGAGACCGCAATTTCCCTTCCCACGTGGTTAAAGATGCCCTCCAACGCATCTCGTCCACATCCCGCACCTCCGCCCGCAGACCCCACCCCTCCAAGCGTAACAAGGACAGAACGCCCCTGGTGCACACCTTCCACCCTACAAACCTCCGCATAAACCAAATCATCCGCCGAGATTTTCGACACCTCCAAAAAGACCCCAACACCAGGGATATATTTCCCTCCCCACCCCTTTCCACATTCAGCAAAAACCGTTCCCTCCGTGACTACCTGGTCAGGTCCACGCCCCCCTACGACCCACCCTCCCATCCTGGCACTTTCCCCTGCCACCGCAGGAACTGTAAAACCTGTGCCCACACCTCCTTTCTCACCTCTATCCAAGGCCCTAAAGGAGCCTTCCGCATCCATCAAAATTTTACCTGCACATCCACTAATATCATTTATTGTATCCGTTGCTGCCGATGCGGTCTCCTCTACATTGGGGAGACTGGGCGCCTCCGAGCAGAGCGCTTTAGGGAACATCGCCGAGACACCCGCACCAATCAACCACACCGCCCCGACATTTCAACTCCCCTGCCTCAGGCGACTGACTGTGTGGAGTTTGCACGTTCTCCCCGTGTCTGCGTGGGTTTCCTCCGGGTGCTCCGGTTTCCTCCCACAGTCCAAAGATGTGCAGGTTAGGTGAACTGGCCATGCTAAAAATTACCCACAGTGTTAGGTAAGGGGTAAATGTAGGGGTATGGGTGGGTTGCGCTTCGGCGGGGCGGTGTGGACTTGTTGGGCCGAAGGGCCTGTTTCCACACTGTAAGTAATCTAATCTAATCTAATCTAATCTAATCCCCCTCCCACTCTGCCGAAGACGTGGAGGTCCTGCACCTCCTTCAACGCCGCTCCCTCACCACCAGACGCCTGGAGGAAAAACGCCTCATCTTCCGCCTCGGAACACTTCAACTCCAGGGCATCAATGTGGACTTCAACAGCTTCCTCATTTCCCCTTCCCCCACCTCACCCTATTTCTAAACTTGCAGCTCAGCACTGTCCCCATGACTTGTCCGGACTTGTCCTTCTTGCCTATCTCCTTTTCCACCTATCCACTCCACCCTCTCCTCCCTGACCTATCACCTTCATCTCCTCCCCCACTCAGCTATTGTAGTCTATGCTACTTTCTCCTCACACCCACCCTCCTCTAGCATATCTCTCCATGCTTCAGGCTCTCTGCCTTTACTCCTGATGAAGGGCTTTTGCCCGAAACGTCGATTTTGCTGCTCGTCGGATGCTGCCTGAATTGCTGTGCTCTTCCAGCACCACTGATCCAGAATTTGGTTTCCAGCATCTGCAGTCATTGTTTCTACCTCTGACGTTTGAGGCTGTCGAGATGAGGCTAACTATTAGGTTGATATGAGGTATAGAGGGACTGTCTCAATCAGGACAGCCTGAGTAGTTTATACCGATTCTAGATTAGAGTGGTGTTGGAAAAGCACAGCAGTTCGGGCAGCATCCGAAGAGCAGGAAAATCGATGTTTCGGCAAAAGCCCTTCATCAGGAACAGAGGCAGAGTGCCTGCGGGGTGGAGAGATAAATGAGAGGAGGGTGGCGGTGGGGAGAAAGTAGCATAGAGTGCAATAGGTGAGTGGTGGTAGGGATGGACGTGATAGGTCAGGGAGGAGGGTGGGGTATGTTTGCAAAGAGTACAATGGGTCAATGGGGGTGTGCATGAAGGTGATACGTCAGAGAGGAGGGTGGAGTGGATAGGTGGAAAGGACGATAGGCAGGTAAGATAAGTCATGTGGACAGTGCTGATGTGAAAGTTTGGAGCTGGGGTGAGGTGGGGGAAGGGGAAATGAAGAAACTGGTGAAGTCCACATTGTTGCCCTGGGGTTGACGTGTTCTGAGGCGGAAGATGAGGCGTTCTTCCTCCAGGCGTCGGGTAGTGAGGGAGCGGCGTTGAAGGAGACCCAGGATCTGCATGTCCTCGTCTGAGTGGGAGGGGGAGTTGAAATGTTGGGCCACAGGGCGATGTGGTTGATTGGTGCGCGTGTCCCAAAGATGTTCCCTAAAGTGCTCTGCTCGGAGATGTCCAGTCTCCCCAATGCAAAGGACATCGCATCGGGAACAACTGATACAATAAATTGTATTGGTGGATGTGCAGGTAAACCTTTGATAGATGTGTAAGTCTCCTTTCCTGCGATGGCAGGGGAAGGTGCCGTGACGGGTGGGTGGGTTGCTGAGGAGCGTAGACATGACCTGGTAGTCACAAAGGGAATGGTCTTTGCGGAAGGCGGAAAGGGGTGGGGATGGAAATATATCCCTAATGGTGAGGTCCGTTTGGAGGTGGCAGAAATGTCGTCGGATGATTTGGTTTATGCGAAGGTTGGTAGGGTGGACGGTGAGCACTGGGGGGTGTCTGTCCTTGTTAAGGTTGGAGAGGTGGGATCTGAGGGCGGAGGTGCGGGAAGTGGACGAGATGCGTTGGAGAGTATCTTTAACCACGTGAGAAGGGAAATTGCAGTCTCTAAAGAAGGAGACCATCTGGTGTGTTCTGTGGTGGAACTGGTCCTCCTGGGAGCAGATACGGCGGAGGCGGAGGAATTGGGAATATGGGATGGCATTTTTGCAGGAGGTAACATGGGAAGAGGTGTAAGAGCTGTGGGGGTCGGTGGGTTTGTAAAAAATGTCGGTCTCAAAGTCGGTCGTCATTGATGGAGATGGAGAGGTCCAGGAAGGGGAGGGAGGTGTCAGAGATGGTCCAGGTAAATTTACAGTCAGGGTGGAATGTGTTGGTGAAGTTGATGAATTGCTCAACCTCCTCGCGGGAGCAAGAGGTGGCGCCAATGCAGTAATCAATGAATCAGAGCAGTGGTGCAGTTATAACTACGGACTGTTCTACGGAGCCAACAAAGAGACAGGCACAGCTGGGGTCCATACGGGTGCCCATGGCACCCATTTGATCTGGAGGAAGTGGAAGGATTCGGAGGAGAAATTGTTGAGTTTGAGGACCAGTTCAGCCAAACAAATGAGAGTATCGGCGGAAGGGTACTTTTGGGCACGTCGGGAGAGGAAGTAACGGAGGGCTTGGAGGCCCTGGTCATGGTGGTTGGAAGTGTAGAGGGATTGGATATCCATGGCTCCAAAACTCACTCCCTCGCCCAATAAAAGCTAACACATCGAATACCTTCTTGGCAGCCCTATAAATTTGGGTGGAACATTTCAGGGATCTATACTACCAAGAAACATGCCATTAGCCCAGAATTCCTTATACTTTCTGCTCCTTCCAAAGTTAAGCGAATAACATTTTTTGCATTAAACTCCATTTGCCTCCTCTCAGCCCAGCTCTGCAGCTCATGTAACCTGCAACTTCCTTCAGAACAATCCACAACTCCTCTAAACTTAGTGTCATCCGCAAATTTACAAACCCATTCATTTACGCCCTTTTCCAGGTGTATCATAAAAATAACAAATAGAAGTAGCCCAAAACCGATCCTTGCGGTATACGTGTAGTCACTGAACTCCAGGTGAACATTTCCCTTCAACCACCACATTCAGCTAATCAATTTCTGATCCAAACTGCTAAATCACCTCAAACCCGTTCCTGCGTATTTTGTGCAATAGCCTACCGTGCGGAACGTTATCAAACGCCTTACTTAAATCCATTGATACGGATGCACCACATCAGCCGCTTTACCCTCATCCACCTGTTTGGTCAGTTTCTTCTTGGATCAAGAACGGTTCTCAGGCGACGTTACCAGGTAGATTTGCAGAGGTTGCTTCACCTTGTATGAGAGCCACGGACAAAGTGGAAAACATCTCAGAAAAAGGAAATAATGGCCCCAAGGTCCACTTCTGTTACTGTGTACTTCGACAATCCTCTCATTGAGAAATGAAGCCAGAACAGAAGTGATCATAAATGCAGCTAGTTTTATTCACAGCAATGTAGGAAACTTGGAGCAGCTGCTGCAAAACGTTCTCAAGAAGGAAGGGGATGAACCAGGAGTAGTTGTGCCCTTTGCTACAAAAGACATAGGTAGAAATAAGCATGCGGTCCCGCGGAGTGATAATATGGTACGAGGAAAACTGTTTAATGCCAGGACGCCGATGAAGGTAATCTCTGGATTGCTCTCAGAATCACTTGCTCATGAGCGTAAGAACAAGGGTGTCTGCCCGATGAATATTTGGCTAACGAATTGGTGCAGCAGTCAGGAATTCATATTTTTATATCAGTGAGTTGTGTTCCGGAATAATGGTAATTTGTTCAAGACGGACGGATTTCACCTGAACTGCAGGGGACCAATATCTTGGCGGTCAGATTTGCTGATGCTACATGTCTGGTGATCAACTAGATTTTCATGCCGGTGGGATGCACAGCGGCTGCGAAGCAAGTGCGACTCTGGAAGGCGATATTATAATGAGAAGAAATAAATTGAAGAGTAATGTCAGGGAAACGCCAGGGATACAGTAATGCCTGTTGGATTAAACTGCATCTATATCAACGGAAGAGGACTGGCAGGTAAGGCCGATGAACTCGTGGAAATAATGAAGGTCGTGTTCGATTCTTGTTTAAGGCAAGTATCACAGCAGTAGTCAGAGATGAAACAATTGAAGGATAATCTGGTGAGGCTTTGTGGGTGGAGCTATAAAATACGACGGGGTAGCTACGTTTTTGGGGTTGTAATATGGGGCTGCAAATAGTCAACGGCAATTAGAGGAGGAAATTTGCAGGGAGATTGGCAAGACTTTCCGGTGGAATGTTTGTCTTGAGGAGGATTTTTCTTTTTTTTTCACATCGACCAGAGCCTAAAAGGCATAGATGGGGTAGAATGTCTTACATGCAAGCAGGAAACTTTCTTCCAGCAGTGTATAGAGAGTCCTAATCAGGATGGGGCAAAGTTGGAAACAATCTTGGGAAAGAGGCCAGGACAATTGACTGTGTTGAGAATTGGGGAGGACTTTGGGAGCAGTGAAAATAGTTCTATTAATTGGGAAATAGATATGGACAGGGTAAGACTGCTCCATTATTTCACATTCTAAATTGTGCATGGCGAATTTTGATGAAATTAGCTTGCAGGGGTTGATTGGATTAGCTTGTTGGCCGGACAAAGGGACCTCCAGCAAGTCGGAGACAATCAAAATTGAGAGCTCGAGTTCAATGTCTCTGCTCGGGGCTAGGGTCAACGACATGGTTGACAGGAATAGGGAACCCTGGAGGAGAAGGGAAATTCAGCCTTTGACCAGAATAAAGAAGCAACCTTGTCTTACGTACAGGTAGCGGGGATAAAGGGAATCCCTGTGGTATACAGTGAATAGAGGAGTTTATTGAAGAAGGAAACCAGGAGGGTAAAATCCGGTCACGCGATAGCCTTGGCTATGAAGATGAGGGTGGATCCAGAGATGTACTTTAAGTATATGAAAAGGAAAATGATAAGTAGTGAGAACTCTGTACACGTCAAGGACCAAATTTGCACATGTTCGTTTGGAACCAAAGGCGATTTGCGAAGTCCTTAATGAATATTTCTGTTATATGCTTACTGTTCATTACGTCATGAACTCTTGGGAACTTGGGGAATTCCTGGTGATATCTTGTCCATATTCTCAGCAGGGGAGATGCTGGATGTATTAGAATATATGAAAATGTATAAACCTCCTGGTCCTGATCTTTAAATCTTTAAAAACATGCCTAGAGCTTCGGGGCCCTCCGTTTTGTTTTCATCAGCAGAAAGAACGGGAGCTTGGACAGGGACCTGCAGGGAATGGTGAGTCACTAATTTGAATTTTTACAAATGGCATCGGAGAGCAGAGATTTCTCGGAAAGGAGGGACTTTCTTCCCTCAACTTGAAAAGCGAGCGCTTTCTAAACCTGAGTCCCTACCCATGTCGGGCCTCCCACGCATACACCTCCTCTAACCTAAAACATGAGGGACATATCAGGTAAGCTTCTCTTCTTTTTTTACTTTATGGCAAGGGGATTAGCAGGGATGCCAGTGCATGTAGAGGAATGTTCCTCCTACATGGTGTTTGAGTTGAGGCACGCCATTAGTTTCCCATGCAAGTACATCTGCAGAAAGTGCACTCAGCCGTTGCTCCTCCAAGACCGAGTTAATAAACTGGAGATCGAGCTGGATGAATTTCGGATCATTTGGGAGGCAGAGTCTGTGACAAGTAAGAATTTTAGTGAGGTTGTTACTCCTCGGCACGACGAAAGCTGGGTAATTGTTAGAAGGGGGCAAAGAGTTATTGCAGGGATCCCCTGTGGTCGTTCCCCTGAAAAACAAGTTTACCATTTTGGATACTGGTGGGGGCGTATGGAAGACTTACCAGGCGAATGCATTTGGGGTACAGGACTCTGGTAAAAGATCTGATCCTGTTGCACAGAAGGGAAGAGGGTGAAAAGTGGAGAGTGTTAGTCAATAGTGACTCAATAGTTAGAGAACCAGATAGAAGGTTTGCAGTTAAAGAAAGAGACTCGCGGTTGTTTGTTGCTTCCCAAGTGCCAGGGTCCATGAGTTCTTGGATTGTTTCTTTGGGGTCCTGAAGGGAGCGGGTGAACAGACCCAAGTCGTGGTCCACATAGATACCAACGACGTGGACAGAAAGACGGATAGAGATGTAAGGCAGAACTTGAAGGAGCTCGGATGGAAGCTGACAGCCGGAACTAACAGAGTTGTTATCTATGGCTTGTTACTTGTGCTACGTGATAGCGAGGAAAGGAACAGGGAGACAGATCAGCAGAATACGTGGCTGCAGGGATGATGCAAGAGGGAGGATTTCAGGTATATGGATAATTGGGGTTCATTCTTCACTTGAAACGTCTTCACTTGAACCAGAGGTTCACTAATATCGTGGGTGGGAAATTAGCTTGTGCTATTTGGGTGGGTTTAAAACATCTCTGGAGGGTTCTGGTAACCTGTAGTGTAGTGCCAGTACACAGGAGGATCTGAGTAGGGTGGACATGGATAGGGTTTCACTTTGAAAGGAGTATGCTGGTAGACAGCATGCAGGACTGAAGCGGATCTAAATCAACGCCAGGAGTAATCGGAATAAGTTAGTTGAGGTTGCAGCATAGAAAGGTACCTGGGACTTCGATGTTGTGGCCATTTCAGAGACATGGATAGAGCAGGGTTAAGAATGGATGTTACAGGTTCCAGGGTTTAGATATTTCAATAAGAGCAAGGAAGGTAGTAAAAGAGGGGTGGTGTGGCTTTGTTAGTCAAGGACAGTTTAACGGTAACTGAAAGAACTTTTGACGAGGACTCGTCTACTGAGGTGGTATGGGCTGAGGTTAGAAACAGGAGAGGAGAGGCCACACTGCTGGGAGTTGTTTTTAAAGGCCTCTGCGATTTTCCAATGATGTGGAGGAGAGAACAGGTTAAAACGATTCTGTGTACGAGTGAAAGGAACAGGGTGGTCATTATGGGGGACTTTATCGTCCCCAACATTGACTGAAAATTCTATTAATCTATTTTGTCGGTTGGATCAGTTTTTTGTCCAATGTGTGCAGGAGGATTTCCTGACACAGTATGCCAAAGGGCCTCCAAGAGGGGAGGCCACACTGGATCAGGTACTTGGTAATAAACCAGGCCAGGTGTTTGATTTTGCAGTAGGTGATCACTTTGGTGAGAGTGAGCAGAATTCGGTTCCATTTAATTTAGCGATGGAAAGGGACAGATACATGCCACAGGGCAAAAGTTATAGATGGGGGAAAGTCGGTTATAGTGCGATTTGGCACGACTTAGGAGGCAAGGAATGGGGTAGAAAATTGCAGGGTTGTGGTCAATCGAAATGTGCAGCTGGTTTAAGGAACAGATATTGCGTGCCCTTGATAGGTATGTCCCTGTCAGGCAAGAAGGAAGTGAAAATTTAAGGAACCGTAGTTTACAAAAGGACTTGTACCTCGTGTTAGGCCGTAGAGGGAGGTGTATGTCATGTTGAGACGAGATGTTTCAGACAATGCGATTGAGATTTTACAGATTAGCAATGAAGGATTTAAAGAGAGCGGAAGAAGAGCAAGGAGAGGAAATGAGCATTCTTTGGCAGGTCGAATAAAGTCGAATCCTAAAACTTTCTTTGAGTATGTGAGGAGTAAGTGTGATGACTAGCCTCGTAAGAGGGACAGTCAAAGACAGAAGTGCAACGTTGTGTGTGGACCCTGTGGATATCGCAGAGGTGCTAAAATAATATTTCTCATCTGCTTTCACTCAAGAAAAGGGGAATATTTTAGAGGAGAAAAGTGAGATATGGGCTAACAAACCAGAAAGGATTGAGTTTCGGAAGGAGCGGGTGTTATCAATTCTAGAAGCTGTGAATGTAGATAAGTTCACTGGGCCGGATAGGATTTATATGACAATTCTCTGAGAAGATAGGGAGGATATGGCGGTGCTTTTGACCTTGACCTTGGAGTCATGATTGTCTACAGGTTTAATATATCAGAAATAGAGGATTGTGAATGTTGTGCCGTTGTTCAAGAAGGGCAGTAAACATGACTGAGGTAATCATAGACCAGTGAGCCTTATGTCTGTTGTAGGAAATGTTTTGGAAAGGATTGCAAGACATAGGATTTATCATCACCTGGCAAGCAGCAATTTGGTTGGAGGTAGTGAACATGGTTTCGTTAATGGCACGTCGTGTCTCACAAACCTCAATGTGTTTTTTTTCTGAGTATGTGACCAAGCATGTGGATGAGTGTAGGACAGTTGACGTGGTGTACATGGACTACCGTAAACCTTTGGAGAAAATGTAGAGGGATGGGGTTGTGTGTGATTTAGCAGTTTGGAATAGAAACTGACTTTGTGTAAGAAGGCAACTAATGGTGGTTGTGGGAAATGATTCAGCCTGAGTCCAGTTATAAGCCGTGTGCCACAAGGATCTATTTTGGGACCACTGCTGTTTGTCATTTCTATATGTGACTTGGAGGCAGGCATAGGTGGATGGGTTAGTGAGTTTGTAGATGACACGAAAGTCAGTGGAGCGGTGGACAGTGCAGAAGAATGTTGCATGTTGCACGGCCACTTGAACAAACTGCAGAATTGGCTGAGAGGTGGCAAATGGAGTTCAGTGCAGATAAATGCGAGGTGAGTCACTTTGGGAAGAATAACAGGAAGCAAGAATACTTGGTCAATGGAAGGATTCTTGGTAGTGTGAATGTGCAGAGGGATCTTGGTGTTCATGTCCACAGATTCCTGGAAGTTTCCATTCAGGTTGACAGTGCTGTTGAGAACGCAAACGGTGTGTTAGGGTTTATTGGTAGTGAGATTGCATTCCAGAGCCGTTATGTCATGTACAAAACGCTCGTGCGTCCTCACTTGGAATATTTTGTCCAGTTCTGGTCGCCGCATTACAGGAAGAATGATGAAGCATTGGGAAAAGTGTGGAGGAGATTTACCAGGATGTTGCCTGGTCTGGAGGGAAAATGTTGTGAGGAAAGCTGAGGGATTTGGCTGTTCACATTGGAGAGAAGAAGGCTAGGATGGGATTTAGTAGAGACATACAAGATAATCAAAGGATTAGATAGAGTGGATAGTGAGAGTCGCTTTTCTGGGATGATGACATCGACTTGTATGGAGCGGAGGGAGCAGCTGCAAATTGAGTGGTAATAGATTTAAGACAGATGTCAGAGGCAGGTTCTTTACTCAGAGAGTGGCAAGGACGTGGAATGCCCTGTCTGCTAAAATAATTAACTCAGCCACATTAGGGGCATTTGAGCAGTTCTTGTATAAACAAATGGATGATAATGGGATAGTCTAGGGGAATAGGCTTAGATTAGTTCACAGGTCGGCGCAGCATCGAGGGCCGAAGGCCCTGCCTGCCGTGTATTAGATTAGATTACTTACAGTGTGGAAACAGGCCCTTCGGCCCAACAAGTCCACACCGACCCTCCGAATAGCAAACCACCCAGACCCATCTCTCTACATTTACCCTTCACCTAACACTACGGGCAATTTAGCATGGTTAATTTACCTAACCTGCACACTTTTGGACAGTGGGAGGAAACAGGAGAACCGGAGGAAACCCACGCAGACACGGGAAGAATGTGCAAACTCCGCAAAGACAGTATTGTTCTATGTTCTATCAGACTCTTCAATTCAGCTTCTTCAACAAAAAAAAAACAAAAGGATCAGTTAGATTTGCTGCTTGTCACATTTTAATGGATAGTCTTATAATTACAAAGTGAAGTAAAAGACAGAGTAAGTTGAATACTGCATATTTTCTCCGTTACCTTAGATTCAACAGAAACTGCCTCATAATCTGTATGATAAGATAGACAAACCACCACGGAAGTCAGTTTGTTGTTTCAGCGTAGCAACAGTGTGCTTCATTAATTCAAATTTGAATTGAAATGAGAAAATCGTAGATTGATTTATTAATTCAGTAAATTTAATTGATTGAATTAGTGCGGTGAAAATGTACTTCAGCATATTTTTTCACCAGCAAGCCAATCTTAATTCATCACTGTATTTGGTGGCAAGGAGGAGCTGCGGCACAATGCCCAATTCTTGCACAAAGTAACGTAGCTACGTAGATTCATGTCCCAAGCCATACAATTGGGAACCTACAGACTTCACTATTAACGTTAACTAGTGCTGCATAAAATTGACCGTGATCATGGACAGTAAGATGACCTTTCTCTCTCGTCATTGCATTTCAACACTGCCATGGTTTCACTTTTTTAACAGGAGTGGTAGAGACGAAACAAGAAATTACACATTGGTCCATCAGGCCAGTGGTAACGAAAGGTTTTGAGAAATTTCGGTTGCAGCGAATTAAAATCCACTTGACAAGATATAGCTTAGTTCGGGATAGTCAGCATGACTATGTTAGAGGGAGGTCATATGAAACACCTTTGTGAGAACATTTTGGAAATGTAGTCAAGTTTGTCGATAAGGAATATTCAATTGATGTAGTTTATGTGTATTTTAGCAAAGCTTTTGCCAAGGTCTTGATTAAGCGGGTTAAAGCACATAGAATTGAGGGAAACCTGATGAGACGGATCAGAAACTGTCCGAGACATAGTACACAAAGAGTTGAAGGCTATTTGTTTCACTGGATGCCTGCGTGTAGATGTGCATCTAAAGGATGAGTACTGGGGCAAATATTGTTTGATTTATCCATAAAAGATATAGATGAAAATGTGGGCGGTATGTTTTAAAAAATGGCAGAGAATGTCAAGATTGTTAGAGTGTTAACTAGCGAGAAAAGATGGTTGAAGCTCTTGGAAGTTTTGGATGGGGTCGCCAGATAAGCAGATGAGTGGCAAGTGGCATTCATCTGCCACTAAAAAGTACGATGAGACACATTTTGGAAGAAGATAAAGGATGAGCGAGCATTTGATGAACGATCGGACACTGGCTGCCTGAGAGGGATCTTCTGGAGAATCATCACAGGTCCCTAACGTCGGCAAAATACGTGATTAGGGTATCGGACCTTTCTTTTTTTTATCAGTCATGTCACAGCATTATAAGAACAAAGAGATAATGTTAGAGTTGTACAGCGAGTTGGTTAGGCCAAAGCTGGAATAACGTGTGCAGTTATGTTCACCCCCCGATCAGAAAGATGTGATAGCACTAAAGTGAGTACAGAGGATTTTCATCAGGATGGACCCTGGGATGGATAATTTGAACTATACGTCGGGACTAGATAGGCTCAGGTTGTTTAGTTAGAGAAGACAACGCCGAGGTGGACTTGATTGCAATGCATAACATTAGGATGGCTGTTGAAGACCTGCTTACGTTGCTTAAGGATTCAATCATATCATGACGTAGTTTTTGAGTAAGGTACAAGAATTGAAATGGTATTTCAAAGAATCATATTCACTCCTCGGTTGGTGGGTATCTGGAATGCGCTCCCAGGGAAGGTATTGGAGGCATGAAAACTTATAACATTAGAAAAAACTGGTTTAACACTTCAAATATCAAAACATTGAATGACACAGAACAACTGCAGGAAATTGAGATGAGCGCACTTTTAGTGATAGTTATGTCGATGTAGAGTCGATGGAATGAGGGGCCTTTTCTGTGCTGTTTATCTCCATGAATCTATGAAGTTAGCATCTCTCTGTCGCTCCCGATTGCTACGACTCTGGTTTCTCCTGTGTACTCAGTTTGTCAATAAAATGTCTCTGAGATTGAAAACACTGAACAGCAGAATCAGGGGATTGGAGACACGTGGACAGAATGTGAAGCAGGAACTCATAGTGACGCACACCTGACAGTAATTTTCACTGATTGTTACATCAGAAAACAGACTACGTTCACCACTTGTGTATTTATTTGGGTTATTGAAACTGAATGAACACATTTCCGAAATCAGAGACGTCTATGTCTTCACACTAACACTTCCCCATATGTCACTCGCAAAATGATCATTTGCAATGCTTCATAGACGTTTTTCGGTCGTTCACACATTCACTATTGGAACACTTTTCAATAAATCCAATTCACCAGCGCACGGGTCAATAGCATCCTAGAGCATACTGCATATCCCACTTGGTGCCAGCAAATGCAACCACATGGAAATGACAAGCTCAAAGGTAACAATCTCTAGGTTTTTACTTGAGACACGGGACAGCTAGCAAGAGAAAATTAAAACTGAAATTCGATAGAGATGTACCAGCATACGGATAATTATGAATGATTCTGTTTGGAATTGTCAGAGAATTATTGACATCCAATTTTTTCCAATCATTTGAATAAATGTTCTCAATGCAGATGATGTTAATGTAGAGACTAAAACAATCAAAACTATAATAAACCGAATATCCCGACATTTCTCCGCAAATTAATGCCTGTGGGAGGCTATTTGCCTCGGTCCTCCCTCATTCACCTCTCAATGAAATTGATAACAGTGTATACTTCTGAACAACGTGGCTCAGAACTGTTTTCATGACCTGGATCGTAAAGGCATGTAATTCGATTTGCACAAGTGTGACCTCCACACAAAGATTACTGATCTCAGTTGGAATATTGTAATACAAGCTGCAGGAATTGGACAGCTTTGAATTTATCTGTGGAGCTATATCAACGTTTGAAGTTTTGCTCCTTCAGCTAAATTCTGATTGGTGAATTAACACTCAATGCAAATAAAAGGGAGAAATATTACATTGAGGGTCATCGCTGAAGGGGAAAAAACATATTTTCAACAGAGTCCTTTAGCAAAGTAAACCGCAATTCTTACCTGGTCTGTCATCCATGTGACTCCAGGCCACAGCAATTGAATCTTAACTACCCTTTCAGGAAATTTGGGCAATCGATGCTGATCTCGACAATGACACCAACATCCTGTGATTTTCTTTCTTAATGTTTGGAAACAATTTGGCTAAAGTGCCGTGCAGAGAGCATTTGCAGACTTCAATTTTTTGTAGACTGTGAGTTTTCTTTAGTTAATTCGTACACTCGTTATCATTCACTTACTAAAGTGAGAAAATAATTTCTCAAACTTCACGTATCCAAACAATAGACAATAGATAATAGACAATAGGTGCAGTCGTAGGCCATTCTGCCCTTCTAGCCAGCACCACCATTCATTATGGTCATGGCTGATCATCTTCAGTCAGTATCCTGTTCCTGCCTTATCCCCATAACCCGTGACTCAACTATCCTTACGAAATCTGTCCAACTCTTTCGTGAATGCATCCAGACACTTGTCCTTCACAGCCTTCTGGGGCAGAGCATTCCATCAACCCACCACACTCTGGGTGAAGAAGCTTCTCCTCAACTCTATTCTAAGTGGCCTACCCCCTATTTTTAAACATGTCCTCTGGTTCGGCATCACCTATCAGCAGAAATCAGGTCTCAATCAGGTCCCCTCTCAGCCTTCTGAACTCAAGCGTATACAAGCCCAGTCGCTCCAATTTTTCAGCGTAATATAGTCCCACCATTACGGTAATTAACCTCGTGAACTGACGCTGCACTCCCTCAACAGTCAGAATGTCTTTCCTGAAATTTGAAGACCAAAACTGTGCACAATATTCCAGGTGCAGTCTCACCAGGTCCTGTACAGCTGCAGAAGGACCTCTTTGCTTCTATACTCAATTCCTCTTGTTATGAAGGCCAGCGTGCTATTAGCTTTCTTCACTGCCTGCTGTACCTGCATGCTTGCTTTCATTGACTGATGTACAAGAACACCTAGATGTCGTTGTACTGCCCATTTACCTAACTTGACTCCATTTAGGTAGAAATCTGTCTTCCTGCTCTTACCACCAAAGTGGATAACCACACATTTCCCACATATAACTGTATCTGCCATGCATCCGTCCACTCACCTAGCCTGTCCAGATCACCCCGTATTCTTCTAACATTCTCCTCACATTTCACCCTGTCACCCAGCTTTGTGTCATCAGCAAATTTGATAATATTGTTTTTAATATCATCATCTGTATCATTAATCTACATTGTAAAAAGCTGCGGTCCCAGCACTGATCCCTGCGGCACACCATTGGTCACCACCTGAAATTCCAAAACGGAGACGTTTATCACAACTGTCTGTTTCCTGTCAGCCAGACAATTTTCCATCCATGTCAGTATTTTGCCCCTAATACCATGGGCCCTAATTTTTTTCACTAACTCCTATGTGAAACTTCATCAAAGGCTTTCTGAAACTCCAGTTATACTACATCCACTGGACCTCCCTTGTCCATCCTCAGGGTTACATCCCCCCAAAATTCCAGAAGATTATTCAAGCATGATTGCCCCTTCATAAATCCATTCTGACTCTGACCTATCTTGTTACTGCTACCCAGATATGTGATAATTTCGTCCTTTATAATGTACTCTAGCGTTTTTCCCACCACTGAGGTCAGACTAACTGGTCTATAATTCTTTGTTTTCTCTCTCCCTCCTTTCTTGAAAGTGGGACCACATTAGCCACCCACCAATCCGCTGGAACTGATCCTGAATGTATAGAACATTGAAAAATGATCACCAATGCATCCACGATTTCTCGAGCTACCTGCTTTAATACCCTGGGATGCAGACCAACAGGTCCCGGGGACTTATCAACCTTAAGACCTAACAGTCTCTCCAACACCATTTCCTGCCGAATATAAATTCCCTTCAGTTCAGGTCCTTCAGCCACTATTACATCTCGGAGATTGCTCGTGTCTTCCCCAGTGAAGACAGATATAAAATACCAATTCAACTCTTCTGCCATTTCTTTGTTCCCCGTAATGAATTCACTCGTTTCCATCTTCAAGGGCTCAATTTTATTCCTAACCTTTTTTTTTCTTCTCACATACCTAAAAAAGCCTTTACTATCCTCCTTTATATTTTTGGCCGGTTTTCCTTCGTACCTTATTTTTTCTTTGCGTATTTCCTTTTTAGTTATCCTCTTTTTGTTCTTTAAAAGCTTCCCAGTCCTCCGATTTCCCACTCATCTTTGCTGTGTTATACTTTTTCCCTTTTGTCTTTACATGATCCTGAACTTGCCTCGTCAGCCACGGCCACCCCTGCCTCCCTTTAGGGTCTTCCTTCCTTTTTGGAATGAACTGATCCTGCGTCTTCTGCATTATACCCAGAAATATCTGCCATTGCGTAACATTTGCATAAATCTCAGGAATAAAATTCCATCCGGTATTAATTCGCTCATTACACATAAACCCAAAAGTCAAACTAAAAACAGTGTTGAAAGTAACCTATGAGTCTTTCTAAGTCTGCACAGTGTAGTTTGGATTTCATTTTGTTTTCCCAACAAACGTTGGTTTTCTGACGGTCCCTCGTCAATCCTTCACACTTACAGTCCGTGCACATCTATTAAACAAACGCAAGATTGCAAGCTTTATTACAAAGTCTCCGTTCTGGAAATGGGATGAGCCCATTCCTAGAATTCGCTGTTCATACACGTAATTCAGATGATTTCCATTGAAAATCATTCTCTTTTTCCAATTTTACTGTCAAAAAAGGCAAGGTGACAGATAAGCACATTGCATATTTTTCAATGTTGTTTGTCATTTTTAAGTCATATCTCGACAGAGATAGAAAGCTTCCTAGATGACGAAAACTGCATCTGTGCATTTTTGTTTCTCACAGATTGAAAATGTACAGCTGAAGAGAAATAATTGGTCTCAAACCTTACTTGATTATCTCTCATCTGATGACGGAGAACTGTTGTATTTCTCTCACTTTTTTCCATGTCTATTCCCAGATAATTTATGCCAGTTTGATTTTATGATGCTTTCTGTTGATGTTTCTTCTGAATTGCCGTTAATTTACATGAAACATAAGTCTAAATAACGCTGAGCAAAAATATTCAATTACTGCATAATTATGTCATTTATTTCACAATCGATGTTCAGAAAATGCAATTACGTTACTTAAACTTAATGAAGAATGGTGACTGTACTCTAAAGATTCAGTTTTTTTCTTATTTTTAACTAATGGTGCCAGATATGCTTGTTTATCCATCACTTTGGATTTTTATCACGCGCTGTACAATTCACAAATGGTGAGAGACTTTAATTTTCATGAGATGGGCACACCAATTCTAAGAAATGTCCAGGATTGAGGAAACGAAATGTGATATTGTTAGAATGAGTATGAACTGTTTCCTTCTCAAGGCATTCGTCATATGAAAAGAGTCATATTATTTTTTTCATTGATGAGCTCTCTCACTCAATGTGCCCATGCACTGCAATATTCCGATCAGAGAGAATAAACAAGACAGCACAGTTGCTTGCGACTAGATGTGGCTTGTTTAATGCTTTCAAACAGATATTTTCGATAACAGCGACTGAAATGTCATCCTATGTATTGAATAAGGATGCTTAAATCTATAATCATCAGGTTATATGCGGACTCTGAATGCAAGTTGGGTTGTATATAATGGAGTTGGTTGTTTTTCCTCAACAAAGAATCCGGTAAATAGAAAACAATACACACGTCAAAGGTGCCATAGAAATCCAAAGTAAATGAATACAGAAATAAACCATGATTCATTTTTTATCAGAAACAAGAATAATTTTGTGATGGAGAAAGACGTGAATTTTGGGGGTGGGGTGGGAGGTGGGGGGGGGAGGGGTGATCGACGCAGAACTACTTTGTAATCTGAAGTCATTTTACAGACTTCTCTCAGAGTTATCTCCGAATTAACATCCACGGAAATTCTTCAATTCTTCAACTCTACTCTGAATTTTCTCTGGGTCGCTGCATAAATACAAGGGTTTAGACAACAATTTAAAAACTTCAAGACATCTCCCACTTCACTGGTGATAAATTCAGGGGTTGTGAATTTGCCTTGATAATAAACAGTGTCCATTACTTTGGTAATGCCTAAACTCAGGGCATTTGTCAACCAGAGCAGGAGAAAACTTAATGATATAGAGAATAATAAAATGATGGACTTTCTGCGATGCTCTATTTCTGAGTCAATTTGATTCACGGTTCTGGAGCTGCAGAGAATAGTGCGGGTTCTATTCGCCACGACAGTACGTTGTACAGTTAATGAATTAAAAAGACAATCAGAGTAAACGGAATCCATATTACCCAGGCACTGTAAAACCAGACATATTCTATACCTACAGAAGAGGAAAGAAATGCTGCCCGTGACTGCACTTTGTTAATTATTTTGTCAGGTTCGTAAGCAAACAAAACTGGTATTTCCTTCAATCCTATCAAAACAGTGATCGATAATATCAGCACGATTGCAATTCTTTGAGTACATTCTCTGAAACGTCTGACAACAGATAACCACAAATCTGTGAAAGCGACATGCACCAAACAGATAAATCGGGAGTGACAGAAATCATGTACATAACGACTCTGCAAATTGGAGTATAGAACAGGAATGACAAAGGAAATTGGTAACTCAAGATGTGATAGAGTATTACATTGTTCATCAGAACCAGTAGATCTGTTGCTGCCATAGCTAACATGTAAACAGTTATACACTTGGAAAGACCATATTTTCTTTGTGAAAGAATCCAAACTGTGGCCAAGGTCGCTAGGAGACAGAAAACAGCAAATGAAACATGGTAATGTGAGTCAGTTTCATGTAAGTAGCAATGTACAAAAACGTTCTTCGTCAACTGCCACTGAGATCTTTTTTGCAAGTGATAACACAGCAGTCTAAACATGCGTCGGATCCTTATGGAACATTATTATTACAGCAGCAAGATGAAATGAATGCAGCAATTATACTGCGAGGTTTGTCAACTCGTTCTCAAAATTACTTATTGCGAAACGTTGAAATCAATTAATCAATTAATATCGACCGTTCCCATTCCAACCGATCTCAGCCTAAACTAACTATAACTTCTGTACTCTCAGATTCAACCCTTTTTTTTAAAATGAAGCCTGCAATTACCGCTTGTGCAACTGTCATCTTGTCTACTGAACACAACATTGCAGAAGCTGAGTGGGAGCTGTCGTTTACCTCTTCCAAACTCCCGTTGGACCGTGACATCACCATGGAATATTAGGCCATTTTGTATAAAATGGATGTAGGGGCATAGAGTCACATCACGGAAATAGACATTTTGTACCAACTCGGCTCTGCTGACCTGACATCGTAAATTTTTCTTGTCCAATTTTCCAGCATTTGGCCATTATCTCCCTGAGGTTTTCCTATTCATAAACCCACCCAGATGCATTTTAAATGTTAAAATTTTCCTCTGGCAACTTTTTCCAATAGATTTTCCTGCGTGAAAAACTTTGCTCCTCAGGTCACCTTTAACTCTTTCCCCTCTCATCCTATACGTATGCTCGCAGTCTTTGACTCTTCCCAAGCGGAGGAAGAGACCTTGGCTGTTGACCCTATTCGGGGTTTGGATTATATGCATCTCTCTATGGTCACTCTTTAGCCTCGAACGCTCCAAGGAAAAAAAGCCCAAGACTCTTCAGCTCTCTCTGTAGCTCAAACGCTCCAAAGCTGCAGACATCCCTGATATTCTTCCAAAGCTTCGTCTATCTTCTGTCACCTGGACATTAGTATGCGTCCTTTTTACTCTGAGCCAATTTCACTGTCATTCAAAGACAGTGCCTAATCTTGTCATTTCTGAGCCTAATTTGCACAGGAACTTATTAAATCTGAACTCTAATCAACCTCTCTTTCACAGCATCTCACATATCGAAGTTGGATTTCCATTCAAACAACTGCTCCCAAAGTATTTCCCCAGCTCCTGCTGAACTTTGGTATAGTTTTCCTACCCTAATTTCGCACTCTTCATTTAAGACCATTCTCATCTTTGTCCACGAGTACTCTAAAACGTATGGAATTGTGATCACTACTCCCAATGTAATCCCCGACTGGAACTTCAAAGACTTGATCAGGCTCTTTGATCAACACGGTCCAGTATGGCCACTTGCCGACTTGGACTATTTACAGATGTCTCCAGAAATACTCTTCTGTATTCTCCTTACAAATTCTGCTCCATCGAGATCTCTTCCGCGAAGTGAATCCCAGTCAACGTTGGGAAAATAAATTCTCCTATCAACACCACGCTGTTGCTTCTATATCTTTCTATGATCTCTCTACATATTTGTACTTCTTTGTGCTTGCTGATGGGAGGACTGTAGAACAATCCCAACATTTTTACAGCACCCTTCTTATTTCTGAGTACTGCCCATTTTGCCTCAATTCTCGAGTCTTCCATAGTGCCCTCCTTCAGCAAATCTGTGAGATCTCCTTTACCAGTCAAATAACTCTTCCACCCTTTTTAACTCCCATCTGAAGCATTGATATCCTGGGCTATTTCGTTGCTAAACTTGCCGTTCTCTCAACCAAGTCTCAGTAATAGCAATAACATCATACTCCCAGGTACGAATCCAAACCCCAAGTTCATCCGCATTATGAATTATAATTTTTGCATTCAACCAAACGCGCCTCAGACTTCCAATCCCTCTGTGTTCATCCTTCGCTTCCTGCTACTGATGGACTTTGGCTCAATCTACCAACTTACTTTCCTCTATGTGTGAGCCAAGTCCTGCGTGTTCTTTAAATGAAGCAATAGGAGAAGATATTCGGTCTCACACTTCAAGTTTATTTTATCAGTAAGTGGATAAAGCATTCAGAGCTCTGCGTCTCGACCTTTCTGTCCCTGACAAACAGCAGAGTGTGTCAGTTCACGAAGTCTGACCCCTATTCTGCCCCTGACCCAGTCTTTTATACAGTACAAAACGTCATGTAATCACAGAACATTGTGCAAGCATTGAGGTGTGGTTGTCTTCTTGATTGACTGTTGACCTGACTCCATTCTCCGTCTTCTCGCATTCCCGGATATCTGACCCCATGTAACCTCTTTCTGCTGGAGGTGGCGCGAAATAGTTCTTTTTTTTACCACAGCCTAAAACATGTCCTGCATCTGTACTCACAGAACAGCAACACCCCCGCTGTCTGCCTCATTCTCCTAGCCGCTACCAAGGCCGCCAGTATACACTGCTCTTTATTAAAAGTCATTCCTATTGTGTGTTTACATCAGCTTATCTTTACAAGTCAGATGTACTCAGTACTTTTCCACTGTTCGTACATACAAGGGTTACACTACACACTGTGCTAGTTAATGGTTAAGTATAACATTGTATTATAAGTACTGAACCAAATATATCATTAAAGGCTTCTGAATGCCTCAAACTAAGCCATATATTTACAAATTCCCCCTTTTGGTCTCATCAAAATGAGACCAACAAACCAGTTTTATACATCACATTCGCTCTCCGATGCATAGTTTTCCCTTCTTGCCAGAGCCATGGTTTCCGTCTCCATCCGGTGAGGCCGGGGAGCCTTCCCTTCAATTGCTGTGATGATTACCCCCTGCAGTCTGACCGCATGGGATGTCCCCTCCACCACCCTGTTAGGTCCTGTCCACCTTGGCTCCGACCACTTCCGTATGATCACCTTCAGCAGGACCCAGTCCGTGATAGGTGGCACCTAGCTCTGTCGGTCCCCCTTTTCCAATCCAACCTGTTTGGAGAAAGCTGTTAGTTTATCATAGTAAGGTTTGTACCTTACAGAGGCTCCTCCTCCCTCTAACATTTGTATTCCAGCTCCTGGTCCCGGGAATTGCTGCCCTGTTGTTAGCTCGTACGGTGTAAACCCTGTGATGGAGTTTACTGAACTTCTAATAGACAGTAAAGCTAAAGGTAGGGCATCCACCCAGCTTAACTTTGTTTGTGCACACACTTTTCCTATTTTTCCTTTTATGGACTGATTCATTCTTTCCAATTCTCCCTGTGACTGAGGATAGTACACTGTTCCAAACGTATGTTTCAGTCCTAATGCTGCTTCAACTTCTTACAGGTCTTTGTTCTTGAAATGTGTGCCATTATCTGACCTGACTCTCTTTGGAAACCCATGCATTGGAATGTATTGGTTTATCAAGAATTTGATCACTGTTTTTGCGTCTTCCTTTTTTGCCTGTATTGCTTCTGGCCAACCAGTGTATGCATCCACTGCTACCAAAAGGTACCGGTATCCGTTTACTCTCGCTATCATGTCAGTGTAGTCAATCACTATTTCCTGACCTGGCATTCTTGGGAGAGGGAATTTTCCCTCGTGTGGTTTCACTGTTGGTCTCACATTGTATTCTGTACACGTTCTACATTCCCTGATATAATTTTCAATCATTGCTGGCAAGAACGGATGCCACCAATGTGTCAGCTACCTCTGCATCTGTGTTTTTCCGCAATGTGTGAGCCCATGAGCTTCCTGGAGCATGGAAGCTATCAAACCTGGGGGTAGGACTGGTCTACCGTCCGGTGACCTCCCAATCCCTTCTGACTCTGTGGCCCCTCTCTCTCTCCATACTGTCAGTTCATGAGGAGAGGCTTTCTGCTGCTCATTGATTAACACATTTGCATCGCAAGCGGGTAGCAGGTCATACACTGTTCTCTCTGTTTGCATCATTATATACTGTGGTGTATACCCTGCTGCTTTCTTTGCTGCTGAGTCGGCTTCCTGATTGCCCTTCGCTACTACAGTATCTGCTTTATCATGCCCTCTACACTTGACCAACGCCACTTCTGCAGGTTTCATACTGCAGGAGAATACTGAGGCACAAATAAGTAGAATGGATGGCTTTGAGGTATGTAGAGAAGAGGTGTTGGAAATCCTGGAAAAGGTGAAAATAGATAAGTCCCCTGGGCCTGATGGCATTTATCCTAGGATTCTCTGGGAAGCAAGGGAGGAGATTGCAGAGCCATTGGCCTTGATTTTTATGTCCTCTTTGTCTACAGGAGTAGTCCCAGAAGACTGGAGGATAGCAAATGTGGTTCCCTTGTTCAAAAAGGGGAGTAGGGATAGCCCTAGTAACTATAGGCCGGTGAGTCTCACTTCTGTTGTGGGCAAAGTATTAGAGAGAATTGTAAGGGATAGGATTTATGCACATCTGGATAGGAATAATGTGATCAAGGATAGTCAGCATGGTTTTGTGAAGGGCAAGTCGTGCCTCACAAACCTTATTGAATTCTTTGAAAAGGTGACGAAGGAGGTTGATGAGGGCAAAGCGGTAGATGTGGTATATATGGATTTTAGTAAGGCGTTTGATAAGGTTCCCCATGGTAGGCTACTGCAGAAAATACGGAGATATGGCATTGAGGGTGAGTTGGAGGTTTGGATTAGAAATTGGCTGGATGGAAGAAGACAGAGGGTAGTAGTTGATGGCAAAGTTTCTTCATGGAGTGCCGTCACTAGCGGTGTTCCGCAAGGATCTGTTTTGGGACCATTGCTGTTTGTCATTTTTATAAATGACCTGGAAGAGGGGTTAGAAGGTTGGGTAAGCAAGTTTGCGGATGATACGAAAGTCGGAGGAGTTGTTGACAGTGAGGAAGCATGTGGCAGGTTACAGCAGGATATAGAGAAGCTGCAGAGCTGGGCAGAAAGGTGGCAGATGGAATTCAATGTAGCTAAGTGCGAGGTGATTCACTTTGGGAAGAATAACAAAAAGATGGGGTACTGGGCTAATGGTCGGATACTTGGTAGTGTGGATGAGCAGAGGGATCTTGGTGTCCATGTACACAGATCTCTGAAAGTTGCCACCCAGGTAAATAGTGCGGTGAGGAAGGCATATGGCGTACTGGCTTTTATTGGTAGAGGAATTGAGTTCCGGAGTCCTGAGGTCATGATGCAGTTGTATAAGACTCTGGTACGGCCGCATCTGGAATATTGTGTGCAGTTTTGGTCGCCATACTATAGGAAGGATGTGGAGGCATTGGAACGGGTGCAGAGGAGGTTTACCAGGATGTTGCCTGGTATGGAAGGAAAATCGTATGAGGAAAGACTGAGGCACTTGGGGCTGTTTTCACTAGAGAAAAGAAGGTTTAGGGGTGACTTGATTGAGGTGTACAAGATGATTAGGGGGTTAGATAGGGTCGACAGTATGAACCTTTTCCCGCGTATTGAGTCGGGTATTACAAGGGGGCATAGCTTTAAATTAAGGGGGGGTAGATATAGGACTGATGTTAGGGGTAGGTTCTTCACTCAGCGAGTCGTTAGTTCATGGAATGCCCTGCCAGTAACAGTGGTGGACTCTCCCTCTTTATGGGCATTTAAGAGGGCATTGGATAGGTATATGGAGGATAGTGGGTTAGTGTAGTTTAGGTGGGCTTGGATCGGCGCAACATCGAGGGCCCAAGGGCCTGTACTGCGCTGTATTCTTCTATGTTCTATGTTCTATGTTCTATTAGGGCCTCCGCTAATCTTTTCATATCTTTTCCAAGTTTAATTGGGATTTTCACTGCTGTTTAGAATCCTGCCCTGATCCATTGACTGAGTTCTACCTGTATAGCCCCTGCCACATATGCAGAGTCGGTGTTTATATTTACTCTTTTTCCCTCTGACCCTTCTAACGCAGCAAACATTGCCTGTAGTTCAGCCAACTGGGCTGATTCTTTACCTGTCACTTTTCCTGTCAACACTTCCTCAAATCCCTCACTTGTCCATCCCACCACTGCATAGGCTGCTTTAAGTCCTTCAGTTGGATGTCTGTAACAGCAACCATCTGTGAACAGCACTTCTTCTGGGTCGACTCGTGGAATTGCCTGTAAATCTGCCCTAACTTTGATATCTATCTGTATCCTTTCCTCACACATGTGTGGCTCACCTTCTCCCATGTTATCAGCCATGTTAATTCCTTCATGTGTAAAAATTATATGTGGTGCATTCAAAATTTTCTCTAACCCGGTTTGCCGCAGTGACGTCTTTGTAAAGTCTGTTGAGTTCACATAGGCCACTATACTATGTGTCGTCAGTACCGTTAGTGAATGGCCCATGACTATATGTGCTACCTTTTGAAGAATTTTTGCTACCCCTGCTGCATGTCTTGTACATGGCGGGTATCTGTCCTCTATTAGGTCAAGGGTAACACTTACATACATCAGCACCTGCCTGCCTCTCCCTTTTTTCTGAAAAAGAACACCATTTACTGTGTGTAATCTTTCAGAAATATCGAGGAAAAATGGCTCTTTTTAGTCCGGGGCCGCTAAATCAGCAGCCCGCGTTAAGGCCTGTTTAAGAGAGATTAAACTTTCGTCTGCCTCCGTGGTCCACTGCAAATGGGCCGACAAATTTCTCATGCCTTGCTCATTTACCATGGCCCTGAGAGGGAAAGTGAGCTCCCCATATGATGCAACGAATCGTCTGCTGTATCCTGCCAACCCAAGAAATGAGAGCTTGTCTCTTACAGTGACTGGTTTGGTGTGATGCAGAATGGAGGATCTATGGAGTGGAGAGACACCTGTTCCCTTAGCGAAAATCACTCTACACAAAAAAAGACACCATTTGTCTGCAGCATTGCAATTTAGCCCGTGACCCTTTGAAACCAATGTTACACAGTTGAACCAACAATGACTTTGTGGCTTCCAGACAAGAAACATGGTCTGGTGCCACCAGAAGAATGAAATCCACATACTGGATGAGTATCACCCCCTTTTGGAGTGTAAGGTCCTTCAGCTGCCATTTTAGTACCTGATTAAACACCCCCGGCGACAAAATGAACCCTTGAGGGACCCTTGTATAACGTAGTTGTTGGCCTTTGTAGGTAAACGAGAAAATGTCCCTCAAATGATCAGCTAGGGGCAAACAGAAGAACGTGTTGGCCAGATCAATGCACGAGAACCACTTATGGTCAGGGGTCAGCACAGACATCGCAGTGTAGGGGTTTGGAACTGGAACTGTTGGAGTGGAAACAACACAATTGATCCGTCTGAGATCATGCGCCATCCTATAGCTACCTGTATCCTGCTTGTTTACCAGTAGACTGGGGGTGTTCCAGGCTGACTGGGAGGGTTCTAGCACCCCTGCTGCTAACAATCCTTCAATTGTGTCGGCAATGCCGGCTTCAGCCTCTGGTTTGTGTGAATATTGTCTCTGCCAAATTGGAGTGTGGTCAATTAAACCGAATATGATTGGTGGAACATGTTTGCAGTAACCGACGTCCGTTGAACCTGCTGACCACAAGGTATCTGGTAGAGTATCAAGCATCGCTGCAGCCTGTGGATGGTCTGTTTTTTCCCTGCCGTTAAACCTTTCAATCTGCCTATGTTCCAGCAGTACCTTGTCAGTTGTCCTGTACATAATTCTATCGGCTTCCTCTGATGGTGAATATTGTAATCCGGGTAGCTGAGTCCAAACCCAATCAGTTAGCGCCATCAAACGTTTGGACATAGGTCCCAGATCCTTGGCCTGATATTTAGCATGCACAGCCAATGTAAGATGAGGTATAGCTTCTTCAGACATCTCATACCATTCCAACTGTTCTGCAGTCAGTTCAACAACACCCGCCACACCTTCTTTCCCTATCAGAATACAACTAGAGGAAATGTCCCATTGAGTCCCTTTTAAATGCTGATAGAGTGCATGCTGATAGATGTCATTTTCATCTCGATCATAATACAGGGTAACGTAAAGGGGATCTGCAGGAGGAGCATAGGGATGCAGCATCTGAGCCCAGGGTCGCCATTGGCTGTATAAAGACTGTATACCGTTGTTCTGCCTGTTTTCAGGTTCGAGGAGTCCACAGTATAAATCTGCCCACTGCCCTTCCGCCATTGGTGATGGGTCCGGTGATAGCATCATTTGGGATCCAGAGTGAATCATTGTCATAGAACATTTGACAGAATAGCCATTTGGAAAGGTCACTACCAGCCCGTCTAGTCCGCACAGGACCGAGACCCCACATCTCACCAGCAAGTCACGACCCATCAGATTCACAGGGCATGAAGGTGATGAAATATACCGGTGACGAAAGGTCTCTCCGGCCACTGATGTGATCAGCGGCGATGTCAAAGGCAGATTTTCTGGTTTTCCCGAGAACCCTACTAACTGGACGCTGGAGGATGACATATTTGACCGAGGTGATGGTAGAAAGTCTTGCACCCGTGTCAACCAAAAAAGACAGATTCTTGTCCGTTACCCTCATTTGCATATAGGGGTCTGCCAACCCCACATGCCCTTGGATTCTCGGGCCCCGTCAATATTCATACCCCTGCCCGTCCGGCATAGTTTGGGGGTACTGTCGTTGCACCGGGGCTGCAGCTACATTTGGGGCTTGGTAAGGTTAAGGAACTTGTTGAAAAGGAGACTGACTTGAGCCGACATACTGTCCTCGGATAAATCCCTGCCCTGCCTGGGATGCCCACAGCATGGGACAATTCCTTCTCCAATGCCCGGGCTGGCCACATTCAAAACAGGTGTTGGGTGGCTGACCTCTTGGTCCTCCGCGGCCCCTCCCTCTGCCACGCGTTCCTCCAGAATCATCTATAGGCTTGCCCCCATAGTAAGAGTAAGGAGGCATCCAATCAGGTGTTGGGTCCAGACTGGGCAGTTTGTTTTGTGGCGACGGCTGCTGAACCATCTGATTAGTCTTCTTTTGGGAGGTCTTCCTAGTATCATTAGCCTTCCTTCTAGCCTCATCGAGCTGTAACTTCAGCAACTCCACTTGAGCTGACTCGTTGCTCTGTTTATCTTCATTCTGTTTCGTCCTGTAACGCTTCATGTGGTGCGTCAAGTGTTTCTTCCACTGTTCTGTAGAACAACCTGGGATATCAGGATTACTCTCCATTGCCTCTTTAACTTCCTTAGGCATCCCTGCCATAACGGCATTCCTAAATAACGTGGTCTGTAGCTGACCTGACCCTGGATGGCTCCCCGCAGTATCTGTCCACGTGCATTTACACCTAGCCAAAAAGGCAGGCATATCCTCACCCTCCTTCATTGTGAAGGTGAGTGAGTGCATTGCTCCCGGTGGAATCTGAAATCTATCCCTCATTGCCCTTTCCACACAGGTGGCATGCTGCACAAACGGTTCTGAATCAGGTAGTAAGGTGGTCCCCGCAGACGCTTCAATCTGCTGTATTTTCCACATATTCAATTGCTTGCCCAACAATGCTCTCCAATCACCCATAGCTAACTTGTGCCCTAATGTGTATTGGCAAAATTTAGTCATCCAAGGCCCACCTCTCTCTATGGGTGGGGGCATTTTATCCAGGATGCAGTTCATATCAGTAAATGTGAAGGGCTGATAAACATCCCCCATTAAGAGCCTCTGTAAATTAATGGCTTTTGGTGGTGCTGATACTGTACGGGCTGTCGTAATGTGTCTCTGGGACGCAGGCTGTAACTTGGTTCAGGTAGGGGCTTCATTGGAGGGCCATGTTCAGCATGCATTGTGAGTGAGTCTTTCAACGTGACGGAGTAGGTGTGTGGGTCATCCTCTGTCAGGGATTCTGCATCCTCAATATCCGTAGTATTTCAGATTCCCCCCCATCCAATTTGTCTCTATCTCGTTCTTCCCTCAAATCTCTCCTTCTTTTGTCTGAGAACCCGTCATCTAGTAACTGACCTGAACTACGTAATCTTCCCCTCGTTTTGCCCTCAACACGAGGTGTCGAGTGAGCATCTGGCTCTTCCAATAATGAATGTCTCCCCTGTTTCGGCTATTCTTTGTTTCTGCTGTGCGTCATTATCACCCTGCTTGCCTCCTCCACTTCTTTAACTCTCTGTTCAGCTTCTAGTGTTAGTTTTTCTACCTTTCTGATGCTTTCTTCTACTGCTTCCGCCAGTCTCTCCTTTACTGCTTCATCCTCTCTCGTTCCTACTTCTTCCACATCCAACACCCCTTCTTGAACATACATAAGTGGCATTTGTGTTTCAGGATATGGGGGCTGTGATTGTGCCCCAGGCAATTTAGGTTATAATGGGGCGGTTGGTCCTGCCTTTTCTGTCTCCTTTGCCAGTTCTGTTTTAGAGGTACCACCTACTCTCTTTTGTAATGTTTCTACTGCCATACAGGCTAACGTCATGTTGTGCAGATAAATCCTCCTCTCCTCTTCCTCCTCGTCTTCTTTTGGCCACTTTCTTCTAACTAATATTGACCCTTTCTTTCCCTTCATGTGCTCTTGAACTTCTAATTTAGCTTGCTCTTCTACTTTTCCTAAAAACAGTGACAATTTCTCCCTCTCCTCATCTTTCAAGACTTTACCCTGTTGTTGTAACTCTTCCCAAATCTTATCATATTTTTCCATCATTGTGTTTTGTTTGTCCTTCGCAACCCCACTACCTAACTGAATTCTAGCTTTAGCCCACTGCTGCTTTACGGGCAACATTAAGTCGAAAGAACATCCTCCGTATTCCTCACACTCTTTATCAAATCCCGCTTCATTTTACGTATTTTGTTTTAATCCTCCCGTCTAGCAGTCAATTGGTTTGGATATAATATAACCGAGCAACTAACCCAATCAGAGACAAATCCAGTGGCCAGTCAGTTTGTATGGAGTAAACCCGAGCAACTGACCCTTTCAGCGAGATTTATCAGCAGTGTCGCTGTTGTTACCATTAGATTCCCACTGCCAAGTTTTAAAACATACAACACAATCATAGAGCGTTGCTTTTATGAGATCCTGCTCAATGGACTTTAAACCTCCTCACATTTACGTACCTTGTTGCTTTTATGGGGACTCTAACCCCAAGGAACTTTAAACCCGTACGTACCTTGTTGCTTTTATGGGGACTCTAACCCTAAGGGACTTTAAACCTGTACGTACTAAGCTTTAGTAAATTTGTGAGCGTTGCTTTTATGAGATCCTGCTCAATGGACTTTAAACCTCCTCACATTTACGTACCTCGTTGCTTTTATGGGGACTCTAACGCCAAGGGACTTTAAACCCGTACGTACTATATCAATACTTTATCCACTTACTCTTACTAGGACACTTGCAGTATAATGACAACAATCAATTTAGTATTTACAATTGCAGAACTTCGATATAAACAGGCGTCTGCTCACCTTTTTTTATGCGGCGCCGCTTCTTGTTGTCATCAGACATCAGTTGTCCATTGTTTCTATTTTCTCTCTTTTCCGTCACTTCTCCGTCTTCATCACGTCGGGGTCACCAAATTGTTGGACTTTACCTCAATCTACCAACTTACTTTCTTCTATGTGTGAGCCAAGTCCTGCGTGTTCTTTAAATGAAGCAAGAGGAGAAGATATTCGGTCTCACACTTTAAGTTTATTTTATCAGTAAGTGGATAAAGCATTCAGAGCGCTGCGTCTCGACCTTTCTGTCCCTGACAAACAGCAGAGTGTGTCAGTTCACGAAGTCTGACCCCTATCCTGCCCCTAACCCAGTCTTTTATACAGTACAAAACGTCATGTAATCACAGAACATTGTGCAAGCATTGAGGTGTGGTTGTCTTCTTGATTGACTGTTGACCTGACTCCATTCTCTGCCTTCTCGCATTCCCGGATATCTGACCCCATGTAACCTCTTTCTGCTGGAGGTGGCGCGAAATAGTTCTTGTTTTTTTTACCACAGCTTAAAACATGTCCTGCATCTGTACTCACAGAACAGCAACACCCCCGCTGTCTGCCTCACTCTCCCAGCCGCTACCAAGGCCGCCAGTATACACTACTCTTTATTAAAAGTCATTCCTATTGTGTGTTTACATCAGCTTATCTTTACAAGTCAGATGTACTCAGTACTTTTCCACTGTTCGTACATACAAGGGTTACACTACACACTGTGCTAGTTAATGGTTAAGTATAACATTGTATTATAAGTACTGAACCAAATATATCATTAAAGGCTTCTGAATGCCTCAAACTAAGCCATATATTTACACTACTCTTCCCCTTAATCACGCTGACTTTGTTGTCTCGTTCCATATAGGTTTTAGTTACTCCCTCCTTTATGTCCACGAACCTCCTTTCTGGTTCCTGGCATAAACAAAGTCCTCTACAGACGCAACATGACCCACCAGGTCTTATACTGAATATACTAACATTGTCCTGACGAAATGTTTCTGCCCGAACCGTCGACTTTCATACTTTTTAGATGCTGTCCACTAATCTTATTTCATCTCGTGATCAACACTTTTTTGCTTCGAACCTCATCGTCTCCCAACCGCACACAGCCCGCATTTAACTCTTTCAGAAAATTCACAATGAGGGCTACCTATCAGACCTTTTGTCTCTGCCTTCTGCTGCACGTCAGAACTCACGTCTTCCTACTTCAACTCGATTTATATTTCCCTTGTGCACTGCTGTCCGACTGAATTTCGTGGTTCCTCTGGAACTTCACACCAGTTTCAGAATTCCCAGCTCACGGATTCCAACAGCCTCCTCTTTACTATGCATGTGAAATCCCCTGATGCACAGACACCACAACAGGACGGTTTCAGGGCTGTTGAGGTTTTCCTGGCATAACGGCCTGACCTCTCGCTTTGCAACACCGCTCTCCCTGTCGTCGACTTTTCATCTCATCCTGAACAATGCCTCTTTTAACTTCTGTAACTTTCTTCAGGACTAAGAAGTATGACACGCTTTTCTCACTTTCATCCAGTCCATCTCCAACTCCTCCCGTTCCTTCCTCGAACTCTCTCCTTCCATTTCGGGAAATGGGCTGGCCACCAAATTCCAATACAAAATCAGTGACTCCCACACTTACCTTGAAAGTGCATTCTGACACCCTGCTTCCTTGCAAAGTCTCTATTCCATTCCAGCAGTCCCCCTGTCTCTGTCACATGTGTTCAGATGATACGAAGGTCGCAAATCAACTTAAAACGCTTCTTCCTCTCCCTAGGACACACAGGGCTGTAGCGAAGAGGGCCCTCATCCGGATCTCTGATTCATCTCCTGAACTTGAGTCCTTATCCCTTCTCGAAACTCTAACAGCAACGATAGTGTCCTGCTTGTAATTTCAGCAACATCCATATCCACAGGATCATGAGGTGCCATTCCCTCCACCTTCAGTGTGCTGTGACTACCAGATACACATTGCCCTAACCTCCACTGTCAAACTTCAACAAGGACTGTTCCTGCGGTACTCGCTGGCGAACTTCTTCTTCTCTCTTAGCATATCCCCAGAGCCACAAGATGCCTTCATGTGCATTTGCAGATTTTTTCAGACATACCTGTTTACTTCCGTCCTTCTCACAATCCATGGCCTCAGACACATCGTCGACGTAAGCAGCGCTTTTCCTGCATTTCTCCCAATGGATTTATTCGGTCCTCACAATGTGTTCTCCAATACATTGTCAAAACGAAGAGCAGAATTGTTGATAGCTTTGCAGAACATCTATATTTTGTACGCAAAAAAATGATCCTGAGGTTCCTGTTGCTCGGTACTTCAACACGCCACCATGTTGTGTGAAGAATATCCGTGTCCCAGGATTGTGGCACTGGTCCAGTGAAGTACAATGCAGTAAAAGAAAAGCACAGCACTTTTCACTTGGGAGCCTTGCATTCCCATGGACTTCATATCAACTTTGACAAATTTATAGCCTGAGCACCTTTCCCCAGTTTTAACACAACTTTACACAAACATGTTCTATGTTCAATATATCATTCTATCGTTTACTAACCCTGCCCACATCCCGACCACCGTGCCGAACTTCTGGATAAAACAAACATCCTATTCACAGCTATCATCAATTTTGAATAAGTTTGATTGGACCCGAAAGATTAGCTCTAATATTTCTTCACAGATACTGCCTCAGCTGCTGCGACGACTAGGCTATTTCTGTTTTTGTTTCATTTCTCCAACATCCATAGTTGCTTTTAGTATTCTTTGAGACAAACAAAGTGATGCGGACATACCACGAACTAACTCATTGGCGACGCCAATTCGCATTAAAAATGTCTCGCAACTGACAGCCAGAATTCTCTGATCACTAGGATTCATCGCAGCCAATAAACTGACAGCCATGCTCACTCAACAACACACCAAGACAAAAGACGCTTGAGCCACCATGTGCAAAGTAACGTATTTTGCAAGATTGCATGCAAAGGCTGCATGCAACGCTGCACACGACAAATAGGCAGACAACTCACAATCTGCAGCCATGAACAGCAACTCGCCACAAAACGCCACGACCAGCTGTTTGAGGTAGCCATAACCAAAGATGAAAGGGATTACAAATACGACAACAGCCGACAAACCAAACAGCGGGCAGCGACAAAATTTCAAGGAATATGGCACTCATCCACAATCTCCATCAACGTACCAGCTACGAAAACAAGCAACCAGACCTCGCAAGCATAAGCAGCACAAACAGAGCCAAGTAAATTCCGGAAGACACAGTTCAGCAGTGCTTCACAAGAGGTTCGAAAGCATTGAAGATGTCGCAGAGAAAGGGAATGAAACTTCATCAAATCAGCTTTCCAGCTTGATCACCATACCCACAATTACGACAACTGGCAACCAACCTACAAATCTTTACGCAAAATGTTTTCAAGCTCTCTCCAATACGACCTTCCTGTTTCCATGATCATGTCCACGTAAACTACTCGTCTATACCTGTACCCCTTTCCTTGGTTTTGTCATCTGTAATATTTTTAACCAACAGCAGATGAAAGCCTTCCATGGCTCCATGCCCTTTGCGGGCAGCACTCTCTATTATTGCAACTACCTCCAGATTCATAAGAATTGGCATTCTTGTTCGAAAGTTCTGTACCCCGGGCACCTCGTGATTTTTATGATGTACTCCTGCAGGTTGAGCCCTCATTAAAAGTGGACATTTCACCAACGCATTCAAATCTCATTGCCTCTGTAATATTCTGCTGTGCGTCTGGTTTTTAGATATCTTCGAGCTCCTCCAGCTGTTGTGACATGAACATTGCCTTACCTTGTGCCTCAGATTGCTAAATATGTTTAGAGCTGCCAGTGCTCATGGTTCTGTCTGACTTAGTTTCTAAGTGTCTTTTGTTTTCTCTCGGTTTTGCTTTCTTGCCTTTGATTTCACCTCCTTCGATCTCCCTGTGAACACCTTTCTTTTTTTCACTCCTTATTTGTGTTTCCGTTTTTCCCTTTTCACTCTCAGCTGACACGTCTCTCACTTCTTCACACTAATGCGCTCTCGGTGTTTTTTTTTTCTGTTTCTCTTTTGACTTTTGATTGTTCCTGGTTCTGTCTTTCATGCACACTCTCAACACACCCAATCTCACTTTAAGTGATTCTCTCCCGAATTAAACAGATTTGTTCGTCACAAACCGTATGTGTCTTTGACTCTCATTTCATCCTTATGCGTCTGTAAACGTTTATCTCTCTGTCATTCTACGATAAAGTTGCCTTCATGTCCACTCCCTCTGGTTTCCCAACGATACACACTAAAATTTCGTGTCTATCACATGCTGCCGCGCCGTATTTCCCGCGTGTCTTTTGCCTTACAAACAAATAAGTCAGAACACAATTAAGTCTTGCCAACCATGATGTGAAAATGAATACCGTTGTAGACTGGTTCTGCTGTCACCATTCTAAAGTAATGCTAACATTCGTTAAATAAGGCGATAAAATCTGCATGAAATGCAGTAGATGTGGGATCATCAATGCCATGTCTAAATAAATTATATCTACTGATCAGTTATATTCCATTGCCTTGAAATAATAATTGATAGAGGATATAACTACCGAGTTAATTATTTTCTTGTATACCAACGTCAATCAATCCAGAACATCCAAGTTCCAGAACGTATAAAGTCATGCCCACACCCCACCCCACAGCTTCCGACACTGTAGCAAAAACAATCCAAGCTACCCAACTTGACTTTAAAGTTGAAATTCTCCAGTCCAGTCATTACCCTGTAAAACCTCTTTTTCACCCACTCCAAAGCTTCCACATTCTTCCAGAAGTATGGTGACAAGATGTGCACACATTCCACTAACTGTACTAATCAAAAGCCTACATAGTCGCCAAGCTGCTGCAATGTGAAGGCCGCCAATGTACCTTGCCGATTTCCTTATCACCTCTTCCTGCCTGTCACTTTGTCAAGAATCTGACTTGAATAGGAAATAAGTCATAGAAAATTAATGCAACGCAGTGTCACATAGTTGCATTTACATAGTTGAGAAAGCAGTGCGACAGAGCTCATTGGATTGGGACCATAAAATAGAGCGAGAATTGCTGAGACGACAGATCTCTGCAGTCAGAATCCCAGATGCATTCCAGTGTTACATGGTGCAATTTCTTCTTTGATGTTAGAATGGAATGCAACACACAGGCAGCCTTGACCCCCATTTAAACACGGGTATCACACGCTGCTTTAATGCTGCAACTTTCTTCTAAAATACATTGAAATGTTGGAACTATGAAAGAATAGAAAACAGGAAAAATGCTCATTGATGTTTTTGAATGCTCATGAAATTAAGGTTTATGGGGATAATGCAGGAAGGAGCAACTGATCAGGCAAAACCTTAATGAATGACGGAGCAAGCTCGACGAGTCAAATGCCTTTCTCCAGCTTCTATGATCGGAAACTATGAATGGTCAGACACGTGATGTTTTCTTTTAAAGAAAATGTTAGAACATTGTAAATTGCTAAATATGTATCCAAACGCGAACTTATTGGGTTAACAACTGTGCAGAGTGCTTAAAGTGTATTCTAATAACTAGTTGTGAAGACAAGAATTGTTGCAGTGCTCCAGTTTCAACCAAACATTGCTATCGTCAATTAGGAGATGAGCAGTTATATTCCAACTGGAGAAACTTCGAAAGAGGGACCGCGGGGTTATGGAGCAGTTTGCTTCAGGGAGTGAAAGATATCGAAAGGTTTGGCTGGCATAAAAGTGGGCAGATGCCCAAGTCCATAATTCAATAATTTCTTTTACTCTGAGACCTTTGAGGATTTGAGACGGGTTGCCTGGGAGAGTGATAGAAGCAGAATCCACAGGAAGTTTCAGAGAAGATATGGACGTATATTTGAAAATGATAAACTGAGAGGTACATGAACACAGGGATGGATAATGGGAACAACTTGGTAGTTCTTTCTGGAGCATGCTCACACATGATGGGACAAATGGCCCCCTGTTACACTGTAATATTCTATGATACTTCTATGATAGGAAGCTGAGCGATTCTTGCTCAAAGAAGTAATTTTCAAGACCGATCTTAAAGGATATGATCAATACGGTTAGTGTTAGAGAGAAGAAAATTAATATAGAGCAGACATCATGAGGAACGACCAATAACGGCAGTTCATTAAGATGGTATCGAGCGGAGAAGGCCAGACGTGGTGGATCACAGACATCGTGAATGATTACAATCTTCAGCCAACTGCAGAGATCATATGAAAAGACGGATGAGCAAAAGTAGGTAATTCATCAAATCACGTTTTCTCTGCCATTCAGTGAGTACATGGCACTTCTGATCAGCCTCAACTCCACTTACCTCCCTTTAAATGATAATTCCTCGAGTCTCTGCATGATTGAAAATCTATCTTTCTCTCTGATCACTGAAACCTCGCCAGAATGGCTCAAATGTCAGTGTATTTTTCTTTAATGAAGGAAAGGTATAATGACATTGAACAACCGTGTTCTTATTAGATGATGTCAAGTTTTAGCAAGATCTTGGGAGTGTTATACTTCATTCCATTTCAAATCAGTATCAAGGGAATTTATGAATGCATTGAAAAGCGTGTTGGCAATGTTTTCGTGGCAGCATGTTTAGAGATGTTATTACACATCTCTGGAGCAAGTCGAACTTTAACACAGTTTTCTAGCTCAGAATAAATGCACCACATCACCCCCGCTGATCTATAGCTTGTCTGTGCGATAACAGGGAACAGGTTGTTTGCTATCAATATTTGTAATATGAAAGAATGCAAGAGTGCAATTTTAAAACAGGTTGGGAATCCCAATGGATAGTTTTCTGAGTGAAATACTTGCCTTAATCAGCGTTACATACAATAGATGATTTGAATGGATAGAACTCATATGATCCACCAAAGATCAGCATGCGCCTGGGGAGCACAGTGGAAACAGTTCCAAAGCCCGTTTTCCCTGCTTACCGTCAGGGAGATGGACATAATTTTGCAGGGAAGATGAACGGGTGAATGGATCGTGGGTGGTGGTTTAGGGCAACACCAGGTTTCCTAACAGCAAAACTACTGTCTTACACATCATTGTTTTCGCTCTTCGAGGTAGAAAAAAAATGATTGTGGCATCGATCCACATTTTTAAGGCCTCGTGTGAGGTTGGATTACACTGTTGGCATAATTCATTGATGCATTAGCAACTGACTCAGTTTTGGGTTCTATCAAGGAGTAGAACACGAAATGAAAGGAACAACATCTAGTAGCAAAGGTTTAAAGTGTATCTTAGTCGTTTACATCACAAAATTAACAGAGATAATGGTCTGAATAATGTTTGAACTAACAAAGATCGAAGTGGATTCTTCATAGGGACAGGAGTGGTCCATTCAGCCCCTTGATTTTTCTCAGCCACTCAATAATGTAATGGGTGATCTGTGGGATGTTTCCATATGCCTCCCTTGGTCCAATATCCTTGCTACCATTATTACTGTTGGAGAGATGGTCGCCTTCTGGTAATGTTGCTGGACTGTTAATCCAGGCACTCTGCTCATGTTTCTAGGGACGCACGTTCGCGCCCCACTATAGTAAATGGTGGAATTTGATAACAATAGGAATGTAGTCGTCATTAAATGTCTAATGGTAAGCGTGAATCCGTTGTTAATTTTCTGAATGACCATCTGGTAGACTAGTATCCTTCAGAGAAGGAAACTGCCATCATTACTTGGTCTTGCCTACATGTGGCTTCAGACCGACCAGTATATCGCTGACTATGTGCAATAAATGCTGGCCTCGCCAGTGACACAGACATTCTATGAATAAATCTTCATAAGTCCATTTCTCAGTTGAAAAAAAAAACAATTGAATGAGCATCGAACACGGGTTGAGGCAGAGAATTTCAAACCTTCATGAGTCTTTGTGCATGGATTTTTTTTTATCATCTGTCCTGAATGAACTGGCCTTAATTTTTGGACTACGACGTAGACGTCACTGGCTTAAAACAGCGATTATTGTCCTAGATGCTCTTGAGAACGTGATGTTGAGCTGCATTCTTGAAAGGATGCATTTCAGATTCTGTAGGAAAACTTTCAATACCCTTAGGGAGAGCATTTCCGGATTTTGTCCCAGCACATTTTGACTTCAACCTCAATCTGTTAAAATAGTTTATTTCTATCGAGCATGTTTTTGCCCTGTTAGTATCCTGAAGACTTCGATTATATCACCCCTCAACATTGTAAATTCAAGAAAGTAAAGATATAATTTGTCCAATCTCTCCTTAATAAGAAGTCCAGGGATCATCCTTGCAAACCTGCACTAAACTCTCTCGAGGATCAAAACCTACTTTCAAAGGGCTAGTGTTCAGATCTGCTCTTTAGACCTGATTTATCGACTTAGAACCCAAGATCCCTCTGTACACATTCTTTTAATTATTTCATCAATGTTATGACAATGACTGCCTCCGCCTCCGACACTGAGTTCTAGATTCCCACTTCCCTGTGGGTGAAAATAAGTTGCGCATTCCCTCTAAGTTTTCTAACCTTCACTCTCAATCTATGCAGCTGGACATTGATCCCCCTGTAAAGGGGAACGGTTTGTTTATGTCCAAATTGTCTATTCCTCTAATAATTTGTACATCTCAACCATGTCCACTCTCAATCTCTTCTGTTTTGCGGAACCTCCCTGTAGTTTGTTCAATATCTTTCATAACTGGATCTCATAATTACAGACAAAACATTGACCAATCTCCTCAACCCTACCTCAATCCACTGCGGTCAACCCCTCCTGTCATGTGTATTCCAGAAGTGCACATAATGCTCTCGCTGTGGCCTGAGCAACGTTTTATACAATTCCAGCAAAACCGTTTTTTGGAGTGCAATGATTGATCCAGAAATTTGGTCAGGCCCTGAAGGAGCTGCTGAGGCTGGACAGGGCCCAGGGCAGCTCAGCAGGTCAGCAAAACGTTGCTCTTTACACTGGCAGACCTGATGCCGGTACAGCCTATCACTTCCTCAAGGATGTACTCACGCAATCAGCTATGGACACCAAGCCCACTTGCCCATCTTGCTGTTGAGAAGGTCTGATCCCCGATGAAGAGGGGCTGTCGTATGAGGACAGGTTGAGTAGGTTAGGCATGCAATCATTGGAGTTTAGAAGAATAAGAGGCGACCTTATTGTATTGACAAGATTCTAACTGCACCTGACAGGAGAAATGAGTTCAGTGTTTTTATTTCCCCTTGTGGGAATGTCTTGGACCAGAGGACATCCATTCTGAATAAGGGATCGCCCATGTCAGGCAGAGATGAGGAATATCTTTTTCACTCAGTCAGTACTGGATCAATAGAATTATTTTCTGCAGAGGACTGTGAGAATTTGGTGCTAAAATTCATTATCGCCTGTGATACAGAGTTCTTTAATCGGGGATTATGGGGAAATTGCAGAATATTTAGGGTTGATGATGATCAGACCAGCCACGATAAATTTGAGTGGCAGAGAAGTCTCCATTGGCACTCCAATAGTGATGAGAATATCATCCGCAGTGGATTGAGCAAGGGAGACCAAATTTACACGTTTAACCCAGATATGGATGTACGAAAGCGCTGTTAAACTTCACTGAGACATCTCTAGTTTTGAATTCCAAACCTCTTGCAATGAATGTCAATATATCATCTCCCTGCCTCACGGCTTTCCGCAAATCAGACAGTGATTAAATTCTTGTTACACAATGAGGGCACAATGAGGGCACAGATTCGTAGAAATTTGAGAACGTTGGTAAGATAGGATGGTGATTGACTTCGCATCAATATCGAAGAAAACATTAGCAGCTCATATGGAATGTTTAACCATTGGGAAACATCTGGTGGTGGTTTAACTTGGTGGTCAACAAAACTAAGACGAGGATACCGCGTGAGAAAGTGGGAACTGCATGATACTAATGACTTGTGTTATGAAATTGAAGACGTGCATTGTACGTTTAAGAAATAGTGAGTGTTGTTTTGCACTGCGTCCTTACAAGCAGTCTCAAAGTGCACTGTGATTTCAACATTTGTAACATATGGCTGTGAAATAGATATCTGTTATATTGCTGTTTTGACAACAATTCGAATTTAACCACCAGTTTGAAGTATGGCGCGAGATACTAAAACCCAATCAAGTTTCAATTTACTGATTTTGACAAACTAGAACCAATGCGGTAATATAACGTAATATAACATTCGTTATATTAACAAGTCTTTTGAAAGTCTGATAGCATAACTTGCATCGAGAAAGACTGCATTTAAAAAACATATTCTGCCCAAGGTGCGTTTTTCATATGAAACATCTTTGCAATAAAAGACAAAAGAAGACTAAGAAAGATATCCAATTGAAATAAGAAGGACGCCGGAGCTGACAACTGCTACGTGGTTTTGAAATTAAGATGATGTCATTTGAACAAAGATGGTTATTGGAACATTTTATTGTTATTCAATTGGAGGCAGATAACAAGCAGCGAAGACAAAGGGGGACTTAGCGTTGTGAATAGTTGATGTACAATTAAGCACAAAGAAAATTTACAGCCCAGGAACAGGCCCTTCGGCCCTCCAAGCCTGAACCGATCCAAATATACTGCCTAAACCTGTCGGTAAATTCCTAAACATTTGTATCCCTTCGCTCCCCACCTACTTATGCACCTGTCCAGTCGCACCTGAAATACATCTACCGTGCCTACCTCTACTACCTCTGCTGGCAACGCGTTCCAAACGACCACCACCCTCTGTGTGAAGTACTTGCCACGTGTGTCCCGCTTAAACTTTCCACCTCTCACCTTGAATGCATGACCTCTCGTTATTGAATCCTTCACCCTGGGATAAAGCTTGTCTCTATCCATCCTGCCTATACCCTTCATGATTTTGTAAATCTCAATCAGGTCTCCCCTCAATCTCCTTTTCTGTAATGTAAATAAACCAAACCTACTCAACCTCTCTTCATAGGTAGCACCTTCAATACCAGGCAACGTCCTCATAAACCTTCTCTGCAACCTCTCCAAAGCATCCACATCCTTTTGGTAATGTGGTGATCAGAACTGTGCACAGTATTCTAAATGCGGCCGAACCAATATCTTGTACAATTTTAACATGAGCTTTTATACTCAATACCCCGTCTAATGAAGGCAAGCATACTATATGCCTTCTTAACCACGCTATCCACGTGTGTGGCAACCCTCAGGGTACAATGGATCTGTACTCCCAGATCACTCTGCCCAACAACCTTTCCCAAGCTCTTCCATTCATTGTATAATTCGTTCCAAAATTAGACTTGCCTAAATGCATCACCTCACATTTGTCTGGATTGAAAGCCATCTCCCAATTTTCCGCCCAACTCTCCAGTCTATCTATATCCTCCTGTATTCTCTGACAGTCCCTTATGCTTTCTGCTACTCCACCAATCTTCGTTTCATCTGCAAACTTGCTGATCATACCAACAGTTCCCTCTTCTCCATCATTTACGTATATTACAAACAATAGTGGCCCCAGTATTGACCCCTGTGGAACACCACTGGTCACCTTTCTCCATTTCGAGAAACTCCCTTCAATGACTACTCTCTGCCTTCTTTTGTGCAACCAATATTCACTTTTGGACTTAAATACCAAACTAATACTATTTGCTTTACATAGTGGAAAGTAGGAATTCTCCGCCACACATATTTAACAGAATATGAAGCGAGTTGAGTTTTTTTGGGTTTAGTTAGCAGAAGGGTTCACCATCATGTGGCAACAGTTTGTGGGACGTCCACGATATGGACAGGTTTAGACAGAACAAATCTGAGATTTGGACAGATTTGAATAGATTTAATTTATGAAAGATCCCAGCAGATTTAAACACATGCTGATGAGTGGCATTGATCTTCTAAACAAACGTAGGTGATTTTTCTTTAAAAATGGTTCATTTTCGTCGGTTAAATTTAACGTGAGAGAAATGGCTCTTAAAATTGCTAAAGAATTTCTGGGGTTTGAACATGCCTTCCAAATTTACCAAGAAAGTTTAGAAAGAAAGAAGAAGGCCACTCTTATAGAATTACTAAGTAGGTTAGAATTGGGCCTCTCCAGGGATAAATGCAAAGCTGAAGCATTCAGAGACATAGTCGAGCACCTCTGTGTATCAATGAAACAAACAAGTGTAGTAGAGTTGAAAAACCTGAATTAAAATTAAGGAAAATGGAGGTAGAAAATAAAGAAAGGAAAAGAACGTTCTTAGTTGAACAAAGAGAAAAAGAGAGACAAGAAAGAGAAAAGAAAAGATAAGAAAAAGAAAGGGAAAGAGAATTTCAACTCCAGACGTTGCGAATTAGTCAGGAGAGTGAAGTCAACTGTATGGAGATGACGAGACAAGATATTGATTGATACAAATACGCTAAAACATTGCAACATTATGATGAGAATGTGTCGAAGCATTCTTTAATACATTTTAAAAATTGCCGAGGCAGATGGAATGGCCAGACAAATTCTGTGTAATGCGAGTTCAGACTTATCTAGAAAGCAGAGCGTGTTGGGTATTTGCAGCACTATCAGATGAGGGGTCAATATAATACACAACTACCAAACAGGCTATTTTGAGTGATTATAAAATTGTACCAAAAACTATAGACTGAAGGTCAGAAATATAAAGAAGGAAACAATTCAGATTTATGTAGAGTTCGAAAAAAATAAACAGAGTAACTTAAATTTAGATAAGACCTATGATGCTCTAAAAGAGATTATTCTGCTGGAGAAGTTTAAAATCTCACTTCTCGCGATACTAAGAGTTCATGTGGATGACCAGAAAGTTCAAGAAGGCAGCAGAGACGGCAGAAGAATATGCATTGGTGCATAAGTTAAAAACTAGCTTCCAGCAAGAATTTCATCCAGTAATGTGGTAGAAATTAAGAGAAGCAGAGAAGCTACATGACAACATAAAGAGTAAAGCACACTGGTAATAGTGTACCACAGGTGGAAAAGGAAACCCAAGAGGGTGGAATAGAGGTGAAAGGCCTCAGGTGTTTTCACTGTAATGGTGTGGGACACAGAAAATATCAGTGCCGATAGTTTTAGAAGGGGGCTGGGGAAATGTTATTTTCACTACCCAAAGAAAAGTAATATAAAGTCACAGTGCATAAAGTCACAGTGCTGGTCTTTACAGAAAGGCTTTGTGGTAATAGATGTGGTAAAAAAGGCTAAGCCAATGGCATTAGTGAAAGTAGTAAAGGAAACCCCATGAGAAGTCGAGAAGCTGCAGGAGATTGCACATCCAAAGCAGAGGCTGGATGAGGAGTTCGTGCCAGATCTCTACACATAATTCGCCTCTGTGGGTAAAATTTACTCAGGAAGACCAGGTGAGAAGGGAAAGAAGTTGTTTTTTTGAGGGGAACAGGATCTAACCAGTCTCTATTAGTTAGGGTGAACTTATTTGCACTCTGAGTTTCGACTCGAGAGAGTGGTAAGTTGTGGAAGAAACAGAAATACATTTAGCGTTCCCCTATGTAAGATCAGGTTGGACTGACAACACAAACCTGGAGACGTAACAATGTGAGTGATTGACAGACTGTCAATTCCAGGAATACTATCTGCTCTTGGGAACGATTTCGCGGGATCCAAGTTGGGAGTGACACGCCTTACGGTGGAGAAGCCAAAGGACGAACAGGATATTGAGGAGTTAAAAAAATAACCTGGAACTCTTCCAGACTGGGTAATAACAAGATCCCACTGTGATACATCACACCACGAAGCAAAAGTTTAGAGAAAGAAAAAAATGAGTTGAGAATCCGTTCGCAAACACCCTGTTTGATGAAATTGTGCAAGACATACCTTAATAGGCAAGTATCAGGCCGACGTATTTAGGTTTGACAGGCTAATAGACTTACAAAAGAAAGACGAGACAATTAATGATATATGCATTGATAAATACTCAAAAAACTGGTCAGACCGTATTCCTGAGGTTTATTATACGAAAGATAAAATCCTAAGAGGAAATGGAGACCACGGCAGGTTAGTGCGGTGCAGAAGTGGCCAGACATAGACCAAATTGCGTTGCTAGTAACATACAGATAGTAAGTGCTGCGGGCAACAAAGGAATTACCAATAGGACGTCACCTCGGTGTGTAGAACTCACACACTAAGGTACAAAATCATTTCTATTGTCCTGGATTGCTTAGGGATGTTGTTAAAATTTGCTAGACATGTCATGCGTGCCAAATGGTCGGTAATTCACAGGCAGCAATAAAACGTGCACCTTTATGGCCAATTCCTGCATTTTAAGAACGTTTCACGCGGATTATAATTGATTGCGCTGGTTCCATTCGGTAAAAGAATCTGGGAACCATTACTTGCTAACCATAATGAATGTGTCTACTAGGTTTTCGGAGGAAATTCCATCCTGGAGATTTAAGGCAAAAAAAGGTGGTATTTGAGTTAATAGTTTTTTTTCCACGCGGTATTGGTTATACAGAGAGAAGCATTAAATGACCAGCCCTAAGGCATGGTCTGCATAAGTACCAACGACATTGGTAAAAAGAGGGATAGAGATGTAAGGCAGGATTTCAGGGAGCTAGGGTGGAAGCTGAATACTAGAACAAACAGCGTTGTCATGTCTAGTTTGTTTCGCGTTCCACCTGGTAGCGAGGCGAAGAACAGGGAGAGATAGCAGCTGAACACGTGGTTGCAGGGATAGTGCAGGAGGGAGGATTTCCAGTATATGGATAATTGGGGGTCAATCTGGGGAAGGTGGGAACTCCACAAAGAGGATGGTCTTCACGTTAATCCGAGGGGTAATAATATCCTGGGTGGGAAATTTGCTAGTGCTGCTGCGGTGAATTTAAACGAGTTCAACAGGGGAAATGGGACACACTGCTGTGGTGCAGTACACAAGAGCATGAGAGTAGGGAGAACATGGACAGGAATTCACAGTCACAGGATTGTGCTGGCAGACAGCAAGCTGGCATGAAATGTGTATACTTCAACTCCAGGAGTATCCAGAATGACGGAGGTGAGCTTGCAGCATGGATAGGTGCCTGGGATTTCGATGTTTCGGCCATTTCGGAGACATGAATAGAACAGGGTCAGGAATGGATGTTGCAGGTTCCAGGGTTTCGATCTTTCAATCAGGTCAGGGACGGCGGTAGAAGAGGGGGAGGCATGTTTTTGTTAGTCAAGGACAGTATAACAGTGTCTGAAAGATATTTTGACAAGGACTCGTCTCCTGAGATAATATGGTCTGACGTTAGAAACAGGAGAAGAGAGGTCACACAGCTGGGATTTTCTATAGACTTCTGCAAACTTCCAGGGATGTGGAATAGATTATTGATAAAACAATTCTGGGCAGGAGTGAAAGGAACAGGGTGGGCATTATGGGGAACTTTAACTTCCCCAACATTGACTAGAAATGCTGTAACTCTCGTACTTCGGCTGGATCAGGTTTTGTCCAATGTGAGCAGGAGGGTTTCCTGACACAGTATGTCGAAGGGCTGCCACGAAGGGAGGCCAGACTGGATCTGGTACTTGTTAATGAACCAGGCCAGATGTTTGATTTAGTTATCGGTGAGCAAATTGGAGAGAATGATCATAATTCAGTTACGATTAGTTTAGCGATGTAAAGGGATAGATATAGGCCACAGGGTAAGTATTATAAATGGGGGAAGGGCAATTATAATGCGTTTAGGCAAGGCTTAGGAGGCATAGAATGGGATAGCAAAATGCAGGGGATGGGGACCATCGCAATGTGGAACTGGTTTAAGGAGTAGATATTGCGTGTCCTTGACTGGTATGTCACTGTTAGGTAGGGAGGAAGTGATACGAAAACGAAACCGTCGTTTACTAAAGAAATTGCATCTCTTGTTACGTGGAAGAGGAAGCCGTGTGTGACATGCAGAAGCGATGGTTCAGGTGAGGAAAGGAGAGTTAAAGATTAGCAAGGAAGGATTTAAAGCGAGAGTTACGAAGAACAAGGAAGGGACATGAGCAGTCTTTAGCAGTTAGAATAAAATAGAACCCTAAAACTTTATATATGTATGTGATGAACAAAAGATGACTCTGGTAGGAATAGGGCCAGTCAAAGACAGAAGTGGGAAGTTGTTTGTGGACCATGTGGAGAACAGAGAGTTGATGAACCAATATTTTTCATCTGTTTTCACACAGGAAAAGGAAAATATTGTCGAGGAGAAGATTGAGATACGAGTTATTACACTGGAAAATATTAAGGTGAATAAGATTGCGGTGTTATCATTTACAGAAGGTGTGAATATAAATAAGTCCTCTGGGCCAAATTAGTTTTATTCGAGGATTCTCTGGGAAGCAAGGGAGGAGATTGCGGAACCTTTGTCCTTGACGTTTTAGTCGTTATTGTTTACAGATTTCGTACCAGAGGACTACAGGATTGCAAATGCTGCGCCCTTGTTCAAGAAGGGCAGTAGAGATGACACAGGTCATAATGCATGAGTGAGTCTTACGTCTGTTATACGAAAATATTTGGACATGAACAGTCTTTAGCAGGTAGAAGAAAGGAGAACCCGAAGGCTTTCTCTCCATATGTGAAGAATAAAAGGATGGTTAGAGTAGCAATAGAGCCAGTCAAAGACAGAAGTGGAAAGTTCTGTGTGGACGCTATGGTAGTGGGTGAGTTGCTAAACGAATATTTCTCATTCAGCAAAGGATAATGTAGAGGGGAAGAGTGAGATACATGATATTAGAGGATTATCTGTGAAGCGAAGGAAGAGATGTGGAACCTTTGTCGTCGTCGTTGTCTACAGGTTTTAGGACCAGGGTACTGTAGGTTTGCAAATATTGTGTATTTGTTCTAGAAGCGCAGTAGACATGACTCTGGTAATCACAGAACGATGAGCCTTATGTTTGTCGTAGGAAAAGTTTTCGAAAGGATTATAAGAGATAGGATTTAGAATCATCTGGTAAGTAGCAATTTGATTGAATAGTAAACATGTTTTCCTCAAGGACAGCTTGTGTCTCACAAACCTCATTGAGTTAATTGCGAAGATGACCAAGCATGCGGATGAGGGTAAGGCAGTTCATGTGTTGTGCATGGACTTCAGTAGAGCCTTTGATAAGTTTCCACGTGGTAGGCCAATGGGCAAAATGCAGAGGCAAGGTATTGAGGGCGATTTAGCAGTTTCGATTAGAAACTGGTTTTCTGTAAGAAGACAATGAGTGTTGGTTGATGGAAAATATTCAGCTTGGATACGATTGCTTGTAGTGTGCCACAAGGATCTGTTTTTAGGTTTGTCACTTTTATAAATGACTTGGACGTGGGTTTCGGTGAATGGATTAGTAAGTTTGCTGATGACACCAACGTCGGTGGAGTGGTGGGCAGTGTGGAAGAATGTTGCAGATTGCAGGGGGACATATAGAAACTGCAGAATTACGCTGAGAGGTGGCAAATGCAGATAAATGTGAAGTGTTTGACTTTGGGAAGTATAACAGAAAGACAGCACACTGTGTCAATGGAAAGATTCTTGCAAGTGTGGATGTGCAGAGGATTCTTCGTGTCCAAGTATGGAGACTCCCGAAAGTTTCCACGCAGGTTAATCGTGCTGTTAAGAAGGCATACGATGTGCTGGGGTTTATTGGGAGAGGGATTGAGTTCGGGAGCCGTGATATTATGCTGCAACTGTTGAAAACGCCAGTTGGCCTCACTTGGACTATTGTGTACAGTTCTGTTCGCCCAATTACACGAAAGACGCGGAAGCATTACGAACGTTGCAGAGGAAATTATCCAATTTGTTGCCTGGTCTGGATCGAGGGTCTTATGAGGAAAGGCTGATGGACTTGGATCTGTTCTCGTTGGAGAGAAGAAGCGAAAAGGGGATTTATTAGAAACATACAAGATGATCAGAGGATTAGAAAGTATGGGCAGTGAGAGTCTTTTTCCTCGAGTGTTGACATCGGTTTGTACGAGAGGGCATAGCTGCAAACTGTGGGGTGATAGATTTAAGACAGATGTCAGAAGCAGGTTCTTCACTCAGGGAAGGGTAAGGGCGTGGAATGCCCTGACTGAAAATGTAGTTAGCTCAGCACATTAGGGGAATTTAAACATTCCATGATTAATGATGGGCGTGCTCAGATTGGTCCACAGGTCGGTGCAAAATCGAAGTCCGAAGGGCTAGTTCCGTGCTGCATTGTTCTATGTCTCTCTCGCAGAATACCACTTTGGTAAAGTTTACTCAGAAAGAACCAGAGGAGAAGGGACATAGTTATTATTTACAGAGATACAGAATATCATGAGTCTTGAGCAGGAATATATGAATGTTTTTGCACTTTTTCCGTTCTTTTACCGGTGGAAGTGGAAATTGGTAGGATAGGTGGAGAGAAACGTTACGTTTCCCAATGTTACATCAGTTTGGAGAGCCAAAACAAAATTGGGAAAGTTATACTCGGAGTCATTGTCAGAATGTCTGTTCCAGATATACACTTTGTTTTTGGGACACTTCTTTTTGAGGAGAAGCCAAAGAAAGACCAGGACACTGAGGATTAAAAGACAAATTGATTGGAAAATTTCCGGACTGTGTAGTAGCAAAATCCCATTTTCATAAGTTACGGCATGAACAAAAACTAAATTGAAAGTTCAACGGTTTGAGGCTCAATTGGAGAACACCCCAGTTGATGTAACTGTGCAGGAAAAACCTGAATAGACACAGGGTCAGGCAGAGATGTTTAATACTGCAAGGCGAATGGACTTTCAACAGAAAGACGAGACAATAATTACCAAATAAATAAACAAACATTCACACACACACATATAACCCCTAAGAACTCAAAAGGAAAGGCCATCGAGGAATTTACATGATCAACCTCGACAAAAGAGGTTCTTTGATTTGTAGGACTAAGTGGTTTCTCCCAGAAGTTTGTTGTAAACTTCAGCAGTTTTGTGGCACAGCTAATGTCTTTACTGAAGAAGAACACAACATTTCGGTGGACACAGCAATGCCAAGAAACATTTGACAATTTAAACGCAGTATTAAACTCTGCACCAGTTTTAGCTACACCAATTCTTTTGAACGTGTTCAATATCGCAGTCGATTCTGGCGATACAGGGGTTGCAGCTGTGCTTTTACACGTAGATTATGATGGAATTGAACAGCCGCTTGGCTACTTTGCAAAGAAACTCAACACCCACCATAGAAAAAGCTCTACCACCGAAAAGTTATTATTGTGTTTGGTTGTGACCTTACAAAATTTCAGTGCTAATGTGTTGATCAATGTATGTGAGATAGTTGTGTGCATAGTGATTTCACATTCTTTGAACAAATTAAAGACAGAAATAAGAAATTATTTCGTTGAAGTCTGATGTTGCAGCCTTTAAATTAACAAATTTTACATATTGCGTTTCATAAAATGCAACAACAGATGTGTTATCGCGGATTTAAAGGATAAATTCTTCATGAGATTGAACAAATAACAATGTTTTTGTGTACGTGTGTGTGCAGAAATTAACAAACACTTAGACTGATGTTCTATGCATTTCATTGTAATGGTGTCAAGAATTAGAAAATGAATGAAGCCATCTTTTCATTATGATGTTCCATTTTTTTCTTAAGAGGAGAGGTGTTACGAACTTGAAAGCCTTTAAGACAGAGCGAATGCTGTTTTGCACACATACCGTACAAACATCTGTCTTATGACTATCAGTCTTACAATGTTATGGAAATTTGAAATAACCTAACACTTGGCTGTGAAATAGATACCTGAGTTGCTTGCTGTTTTATCAGCAATTTGAATATAACCAATCAGTTTAAGTTGTGGCCCTTTGAATTTACTATTTTGAAAAAAAATTGCACCATTGAAAAACAATCTCTACCAGAAATATATATTCCAAATGAAACGTCTTTCTAGTAAAAGACTGAAGATAACCCAGGGAGATCTCTAGCCGAAGGCAGTAGAACACCGGAACGGCAACGGCACAGTGGTTTTTAAAAGAAGTTGATGTAATTTTAATACGGGTTTTTATTGGAACAATATATTGTTATCGATTTGGAGGCAGGCAACAAGTACGTACGAGAAAAGGCTGGTTTAGAGTTGTGAATAGTTATTGTTTAATGTACACTTTTACAGTGAATGTGCAAGTTGATATTTTTCTCTTTAGCTAATGTAATTTGGGATTCTCTGTCACTCATATTTTAACAGATTACTAGGCAAAGCGAGCTTTTCAGGGCGTTTGTTTTTTTTCTAATGGAAGACGTTACCACCGTATTGTGGCGTTACCACCGTGTCTTAGCATAACAATTATCTGAGGGTGGTATGCATGATGTGTTACAGTCAATGATGCTAACTCTGTTTGGGACTTTGTCGGAGACCTGATATGAGCAGCAACTTTGGGAGCCTGATTAGCATCCCTACGTTATGGAAACAGTCCCTTCGAATCTACAAGTCCGCACCAACCCTCCAAAGGGTCACCCACACAGAATCACTCCCTTACACTTACACCTGACCTGCGCACCTGACACTATGGGCAATTTCTCATGGCCAATTCATCTGACCGGCACATCCTTGGACTGTGCGGCAGACCTTCATAGATACGAAAAAATGTGCAAACTCCACACAGACAGTCGCCCGATGCAGGAATTTAACATGGGTCCCTGGTGTGGTGAGGCAGCAGTGATAACCACTGGACCACCACACCACCGCAACATTGCTTGTTCAATTTGCAAGTACACGCTTTCATAAGTCTGACATAATCGAAAACCCTCTTTCGAACACAGCTTGGCTCAAAAAAAATGCATGTGATGAAATGAATTGCGACTTCCCTTTGTTGTGAAGGTTTTGAGGTACTGGACGTTTAAGAGAGTTGAAAAGCTGGCAAGGACTGCCTGACACAGCACAAAGTGTTCTGATAAAGGAAAAAATGTAACACTTCCTCGACACATATAGTGCAACAAAAACAAAGTCAAATTCGGCCAATCAGTTAAAATCATGCCCCAATAAAGAAAAATATGATGTGTCTGGGTAAAAAAACCGAACATTTGAACAGTTCGGAGAGAGCTATCACAGATCAGCAAATATAGATTGCTCGCTGAAGAGCTCTCTGAACGGTAACTGTCTGTGTGGAGTGCGCAGCAGAACATGGAGGATGACCTGGAGAGAATCTCGAAAGGAATTTCGGTAAACCTGACTGGCTATGAAACGTAATTATTTTCTTTTTGCAAATCTTATTAGGGATTTTTAATCGGACTAGCATTGTAGAGTGGGAGGGAAATGAGGCGTTGAAAAGAAAAGAATTGTAAATAGTTGTTGGTTCTAAATTTCTAGTTGGCGTTAAAAAATAAATTTGCTAAGTATTACTTTAAGGAGTGATGTCTCGGATAGTAATTTACCTCTCGAACTTTAAAAGATTACAGCACGGGGCGAATCTTTTCCTTGTTGCCGCTTTAAATTTGTAGAGTGGTGTACCCCACGTCACAACACCTTGCAATGAGGTATGTTGTGACATTGGGTTGCCTACGTGTTATTCACGGAATAATAAGAGGCAGTGGTGTGAGTTTGGAATTTTTCTGCGTTATCATCACGCATGCAAAGAGAACTGACGGCACTTCGTTGTTGGAGTATTTGAAATAATATTTGAAACTGTGAAATGGGTGAAAGTTAGAGATAGTGAATTGGAAAGAGAGAGCCCGAGAAAAAGACAGAAAGAAAAGTGAAGCATGAGACTGAGACGGAGAAATTGCGATGGTGGAATAACACAGAAGGAGGCTGAAACAGAGAGCATGAAAGATAAAATTGGGGTGAGGGAGTATTTCAGGAGACAGAGTGGAGAAAGAGATCGAGAAAAACAATGGCAGATTGAGGCGCTGAAATATTGACTGTCATAAAAGCGTGAGATTGAGAAGAGCAGAGTAGAAAGGAAGAGAGTGTGAGCGACACACTTGGTAAGTCTGCAAGAACGAACATGGAAAAGATAGGAGGGGGATTTTGGAAAAAACTGTAAGCGAGAGGGGAACTCTTTCAAACTCAAAGCATTTAATGTTCTGCTACTTTGTATCTGTCCCATGGATCTTACATTACTTATGTGAGTGACCTGGTGTGTGATAACTATCATATGCAAGCCTGTGTGGTAGTATGACTGTAAGATGTGCGGTAAGATTTATATGTAAGAAATTAATATGCTTTGCTGGGCATTTAATACTGTAAATCTGTGATTCATCTCAATCGGTATGGGACTCAGTCACTATATTTACCTGTATCGATGGGTGTTATGTATGAGTAATTGCGTGTGTGAGACAGCAGGTTTATGTTTGATAGTGTACATGTGTATGTATAACACTGTGTTTAAGTATAGTAGCGTATATGTGCCTCACAATGTTTGTAACTGGGAGTATATGGATACATATGTGTGAGGTAGTATATGACAGTGCACAGTCATAAGCGTGACAGTCTAATATGCGTGGTCGTATATATGTGTATATATCTGTGAAATTGGGTGCTTGTGAGAGTGATCACATTGTCATGGGTGCATAAAATAACAAGTGAATTGTCAAATTCTTCATTTAATAGATTCTGCGGGAAATCATTACAAGCCCCAACCATTTTCAATCAGGAATTTTCAGCGAACATCTGTGTTCATTTTCATTTGAATACGTAAATTCGAAGACCTTTCATCGTTCACTAACCAGTGAGATTAATTATTTTCCTGGCAATAAAAATCCTGATTTTTAAAACCTCATGTAAAATTCGACTTTGCTTTCACAGTACAAACACAACTGATATTTTGTTCCTTAAAATGACAACAAACATGTCTCTCCACTCAGCACTGAGGAAGAATGGACCAGGCACGAAACTTTGGCGTACTCTCTCTCCACGGGTGCTGCTTGACCCACTGTGATTTCCAACATTTTTGTTTTGCGTTTAGTGCAGATTAGCATTTCAATAATTTAACTCCACTCTCTTCACTCTCGTGTGTATTTGAAATTACTGGCCCATCTGTGATGAGAATGTCTAGCTCCATCTGGTATTTCAATTCCCCCATGAGCAATTTATTTGCAAACAGTTAATGTACTAACTGGTTTCATAATGTTCACTGCTCTACCTATCAAATATTTTTTTGAAGTGGGAAGTGTCTTCTGTTACTTGATGTTCCTTTCACTCAGTGGCGACTTAAAAGTTTAAAAAGGAACTTATTCAAAAGATGGAGTCAAGCAGCTAAGAAACAGACCCTTCAGTGCAATTATTCCAGGCCTCACAAGTTTCCCAAAACAAGTCAGTCCCATTTTTCTGCGTTTGGCCATTTCCCTTCTCACCTTTCCTAATCATGTAACTTTGCCAAATGTATTAAAAATGTTGTAACTCCACATGCCTCTGCACTTCCTCTGAAAGATCATTCCAAATATGAAACATCCACTCAGTGCAAAAATTACCCCTCAGGTCCCTTCTCAATCCTTGTCTTCGCACCTTCAAAATGTGCCCCTTAGATTTGAGTTCTCCCACCCGAGGGCTTTCTTTTCACTTTATCTCTGCCCCTCGTGATGGTTTATAAACCTCTGCAAGGTTACCCCTCAACCTCCTACGCTCCAATGAAAAATATTCCGAGCCAAAGTAGCCTGTCTCTAAAACGGCCTTATATTCATGCAACATCCTGATAAATTTTCTTTGACGCCTCTCTAATTTAATACTATTCATCTTATTGCAGGACAGTCAGAACTGTACACGGTTCTCCCAAAGTGGATCCAGCAACCTGAATTGACGTCTCAATTCCGATACTAAATGGTTTGAGCAATGAAGGTAAACCCCGTGCTAAACATCTTTTTCTGAAAAAAAAAGCAAATTATGTACCCGTGACGCCAATTTCAAAGAATTATGTAACTGAACGCACAGGTCTCTCTGCTCAACAACACTCACCTCTATCATTTACTGGACATGGCCTGTCCTTGTTCGCTTTACTGAAATGAAATGCTCGTACTTGAATTGAAATAATGGCTTTAGGCCCCAAAAGTAGACTTTTCTGCTCATCTGATCATGTTGGACCTGTTGTGCTGCTCCAGCTCCACGGCTTTTGACCCTGGGTTCAAGTGTTTGCAGTCCCTACTGCAAGTCCTATTGAATTATGTTTATTGTCATATGTACTCACATGAGTACAATGAAAAGTTTACAAGTCGCCACTTCGGGCACCATCGATTGTACAAAGATAACTAGGCACTGAATCTCAATATAAAGCAGAATAATAAAGAAACCAACATTGAAAAGTTAAACATTCCAGTCCTCCCTGATAAAAAGTAGGACAATAAGGAAACATAATTCACTGTGCAACACCACAGTCCTTCCGAACCTGGGTCTGTACACCTCACAAAAGCTTGACCTTTGCAGCTCCGTGCTTGACCCCAATCTAGCGACGCCCAGATAGCCTGCTCTACACATTTGAGGTCTGCTCCTTATCACGCGAATTCCATCTGCCACTACTCAGCCCACTGGCCCACATGATCACGTCCCCTTTGTTATCTTAGATAACCTTCTTCATAATCGACTAACTCATCAATTCTTGTGTCATTCACAATCTTACAGACAGTTCTGCCTGAAGTCTCGTTCAAATCAATTAAGTGACAAACCGCAGTGGACCCAGAACCTCCTATGCAAACAATACTGTTCACAGGCCTCCAGTCTGAAAATGCAAACAATTACGTAAAGCCAATTTTGTGCCAATTAATGAGCTTTCCATGAAATCTCTGATTGAAACTTACTAACCAATCTATCATGCAGAAACTTATCAAATATGTTCTTTTTTCCTCAAGTTCATGTCGACAAAATCTACTTCATTGTCTCATCAATCTTTTTGGTTAACTCCTCAAAAACAAACTCAGTCAAGTTTTTTGAGAGGCTATTTTACACACATCAAGCCATGCTGACTACACCTGACCAGTCCATGCCTCTCAAAATATATCTAAATCCCAGCTGTCGAATCCCCTCTAACAGCTTACACATCACTGACATTAGATTCACTGATCTATAGTTACTGGACCTCTCCTTAAAGCCTTTCTTAAATAAATGAAAAATATTAACCAACCCCCTCTCTCACCCCAAGTTCTCCTGCACCTTATCCTGGCTATGAACAGCACAAATATCTCTGCTCAGTCTCTGCGATACCACCCCCCTCCCCACACACACACACATTCTCACAATGTTGTGGAATACAAATCAAATCTGGGAAATTTATGCACTATAATATTAGTTGAGACCTCGGGAACCTCCTCTTCTGTATTGTGGACAGTTTTCAAGGCATTAATATTTATTTGTCCAAGCTCGCTATCCTTTGTTTATTTCGATTTTTAAAATTTGTTTATTTTTACCATCTCCCGTGGTGTAGGTTTAAACCCCTCCAAAGAGGCCTCTTGGTTCGATTTCGGTCAGAAGAATCACTCGGAGTACGGTCTGTTTAAATCAAGGTTACCAGTTTAATAAATTAAGGCAGTCTGGCGCAGATTTGTTCAGCAACACGGAGGTTAAACAATTTCTGTGTTCCATGGAGAAATGGCGCAATTGCATTGGAAATTACACATTATTAACAGTGCAGCCTTAATTACAACAAAAAACCAATCAAATGTAAAAAGATGACAAGCTTGACGGCAAGCTAATCCAAAAATATTCCCTGGGAATTGGGTCTTAATTACATTATGTCGTCATGTCATGGTATCAGTTTAAGGTTAGTTCGAATACCAAACCTCTGTCTTATGGTTCATATTACGAAAACTCCATTGTTTTCTCTTATCTCTGAATACAACCAACTTAGCAAAGCGCCAGTTCAACTTCACAGAGTCAAATAATTACTTGCAGTCATTTTGTTGTGTTATTTGAAATTGAAAAGCCATTTTGTGGTCAATGAAAATCTGCATGTACTTGTAGCTTCTGACAACAGCCTAAATAAATTTTCGATCCTCAATGGTTCCAAACAGAAACGACCTCATTGATCTTTAAAGGGCCCTATTCTCTCCCAATTTGCCAAAGTTGGCACTTCGTGTTTTTTTTTTCTTCCAGTTATTCTGTAACAGAATAGGCAGTAAGGCAGATCGTTAACTTAATGCCCATACCTTTAATACTACGAAGGGCTGTGTGGGACTTATATTTTTCTTCGTTTCCCAGACAGTTTACTCCAAATAAGCTATGTAATAACTTTTCAGAAAAGCGTTATGTAAGGCACAGGGCTTAGCATTGTTGCTTCAGAGTATTATGGTCTCGCCATCGATTCAAACCTCGACTGAATATTTGTGTGAAGTTCTCACGTTCAAAGTTTGTGAGAACATTTGTAGCTCGGGTGCTTGTTGCTGTGGTTCTGTTCGCCGAGCTGGAAGTTTTTGTTTCAAACGTTTCGTCCCCTGTCTAGGTGACATCCTCAGTGCTTGGGAGCCTCCTGTGAAGCGCTTCTGTGGTGTTTCCTCCGGCATTTATAGTAGCCTGTCCCTGCCGCTTCCGGTTGTCAGTTTCAGCTGTCCGCTGTAGTGGCAGGTATATTGGGTCCAGCTCTATGTGTTTGTTGATGGAGTTTGTGGATGAGTGTCATGCTTCTAAGAATTCCCTGGCTGTTCTTTGTTTCGCTTGCCCTGTAAATGTAGTGTTGTCCCAGTCAAATTCATGTTGCTTGTCGTCTGCGTGTGTGGCTACTAGGGATAGCTGGTCATGTCGTTTCGTGGCTAGTTGATGTTCGTGGATACGGATCGTTAGTTGTCTTCCTGTTTGTCCTATATAGTGTTTTGTGCAGTCCTTGCATGGGATTTTGTACACTACATGAGCAAAACTAATGTAGTGTACAAAAATCAAATCTGCATGTACTTGCATGGTTAAAAAATTAAGAAAGGCAATCAGAACCAAAGGAAACCAAATGACCCATGCGCTGCAAAGCCAGACATCAGGTGAAGAGAAAAAAGCCAAATTTCGCTGGCAGCCCCAAGGCACATCGTTAATTATTGTTTGAGGCTCAAATTGGAACAAAACCGGTATTTCCTTCAAAAAGACCACGACATAGATGGTTATTAAACGGTGTGAGCAATTCAATTGGTGCAATACCTTATCTTCAAATTCTGGCAACAAATTGCGATAAACCGATCGAAAGTGAAGGAGAGGGTGAACCAAGCAGTCAACTCATTGTTAGCGGCATCCATAAATACAATAACACTGCAGATATGAGGATGATACAGAAATGAAAATGTAAAAAGATAACTAAAAAATATAATTCACCATTATGTTGAGGATAACGACCATGAGATCAGCTGTTGCCATGGCCACCATGTATACAGAGATACACTTGGACAGACCACAAGCTGTATTTATACTAGTCTGAGAGAAGGTGAGTCATGGCTCCAAAAGCAAAGAAAGCAATAAAGAGATGATAACGACAGTGCATAGAGAGACTACAGGGAGATTAGGAGCTGTGAATAATCAAGGCTGAAGCCAGTGCTATGTGACAAAATATGTGGGGGATTAGGGGATGGGTGAAGCAGAGGCAAAATGGAAAACAGGGGAGAAGGGTAGCAAAGGGGAAAGAGGAGAGAAAAAAGACGATGAGAGAATGGGGAGCAAGAGAAAGAGAGACAATCAAGAAATAAGAGGTACAGAACAGTGAAAGAAAATATTTAAAAAATGAAATAAAATTATAGAGCAGAATGAAAACACAGGAGCCGAGTTGGGATAATCATCTGAAGTTGTGGAATTCAATGTTGAGACTGGCAGGCTGTAACTTGCCTAGTCAGAAGATGAGCTGCTGTTCCTCAAGATTGCGTTGTGTTTCACTGGAATATTTGCAGCAGGCCAAGGATAGACACGTGGGCATAGGAACAGGATTTTGTGTGTTGAAGTGGGCAAGCCACGGGAAGGTCCGGGACCTGATTGCGTAGAAACCGAAGGTGCTCAGCAAAGCGATCACCCAGAGGGCGTTTTGTCTCTCCAATAGAGAGCAGACAATATTGGGAGTAACGAATGCAATAGACCAAATTGAAAGAAGTACTAGTCAAACGCTGCTTAGTCTGAAATGAGTGTTTGGACCTGGGATGGGATCTATCCTAGGTTGCTGAGGGAGGCGAGACAGGAACTAGCTGGGGCCCTGACAGATATCTTCTTGGCATCCTTAAATGCAGGTGAGGGGCCAGAGGACTGGAGGGTTGCTCATGTTGTCCCCCTGTACAAGAAGGGTAGTAGGGATATTCCAGATAACTAAAGACCAGTGAGCCTGACGTCGGTGTAGAGAAAGTTGTTGGATAGTGTAGTGAGGGATAGGATATATTTAGAAAAAGATGGGCTTATCAGTGAGAGGCAACATGGTTTTGTGCGGGGGAGGTCTTGCCTTACCAACTTAATAGAGTTCTCCGAGGAAGTGACCAAGTTGATAGATGAAGGAAGGGCTGTTGATGTCATATACATGGACTTAAGTAAGGCATTTGATAAGGTTCCCCATGGTCAACTAACGGAGTACGTGAAGTTACATAGTGTGTGGAGTGTTCTAGCTGGGTGGATAAGGACTGGACAGTTGGGCAGAAAAGTCGCAGATGGATTTCAATCCAAACGTTTAGGCAAGACTAATTCTCGAGTGAATTATACAATGAATGGAAGAGCCTTGGGAAAAGTTAATGGGCAGAGAGATCTGGGAGTGCAGATCCCTTTTACCCTGAAGGTTACTGCACAGGTGGATAGAGTGGTAAAGAAGGCATATAGTATGCTTAACTTCAGTTTCGAGGTATTGAGTATAAGAGCTGGCAAGTCATGTTAAAATTGTGCAAGACATTGGCTCGGCTGCATTTAGAATACTGTGTACATTTCTGGTCGACGCATTACCAAAATGGACGCGTTGGAGAGGGTGCAGAGAAGGTTTACGAGGATGTTGCCTAGTATGGAAGGTGATAGCTATGAAGAGGGGTTGAGTACATTAGGTTTGTTTTCATTAAAAATAAAGGAAATTGAAGGGGGACCTGATTGAGGTTTACGAAATCATGAAGGGTCTCGACAGGGTGGATAGAGACAAGATTTTTCCCAGGGCGAAGGATTCAATAACGAGAGGTCACACTTTCAAGGTGAGAGGTGGAAAGCTTAACGGGGATATTCGCGGCAGGAACTTCACACAGAGGATGGTGGGCGTCTGGAACGCGTTGCCAGCAGAGGTGTTAGAGGCAGACACGGCAGATTCATTTAAGATGCGTCTTGACAGATGCATGAGAAGCAGGGGAGCAGAGGGATACAGATGCTTAGGATTTGACCGGCTTGTTTAGACAGTACATTTCGATCATCTCAGGCTTGGAGGACCTAAGGGCCTGTTCCTGGGCTATAAATTTCCTTTGTTCTTTTTTCCTTATCTTCACTGTAATGGAGAAAAACGAGTGGAGATCTCATTCAATCATTGAAGGTTCTTAGAGAGTGACAGGATAATTGCTGAGAGGCTATTTAACATTCGTAGGAGAGTTTAGTATCAGAGGACAGTGTTTCACATTTTGGGATTGCCAATTGAACACTCTGCTGAGGAGGAATGTCTTGTCTCAGAGCTTACTGAGTCTTTGGAAAACTTTGCTGCAGAGAGCTCTGGAGGACGCGATCTTGTGTATATTTGAGGCAGAGAAAGATATATTCTTGATAGAGATGGGGAATGGAAGATTGCGAGAAAGGGCAGGAATATGGACATGCATGAATTAACTCCACAGCGGGATGCATCCCGTCACCAAGTCAGCTCATTTTTTACATGTACAGAATGCTTGACACTGATTCAGCTGCCACAGAGGCAGCTGCCAGAGTGAAGAGAATCACTGACACTCCTGTTTATAACTGTCAGTCAGGACTAGGTTAACATCCCCAAGCAAGTAAATCATATTCTGAGAGATCAACTTGTGTAACCTCGTTATAATCACTACAAATCGTTATAATAACTACGTTTGGGGCTTACGCTTCTTGGAATTTTTCTTGGGGCTTTTCCCCACGGCGGTCGCTTCCTCCGACTCAGTTTTTGTTATGAGTAGCACGTAGCAGACCATAGCCTGCCTCTTGTACCCGAGTGCCTCAGGAGAAATTAGTCTTCTTATTCAGACAGTAAATGAGTTGAGACTGCAATATCGACTGTATTCATCTCAGACTCCAAGGTTTCTTCATTGCTAGATGCAAGGGCTAAACCTATGGGTTCTGGAAGTCTTTATGCATGTTTTGAGCTCTCTGTATGATTCGTAACTGCACCGTCTTTGAGTTTTCGGTTTTTGTGTGGTCCACGTGCGTGTTAAGGACAGACTCAATGAACCGAAACACGGCCCCTCATGTCAACCATGCCCCATACCCATACAAAGCTATTTTCGTGATTTCAGCACTAAACGTCATCCACTGAAAGAAACTTCAGCTGTTGTTTTTTGAAGTCTTGTGTCTGGCATTGGTGTTCCTGAGACAATTTCACCCTGCCCCTCACGTCCTGCATGATAAGATTTAACCTGATGTGGAGTCTTCTCCCCATTAACAACTCTGCTGGAGTTATCCCTTGATTGCATAACAGGTGATTGTGTCATCAAATCGGAGCCAGGACATTGAGTGAAGCTGTGGGGGTTTTCTTTATGCTTTCCTTCAATGTTGAGACAGGTCGTTTCGCTGGATCTTGAACGATGGATGGTGTGGAGCTGTTGAACAAATGTCGAATACCATTCGACTTCAGGAAATATTCGAATTGCCTGCTGGGAAATGATGGCCCGTTGACTGTTGCTTACACTTCCGAAAGACCTTGCATTGTAATAATGCTCACAACATTTCTGTCGTCCTCCCTGAGTTTGATGATTAAAGTCTATGTACGCCCAACCACTTTGACTGGGCGTTCTTAATGTCTAAGGTATTGAAGCGATGAAAATGCCGGTTTAGTTAATGGAAAATTAATCCAGTGTATACACAGCATTCACATGAATGCTGCTGATGTAGGTTTTGTCATTGTTGGCACTCGGGACATTGCCCCACAAACGCGATTATATCTTTATGCAATCTTGGCCACCATACATACCACCTCGCCAACATTTTCATTTTGGAAACTCATAGTTAATTCTGGTAGAGTTCAGCCACTCTGTGGCAGGGAAGTTTTTTTGGCCAATCACTCTTATTTCTAAGAATACATTGCCGTCCTCTACTGTGATCTGGTCCCACGGGTTCCAGAACTTTATCAAAGCTAGATGTGCTGGCCATTTTGTTTCCCCGAAAACGATCAGATGATTTAATTTTGCCACTTTTGCGTCCACAGTCTGATATTTTCAGCGGTGAATGGGAGAGTGTCAAGAATGTTGAAAACCAGAACAGATACCTTCAGTGGTAGTACCACTGGTGGTATGCTATCTGTGAGCGAGAGGTGACTCGAGAATTTCATATTTATTTTCTGGCCACCCAGGCGGTGTTCCAAATTTTAACTGTCTACGGGGCAAAATGAGCGTCCACTGTTGAGTCCAGAGAGTTTGGGCGTCACAGACTTGTCCTCTTCGAGTAATCCTTGCCAAGGGTTTGTGCTTTGGTACTATTTCCATTAAGGTATTGGCAAAACTGTCTCACACCAAGTATGACCGCATAACCTTCCTTTATATTTGGATGCATTTGAGCTCTGCATCTGCCAAAATGAGGAATTAATATTTTATTTGCAATTTCTCTCCATTGGGCCATCTGTGAGCCAACACTACTCTAATACTATAAGGAGAGTCGTTGCATGTCAGCAACAGTTATCACTTGGGATGTAGTGTGCCAACACCTCAGATGATGGCTGCTTCTTTACATTCCTGAAGACTACGTTTTGGCTAATGTGAACTTCCAAGGCTGGTGTTCTGCAGTACCAGATGAAAGGTTCCAGAATGAAGGTCAGGAACTTTCCATAATAATTCACCAAACCGATGAAAGACTGAAGCTCCGATACAGATGTGGAAGCTGGGACAAATTTGATCACCCTCCCCTTACGTTCAAATTGTGTAAACAGGTCTTGTCGGTACTGCATCTCATGTAGTAATAAAGGACGCTGGAACACACATTTTCGAGTAAGGTGCAAGGACTACTTCCGAACCTCCAAATGCTCTTTCTTCATACTCCCTGCTATTAGCACTTCATGCCAATAAATGGCGATCTTGGGCAACCTTGCAACATATTTTTCATCGTCCACTGAAAAATGTCACAGGAGGAATGACAGCTAAAATTTTAGCCACGTATATTATTTCAATCTCTTATGGATATGATCTGTAGCATACTTCTTGTAATCCACATATGATCGCAGTTGCAAGGATACATTATTCATGTTCTGTATCGTGAATTACCGAAACCCTCCCCCATCGCCCTCCACCTGCTTTATGGATGAGTCCTCTAACCAAGGAATTGGGTATTATCCAGCTGCTGGAAGCGACTTAATGTTTTTTCAAACCTTTCCCAAAGGGGAACCACCCATCACTGTCGCAATTAGTAAAGCTGGTGCTATCCAATCCAAAAACTATACTAGTTGCATGATTAATTCGCTCTAAAACCTTCTGATTTCTGCCTCTGCTTTTGCACAGAATGAAAATGGCGTTGTGCGGGCCTTGCAGATCCGGGCAATTGCCTCCTGGTCAAGGTGCGAGCTGGCTTTCTCTCATTTGATAGTCTCTAGACCTTCCTGGAAAACGTATTCAATTAAGATTTCCCTCAGGCAATCACTTCAAATCGACGGGTGATGATCCAATCAAGTTGAAACTTTTTCAATCAATTTTGTCCCATCAGGCTTAAGTCCGAGCCTTTTGCTGCAATCATTTGGAACTTAACCAGCTGATTGTTGCACTATACCAGAACTGAAGTTGTACCCTTAATCTGTCAAGGTTCCCCAGTATAAGGTTTTAATGGAGCAGAGGTCACAAGCAAATTTTGAATTGACGCCCAGAGTGAATTTTGTTAAAGACTGATCCTGCAATGACTCATACAGCCAGGTCAAATTCAAACTCTATAAGAAGTGGGTGATAATTTATTTTGATTGGCTCTGATCTGGATATCAGCGAACAATTTACCTGTTTCCTATCAGATGTTGGTGTGCTTTCCAGGATGTGCACTTGCCTGGATACCGACATAGTGGCATCTGCCCCAAGGTCATTTCCACATACTTGGCCGAGTCTTCGATGTCAAGATCGAATGAACTAAGCTTCCCAAATAACAGCATGATACCACAAATGCTTGTCCCAACTCACTAACAGCTGTTGCTATTAAATTTCTTCGAGAGCATTCTTTTTTCTCTTTTTGCCACTGAAATAATTCCACATGGATTAGTCTTCCAGGAATGAATAAACCTTGATAGCCTTCCTTTTGTGCTGCATGTTTCTGGACAAATCTGCCTTCGGCTAACCACGTTGGGTTAGGGAGTATGATTTTTTTGAATGACAGTGGGCACGTGGTTGGGAACGGGTAGAATTCAGAACAAATCGTGGTTGTCCTAACACCGACTGATCTGCATTCCAACTACCTTCACGATGCTGACCCTACTCTCGCATTCTGATGATGTTCAGCCTGGTAGACCTTCATGCCATCATGCTTAATGGCGTTCCTACTGGCGTATTCCTGGACTGTGCTTGGTATCAGCAAGTCAACGTAAGACCATTGAGTAGAGAATACAGGTTATAAATCTGACAGAGTTCATTTGTTCGATGCAAAGCTCCTCTATGATCAGTTCTGCACTATTTCAATTTTGCACACACCCTGGTAACATAAAAAGTGAGAGCGTGCATACAGAATTCAGCCCTTCAAGCCTTGTAACACATTATAATTATCACTCTACGCATTTCAATTTCGAATAAAGCACATAATTATGGAGAAACCTCCTGGAGTGTCAGAGCATCTTTCTTAAGCATTGGGAAAGACTTACACAGGAATCAAGCAAACCCTGCATGAAACTCTCTGGTCGAATATTCAAATGGCAAATTATGGGGTCTTTTCGTTCATTTTCAGGGAAACAGTTATAATCTGAAAAAAAATGAACTCTCCCTGTTGAATCTGAGCAAACTTGTCGATGTTTTGGCTGATAACACCTATATAAAAGAGTCTTGCAGAGAGGGAGATTGTTTAGGACCAGCAAGGTAGGCATTTAGTTGGGAAATTCCAGACTAGAAGTGTTTTCTTCAAACCTTGAAGGGGTTATGTGAAACTGAGAATGTCTAACGTATGTCATATGACGAAGGGAGGAAGATGTTGTCAGATTCTAATGATAAGGACTCCAGGAAACTCAGCAGAATGGAGGGAGCTTGGGACGTTTGCCTGCAGTTCCCTCAAGACAGACACGACTTAACTTTGCACATATCCAGACGGAATCTTCCTTGTCATTCCAATGCCATGTCAAATTTTGTCCTTAATTATGTATTCTTGAAGTTTCCCGAGTCGTTGTCAGATGTTATGCTGACTGCTCTGTCATTCAAGGTTTATTCTTCTCCACTTAGACATCAGTAAAGACAGAACATTTTCCAAATCCAGTTTCTAAGAAAACTCTGCCACATTCAGTGGCAGGTCTCTGCTTTTTGTTCAGTGGAAGTCTTAAAAATCTACCAAGTATCGATAAATGAGTGAATGTATTGTGCTGCAGTCAATGTTGGGTATTAAGGTGTTAAGTGAGCTTGTTTGTTTAACCACTGTGATTAATGACAGCCTCCATGGATCCTAACAAGATCACTGGGGTTGCACACTTTGCAATAAGAGTCCTCACTTTTGTTGGAATTATAAGAATCTCTGACTGGGAAGCTCAATGCCAACACTAACTGGTGTCAACAGTTCCACATTGAAGGAATGGAGAGATAAGGAAATGAGAACATAGGATTCGAATATTGTTAGAATGGATCAAAATCTCCGAGCAATGGAATGGAATGTCACTACAAGAGACAGGAATTTCGCATTTGGTCTTGAGTGGCTTTTTTCAGATCAACCTTGGATAACTATAGCTCATCGGGTTTCATATGCACTTCAGGTAATACAGGGTGCTTATTACCCAATGCTCGCAATCGTTGGACTCGCTGGTAAGTGTGTCTAAAATATCCTGATTCCCTAACCCACGTCTAACCTTTATTACAATCGTTCATGTAAAGATGGATAAAGCTGAAGCTAATGTCTTCAATCTCAATCTCAATTGTTATCCATTGGTCCCGGCCACATGACACCACCAACACACACAATACCTTGACTTCCTGAAATGTCCAACATCTTTGTGCATGGGTTCATGGTATGAGCCACTCCTTTGAACCCGCATTCATTTCCAGCCTAATAGCCTCTTCCTTGTTGAAACTTTTTAAACCTAGGTTTCTGTCTTTTTCGACTGTGCAAAACCCTCGTCTGTGTGCTTGGCCACTCACATTTGTATTCCAAATGTCACCTGTCTGCTTCTCCTAACTATAAAACTGGTTTAGACCTACCCGGGACAATTATCCCTCTTCTCACTGTAACTTATTGATTTGGTTTGTATCTCAGTTTATACATTTTCATTTCCTTCTGTAGAATTCCCTCCGTGATTTCATCTGCACAATGAGACTCATTCCAGGCTACCCGTGCCATCTTCCCTTCTTTCAACGCAGTATGTAATTCCCAGTTGGACGTGAAATTATTTCTCTCTGTCCCTGTCCAAAACCATGCCTTTTACTCTCATTGTGTCACCACTAAGATGTCAGAATACTAAATATGGTGACATAGATTGTTATAAGACAGACTCAGCCAGCCCACCGCTCTGTTCACAACATAGTTAAAATAAGCCTTTAAAGAACCTCAGTTCATCGCTGCAATGGACTCGGATCAGACTTTTCTAGATTTCCAAGCACAGAAATTGTATCTTTGAGTCATAGTCATAGAGATGTACAGCATGGAAACAACCATTCGGTCCAACACGTCCATACCGACCAGCTATCCCAACCCAATCTCATCCAATTTGCCAACACATGGCCCATAACCCTTCCATCTCCTCCTATCATATACCATTCTAAATTCCTTCTAAATATTGCCATTGTACTAGCCTCCGACACATCCTCTGTCAGTTCAATCCATACATTTACCACCCTTTGCGTGAAAAAAGTTGGACCTTAGGTCTGTTTAATATATTTCCCTGTCTCATCCTAAAGCTATTCCCTCGAGTTCTGGACTGCCACACCCTAACAAAACACGTTGTCCACTTATCCTAACCATGCCCCTTATTATTTTATAAACCTCTAGAAGGTCGCCCCTCAGCTTCCGACAATCCACGGGAAGCAGCCACATACATTTCCCCCTTTTCCTCTAGTTAAACAAACCTCCAAGCCTGGCAACATCCTTGTAAACCATTTCTGAACAATTTCTACTTTTACAACATCCTTACGATATGAAGGAGATGAACATTGCAAGCGATATTCCAAAAGTGGCCGAGCCAGTTTCCTGTAAATCCGCAACATGGCCTCTCAAAGTTTGTACTCAATGCTCTGTTCAATAAAGAAAACAATACCAAGCACCTTCTTCACTATCCGATTTATCTGCGACCTTAATTTAAAAAATCTGTGAACCTGCACTCCAAGGTCTCTTCGTTTAGCAACACTCCCAAGGACCTTTCAATTATCTTAAATGAAATCTTAGAAATTCACTCAATGCACAAGAACTTCAGTGAAGAGAAAATTAAGCACCATGGTATGTTGATTAATGCTTGTGGTTTAAAACAAACTAACAAATAGAAAAATCAGCTCACGTTCAGAGAAACGACGGACAAAGAAACAAACTTGCTCAAAATAAAGAATTCATTAAAATAACAACACTGACTAGATTCCTACATGACCTTCAGGATACGGTATTTCCCATCTATAAATGTGGACTTCAAGCTGTTTTCTTTTATGGAAACGATTATTAGGATCACCATCCAAACTCATTCAGATAAATTAAGCAATAGTTCTGATTCAGCATTCTATTATTTGGTCGTCAGGGCGCTTGTGCATCAGATCAGGCAGTGTCCTTTATCTTTTTCTTGGTCTCTCCCTCTTTCTCTCACTCTCTCTTCATCTTTCATTACACCTCTATCTACCTCTTCTCATAAAGCTGGTTCCCGTTGTATAAATACCGCTTCTTTTCTCAAGGACAATATGTTCATGGCTCTTTCAGACGGGTCGTAAACCAGCTCACAGCTCCGAGGGGGCTAGTTTTGTACAGAGGTGGAAAGGACTTTGAGAGGCGTTTTGTTTATGTTTATGAGTCTTCAGGCCAAAGTGACCATGCTTGAGAAGCGACCTGTATAATGAAAGGGGCGTGGTCTGCTCTGGAAACTAAAGTTAAGTTGGAGTCAGTTAAACAGCAGTTTATGAGGAAACCGGCTGCTAGATTCTCTCCTTCTGCCCTTCTACCTTCGATATGTCAGCCTTTGTTTCATTTTTTGCTCTGTGTGGAAGGGGTTCACTTATTGGGACAGTTGTGCATGTTTGGAAGAGCAATATGAAGTCTACATTCGGAGATTCTGAGTTTTTCAGGTGTCCTTTATGCTGTTCTTTGTGTTCCATCCCATGATTTTGTGAATAAGTTTTTGTCTGTTTTAAAACCTGCAAGTCAACCCAGCTAATTTACACCGGGTAATTTTCACTGCACACTTACCAAAACAAACTGCAAAGTTACGGTCTGGACTGCCTGCTTAAGAATGTGTTGAGTGTTCTGACCTCGTCCATACAGAGTGGGGACCCTTTTAGGGATGTTAAACAGCGACTGGTAGTTGTTAGTGTCTATATTTCGGGTGTTTGGGTTTGTTTGGGAAGAAAAAGTTTTGAATAGTAATGGTTCTTTCAGTCGCCAAAAGTTACCTGAAAGTGGATGCGATGACTTTGGAAGTTTCAGAAAAAGTGAACAAGACTAAGCTGCAGGAACGAGCAGACCCGCTTGGATGAGAGCTGACTCCTTCTGTGAGGAATACATAGATAATTACAGCAGTAGCTCCGCATTTATACTTGCTGGACAAACATTCAGAATCTGTGGAGATAACAAAACTTCAATTGCAAATGAAGCAGCTTGAGTTTGAGGCGAGAGGTAAAGAAGGTGCAGCGACAATGAAACTGTTTAACTTTCCATTAAAAGCAGAAGAGTAAAAAAGAGAGAGTTTGAACTTCAAATAACGACTCTTAAAACGGGAGGTCAGTTTAAAAGGCTGGTGATCAAGGCTGAAGGTGAGCTTAATGTTGAAGAGCTGAGAGTGAAAATGGCAAGGTGAGCAGCTGAGTTGTTTGATGATTATGAGCATAGGTCCAAAAAACACGGTTTGGCTTCCACAATCAATTTCGGTCCATGAGGGATAGAAACCGGGGCAAAGAGACCTTTTCAAGTGGAAAAGGAAAGGGAGACCTTAGTGAAGATCGTAAGGAGAACTTAACACATGCAAAAAATGAAACCGTTGAGGGGGACAAAAAGTAAAAAAAGTTCTGCTTTTTTCATTGTATCAAAGAGGGCCACACGATCACATTGTTGGTGGGCTAGGAGAAAGCCACATGTAGGAAAACCAGACATGCGTGGGTATTTTATTGGACTGGTAAGAAAAACCCAAGGGAAGTTACACAACTGCTTCAGAGTGTACAAGGTGATCAGAAGTTGGTTGAGGAGGAATCTTCTTAAAAAATATGCATGCAAGTGTAAACTTTATTCGCATAGGCCAGCAGCAGCAGGTAAAAGTTTACAATATTAAGGATCACAGGCTCCTCTCAGTCTGTAATGCTGAGGAATTAGCAGATAAGTTCTCTTGATGGACTTTTGCCAGAAAATGTACCAGTAACTGGAATTCATTGCGAGACAAAGAGTGCTCAATTATGTAAAATGAGGCTCGAGTGTCCAGAGAAAAGTGGCAAATTTGTGGTCGGGGCATTGGACAAACTCTCAGCTGCAGAAACACAATTTGTCCCTGCAAATGATAAAGCTGATACACTGGTAGGCTGCCTACTATAGTTGAAAAGTGGAGACACAGGCAACTCAAGAAATGAAGGATGTTGATCTCGGAATTTTCCCAGAGTATGTGGTCGCAAGATGACAGAGGCACACGCTAAAGCAGGAGAACTCAAAAGGCACAGGCAAGGAAGCTGACAGAGCTGTATCAGGGACTTTTTTCGATCAGCTAAGTGGAACAGCTCAGGACCAAATAGGTAAACATGCAAGTATCTTTTGCTCTGCTATACTTATCGAGTTACAGCCGAAAGTTGAGAACTTAAAGCGGTTGTATCAAAAGGCATATATGGAGAGGGAGAGTGACTGCATCCCTGTGCATTATTACTGAATAAATGATGTCTTAATTCCGAAATGGAAACCATCACACATTCAAACAGATGAGAAATGGGCAGTGGTTCAACAGATTGTTTTGCCAATGAGTTGTAGAATGGAGGTACTGTGAGGGACGCATGAGCTACCACATTGAGGTAATTTAGGAGTGAGGAAAACACAGGCTAAAGTGCAAAGACACTTTTACTGGCTTGGACTACACAAGTATCTAGTTGAATTTTGCCAGACATATCACACATTTCAGCTAATCAGAAAACCATACAAAGCGGGTAACTTTAATAACTCCTCCAGCATTTACAGAACTTTTCACAGGAATCCTGATTAACTGCATAGGTCCACTACCTCAATCAAAAAGTGGGAATAAGTATTCATTAACAATAATGGACAATCGACTAGATTTCTGAAGGCAATCCAACTCTGCAACATCGCAGCAAAAAGGGTTGCAGAAGAATTATCGATTTTTTAAAACTAGAGACAGAAAACTGAAACAGATCCAGTCAGATCAAGGATCAAACTTTACAACCAAACTATGCAAGGAGGTTATGGTTAACTTCAGAACAAAGCAACTTAAATCTATTGCGTATCATCTAGAATCACAGGGAACGCGAGAGAGATAGCATCAAACGAGCTATGGTCAGGGGTATCCAGATGATTGCGATAAGAGACCTCTGTTTGTACTGTTTGCTATCAGAGATGCACCAAATGAGTCGAGCACATTCAGTCCAATTGAAATAATTTTGGGGCATGAAGTAGGAGCGCCTTTCAAATTGATTGAGGTGAAATTAGCATGTCAGAGCTCAGAGACCATCCATTTAGACAATGTGTCACATTTTAGAGAACGACTAAATAGAGGGGAGGAGATAGCTAGACACCATTTCAATGAACCTGGAAGCAGATAAGAAATCACGAGTGCGCAAATTTGCTGTTAGGAATAAGGTATTGATGTTACTTCCAGTCATAAGTGAATTTTCAAAAGCCAGGTTTAGTGTGCTTAAACAAATCGAGTAGAATTTGAGTGAGGTGAACTGCTTAATAAGGACTCCAGACAGGACGAAAATTAACAGAGTGCATCATTTGAATGTGCTCAAAATGCAATTCAATAGGGAAGGAAAGCAAGAGGAGACGTCGATAATGGTTACAGTACAGAAGGAAGAACAAAGCTCAGCGGATTCTGAATTGGGTATTCATCAAATCAAATTGGACAATTATAAAATTGTCAAAATTGGGAAATATTATTGAGTTGCCTTCCTTAGAAAATCAAAAAGGACCTGAAAGAGTTCTTACTGTCACATAGGGAGATATGCGGAAACAAACTGGAAAGTACTAACCGAATTGTGAATGATGTAGACATAGGAGATGCTGTTCCAATTAAGCAACATCTGTGTAGGCATAATCCTCTGAAGTTGGCATAGGTTCTGAAGTCGATGCAGATCATGCTCCAAGATGGCAAAATCGAAATGAGTTCCAGTGATTGGAGCTCACCTATCATCATGGTGCCAAAGCCAGATGTTACCCAATGGTTATGTGTGGATATCGCAAAGTCAACGCCGTTACAATGACTGACACATATCAAATTCTACCATTGGAGGAGTGTGTCGAAAATGTGGGACTAGCAACTTACATTACTAAATCGGAGTTGCTCAAAGGGTACTGGCAAGTACCTTTGGCAGAAAGAGCAAAGGCGATTTCATATTTCTTAACAACAAATATCAGTTCAAAACCATACAATTTGGCATGTAAAACGCTCCAGATACATTTTAGAGATTAATGAATAATGCCATTGCCGGATTTCCCAGCTGTGTAGTGGAAATTAATGACCCGGTGATTTTCAGTCACTCATTCAAGGATTTTCAGTCACTCATTGACAGCGTTTAGTGAACTTGTTCAATTGACTTGGTGGTAATTTAGTTAAACGTGAATTTGCCAAAGTCCAAGTCACCTTCCTGGGCCTTGTTATTGGATACTGATAAATTATTCCACAGGATGCAAAAACGAAAGGAATTGGGAATTTCCCACATCAATTCTGGGATTGAGTCGATTTTACTGAAATTTTGTGCCGAATGTTAGCAGTGTGGTTACTCCACTCACCGAATTGTTAAAAAGGGCAAGACATTTCAGTGTACAGCGAACTGTCAAAAGGCATATCACAGCCTGAAAACTCCACTAAGCACAGCCCAAGTATTAGACACACCTGATTACACGAAACTTTTCAAGATGGTAATCAATGCCAGGGATGTGGGTGTCAGTGCTGTGCCTCTACAGGAGGATGACGAGGGAATAGAAAGACTCATTTGTTATTTTTTCCAGGAAGTTGCGCACTTATTAACAGAAATATTCAACAGAAGATTTTAAGCTTGGTGTTGGCATGACAACACTTCATATAACAACAATGTTTATATTACCAGCAATGCACCTGAGACAGTCATATGCACTGATCATAACCCATTGACATTTGTGGAGAAATTCAAGGATAAAAATACCAGACTGTTAAGATGGAGCTTATTTTTGAAGCCTTTCAATTGTCACTTGTGCATGTGGCAGGTCACGAAAATGTCATTGCCGATGCATTGTGGAAATTCAAATGAAAAACCGAGGCGTTCGTTGACGGATGTGCTCGGGTCTGAATTCGCGTGTGGTTGTGCATGTTTGCATGTGAATAGTTAATACCGTGATTTTTCGAAGACTAACCAATTTGGTTTTTAAAGGTTTTAAAAATGAAGCCATCTTTGGAGATTGATGACTCATGCATGTGTTTTTTTAAGAGGGGAGGTGCCACAAAGCTGCTCCTTTTCTCAAAAAGCTGTTCCTTTACTCAAGGATATTGTGTCCTTGTTTTATTTTTTCAGAAGGGTGTTAAACGAGCTGCCGGTGACAAGTTGGCTAGTTTGGTGCCGAAATGAAAAATGATTTTGACACGCCTTTTGTTTATATGTAAACTGATAAGACTGCAGGCCAAAGTGGCTATATTTTAGAAGTGACCTGCACGATGAAAGGGGCTTGGGAATCTCGAAGCTAAATTTAAGTTTGAGTCAGTGCCGCAGTGGTTTGTGTGGAAACAGGCTGTTCGACTATTTCTCCTTCTGCCCTTCTAACGTTGACCTGTAAGCCTTTGTTTCATGGTTTTGCTCTGTGCTTCAAGGGTTTGTGACTGGGATGTTTTGTGTATTCAGAACAGCATTATTGAATTTAGTTTGGATAGATTGAGCTCTGCATGTGTTCTTTATTCCGATTTTTGACTTTCATTCCAAAATTTTTATGAATAAATATTTGTCAGTTTTAAAACCTGCAGACAATCTAGCTATCTTACTCTGGGTAATTTTCACTGTACGTTTACGAAATAAATTGCCAAGTTATGGTCCAGGCTGCACGCTTAAGAATGTTTTGAGTGGTCTGGCCTAGGCCAGAACGCTCTCTCTCCGTCTCCATCTCACACTCGGCTCTTTTCTCCTTCCCTCCACCTCATTCTTTCCATCTCATTTTCTGTCCCCTCTATTTCTCCACGTAACTCGATTTCTGTTTATCTCCCGATATGTCCCTTTACCTCTATTTTTTCTCTCTGCTCACTTTACTGTCTCTCTATCTTTGATTCACTCACCCCCATCTCTCTCCCTCTGGCTCTCCCTTTGTCACAATGATCCAGCCCTCTCATTAGCAGCTGTAGCGCTTGTCTCTTACGGTCTTTCTCATCAGGTTTGTGTCATCATCAGCAGGTCCCTCTCTCTGGGGTGCAACACCCAGTGTCATACCCGGAAACACTCTCTGCTTTTCCTCCAATTTGCTTGTGTGATCAAACTTTATTTCGTATATTTCAGTCTTATCAGTTGATCCACAGCTCGTACACAACATGAAATTATCTCCACTTGCCCCTCTCCTCCCCAGTTACCCATAATGACGAATACGTTTTCCAGGTCCTTCCTGTATCTAGACAACACTTAGCTCTCTCCTCAAGTAGTTATGGTCATCAGTGCCCCACCCGTCAATGACTGTTATTCATCAATTCTTGCCTTTTGCAATTTGCCTTTCAGCCTCCTTTCCTCCTGTCATCACGGATCCCATCTCACTCCTTCTTCACTCCCAGCCATTGTCAGTACAAATCTCCTGACTCATATCGTACAAAGTCCCCTTTCTCCCTTCATCCAGGAAATGTTTCAACATGCCACGTAATGTGTTAGCCCAGCAGAAAATATAATACCAGCCACGATCAATTTGTTCATGCTGCTCGGATCCAGGGAAAGCAAGCCAAAATAGAATGAAACTGCAGGATTCAATCATCCTCATAGTTGTCCTGTTGGTCGGAGCCAAACATTATGAATAGCAAGTTGCGAACACCCAGTTTATGACACAAAGAGGAACTTTGCATTTTATCATTAATATGAAACATTAACAGAGCAAAGTAAAGCTGTAAATATATTTAGTTCAACGTTATGATTTAATTCCAATCGTCTGAATATCAACCGGCATTTTCCAAGATCCCATCTGTACTGAGGAATGATCACCTGTCTTGAAATGTTAAAATGACTTCTCTTCACGGATGCTGTCAGAACTGCTGAGAATTTTCAGCGATTGCTGTTGCCTCCTCAGCTTTGTCTTCACCCTTAATAACTTATTTTCTAACTCCTTTCATTTCCTTCAAATCAGAGAGGTGGATTATGTATACGCGCATGGGTACCAGGTATGCTTGTCTCTTCATGGGTTACTCGGAACATTCCTTTTCCAGTCCTACTCTGATCCCCACTCAAAACTCTCTGATACAGCAATGATATCTTCAGTGCTGCTTCCCGTTCTCGTGTCTGGACTTGGATGCGTTAATAGATTTTGCTTCGAATCTCCACCCTCCAACACCCTAATTTTCAACTGATATGTCTCTGACTCATCTATTCCCCTTCTCGACATCTCTTTTTTCCATCTATGGGGATAAACTGGCCACTAACTATCCATTGTGAACCCATTTACTCTCACAGCTACTTGGTCTATACATCCTCGCATACTTACTCCTGTAAGACTCCATTCCATTCTCCCAATATCTCCGTCTCCATCACACATGTTCTGATGAGGCAATCTTCAACAAGGAAGTCTGCGAAATGTCTACTTTCTTCCTCAAATGAGGATTCCCCAGCACCTTTTTTGACAGAGCTCTCAACTGTGTCCGACACAACTCCCGCACTTCCAGTCTTAGCCATTTCCTTCCTTCTGCAACAGCAACCGGGTTCCCCTTGTCCTTTCCTACCGTCAAACGAGCATCCACATCCAGAAGACCATATGCCACTTCCAGCGAGACGCAAACACTAGGCACATATTCCTCTCCTCTGTCTAACTTCAGTAGGAATCATTCCTTCAGTGAGAGCCTGGTCCACTGTTCCTTCATTCCCAATAGACCCCGACTGTCCCACGGCATCTTTTCCTGGAATTGCTGAAGGAGAACTATCTGCCCATGTACCTCTTCCCTCCTCTGTATCCATGGGTCCAAACATACCTTCCCAGTGACGGTATACTTCACCTGCACATCACACAATCCAATCTGCTGCATACGCTGCTCACAATCTGGTCTCCTCTGCATTAGGTAAACAACGCATTGACTAGAGGCTTGCTTTGCAGAACACCTACACTCTATCCATAGAAAAGACCTTGAGCTCCCAGCTGCCTGCCACTTTAAATCAACATCCCGTTGCCCAGTCAACATATCTGTCTCAGACTCGTTGCAGCGTTTTTGAGAAGCTCAGTGCAAGCTGCAAGAACAAATCTCTTTTTCGCCTTTACGACCCGACAGCCCTCCGTACTCAATATCGAGTTCAATAGTTTTAACATTTGGCCTGACCCATGTCGAACCAGCTATCCACCCACCCCACCCCCCATCCCCCCCGCAACGGCAGTATGCCATTACACACTGCCTACTAATGGGTCCTAACAGTCTTCATTTAGAGGGATTTACTGTCCTAACTAGATCGTTATCCATCCCTTTGTCTGGTGAATTGTTCTTCTCCTTCTTTAGGCTTTATCAGCAACTGTCATTTACTTCTTCCATTCTCCCCATACTCTATTGTCTGGCTGGAATATCAGCTAAACCGATATTTTCCTAGGTACCTATGGTCCTGAATCCGGAATGGTAACTCTGATTTCTCTTCAAAGATGCTGCCAGATCTGCTGACGTTTTCCATTAATTTCTGTTTCTTGCATCTTTAATTATAACTTCACTCATCCACTCACACAAACAGACATTCACATTGAACTGATTAACTAAACGAAACATGAAAACAGTTGTAACGTACCAGTTCGTGAACTGTACTAATGGTGAGAAACAGGTGATTCTAGAATGCTAGAATGACACGTTATACTTGCTGGACTAAAATTTTACTCTGCTTGAATTCCAAACTGCGAGTTGCTGCAAGTGTCTTGAACAGGCTCAGAGGAACATTCTCTGATTTCTTCTAAAGCACGATTATTTTTCAGAACATTCAATAATTCTGTCACTGCATATCGCGAAGCTCTGGTCAATAAAAGTAAGGAGGCATATGTCAAGTAATGACAGCTCTGATAAAGTGAAGTCCTTGAGGCTTACAGGGGTGTAACGTAAGACGCAAACCAGGCGGGCAAAAAAGGAACATGATACAGTTTTGATTCGGATTCTAAACGAACACTTTTGCATCAGTATTTACTGTGGAGAAAGACACGGAAGGTAAGGAATCTTTGGAAATATATAGTGATGTTTTGAAAAATGTCCACAGTACAGAACATGAATTCGTAGAGTTCTACAGCACAGAGACAGGCCCTTTGGCCCAACTGGGAGCTGTGGAGCTAAAGATCGTAAAATTCATAAATACATTAAGGGTAGATAAATCCCGACGATTTGATCAGTTGTATTCCCAGACATTGTGGTGAGGAAGTGAAGACATTGCGGGGTCCCAGCACAGACAGTTCAATAAACCGTCACAGTAGAGGTGTTAGAAGACCAGATAGCGACTAATTTTATTCCATTATTTAAGAAAGGATGCAAAATAATCTATAGGACAACAGACCAATGAACCTGACACCAGTGGATGTTAAGTTGTTGGAGAGAAATTTGAGTGTCAGGATCTACATACACTTGGAAAGGCAGTGAGCACGCAAAACGACACTTTTCACTGTATCTCGAGACATTTAACAAAAAATGAGTCAAATCATACCAAAATGCAACAGTCTGCGTTTATCGTAATTAAACTCTTCCATTCCGCAGCCCAATGGCCCAGCTGATCAAGAATTTATTGTAGTCTTGAATAAATTATTTTACCATGAACTGAAAAACCAAGGGATAGTTCTGTTGGCCATATGCTTCGGAAGTCGTGATTCACTATCCTGATCGAGCTTTTTGAAGAGTGGACCAAAAATATTGATGAATGCAAAGCAATACAAATTGTCAAAACGGACTTTAGTGAGGTCCTGAGGAAAGTTGCATACCGTAGATTGGTTTCTAAGTTTAATTCATCTGGGATCCAGGAACAACCAGCCACTTGAATTAAACAAAAGGCTTCATGGAAGGAGGCAGACGGTACTGGTTGAGGTTTGTTATTCCGACTTGTGGCCTGTGACCAGCTGCTCACCACAATATTCGGTGCTGTACCTACTGTTATTAATATAAACGATTTGAATGAATATGTTTACTAACTTTGAAGGTCACAACAAAATCGGTTTTCTAGTTTATGGTGAAGTAGGTTATTCAAGACTACAATGACTTCTCGATCAGCTGGGGCCATTGGGCTGAAGAATGGCAGATAGCGTTTAATTACGATAATTGCAGAATGTTGCATTGTGATATGATTTGACTTATTGTTATTAAATGTTTGGAAGGACAATGAAAAGTGTCGTTTTGCGTGCTCCACATGCAGGTTATACCATACAAAATGTGTCTGGTCGCAGATTAGAAAGCAAATTACAGTGTTACAACCCCAGCGAAGGTACACAGAGAGAGATCAAATTAACATTTTAGTGGCCTGGTCTAAAAACAGCAGGAACAAAGCTGCTCGTGATTCTGATTGAACGAGTATTCAGATTTGTATACGTTCTGCACGACGTACTATGTGGAAGAGGGTATAAGCGGGCTGGAAAGGTTATCTGATTATATTGATTGCTTTCTTGAGGCAGCGGGAATTTTAGCTGGATGGAGTGAAGACTCTTTTGTGCGATGGAGTGGTTTGTATTCACAACTCTTACGATCTTGAGTGGAGCAGTTGCCATATCATGCCGTGCTGCGTCCTGATATGATGGATTCAGTGCTGATACTATAAACGTAGAAAGGTGTCTTTGTGGACATGCAGAATTTCCTTAGCTGCCTGCTGGGGTAGAACTGTTAGAATTTTAGACTTCTGCAGCACGGAGAAAGGCCTTTCGGCGCAAACTAGTCCATGCCGGCCATCGACGCTAAACCTATTTCCCGGCACTTGTTCTGTATCCTTCTAAATGTTTCTTAGCCACCAATTGTTCAATTGTCTTTTAAATCTTTTTATTGTGCTCGCCTTGAACACTTCCGCTGGCAGTACATTTCTTATGCAATGTGTGAAACAGTTGCTCCTCAGGCTCCCCTTCATTATTTTCCATCTAACCTGGCACTTTTGCTTTCTCCTCCATGTTCCCTCAACACTGTGAAAATACTTCCACCCTATCCATGTCTCTCATGATATTGTACACATCAACAAGATTCCCCCCCCACCCCTAATGTCCCTCAGAAAGAAGTCACAGCTTCTCAAAATTCTCTGTGTGACTCAGTAGACCATAAGACCGTAAGACATAGGAGCGGAAGTAAGGCTATTCGGACCATCAAGTCCACTCCGCCATTCAATCATGCCTGATGGGCATTTCAACTCCACTTACCAGCGTTCTCTCCGTAGCCCTTAATTTCTTGTGACATCAAGAATTTATCAATTTCTGCCTTGAAGACATTTAGCGTCCCAGCCTCCACTGCACTCTGTGGCAATGAATTCCACAGGCCCACCACTCTCTGGCTGAAGAAATGTCGCCGCATTTCTGTTCTGAATTTACCCCCTCTAATTCTAAGGCTGCGTCCATGGGTCCTAGTCTCCTCGCCTAAAGGAAACAATTTCCTAGCGTCCACCCTCTCCAAGCCATGTATTATCTTATAAGTTTCTATTAGATCTCCCCTTAATCTTCTAAACTCCAATGAATACAATCCCAGGATCCTCAGCCGTTCCTCATATGTTCGACCTACCATTCCAGAGATCATCCGTGTGAATCTCTGCTGGACACGTTCCAGTGCCAGTATGTCCTTCCTGAGGTGTGGGGACCAAAACTGGACACAGTACTCCAAATGGGGCCTAACCAGAGCTTTATAAAGTCTCAGTAGCAGAACAGTGCTTTTATATTCCAACCCTCTTGAGATAATACCTTGAGTACTGCCAAAATCCTTATAAATTTCTTCTGTGCGTTTTCCAATTTAGTAATATCCTTCCTATAATAAGGTGATGCACATTGATAGCAGTGAGTTGAGGGGTGGGTAGGTTACGTTACTATATTTTACATTAGGATTAAACCTCGGCACAACATCGTGGGCCAACGGGCCTGTTCTGTGCTGTACTTGCTATGTTCTATATGCTGTATCAAGCTGAACAGAATACACCAAGTGCGGCCTCACCGATATCCTATACAACGTCAGCATAACTTCCTAACGTCTGTACTCATTGCCGTGACTGTTAAAGGCCAATGTGCCAAAAGCCTTCTTGACTGTCCTATCTTCATGCATCTTCACTTTCAGAGAAACTTCCAGCTGACCGCCAAGATCACTCTGTTCCACGATATTCCTTAAGATACTGCCATTCACTATGAAACTCCTATCTTTTCTTGGCATACATTCATGCAAAAACTCGCACTTATCTACAAGTTTGCCATTTCTCGGCACACTTCCCCAGACAATCCTGCGTCGGAGACTGTGATGCTGGATAATCACAGCAGGTCAGGCAGTATTCAAGGAACAACAGAATCGACGTTTCGGGCAAAAAGCCTTCATCAGGAATGAGACTTGTGGCCCAATGGGGCTAAGAGATTAATATGAGCGGGTGTGGCTGGGTGTAAGATAGCTTGAAATGCGTTAAATAGATGAAGGTGAATGTGAAGGTGATAAGTCGGTGAGGACACTGAATTGGACAGGTGGAAATGAAGGTTAACAGTTCAGGAGAGCTGTGATGAGTTGGAAGGCTGAATCTGGGATTAAGTAAGGGGAGAGGAAATGCGGAAAATTGTGAAATCCCTATTGATTCCGTGTCGTTGGCGGGTCCCAAGGTGGAAGATGATGTAGGCTCCCTCCAGACGTCGAGTGGTTCGGGATTGGCGGTGGACGAGGCCAACGACTTGCATGCCCTTGGCAGAGTGAGTGGCGGAGTTAAAATGTTCGGCCACAAAGCGGTGGGTTTATTTTTTAATGTATGTGTCTCAGAGATGTTCTGTGAAACATTCCACAGGTTCGTGTCGTATCTCCCCAGTGTAGAGGAGACCATAAGGACAGAGTAGATGACGTGCTTGGAATACAGGTAAATCTCTGACAGATGTGGAAGGATCCTTTGGGGCTTTGGACGGAGGTAAGGGTGCAGGTTTTGCATTGCTTGCAATAGCATGGGAAGATGCCAGGAGTGGAGGGTATGTCGGTAGGTGGCAGGGACCTGACAATGGAGTCGTGGAGGAAATGGTCTCATGTCACGTGACGTGTGTGGAAGTATATATAAATGACTTTCGGATATGGAAGGATGTTTTGCGGCCTTCAACGGAGGTAAAAGGTGGCATGTCTGGAAGAACCCTTCCCACTTTAACAAGAGCATGCAAGTCCTGGGGCTCTTCCATCACCAATCCCTAACCACCCGACTCCTGGAGGAAGAACACATAATCTCCCGCCTTGGGTCCCTCCAACCACACGGATCAATGTGGATTTCACCAGTTTCTTCATTCCCCTTCTCCCACATCATCCCAGATTCAACCTTCCAACTCATCACCACCTTCTTGAACTGTCCTACCTGTCGATCTTCCTCCCCACCTGTCCGCTCGATACACCTTTTCCAACTATCATTTTCATCTACCTATCGCATGTCCAGCTACCTTCCCCCCTAGCCTGAATTCCCTCTGATTTATCTATCAGCCTACTTGGGCCACACGCTTCAATCACATTGAAGGGCTCATGGCTGATACATCGATTCTCCTGCTTCTCGGATGCTGCCTGGCAGGCTGTGCTTTTCCAATGTCAAATTCTCCGGCTCTGATCGGCAGCATCTGCAGTCATTACTTTCTCAATATCCTGCAACAATTTCTGATAGCCTTCCTCACTGTCCTTGATCTGCAAACTGAACCATCATTCCTATTACCTTCTCATCTAAATCATGATGTAGATAACAGGCAGCAATGTGCCCAGCAGCGACGTCTGAGGCACGCCATTATTCAAAGGGCTTCAAACCGCCAAGCATCCTTCCACTATTATCCACTGTGTCCTACCAACAAGTCAACTGAGTATTGAATTTGCCAGCTCACCCTGTATTCCATGTTGTTGAACCATTTGTAGCAACCTTTCCCGTGGAAGCTTACCAAAGACGTTACTGAAATCCACGTGGACTGCATATTCTGTTCTGCCCTCATAAGTCTACCTGGTTACTTTATCAAAGAACACTTACAAAACATGTGAGGCATGACCTCCCACGCACAAAACCATGCTGTCTGGTCCTCATCAAACCCCATCTTTTTAAATATACGGCTGATCTCAGAATATTATCAAATACCTTACCTGCCACAGGTGATAAGCTTACTAGTATACAGTTACCAAGTTATCCTTTGAAACATTCTTGAATAAGGGCACAATATTCGCTACACACAAGTCTTTAGATCTTACCCGTGGCTAATGGCAATGTGAAAATGTGAGCCAATTACCCCTGTAGCATCTTTCAGGGGTTTTTGCATTATATCTGCTCAGGACCATGAGATTTATCCAACTTCATGCATTCTAATAAGCCCAAAGCCTGCTCCACTATGATATTGATTGTCTCCAAGATATCACACCTGACGTCACCCTGTTCCTAAGTCTTCATGCTTTTCTTTCCGGTCAATGCAGTGGAAAATCATTCATTGAGAACCTCTTCCATTTCCTGCTTTTCCACACATACATGCCCACCTTTGACCTTGAGGGATCCTGTCCTTTCTCTACTTATTCCTTTTCCTTAAATACAGTTCAAAAACACTCTTTGCATTCACCCTCATTATGATAGTATCTCTACAGTGTGGAAACAGTCCATTTGGCCCAACCAGTCCACAATGGTCCTCGAAAGATGAACACACCCAGACCCGATCCCTAAACGCATTACTTGATATTTACCCCTGAATAATGCACGGAATCCCCGCATCCTTGAACAGTATGGGCTCTTTAGCGTGGTCAATTCACCAATTCTGCACATCTTTGGATTGTAGGAGGAAACCAGAACACACGGAAGAAACCCAGGCAAACACAAGGAGAATGTGGATACCCGCACAGACAGTCACATGAGGGTTGACTCGAACTCGACCCCTTGATGCTGTGAGTCAGCAGTACTAACCACTGAATCACTGTGCTGCCAGTATTTTCAGCTAAGAATATCTCGTAACTCCATTTTATCCTCCTGATTTCGTCTTTCATAAATTCCTGTCACCATTATATGCTTCACGGAATTCTCGGCAGACTGTATCCGAGCCATGTATCTTTAAATTTTACATTCAAAGCCTTAATATCTTTTGCAACCCAAGGTTTCATAATTCTTCTAAACCTGCCCCTCAAATTCACAGGTGCTTATAGCAGAGAGCGAGTGAGAGGGAAAACTATCACTTTGGCACATACATAACAGCCTGAAAGCAGTAACTATCACTGAAAAGTGGGTTGGCTGACAACTGCGGCCGTGAACAGCAGCAGGAAGACCATCCAGCCGAGGGCGACCGAGAAGTAGGATTTATCACGTTGGCAAACACTACAGACTGGAAGCAGTCGCCTGCATTGAAGAGTGAATCGTCTTGCACATGGTAGCAATGTGTGCCTACGGCCCAAACACGACATCACTGTAGTATTTCCGTTTTCCGCTCCTCTTTTAACAGAAAAAAAAACGTGATCCTGGTAGTAGAAAGAACTGCTGTTGTAACTAGAAGGTGTATGGCTCGAGACGCTTCAGAGGACAGCAGCTCAGAAAAAAAGTACAGCTACAAGCAGGTAGTGTTTGCCTAACATTCCTCATTAGTCTTAGAGCATCAGAGATGACTTTTAACACAGGTGGATGTTCCTTCTGCAGGATGTGAGAGTTCAGGGACACTTACATCGTCTCTGATTGATGACACCTGTGGAATGTGCACACAGCTGCAGCTCCTGGGATACCGTGGTAGGGAGCTCGAGCTGGAATTAGATGCACTCGGGATCATCCAAAATGCTGAGAGCATCATAATCAGAGTTTTAGCGAGATGGTCACACCTATGTTGCATGCAGAGTTTACTTGGGTGACCCACCTGGAAAGGTAAATTAAGTACGCAATGAGAAAAAGGAGCGCCCTGTCGCCATGCGGCTCTAAAACAAATGTACAGTTTTGGATACTGTTGTGGGGACGAGTGTTATGTTGAAAGCAGCAGGAGCCAGGTTGGTTGCACTATGGTTCGCTCTGGGGCACAGCGAAATGGGGAAATGTTAAAGGTAAACAGCACTTTAGCGACGGGTGACTTGATAATTAGGTGACAGATTGGAGATTCTGCGACTGCAAAAGTGAATCCAGGATGGTGTGTTGCCTCCCGCGTGTCCATTATATTTCGGTACAGCTGCAGAACGTTCTCGGGGGAAAAGGTGAGCTGCCAGAAGTCATTCTGCACGTTGGCAAAATTGACATAGGTAGAAATAAGGGTGAGATATTGCGCAGTGACAACGGAGATGGTGCAAATCTCCGAATTACTTCCAGTGTCACATGTTAATGAGGGTAAGAATACTGGCATAAGGCAGATGACTGCTTGGCAGGGGAATTTGTGCACGAGTCAGGGATTCCAATTATTAGAAACTTTTCTGGATTAGAGGCGACCTGTTCAAGCAGGACGTGTTGTCACCGAACTAAAGGGGGTCAAAATCTTGACGGCCAAGTATGCAAGGGAGACAATGGAGAATTTAAACTTAATTGGCAGGGAGGTGGAATCATCAACAGCAGGGAGGCAAGTGCAAGGCTTCAAAGGAATACAATAATCAGAAATAGTAATTTGAAGAGAAAGGTCAGACTGGAACACAACATAACAGAGGAATGTCTATTGGATTAATTTGCATCCATTTCAAAGTTAGCCGGCTGCGAGGTAAGGCTGATGAACTCGGGGCGTGGATAGGTACGTGGGGCTGGGATATTAAAGCACTCACAGAAACATGGCTCAGGGAGACACAGGACTGGCACCTTACTTTTAGAGGGAACAGGTGCTTTTGGTAGTCGCAGGTGTTGGACAGGGAGTAGCGTGTTGCATTTGAAAAAGCGAGTATCAAATCAGTAGTCAAAGATTAACTAGCTGAAGGATCATCCAGCGAGGAATTGTGGGTTGAGCTGAGAAGTAAGAATGGAATGTGACTTTATTTGGATTTTCTGGAGGCCACGTAATAGTGTACGGAAATTAGAGAAACAGATATGCAAGGATATGGAGGAGAGCTGGAGGAGCAATTGAGTTGTCATAGTAAGAAGTAGCAAATTTCCTAATATTGACACGAACTGCCAGAGTGTTTAAAATTTAGATGTTTTGGATTTTTATAAGTGCAATCACGAAAGTCTACTCAAACAGTATGGAAATGTTTCTGCTCAGGAAGAAGCAAAATCCGATGGTCTCTTGTGAAAGTGGGCAGGACAAGTGATGAAGGTGACAGTGCGGGAGCATTTTCGAACCAGTGGCCACAGTTCTATTAATTTTATAACCGTTATGAATCGAGACGAAACTGCTTCGCAGGTTCAAGTTCTCAATTGGGCAAAGTCGAATTTTGATGGAATTAGACAGGACATTTGAGCTGTTGGTGGGAGTAGTTTGCTTTCAGGAAAAGGGACCTCCGACAAGTGGGAGGTCATTACAAGTTACATAGCCTCAGGTCAAGGTCTTGTTGCTCTTTCTCGATAATCGCGTACACGTGGGCAGAAACGGACAGCCTATTGACGATCATCAATCCAAGGAACTTGACACTCTTAACTGTCTCTGTGTCACGGTTATTGAAAAAATGGTGGCATGATCTCCAATCTGATTTCAGTCAAACTATCTGTAGCAGAACATACATAGGTAACGTTAAGGAACTAGGGAATGTTATCGAAGGAAGAGATCAAGTTGTGCAGGTAAATAGTTCCTTGAGATTGTCGTCATAGCTGGATAAAGTGGTGAAGAAGGCATTTGGCACGCTTGCCTTTCTTGATCAGAGAATTGGGATCAGCGGTTTGGGAATTATGTTGCAGCTAAAGAAGACGTTGGTGTCGACATGTTTTGAGTACTGTGCATAATTTTGACCTTCATGTTATAGGAAGGATGTTTTTAGTCTGGAAATTGTGAAGGAAAGATCTACAGTTGTGTTATGAATAGTGGCGGGCTTCAGTTTTACAGACAGCCTAAATAGGAGCCATTTTTTCCCTTGGAGTGCAGGAGGTTGAGAGTATCCTTGCAGAGGTTTGCAACATCACAAGGCTCATAGACATCGTCAAAATCCAAGGTCATTTCCCCAGCAAGAGGAGTCCGAAACTAGAGGAAGCGGGCTCAAGTTAAGTGGAAAAGGTTTAAAGAAGACATAAACAGCAACTTTTATTTACACAGAGGGTGTTGCGTCAATGGAATGAGCTGCCAGGTGGAGTGGCAGGGGTAAATAAAATTCAAATATTTTAAAAACATTTAGACAGTTATATAAATTGAAAGGGTTTATCAGGATACGGATTTAATGGAGGGAAAACAGATTATTCGTGTTCAGGAAATCTGGTCCGCTTGGGCTGAAGGGTCTGATTCCGTATTGTATGACTCCATTACAGTAGGAAGCACAAACACAATTTTCTAGCCCAGCAGCTTCCATGCATGAGGACGTTGACTTGAAAAACTCAGCAATACCCAGTTTATTCCGAAGTGCCCTCTCATTTTCAATATTCGCTGTGGTTGGTTGTTAATGTCCAGTCTCCCTTTGGTTGACTAACGAAACATTCAACTGACAGCCAGACCTTAAACCTAACAGATGCTAGTGCTGAAATATCTGCAGTATTCTTAGAACAATGATTCAACCTGTAATTGCCTTTCCAGACCAGTTCCCTTATGCAACTACCAATTTACTTGTTCTTCTCTTGTCAAAAAATCAAACAAGCCCCCGTTCAATGTCCAAGGTTCATTCTCATCTTCAACACAAAGTTCAAATCCAAATGTGAGGAAATAAAGAGAAACTATTGCAATGTTCTCAACATTACCCGCAGCGAAGTAGTATAATTTGCATATTATTTCTTTCTCTTCCTCAAAGTGAACGTACTGACAATTGTAATACTCTGTCAAAAGAAGTGTGGTCTCTCCAGAAGCATCACTTATTATCTGCTTTCCATGGCAGTGACGGATCTACTGGTCGTTATTTTTGATCTGATATTGAGGCACATTCCAATTGTTTTCCGCGAACAGTTTTATTTCATGATTTTCATCCCCATCTGCAACCTTCACGCAGTTCTGTTGAACACAATTTCTGATTGCTCTGTCTGGTTCACCGTCGCATTCACATTGGATCGGTTTTTGGCCATTTCTTGTCCGAAGCCACAACGTAAATATTTCACAAATAAAATGGCAGTTGTCGTCCTTGGAACAGTGACTGCGCTAAGCTGTGTTGAAAATGTATTCTGGTTTTTTATGTTAACGAGCACGTATCGTTTGTGGAACGCTCCTTGGTTCTGTGTTGTAAGTTTAAATGTTGTCTACTCTCGATTTTGGGGAGCTCTAGAGTTTCTCCAATACATGCTAACTCCTGGCTGTCCATTTCTTCTGATTCTGCTGTTCAATGCTTTCACTGTCAGACATATTTTAGCGAGAAACAGAGGCCGCAGGGCACTATTTGCCAACAGTTGCATGGAGAGTTCAAGAGACGCAGAGAGGCAGAGACGCAGAAAATCCATCATTCTGATCTTTACCATCTCAGCCAATTTCATCTTCCTATGGACAACGTTAACCGTTTATTGCATATGGTACCGATTACAAAAATGGTTCTATGGAACTAAGATAGATGGTTTTGCACGTGAACTCGGCTTTATGCTACAAATCCTGAGTTGCTGCACTAATTCTATTTTGTATTGCGTGATTCAGAGAAATTTCAGACAGCAGTTTCAAAAGGCTCTGAAATATCCATTCACTTCACTTCTTCAATGTATTAAAGGATGAGAAGAACCAAAAAAACAGAGAGTTTAGAATTTTCACTATTAAAATCGATCAGGAGGGTAGATGTCACGTCACTGAGTATGTCAGACAGGTCAGAAAGATGCCGTCACTGTTGTACTAGAGAATAGATGTGGAGTCACTCATTCTGTATTATAGATCAGGAGTAAGATGCCACTGGGTTAACAGAGAACGGATATGAAGTCAATCAGTGTGTAAGATAGATCAGGAGGGAGCTGTCGCTGTGATAACAAGGGGTCATTGTAAGGGCACAGTCTATATAATGTAGAGCAGGACGGATCTGTGACGGTGGTAAAAGAAGGAAGGTTTTGAATCACATTGTGTGTAATATAGTTCCGAGAGAGCAGTTGCGGTGGTAACAGGCAGGCAGAGTGGCGTCACTCAGTGTGCAATGTCATTGTGGCAACAGAAATTGGGTGTGGGGCACTCAGTAATTAATATTCATTGGAAGAGCTCTAACTGTTGTAATAGAGCAGAAAGGTGGACTAACTGTGTATGTAATATAGATCATAAAGGAGCTGTCTCGGTGCTAATAAATCAGGAGTGTTGGGTCGCTCCGTGTGTAATTTACATCGGGGGGACTGCCACTGCAGTAACATTGAGGCAGTGTGGAGTCACTCAGCGTGCAATATAGATCAGAAGGGATCAGTGATTCAAGTAATGAAGTGGTTGTGTGGAGTCACTCATTGTGTAATTTAGATCAAGAGGGAACTATCAGTGTAGTAAACGAGGTTGGGAGTGGGACACTAAGTGGGCGGCACGGTGGCACAGTGGCACAGTGGTTAGCACTGCTGCCTCACAGCACCAGAGACCCGGGTTCAATTCTCACCTTAGGTGACTGACTGAGTTTGCACATACTCCCTGTGTCAGTGTGGGTTTCCTCCAATTGCTCTGGTTTCCTCCCACAGTACAAAAATGTGCGGATTAGGTGAATTGGCCCTGCTAAATTGCCTGTAGTGTTAGGTGAAGGGGTAAATGTAGGGGAATGGTCTGGGTGGGTTGCGCTTCGGCGTGTCAGTTTGGACTTGTTGAGCCGAAGGGCCTGTTTACACACTGTAAGTAATTTAATCTAAACTAAAAAAAAGTGAGTAATGTTCACTGGGCCGAGCTGTCAATGTGGTCTCAGAGTGGACCAGAGAGAACTGTGACTATGTTACCAGACAGGCAGGGTGGCGTCACTTCGTGTGTAATGCAAATCAGTATTTACCTCTCACGGTGTGTAATATAAATCAGCAGTTACTGATCACTGTGGTAACAGAGAGTGAGCGTAGGGCACCCACTGAGTAATATTCATTGGGGAAGTTGCCACTGTGTAGCAGATATTGGGCGTGGGGACTCAGTGAGTAATATGATTGGGAGAGCTGTCACCGTGTTAACAGAGTGAAGATATGGAATCACTCAGTGCGTGATATAGATCAGGAGGGTCCTGTTCCCAATTTCAACTGCCGCTTCTCAGCCCAGTTTTGCATCCTGACAAATTGCTGTTGCAACTGATAACAGCCCTCCACACTATACACCACTCGACCAACCTTTTCTCATCAGCTAACTTACTTACCCACCCTGCCATTTCCTCATTCAATCATTTATAATAATCACAAAGAGCAAAGGTCCCAGAACAGACCCTTGCAGAATACCACTGGTCAACGAGCTCCAGGCTGAATACTTTTAATCAACTACAAAACTCTGTCTTCAATTAGCCAGCCAGTTCTGTACACAGAGAGCCAAATTTCCGCGCATCCCATGACTCCTTAATTTCTGAATTAGCCTGTTATGAAAAACCTGACCAAATGCCTTGCTAAAAAGCATGTGTACTGCACCAATCTGCTCAAGAATTTCGCAGTACACAGAACATAGAAAATAAAACATTACAGCAAAGTACAGGCCCTTCAGCCCTCGAAGTACTGCCGATTTGACAATCCTACCTGAAGTCCATTTAACTTGCATGATTCCATTTTCATCTATATGCTTATACAATGACCATTTAAGTGTCCTTAAAGTTGGGGAGTTTACTACTGTTGCAGGCAGTGCTTTCCAAACCACAACTTCTCTTTGAGTGAAGACACTACCTATGACATTTGTCCTACATTAATTATTCATCAATTTAAAGCTATATACTCTCGTGCTAGCCATCGCCATCCAAGACAAAAGGCTGTCACTGTCCATCCGACTTAACACTCTGATTAACTTGCATATCTTAATCAAATCACCTCTCGAACTTCTCTCCAATGGAAACAGCCTCAAGTCCCTCAGCTTCTCCTCGTAAGATCTTCCCTCAATACCAAGCAACATCCCAGTAAATCTCGTCTGAATCTTTTCCAACGATTCTACATCCTTCCTATAATGTGGTGAATAGCACTGTGTACAATACTCCAAGTGTGACCGCATCAGAGTTTTGTACCCTGCAGCATGTCCTCATGGTTCTGCAACTCATTACCTCTACGAATAAAGCTAACACATCATGTGTCTTCTCACTATCAACCTAGGTGGCAACTTTCAAGGTTCCATATACATGAAAACCAAGAACTTTCTGTTCATTCACACTAACAAGACTCTTACAATTAGCCTCGTAAACTACATTCTTGTTACTCCTTCCAAAGTGAATCACATCACACCTTTTAACATTAAACGCATTTTGCCAACTCTCAGCTCAACTCGTCAGCTTAGCTATGCCCATCTGTCACGACAGCATCGTGCAGCACTATCCACAACTCTACCGACCTTAGTAACTTTCGCACATTTACTAGCTCATGCTTCTATGTCCTCATCCAGATCATTTATAAAAATGTTAAACAGGAGTGGCCTCATAACATATCCTTGCATTACACCACTAGCAACTGAACTCCAGGACAAATATTTCCCATCAACCTTCGTCCTCTATCTTCTTTCCACAAGCCAATTTCTGATCCAAACCACTTAATCACCATCAGACTCATGCCTCCATATTTTGTGCAATAGCGTACCGTGGGTAAACGTGTCAAAACCTTACGAAGAAGTATATGCACCATATCAACCGCTTTACCATCATCCAACTGTTTTGTCGTCTTCTCAAATAACTCAATAAGGCACGACCTAACCTTCACCAAACCGTGTTGACTATCCCGAATCAATTTATTTCTTTCAAGACGATTATAAATGCTATCTCTCCAAAACTTTCCAACACTTTACCACAACAGAAGTATGGGTCTCTGGTCTACAATAACCACGGATATCTCTACTTTCCTTCTTGGACAAGGAAACAACATTTGCTTTCCTCCAGTCTTCTCGCACTATTTCTGCAGACAATGACGACATAAAGATCAAAACCAAAGGCTCGGCAATATCCTCACTGGCTTCCATTTGGAAAGAGAGAAAGAGAAGGATAGAGGTAGCGAAAAAGAGATGGGGTGGGAAATTGAGAGGGAGAGAAGGCGAGAGAGAAGGACCAATCACAGAGAGACAGGAGAGTGATGGGGATAAATCCCATGTGGTACAGGGGAGGTACCTATTTTCGCACTTTCCAGAATTGCTAACACCTCCTTCTTGTGAACCTCAACCCATCTAGCCAGTATCACATTATTCACCTCGAAAGCATTGTCTTTTTCTTTCGTGAATGGAAATGCAGATGTGAAGTCTGTATTTTACACTCGGTCAATGTCTTCTGACTTCATGACATATCTAATTTTGCAAAATATAATTTGTTCTACGTCTGTACGTGAACCCAATGTCTCTAGCTTCGAGGAAACTGAATGAGGTGAAAATGGAAATTAGTGCTAGAGTTGGCGATGGTGTGGAAATGAGTAAAAGTGTGTGAGAAAACTGAAAAGAGAAAGAGACACAGTTAAGAAATGAGTAAGAGAGACATAAGGGAAGAGAAAAAGACAGACAATAAAAGGAAACGTGAGTAAGAGAAGGAGAGATAAAGAGGAGAGACATACATGCAGAGAATGATAGAGCGAGGGTGAGACATTAGAGAAAAAGGAAAAGAAAAGGAACACAGATAACGAAAGAATACAAGTGAGCACGGGAGAGAATTAGTGGGAGATAAAGAGTCAATGGGTCGAGAGAGGGAGAGAGAAAGGAAGAGAGAGTGAGGGAAGGAAGGGGAAAGTTAATAGAGAAGTTGGAAGAAAATGGGCAGAAAGAGAGAGACAGAGAGAGAGACTGGGGAGAGAAAGAAAGAGAGAAGGGAGGGAGAAACAGAGCTTGGAAGAACGGGGGAGAGAAAGAGAGTGAGAGGGAGGAGAGAGAGACCGGTTGAGCTGGGTCAAACTAATGAGATGGTTTTTCTCCACTGCCTGTGACTCGCAGAATTCTCTGCAGATGACCAATTAGTGACCAGGAGTTAGAATTGCTCCATCTCGTCAAGGTGACACAGAACCTGTGTAGATAAAGATCTCCAGAGGAGCACGAAAAACAGGGAACTCAAAAAGTGACCATTATCATTACATAAATATGGGTTATGCAGCACAATGGAGAACTTTGCAAATCATCCTTCAATAGTCAAATGTCGGAGATTTTCCAGGGTGGAAAGTTCAGAAACCGAGAGAAACATTGTGATGATAATTGGAATAAGGGATGGACTGGAGATCGGGAGAATATCTTTTTGATCCATGGAATCATAAACTCATTCAATCCAGATGTGCGTATACCTTTAAGAGAGTGAAGGACTTGGCAAGTATACCGAGTGCTGGAGAATTTACAAGGTCACATTTGATTAAAAAAAAACAACTCACTGCTTTGCTATGAGACAAAAAAAAAACAAATTCGAATTCGGCCAATAAGCTTAAATTACACCTCGAAAAATATCAAACTCAGATCCAGGTTGAATTGCGTATATTGACAATCTGAAACGCCAGTGACACAATCTGATGCTTTGGGGTATAAGAACGGGGAAAATTGAACATTTGAGAGGAGAGCTGCCAAGCACAGCATGTAGACAGAATGCTTGAAAAAGAAAAGCTCTCTTAAAAGTATCTCTTTCGATCAGTAACCTGTGACGCAGACGTTCCTAAGAAAAGAAGACACAGGAAGAGCAAAAACTGGCTGGTTTTGAGGTAAGAAGTGTTGTTTGTAAATCTTGATTTGGAGTTTTATACTATTACAGAAAGGAACGTAACAGGTTGGTTAGAGTATGGAATGGTAAACAGTTGTTAGATTAGTTATTAATTTAAATGGTCCTTATCCACTCGAATTTTTACTGATTACTGCACGGTATAAATCTTTTCTGTGTTGCTGGTTTTAAATGAAACAGAAGGGTTTACCCAGCGTTCTAACAGTTTGCGGGCTCGCGTCCGTGATTTGAGCTGTTGGAGACAGATTTGAATAGATTTTGGATATGACAAATCCCAACAGGTTTAAACACTTGCAGGCTAGTGTCCTAGATCTTTAAATAAAACATAGGTGAGACAATTTGCTGAATTCTGGTGACTTTATTAAATTAAAAATGAGAGAAATGACTCTCAAAATTACTAAAGAGTTTGTCGGAGTTGCACTTGATTCTCAAATTTGCCAACAAAGTTTAGAAGGAAAGAAAAAGGCCATTGTTTTAGAATTAGCAAAGAATTTAGATTTGTTTTTAAACAAGGACAAAATAAAAGCTGAAATTGTAAGGGAATTACTCAAGCACTTAGGGGTGTCAAAGAAACAAACAAGTGCAGTAGAGATAGAAAAACTTAAATTACAGTTGAGGAAAATGGAGTTAGAAAATAAACAAAAAGAGCAATTGGGAGAAAGGGAGATCTGATACTACGAAACACAGTGTAGAGAACACTGTTTAGAATTTACCACAGGATAAATAAGAAGCTCAAGAGGGTGGGCAGGAGGTGAAAGGCCTCCGGCGTTTCCGCTGTGGAAAAGTGGGACACGTAAAGACACAGTGCTGATCGTTCAAGAAAGGCTCTGTGGGAGAAGATGTAGTAAAAGAATCTAAGCCTGTGGCATTAGTGAAGGTAGTAAAAGATCCCCAAGACGAGCTGAGGAGCTGCAGGAGGGTGAACAGCGTAGGGAGCGGCTGGGCATGGAGTTAGTACCTGATATCTCCAAAGAATCCCCGTCTCTTGGTAAAGTTTACTCAGAAAGAACAGAGGGAGAAGGACAAGAAGTGAAAATTGTGAGATATATAGGATCTAATCTGTCGCTGATAGTAAGGGATGAGAGAATATGGACGAGTTCTGATCTGTTACTCGAGACTGTGGTTATTTGTCAGATGGATGAACAGAAATTTAGCGTTCCCCTATGTAAGATCAGGTTTGAGTGCCAACTTAAGATTGGGGAAGTTGTAGTGGGAGTGATTGATAGAGTGTCAGTTCCAGGAATTCAGTTTGTTCTTGGGAATGACTTGGCAGAATCCAAGGTGGGAGTGACATCCCTTATTGTGGAGAAGCCCAAGGAAAAAGAAGAAACAGAGGAGTTAAAACAGCAATAACCTGGAATTTTCCCAGACTGCGTGCAAAACAGATCCCATTACCATAGAAAACTGCACGAAGTGAAAAGTAAAGAGAAAAATTAGGGAGTTCAGGTTCTGTTAGCGGATACTCTGTTTCACGTAATGGTGCAGGAAAAATCTGAACAGGCAGAGCGTTAGACAGAAGTGTTCATTCCTGAAAGGCTAAGAGGCTTGCAACAGCAAGTTAAGACAATAATATGGTTTCCAACTATCATCTGTTTTTGCTCTAGACACAAATTCAACCAACGGATTGTTGCCCGCACCACTCACCACGTTCACAATTCCAGTCGCCTCTATGTCAGCGAGGGGACCATTAATGCTACACTCGATAAAATGCAGCCTGGACATGAAGAAGCAGTCACTCTGTTGTCAACTCTGGAACTCAGCCTTTGTGACCAGTTTTTGAATTGATTCACGGAATGTAGATGAACTTGGTGAGGCCAGAATTTGTAACCAGCCCCCAGTTGCATTTTGAGAATATTGTGGTGAGTCACCTTTCAGAATCATTACAATTCATTTGGTGCGGGGAGGGGTGGGGGTGTTGGTGGAGCAAATAACTAGATCAAAAACTGATAGTTCTGAGTTTGAAGTCGACTGAGTTTGCCCGAAATTCACGTTCAGTGAAGTTCAAACCTGACAACTTCGCTTAGGATTTTCAGACAGAATGGTGAATTGAGACACGTCAGATTCGTCTCAGAGGTAAATATTTAACAAGCCAAAAAAGTTCAATATTAGAAACGTTTAGGCATCTGGGAAAATGGAAGTGGCAGGGATGAAGAGAGAGACATAAAAGGAAAGACTGAATGTGAGAAAACTGGACAAAAAGAGGGAGGAAGGCAGAGAATATAACAAACGGAATTGAGATGAAATACAGGAATTGAAAAAAAAAGGAGCACAGACCAGAAAGAGGTAATAACCCTCGCCTGGAAGTTGCTGGTCCTGAATGTATTATTTTCAGTCCAAAACAGAAGTTAAACACACCTGAGGTGACAACAGTGTTATGTTCAATCCAGAAGAGGTTTGCTCTGGGAGTTCCAAATATTGAAGACAGGCTCTGCGTTGTCTCATGAAATGAAACAAGAACAAGAAAAGAGAATTCCTTTAACTCCTGCTGAGCATGTCCTTCAGCTGCCGAAACTATTTTTTTCTCCAAGATAAACAGTGCACACAGAATAGATTGTCGTCAGTTGTCTCCGATAGTCATAACCGAGATTGTAGAGGGCAGAGAGGGAGGATATCACAACAAAAACAGCTGGTCACGTCCAATGGAATAGATTTCCCATTTTTCAGTTGGTGAAAAGAGGGAAACATCAACTTACCCTCATTTCCATTAATATTGCAGTAATGGATATATAGGCATCAATGGTGGCAAAAAACATGAAGTATTTGTGAAGGTGATCGCTTGTTCTTCCACTGAGCACATACGCTGTCAGGTTGTGTGAGGTTCCAACAGCAGAACTGGGCCCCAAATTTTCAACCCCTGCAAGTACCTCCTCATTAAATCTGCCCAACAAAATTACTTCCAGCCCACCCAAATTTCCATCTCCCAAATCTTGTGCCCAATTCAAGTATTGCACAATCCAATTTTAGAGCACTCTACCAAATATTTTTCCCTTCACAAATTTCGCTTTCCCTCCTCGAAATTTCCCTTTTTACAAATATTGTGCTTCCATTAATCCCTGTGAATGGATTGATCTCTGATCAATCTCTTTTAACCTCTCTGCTCCAGGGGTCTGACTCCTAATTCGACGAATGTTGATGTTGCTTCCTTGAATCTAGTGCCATCTCTAAATTCTTGCGTAAAGCGTTGTTTCACCATTGACAGTAATTGACATTACTGCCAGAAACCAACAGATGCTGTAGTTCATCCATGCGATATTTGGATGGTTGCTCTCACTATTAAACCTTCATCATTTTAGTAATGCTCCCTGATCTATCATCATCATCTTGTGTCCCATACCATCGTGATTTCCCCTGTTCAGTTGAGGACCGCTGTTTCAGATTTAACTGCATAACTGTCCTCCTCGATGAAGAATTTTATCATATTATAGTCGTCAATTTTGAAGGCCTCTCGAAAACTATTTTGCAAAATATACTGTTCTCATTAAAAAAGTATCAAGCCATGGTTATACCCGATTCTCATAGGTTACTCAACATATCAGTCGTGAAAATCATTCCATATTAACGCGAGGAAACCTTATGCTACGATGGCACTACGAAGTGATTTACCCAACCTGCATGCCGATTAAAGTCATACCTGTCAGAAGTTCCAGATAAATCCGCTTTGTCCCAAAACTCCATGTACCTCTTTTGTCGAGGTTGGTCTTGGAAATTCCTCGATAATTCAGGAGGATGGGAACCGAAATTGTAGTTCGTTTATACAAGAGGTTTTGCGTAGTGAGGTCAGAACTAAGGTTTCAAGATCGCAAGAAGGCACCAGCAAGCAAGATGTTGATTTGTAGTGTGTCTAACTTCAACACCAGGAGCATCCGTATACGGTGGGTGAACTTGCAGCATGGATTGGTCCCTGAGAGTTCGGTGTTGTGGCCATTTCAGACACATAGTTAGCACAGGGACAGGAATGGTTATTGCAGGTTCCAGGATTTTGATGCTCCAATAAGAGCAGAGAAAATGTTAAGACAGGGGGTGGTGTTGTATTGTTAGTACCACAGTATTACAGTTGTAAAAAGAACTTTTGAGGACTCATCTACTGAGGTAGTATGGGATGAGATTAGAAGTCGGAAAGGAGAGATCACGTGACAGGGAATTTTCTACGGGCCTTGGAATAATTCCAGAGGAGTAGAAGATAGTATAGCAAAGATGATCATCGACAGGAGGGAGAGTGACAAGGTAGTTGTTATGGGGGACTTTAATTTTACAAATATCGACTGGCCATACTATAGTTCAAGTACATTACAGGGGTGAATTCTTGTCCAATGTGTGCAGGACGATTTCCTGACACAGTGTGTAGACAGGCCACCAAGTGTGGAGGCCCAATTAATGTTGGTGCTGGGTAATGAAACCAGCCAGGTCTTGGATTTGGAGGTAGGTGAGCACGTCAACTGCCTTACCCTCATCCACATGATTGGTCATCTTCGCAATAAACTCAATGAGGTTTGTGAGACACAACCTGTCCTTGACGAAACAATGTTTACCATGCAATCAAATTGCTGCTTACCAGATGATTATAAATCCTATCTCTTATAATCCTGTCGAAATCCTTTCCTACGACAGACGTAAGGCTCACCGTTCTGTGATTACCTAGGTCATGTCTACTGCCCTTCTGGAAAAAGGACACAACATTTGCAATCCGACAATACTCTGATTCCAAAACCTGCAGACAACGACGACTCAAAGGTCAAGGACAAACGCTCCACCATCTCCTCCCTAGCATCACAGATATCCCGTGTCTCACTCTTCCCCTCTACGATATTCTCCTTTTGCTGAATGAAAACAGATGAGAAATATTCGTTTAGCAAGTCTCCCATCCCCACAGGGTCCACGTGGAACTTCCCATTCTGCCTTTGACTGGCACTATTGCAACTCTACTCATCCTTTTATTCCTCACATACCGAGAGAAAGCTTTCGGGTTCTCCTTTCTTCTACTTGCAAAAGACTGTTCATGTCCAAATATTTTCCTATAATAGACATAAGGCTCATTCGTGTGTAATTACCTGGGTCATCTCTACTGCACTTGCTGAACAGTGCCACAACATCTGCAATCCTCTAGTCCTCTGGTACTAAACCTGTAGACAATGACGACTCAAGCGTAAAGGACAATGGTTCTGCAATCTCCTTCCTAGCTTCCCAGAGAATCCTCGAATAAAACCCATCCAGCAAAGGGGACTTATCTACTTTCAAACCTTCGAGAAATGATAACATCATCTTCTTACTAACCTTAATACTTTCTAGTATAACAACCCGCATCTCAGTCTTCTCTTCAATAATATTCTCCTTTTCCTGAGTGAAAACAGATGAGAAATATTCGTTCAGCAACACGCCGATCTCCACATGATCCACACACAACTTTCCACTTCTGCCTTTGATTGGCTCTATTCCTACCGGAGACATCTTTTATTCCTCACATACTTATCGAAAGTTGTAGGGTTCTCCTTCATTCTACCTGCTAAAGATTGCTCATGTCCCTTCCGTGCTCTTCTTAACTCTCGCCTTAAATCCTTCCTTGCTAATCTTTAACTCTCCATCGCCTCACCTGAACCATCACCTTTGAATGCCACATAAGCCTTCCTCTTCCGCTTAGAAAGAGTTGCAATTCCTTTAGTATACCACGGTTCCCTTTTCTTATCACTTCCTCCCTACTTGAAAGGCACATACCAATCAACGACACGCAATATCTGCTCCTTAAACCAGCTCCACATTTCGATTGTCCACATCCTCCGCATTTTGCTACCGCAATCTATGCCTCCTAAGCATTGCCTAATCGCACTGTAAGTGCCCTTCCCCCATCTATAATTCTTATCCTGTGGCCTCTAACTATCCCTTTCCATCGCTAAACTAATCACAACCGAATTAGTAACACTCTCTCCAAAGTGCTCACCTACCACTAAAACAAACACCTGGTCTGGTTTGTTACCAAGTGCCAGATCCAGTGTGGCCTCCCCTCTTGTCGGCCCTTCGACATACTGTGCCAGAAAATCCTCCTATTCATATTCGACAAAATCTGATCCATCCGACGTACGAGAATTATAGCATTTCTAGTCAATGCTGGAGGAGTTAATGTTCCCCATAATGACCACCCTGTTCCTTTCACTCCCGCCCAGAAATGCTTTGCCAATAATCTTCACAACCCTAGAACTTTGCGGAGGCCTATAGAAAATCCAAGCAGTGTGACCTCTCCTCTGCTGTTTACAACCTCAGCCCATGCCATCTCAGTAGATGAATCCTCGTTAAAAGTTCGTTCTGCTACCGTTATTTCTATCCTATCACAGGATGAAATTCTTATTGAAAGCTAATTTTTAACTTATGCAACAATGCATATCCTTCTGCCATTTCTGCCACTCTCCATGGACTTTCAGATCATCCATATGAATTCTAATTATCTCTGGAAGTGAGATTTTAAACACCTACAGCAGAATAATCTAATTTAAAGCATCATTCGTCTTATCTAATTTTAAAGGCTACACCCATTTATCAAAGTTGCTCTGTTCAGGTTTGCTCGCTGAGCTGTAGGTTTGATATCCAGACGTTTCATTACCTGGCTGGGTAACATCATCAGTGGTGACATTCAAGTGAAGCAAAGCTGTTGTCTCCTGCTGTCTATTTGCCAAAATGTCTTCAATGCAAACCGCCGATAAAAACACCTCAAGCCAGAAGTTTAACAGAACGAAGCGGCCGCAGAATGCTCCGAGAACCAATCAATGACGCCCACCACAGACTCCGAAAATGCAAACGGGAAATTGCGCGCCAAAAACCGTTATTCAAACAAACGACAAATCAAGAATGGACTGACGCGGTAGAATGAGCCATAAACACCAAACAACGACAAACACAGAAAAAGAAAAATCGGGACCTGAAGAAAAAACTTGACAAACTCACAAACAAAGACAAAACCGATAACACAGGGGCATGGATAAAGAACTTATCAGACCGAACACTATCAGACACAGAAAAAGTGGTACTAGTAAAAGGACTAAATTTCAATTACCGAGACGCTGTCAAGAAGGATTTCCTATCGGCATTAGAAACCACATTGAAGGATAACAAACTCACGGAAGAAACACAACAAACGATCAGACAGACAGTTGCACCTACTCTGAATCGAAAGAGGAAAGGAAACAAACTGAACACACAAGAAAAGGAAGCCCTAGAAAACCTCAAAAAAGACAAAAACATCGTTATGTTACCTGCAGACAAAGGTCGGCTCACAGTCATTCTGAACAGAAGGGACTACACAAAGGAAGCCAATGCACTACACGCAGACACCAAACCCTACCAATAGGTGGCGCTAGACCCGACCCCACAACTAGGAAACAAAATTTCATATCTCCTAAGAAAATTACACAATACCGGACAATTAAACAAGACAGTTTTCCATAAAAATGAAACCAGATGGGGCCAACACCTCACGATTCTATGGACTACCAAAAATCCATAAACCAGGAGCCCTCCTCAGACCCATAGTCTCAGTACCCGGAACACCAACTTACAGACTCGCCAAAGAACTACACGCAAGACTGAAATACCGAGTAGAAGAGTCACAGCACTCCATTCACTCCACCCAGGAATTCCTTAAAAAATCATCAAAAACCGGTGGGCGGCACGGTACCACAGTGGTGAGCTCTGCTGCCTCACAGTGCCAGAGACCCGGGTTCAATTCCCGCCTCAGGCGACTGACTGTGTGGAGTTTGCACATTTTCCCCGTGTCTGCGTGGGTTTCCTCCGGGTGCTCCGGTTTCCTCCCACACTCCAAAAATGTGCAGATTAGGTGAATTGGCCACGCTAAATTGCCTGTATTGTTAGGTGCAGGGGTAAATGTAGGGGAATGGGTCTGGGTGGGTGCGCTTCGGCGGGTCGGTGTGGACTTGTTGGCCCGAAGGGCCTGTTTCCACACTGTAAAGTAATCTAATCTAAAAAAAAATAAAGGAAGACGAAGCAATGATCTCATTTGACGTAACAGCATTGTTCACCTCCATCAACCTCGACCTTCCAAAGGAAATACTTACCACACATTTAGAAGAGACCCTCAATTACACCCCAACCACCATCAATCACATTACCAACGAATACATCAGGAAGCTGGTGGACCTGTGCCTCACCACCCACTTCACCTTCAACAGCATAATCTACAAACAAACCCAACGGCACACCCATGGGATCTCCTCTATCAGCATTCATAGCAGAAGCGGTAATGCAAAGACTAGAACAAACAGCCCTACCAACCATCAAACCAAAATCTGGGTCCGCTATGTAGATGACACCTTTGGCATCACAAAATGAAACAAGATAGAAGAGACATTTAACATCATCACAGGCATAAAGTTCACCAAGGAGGAAGAAACCGACAACAAACTCGCATTCCTGGACGTCACAGTGGAAAGAACGGACAACGGAGAACTACAAACCTGCGTTTACAGAAAACCGACAAACACTGACCAAATACATAACTACACCAGTAACCATCCCAACACCCACACAAACGAAGCTGTATCAGAACACTATTCCAACGAGCCACATCACACAGCAGCACAGACGAACTTCGGAAAACAGAGGAGAACCACCTATACAATATATTCAAGAAGAATGGATACTCAAAACATACAGTCCACAGATTTCTCAAGATCAAACCACGACAAGCAGACCAAATATAGCTAGAAACCCTAACCACCTTATCATACATCAAAGAAGTTTCAGAAATGACAGCCAGACTACTAAGACCACTCGGAATCCTAATAGCACACCAACCCACCAACACTCTCAAACAAAAAACAAACAAACTTAAAAGACCCAGTACAACCCATGGACAAAACCAATGCCGTCTTCAAATTCCATGCAAGGACTGCCACTAACACTACGTAGGGACAAACAGGAAGCACGTTAGCCAACAAGATAAACGAACACCAGCTCGCCACAAAAAGACATTCCCTCATAGCGTTACACGCGGAGCAAAAAAAAAAAAACACCATTTCGACTGGGACAACACATCTAGCCTGGAAAAGGCTAAGCAAAGACATGCCAGAGAATTTCTAGAGGCCTGGCGCTCCAACCACAATGCCATAAACAAACACATAGATCGAGATACCATCTATCAACCCCTCAGAAAACGAACAGGAAATGACATCACCACAAACCCCAGGAACCCCATCCAGAACAAACATATAAATAGAAAGCAGGAGACAACAGCTTCACTTCACTTGGAGGTCGCTATTGATGATGTTACCTAGCTGGTTAATGAAATGTCTGGATATCAAACCTACAGCTCACGAGCAAACCTACACCCTAAACCTCAACCTGAGCGACAAACCTTCACAAATCTTGCAAATTGCTCTGTTAAATTCTTTGATCTCGACATAAATCTGACTTGTTTCCTTCTGTATATTTCTGAACCGCTGTCTATACGCTTTTGGTACAAATTAATAATCACTCAAAATAGCCTGTTTGGTAGATGCATATTCTATTGACCCCTCAACTAACTGCGCTGCAAATACCTAACTATCTTTGCATACTGGGTAAGCCTGAATTCGCAATACCCACAATTTGTCTGGCCACTCCGTCTGCCGCTGCATTTTTTCAAATGGAATGAAGAATGCTTCAACATATTTCTCTTCATAATGTTGCAATGTTTTAGCGTATTTGCATTAATCAGTAGTTTCTCTCGTCATCTCCATGCGGTTGACTTGACTCTCCAGACTAATGAGCAAATTCTGAAGTTGAAATTCTCTCTGCCTTTCTCTTTCTTATCTCTCTTTTTCTCTGTCTTGTCTTTCTCTTTGTTCAACTAAGGACGTTCTTTTCCTTTCATTATCTTCAAACTCCATTTTCCTCAATTGTAATTTAGGTTTTTCAACTCTAATGCACTTGCTTGTGTCACTGATAAGGCTAAGTGCTCGACTAAGTCTCTTACAACTTCAGCTTTACATTGGTCCCTGGTTAGGCCCAAGTCTAACATATTTGCTAATTCTAAAAGTGTGGCCTTCTTCTATCTTTCTATACTTACTTCGAAAATTTGGGAGTCATCTTCAAACCCCAGAACCTCTTTAGCAATTTTAAGAGCCTTTTCTCTCACTTTAAATTTAACCAACGAAAAGTAACCGAAATTAAACAAAATTTCTCACCTTCGTTTGTTTTAAAGATAAACGACATTAATCAGCATGTTCTGAAATCTGCTGGGATCTTTCATACCCTGGATCTATTCAAAACTGACCAGATCATAGACTTCATTTGTCTAAACCTGTACATATCCTGGATGAGCTCACACATTGTTACCACATGATGGTGAACCTTTCTGCTAATTAAACCCAGAAAAGCTCAACTCGCTTCATAGTCTTTTAAAATATGAGTTACAGAGAATTCCGAAATTCCATTATTTAAAGAAGATAATATTAATTTGTTTCTTAAGTCTAAAAGTGAAAATTGTACAACAACTATTCACAACTCTAAGTCCCCCTTTTTCTTCACTGTTTGTTATCTGCCTCCAATTCAATAACAATATAGTGTTCCAATAACCATCCTTGCTCAAATTACATCAACTTAATTTCAAAACCGCATAGCGGCTGTCGTCTCTGGTGTCCTTCTTATTTCGATTGGATATCTCTCTCGGTCGTCTTCTGTCTTTTACTGCAAAGATGTTTCATATAAAAAAACGTACCTCTGGCATAATGTGTTTTAGAATGGCAGTCTTACTCTATCAGACGTTCAAGAGACTTGTTCACATACCAAACGTCGAATCGCCTCATTTCTTCGAGTTTGTCAAAATCAATAAATTCAAAGTTGATTGGGTTTTAGTATCCCGAGGCATACTTCAAACAGAGTGGTTAAAATCGAATTGTGGTCAAAACAGCAACATATCAGATTTCTATTTCCCAGTCAAATGTTACAAATTTTCAAGTAGCACTGCACTTTGAGACTGCGAGCTAGTCATATGGCAGGTGCTTATGAGGTCTCAGAGCAAAATGACATTCATTCTTTCTTAAACGTACAATGGATGTCTTAAATTTCATGACACAACTCATTAGTATCATGCAGCTCCCATTTTCTCATGTTGTATCCTCACCATAGTTTTGGTGACCCCCAGGTTAAACCACCAATAGTTGTTTCCCAATTGTTAACATCTCATATGAGCTGCTGATGTTTTCTTCGATGTTGATGCCGAATCAATCACGATCCTATCTGATCAACATTCTCAAATTTCTTCCAAACTGTGCCCTCATTGTGGAACAAGAATTTAATAACTGTCTGATTTGTGGCAAGCCAAAAGGCACGGAAATGTCATGTTGCCATTCATTGCAAGAGGTTTGGAGTTCAAACGTAGAGATGTCTCAGTGAAGTAAAACAGCGCCGCCGTACGCTCGCATCTGGACTAGTACATGTAAGTTTGTTCTCCTTTGCTCAAAGGTGATATTCTTGTCACAGTTGGAGTGCCCAAGGAGACGTCTGTGCCACTCAAAGTGATCGTCGCTGGTCTGAGCAGCCTCAACTCCAATATCCCGCAATTTCCCCATAATCCACGATTAAAGATCTCTGTATCACAGGCTAGAATAAATTTTAGCACCAAATCAGAGCACAGCCCTCTGCGGAAAATAATTCAAGTGGTTCAGTACCAACTGAATAAAGGTATTCCTCATCTCGGTGGCACGGTGGCACTGCTGCCTCACATGCCAGGAGTACTAAGTTCAATTCCCGCCTCAAGCAACTGCCTGTGTGGAGTTTGCACATTCTCCCCGTGTCTGCGTGGGTTTCTTCCGAGTGCTCCGGTTTCCTCCCAGAGTCCAAAAATGTGCAGGCTAGGTGAATTGGCCATGCTAAATTGCCCATAGTGTTAGGTGAAGGTGTAAATGTAGGGGAATGGGTCTAGGTGGGTTGCTCTTCGGAGGGTCATTGTGGACGTATTGGGCCGAAGGGCCTGTTTCCACACTGTAAGTAATCTAATCTCTGCCTGACGATCCCTTATTCAGAGTGGATATCCTCTGGTCTAAGACACTCCCACAAGGGGAATTAAAAACACTGTCCTCATCTTCCCTGTCAGGTCCATTTAGAATCTTGTTAATACAATCAGCTCGCCTCTTATTCTTCTAACATTCAATGATTGCAGGCCTAACCTATGCAACTGGTCCTTGTACGACAACCCCTCTTCATCGGGGATCAGACCTTCTCAACAGCAAGATGGGCAAGTGGGCTTGGTGTTCATAGCTGAAGTCATGTCTGTGGCTCATCCTTGTGGAAGTGATCGGCTGTACCGGCTTCAGGTCTGTGAGTGTAAAGACCAACGTTTTCCTGACCAGCTGAGCTGCTGAGGGCACTGTCCAGCCTCAGCATATCCTTCAGGGCCTGACCAAATTTCTGGATCAATTATTGCACTCCATGAAAACGGTTTTGCTGGAACTATATAAAATGTTGCTCAGGCCACAGCGAGAGCATTATGCGCACTTCTGGAATGCACATGACAGGACGGATTGAACGCAGTGGATTGGTGGTCGTGCTAAGGAGATTGGCTAGTGTTTTTTTCTGTGATGATGAGATCCAGTTATGAAAGATATTGAACAAACTACAGATCCGTTCCGCAGAAGAAATGAGATTGAGAGTGGACATGATTGAGATGCAGGAATTATGAGAGGAATAGATAATTTGGACATGAACAAACCGTTCCCCTTGACGGAGGGATGAATGTCCGGATGCATAGATGAAGGGTAGAACATTCAGATGGAATGTGCAACTTACTTTCAACCAGCGGCAAGTGGTAATCTGGAACTCAGTGGCGATAGGGATGGTGGAGGCAGTCACCCTCAAAACATTGATGAAATAATTAGAATGTATACAGAGGGATCTTGGGTTCTAAGTCGATGGTCCTTGAAAGAGTAGATCTGGGCTCGAGCTTTGAAAGCAGGCTTTATCCTCGAGGGGTTTTAGTGCACGTTTGCAAGGATGATCCCTGGACTTCTTGCTAAGGAGAGATTAGATAAATTAGATTTTTACTTTCCTGAATTTACAACTTTCAGGAGTAATATAAATGAAGTCTTCAGGAAACTAACAGGGCAAAAAATATACTCGATAGAAATAAACTATTTCCGCAGATTGAAGTTGAAGTCAAAAATGCGCTTGAACAAAATCCTGAAATGCTCTCCCTAAGGACATTGAAAGTCTACCCACGGAATCTGAACGGCCCCCTTTCACGAATGCAGCTCAGTTTTAAACTAGTGACGTTCACATCGTAGTCCAAATATTAAGGCCAGGTCATTCAGGACAGATGATAAAAAAGCACTTCCATGCACAAAGACTCATGGAGGTTTGAAACACTCTTCGAACCGTGTTCGATGCTAATTCAATTGCTTTTTTAAACCTGAGAAATAGACTTATGCAGATTTATTCATACAATATCAGCGTCACTGGCGAGGCCAGCATTTATTGCACATAGGGCAGTTAAGAGTCAACGATGTAATGGTCGGTCTGAAGCCACATATAGGCAAGAACAAGTAATGATGGGAGTTTCCTTCTCTGAAGGATACTAGTCTACCAGATGGGCTTTCCGAAATTTAACAACGGATTCACACTTATCGTTAGACTTTTAATGCCAGATTGCGTTCCTACTGTTATCAAATTGCACCATTTGCCATAGTGGGATGCGAACGTGGATCCCCAGAAACATGAGCAGAGTGTCTGGATTAACAGTGCAGCAACATTACCAGCAGGCCGCCACCTCTCCAACAGTAATAACGGTAGCAAGGATACTGGCCCAAGAGAGGCATATGGAAATAACCAACAAATCATCCATTACATTATTGGGTGGCTGAGTAGAATCGAGGGGCTGAATGGCTCACTGCTCTCCCTATGAAGAATCCATTTCAATCTTTGTTAGTTCAAACATTATTCAGACCAGTAATTCTGTTCATTTTGTGATATAAACGACCAGGAAACACTTTTAACCTTTGATTCTAGTTGCTGTTCCTTTCACTTAGTGATTTACATCTTGATATAACCCAAAATTGAGCCGGTTGCTATTGCATCAATGAATTATGCCAACCGTGTAATCCAACCTCACACGAGGCCATAAAAAAGTGGATCTACGCCACAATCGTTTGTTTTCTCCCTCGAAGAGCAAAAACAATGATGTGTAAGACATTGGTTTTGCTGTTAGGAAACCTGGTGTTGCTCCAAGCCACCACCAACGTTGCATTCGCCTGTTCCTCTTCCCTGCAGAGATGTGTCCATCTCTCTGGCGGTATACAGGGAAAACTGGCTTTGAAACGGTGTCCACTGTGCTCTTCAGGTAGATGCTGCTTTTCAGGTGGATCACGTGTGTTCTATCTATTCAAATCATCTGGTTTCTGTAACGCTGGTTAAGGAAACTATTTCATTCAGAATATTATCCATTGGAATCACAGCCTGTTCTAAAATTGCACGCTTCCATTTTTTCATATTACAAACATTGATGGCAACGGAGCTGTTCTATGTTCTTGTGGATCTTGTTGCAAGTTGCAGCCCAGCGGGGGTCTTGTGGTGCATTGGTACTGAGCCAGAAAAACTGTGTTCAAATCCTACTTGCTCAAGAGATGTGTAATAACATCTCAAAACATGCTGCCCTGAAAACATTAAAAACACGCTGTAAAATGCATTCATGGACTTGCTTAATGCTGATTTCAACGGGAATTAAGTATAACACTCCCAAGATCTTGCTAAAACTTTACATCATCTAATAAGAGCACGGTTGTTTAATGTCATTATACCTTTCCTTATTTGAAGAGAAATACACAGACATTTGAGCCATTCGGCGAGGTTTCAGTGATCAGAGAGACAGATAGATTTTTAATCGAGGAATTATCATGAAAAGGCAGGTAAGTGGAGTTGAGGGTGATCAGAACTGTCATGATCTCACTGAATGGCAGAGAAGATGCGATTGGCTGAATGACCTCCTTCTGCTCATCCGTCTTCTAGCATGATCTCTGCAGTTGGCTGCAGATGGAAATCATTCACCATGTCCGTGATCCACCAGGTCTGGCCTTCTCCGCTCGATACCATCTTAGTGAAACTGCCGCTATTGGTCTTTCCTCATTATGTCTGCTCGCTAATAGTTTTCTTCACTCTAACACTAACCGTATTTATCACATCCTTTAAGATCGGTCTTGAAACCTTAACTCTTTGAGGAAGAATCGTTCAGTTACCCATCATAGAAGAATCATATAATATTACAGTGTAAAAGGGGGGCATTTGTCCCATCGTGTGTGTACATACTCCTGAAAGAACTACCAAGTTGTTCCCATTCTACAGCCCTGTGTTCATGTACCTCACAGATTTTTACTTTCAAATATATGTCCATCTCTTTTCTGAAACCTCTTGTGGAATCTGGTTCTATCAGTCTCCCAGGCAACCCATCTCAAATCTCAAATCCTCAAAGGTCTCTGAGGAAAGAAGTTACTTAATTTTGGACTAGGGCATCTGTACACTTTTAGGCCAGCCAATGTTTTCGATACTGTTTCAGTTCCTGAGGCAAACTGCTCTGTAACCTCGCAGTCCCTCATTCGAAGTATCTCCACAGTTGGAATATAACTGCTCAGTTCCTAATCTGCTATATCAATGTTTGGTTGAAACTGGAGCACTGCACACAATCAGTTATTAGATTACACTTTAAGCACTCTGTACGGTTGTTAAACCAATACGTTCGGGGTTGGACGCGGATTTAGCAATTTACATTGACGTAACTTTTAGTGTCTCACAGAGGGGACAGATAAAATACAACTTGCGGTGTCAGACCATTCATGGTTTCATAGTAATAGAAGTTGGAGTACGGCATTTGGCTCATAGAGCCTGCTCCGTCTTTCATTCAGGTTTTGCCTGATCAGCTGTTCCTACCTGCATTTTCCCCATAAACCTTAATTTCATGAGCATTCAAAAACATCAATGACCATTTTCCGTTTTTATACTTTCATTGTTCCAATCTTTCAATGTATTTTAGAAGATAGTTACTGCATCAAAGCAGCGTGTGATACCTGTGTTTCACTGGTGGTCAAGGTGGCATGCTCGCTCTTCCAAGTGTGTTGCATTCCATTCTAACATCAACGAAGAAACTGCAACATGCAACCCTGGAATGCATCTGAATTTCTGACTGCAGAGGTATGTCATCTCAGCAATTCTGACTCTATTTTATGGTCACAATCCAATAAGCCCTGGCGCACTGCTTTCTCAACCATGTCAATGCAACTATGTGACACTGAGTTGCATTGATTGTCTATGTCGCATCTCCCATTCAAGTCAGTTTCTTGACAGTGACAGGGAGGAAGAGATGATCAGGAAATCAGCAAGGTATATTAGCGGCCTCCTCAATGCAGCAGCTTAGCGACTATGTAGGCTTTTGATTATTAGTTAGAGGATTATGTGCACGACTTGTCACCACAATTCTGGAAGAATGTGGAGACTTTGGAGTGGGTGCAAAAAAGATTGGGTAGCTTGGATTGTTTTTGCTACAGTGTCGGAAGCTGTGGGGTGTGGGCATGACTTTATAGGTTCAAGAACTTGGATGTTCTGGATTGATTGACATTGCTATACAAAAAAATAATTAACTTGGAAGTTACATGCTCTATGAATTATTATTGCAAGGCAATGGAATATAAATGATAAGTAGATATGCTTTATTTATACATAGCATTGATGATCCCACATCTACTGCATTTCATACAGATTTTATCGCCTTACTTAAAGCAATGTTAGCATTGCTTTAGAATGGTGACAGCAGAAGCAGTCTACAACGATCTTCTTTATAACATCATGGTTGGCAAGATTTAATTGTGTGCTGACTTATTTGTAAGGCAAAAGACAAGCGGCATCTGACAGACACGAAATTTTAGTGTGTATCGTTGGGAAACCAGAGGGAGAGAACTTGAAGGCAATTTTATCTTGGATAGACAGAGAGATAATTTTTTTACAGATGCATAAAGATATAATGGGATTCAAAGCGACCTACTGTTTGTGACGAGAAAATCTGTTTAATTCGGGAGAAAATGACGTAACGTGAGATTGGATGTTTTGAGAGTGTGCGTGGTAGACAGAGTCAGGCACTAAGTAGAAAGAGAAACAGAAAAAACAAGACACCAAGATTCCTTAAGTATGAAGAAGTTAGAGACGTGTCTGCTGTGAGTGACAAAGGAAGAAACGGAAACTCAAATAAGGATTGAGAAAATGAAACGCATTACCATGGAGAACGTAGGAACTGAAAGCAAAGGCAAGAAAGCAAAACCGAGATTTCAAAAAAGTGACATAGAAACAAAGTCTGATGGAACCATGACCACTGGCAGCTTTAAACGTATTTATCAAGTCCGAGGCATAAGGTAAGGCAATGTGCACGTCAACACAGCTGGAGGAGCTTGAAGGTCTCTAAAAACCGGACGCACAGCAGAACATTAAAGAGGCAATGAGATTTGAATGTCTTGGTGAAATGTGCACTTTTAACGAGGGCTCAACCTGCAGGAGTACGTCATAAAAATCATGAGGTGTCCAGTAGTACAGAGTTGAAACTTTATTGCTGGAACAGCACAGCAGGTCAGGCAGCATCCAGGGAACAGGAGATTCGACGTTTCGGGCACAGGCCCTTCTTCAGGAATGAGCAGAGAGTGTTCAGCAGGAGAAGATAAAAGGTAGGGAGGAGGGACTTGGAGGAGGGGAGTTGGAAATGTGATAGGTGGAAAGAGGTCAAGGTGAGGGTGATAGGTCGGAGTAGGGTGGAGGCGGAGAGGTCAAGAAGAAGACTGCAGGTCAGGAAGGCGGTGCCGGGCTGGAAGGATCCGGCTGAGACAAGGTGGGGGGAGGGGGGATGAAGAAACTGGTGAAGTCCAAGTTCATCCCCTGCGGTTGGAGGGTTCCCAGTCGGAAGATAAGACGCTCCTCCTCCGACCGTCGGGTTGTTGTGGTTTGGCGGTGGATGAGTCCAATGACCTGCATATCCTCGGTGGAGTGGGAGGGGGAGTTGAAATGCTGTGCCACAGGTTGGTTGGGTTGGTTCGTCCGGGTGGCCCAGAGGTGCTCCCTGAATCGCTCCGCAAGTAGGCGGCCTGTCTCCCCAATATAGAGGAGGCCACACCGGCTGCAGCGGATGCAGTAGATGATGTGGGTGGAGGTGCAGGTGAATCTGTGGCGGATATGGAAGTTTCCCTTGGGGCCTTGGAGAGAAGTGAGGGGGGAGGTGTGGGCGCAAGTGTTGCACCTCCTGCGGTTGCAAGGGAAGGTGCCGGGAGTGGTGGTTGGGTCGGTGGGGGGTGTGGATCTGACAAGGGAGTCGCGGAGGGAGTGGTCTCTACGGAAAGCTGATAGGGGAGGGGAGGGAAATATATCCTTGGTGCTGGGGTCTGTTTGGAGGTGGCGGAAGTGACGGCGGATGATGCGCTGTACATGGAGGTTGGTGGGGTGGTAGGTGAGGACCAGTGGGGTTCTGTCCTGGTGGCGGTTGGAGGGGCGGGGCTCAAGGGCGGAGGAGCGGGAAGTGGAGGAGATGCGGTGGAGGGCACCGTCGACCACGTCGGGGGGGAAATTGCGGTCCTTGAAGAAGGAGGCCATCTGTGTTGTACGTATTTTGAACTGGTCCTCCTGGGAGCAGATGCGGCGGAGACGAAGGAATTGGGAGAATGGGATGGCGTTTTTACAGGGGGCAGGATGGGAGGAGGTGTAGTCCAGGTAGCTGTGGGAGTCGGTAGGTTTGTAGTAGATGTCCGTGTTGATTCGGTCGCCTGAGATAGAAACAGAAAGGTCTAGGAAGGGGAGGGAGGAGTCCGAGACTGTCCAGGTGAATTTGAGGTCGGGGTGGAAGGTGTTGGTGTAGTGGATGAACTGTTCAACCTCCTCGTGGGAGCACGAGGTAGCGCCGATACAGTCATCAATGTAGCGAAGAAAAAGATGGGGGGTGGGGCCAGTGTAGTTGCGGAAGATGGATTGTTCCACATACCCTACGAAGAGGCAGGCATAGCTGGGGCCCATGCGGGTGCCCATGGCTACTCCTTTTGTTTGGAGAAAGTGGGAGGATTGGAAAGAAAAGTTGTTCAGGGTGAGGACCAGTTCGGTCAGTCGAAGGAGGGTGTCGGTGGAAGGGTACTGGGTGGTACGGCGGGAAAGGAAGAAGCGGAGTGCTTTGAGTCCTTCGTGATGGGGGATGGAGGTGTACAGGGATTGGATGTCCATGGTGAAGATGAGGCGTTGGGGACCGGGGAAGCAGAAATCCTGAAGGAGGTGGAGGGCGTGGGTGGTGTCACGAACGTAGGTGGGGAGTTCTTGGACTAATGGGGACAGGAACTACACTGCAACTACACTGGCCCCACCCCCCATCTTTTTCTTCGCTACATTGATGACTGTATCGGCGCTACCTCGTGCTCCCACGAGGAGGTTGAACAGTTCATCCACTACACCAACACCTTCCACCCCGACCTCAAATTCACCTGGACAGTCTCGGACTCCTCCCTCCCCTTCCTAGACCTTTCTGTTTCTATCTCAGGCGACCGAATCAACACGGACATCTACTACAAACCTACCGACTCCCACAGCTACCTGGACTACACCTCCTCCCATCCTGCCCCCTGTAAAAACGCCATCCCATTCTCCCAATTCCTTCGTCTCCGCCGCATCTGCTCCCAGGAGGACCAGTTCAAAATACGTACAACACAGATGGCCTCCTTCTTCAAGGACCGCAATTTCCCCCCCGACGTGGTCGACGGTGCCCTCCACCGCATCTCCTCCACTTCCCGCTCCTCCGCCCTTGAGCCCCGCCCCTCCAACCGCCACCAGGACAGAACCCCACTGGTCCTCACCTACCACCCCACCAACCTCCATGTACAGCGCATCATCCGCCGTCACTTCCGCCACCTCCAAACAGACCCCAGCACCAAGGATATATTTCCCTCCCCTCCCCTATCAGCTTTCCGTAGAGACCACTCCCTCCGCGACTCCCTTGTCAGATCCACACCCCCCACCGACCCAACCACCACTCCCGGCACCTTCCCTTGCAACCGCAGGAGGTGCAACACTTGCGCCCACACCTCCCCCCTCACTTCTCTCCAAGGCCCCAAGGGAAACTTCCATATCCGCCACAGATTCACCTGCACCTCCACCCACATCATCTACTGCATCCGCTGCAGCCGGTGTGGCCTCCTCTATATTGGGGAGACAGGCCGCCTACTTGCGGAGCGATTCAGGGAGCACCTCTGGGCCACCCGGACGAACCAACCCAACCAACCTGTGGCACAGCATTTCAACTCCCCCTCCCACTCCACCGAGGATATGCAGGTCATTGGACTCATCCACCGCCAAACCACAACAACCCGACGGTCGGAGGAGGAGCGTCTTATCTTCCGACTGGGAACCCTCCAACCGCAGGGGATGAACTTGGACTTCACCAGTTTCTTCATCCCCCCTCCCCCCACCTTGTCTCAGCCGGATCCTTCCAGCCCGGCACCGCCTTCCTGACCTGCAGTCTTCTTCTTGACCTCTCCGCCTCCACCCTACTCCGACCTATCACCCTCACCTTGACCTCTTTCCACCTATCACATTTCCAACTCCCCTCCTCCAAGTCCCTCCTCCCTACCTTTTATCTTCTCCTGCTGAACACTCTCTGCTCATTCCTGAAGAAGGGCCTGTGCCCGAAACGTCGAATCTCCTGTTCCCTGGATGCTGCCTGACCTGCTGTGCTGTTCCAGCAATAAAGTTTCAACTTTGATCTCCAGCATCTGCAGACCTCACTTTCTCCGTCCAGTAGTACAGAGCTTTAGAACAAGAATGCCAATTCTTATGAGTCTGGAGGTAGTTGCAATAATACAGAGTGGTGCCCGCAAAGGGCATGGAGCTATGGAAGGCTTTCAGCTGCTGTTGGTTAAAATATTACAGGTGCCAGAACCAAGCAGAGGGGTACAGGTACAGACAGGTTGTTTACTTGGACTTGATTATGGAAACAGGAAGAACGTGCTGGAGAGGGAAAGACACAGAGATAAGGAGTTTTCTGAGGCCATTGGGAATCACAGATGAGAGAGAGGGCAGTTAGAGTTGTGAAGGGTACAAAGATCAGTTGTGCAAGTTCGATGGATCTGAAATTCAAACGAAGAAAATAAGTTCGTTTGAGACACTAACAAGGAAGGCAACAGGAGTCAGATTTGTGTAACAACTCAGAAAACTTTGTTTGAGTTATATACAAAACGGAGGATAATTACTGTGGGGCCAGGCTCTTCTTTCTGGCTCAGCTCTGGAGCGGCTGACACTGTATTCTCGATCTCCTTCCGATAACTTGAGGCTCTTTCACTTCTGACTGAAGGCAGGAACATTTCAAACTTTCTCACGTGTGTATTCTGCATCAGAAGTTGTTGCTTATAAAATCTTTCTGGGCCACAATTCACGAAATGTGGAATTACAAAATTTCATTCTGATTTATATCGACTATGGCATGCTTACTTACAAAAGGGAAAATTGATCAGTCCATTGATTCACTCTTAAGGGTGACAGACTTAGTCTGATGTCACCTCACAATATCACTGGACTGGTTCCTGAAATTGTCATTTTTCCCTGAATCCACCCTCTTCATTAAGTTTTGTTTTTGTCACTTTAGTAAGATGAATATACCTTTCTTTTCTTAAAATAGCAGGAAGCATACGTAGGCAGAAGCCAAAGATTGATATTGTTGACTTAATGTCTCAATACTTCGTAATTTGTAACACTCCATGAAATCGACATTCAATTACCACTGGCCATTTTCCTCTACTATTTCAGGAATAGCTGGAAAACATTTTGCGTAAGGCTTTAGAGCTTGGTTGCCGGTTGTCGTAGTTGTGGGTATGTTTATCAAGCTGGAAAGCTGGTTTGGTGAAATTTCATTCCCTGTCTCTGTGACATCTTCAATGCTTTCAAGCCTCCTGTGAAGCACTGCTGTACTGTGTCCTCCGGAATTTACTTGATTCTGTTTGTGCTACTTCTGATTACTAGCTCTGGTTGCTTGTTTTAGTAGCCGGTAATTTGTGCTAGTTAATGGAGATCGTGGATGAGTGCTATAGTTCTTGCAATTCTCTCGATGCCCGCTGTTTGGTTTCTCGGCTGTTGTCGTATTTGTAATCCCTTTCATCTTTGGTTGTGGCTACCTCAAACAGCTGGTCGTGGCGTTTTGTGGCGAGTTGGGGTTCTTGGATGATGATCGTGATTTATCTGCCTATTTGTAGTGTGCAGCGTTGCGTGCAGTCTTTGCATGCAATCTTGCAAAATACATTATTTTGCGCATGGTGGCTCAAGCGTCTTTTCTTCTGGTGAGTTGTTGAGTGAGTGTAGCTGTCAGTTTATTGGCTGCCATGACTCCTAGTGATCGGAGGATTCTGGCTGTCACTTGTGAGATTTCTTTTAATGCAAATTGGCGTCTCTAATGAGTTAGTTCGTGATATGTCCACATCACTTTATTTGTCTGAAAGAATATTTCAAACAACTGTGGATGCTGGAGAAATGAAACAAAAACAGACATAGCTTGGTCATGACAGCAGCTGAGGCAGTGTCTGTGAAAAAACATTAGAGTTAATCTTTCGGGTCCAGTGAAACTTATTCAAAATTGTTTATAGGTGTGAATAGGATGTTTGTTTTATCCAGACGTTCGGCACGGTGGTCGGGATGTGGGCAGAGTTAGTAAATGACAGAATGATATATTGAACATAGAACATGAAACAATACAGGGCAGAACATGCCTACAGACCTTAATGTTGTGCTGAGCTGTGAACGAATCTAAGCTCAACCAGCTACACTATCCAATCATTATCCATATGCAATCATCATCGTGTATGTCTCTTTTAAATCCCATCTTAGCCTTCTTCTCTCCAATGAGAACAGACCAAAGCCATTCAGCGTTTCACCATGAGACCTTCCCTCAAGACCAGGTAACATTCTTGTAAATTTCCTCTGTACCTTTTCTAATGCGTCTACATCCTTCCTGGGCGAACAGAACTGTACACAATATTCCAAGTGAGGCCAAACTTGTGTTTTCTGCATTTGCAGCATGATATCTCGGCTCTGAAACTCAATCCCTCTACCAATAAAACCTAACACACGTATGCGTTCTGAATAGCACTATCAACCAGGGTGGAAACTTTCAGGGATCTATGCACATGGACACCAAGATCCCTCTGCACATCCACACTACCAAAAATCTTTCCATTGACAAGTATTCTGCCTTCCTGTTATTCTTCCCAAAGTGAATCACCTCACATTTATCTGCAATGAACTTCATGTGCCACCTCTCAGCCCAATTCTGCAGCTTATCTTCGTTCCACTGCAACATGTCCACACTGTCAACCACTCCACCGACTTTCGTGTCATCTGCAAACCTACTCACGCTTCCACCTATGCCTTGGATCCAAGATATTTGGAACAATGACAAACAGCATTGGTCCCAAAACAGATCCTTGTGGCACACCACTAGTAAACCGGACTCCAGACTGAATATTTTCCATTAACCACCACTCGTTGCCTTCTTACAGAAGCCAGTTTGTAATGAAAACTGCTAAATCACCCTCAATTCTATGCCTCCGCATTTACTTCAATAGCCTACCATGTGGAACCTTATCAAAGGTTTTACTGAAGTCCATGTACACCTGGTCAACTGCCCAAAACTCATCCACATGCTTGGTCACCTTCTCAAAATATTCATTGAGGCTTGTGAGACACGATCTGCCTTTGACGAAGCCATGTTGATTGTCCCCAATCAAATTGCTGCTTGTTAGTTAATTATAAACCATTTCCAAACCATTTTCTTACAACAGACGTAAAGTTCACTAGTCTAGAATTAAATGGATTATCTCTACTGCCCTTCTTGTACAAGGGCACTACATTTGCAATCATACAGTACTCTGGTACTACACCTGTAGACAATGACGATTCGAAAGACAAGTACAAAGTCTCGGCCATCTCCTCCCGAGCTTCCCAGTGAATCCTCGGATCAATCCCATCTGGCCCAGGGGACTGATCTACTTTCTCACCTTCTAGAATTGATACCATTGCCTCCCTTCGAAACGCAATCTAGTCTAGTATAATAGCGTATCTCAGTCTTGTCCTCTGCAATAGAGAAAACAAAACCATTGGAAAGCAAACGTGTGGTTAATGATCAATCTGGAGGAATGAATTGCTGTTAAGGGGGATTATTCATGGTAGGCAATCGGCCAATGTTAGGTAGCAGTCCGCATGATGGCAGGGCCTCGTTTGTCTCATGGACTGATTGCCAGCCATGAATAATCCCCATTAACAGCAATTCATTCCTCCAGACTGACCATTAACTGCACGTTTATTTTCCAATGGTTTTGTTTTCTCTATTCCAGAGGAGAAGACTGAGATACGCTATTTTTTGTGTAAGGTTGTGTGAAAACTGGGGAAAGGTGCTCAGGCTATAACTTTGCCGAAGTTGATATGAAGTCCATGGGAATGCAAGGTTCCCAAGTAGAAAGTGATGAGCTTTTCTTTTACTGCACTATACTTCACTGGACCACTGCCATAATCCTGGGACACAGATCGTCTTCACACAACATGATGGCGTGTTGAGGTACCAAGCAACAGGGACCTTAGGATCATTTGTTTGTGCACAAAACATAGATGTTCTGCAAAGCTGTCAACCATTCTGCTTTTCGTTTCGACAATGTGTTCTCACAATCCATGGCCTCAGGCACACCTTCCACTTGAAGTCGCGCTTTTCCTGCACTTCACTCAATGGATTTATAAGGTCCTCACAATGTGTTTTCCAACACATTGTGAGGACCGAATAAATCCATTGAGTGAAGTGCAGGAAAAGCGCTGCTTCACGTGGACGGTGTGCCTGAGGCCATGGATGGTGAGAACGACGGAAGGAAACAGGCATGTGTGAAAAATACTGCAAATGCAGAGGAAGAATCGTGTGGCTCTGGTAAGAGTGAATAAGAAGTTTGCCAGCGTGTACCACAGGAACAGTCCTTGTTGAAGTTTGACATTGGAGGTGAGGGTAATGCATTTCTGTTAGTCACAGCACACTGAAGCTGGAGGGAATGGCGGCTCATGATACTGTGGACATGGATGTTGGTGAAATTACAAGCAGGACATTATCGCTGCTGTTAGAGGTTCGAGAAGGGATAAGGGCTCAAGTTCGGGAGATGGATCAGAGATCCGGATGAGGGCCCTCTCAGCTGCAGCCCTGTGTGTCCTCGGGAGAGGAAGAAGTTTTTCAAGACTCATTTGCGACCGTCGTATCATCTGAATACATGTGACAGAGCCAGAGGGACTTCTGGAAAGGAATAGAGTCATTGCAAGGAAGCAGGGTGAAAGAATGCACATTCAAGGTAAGTGTGGGAGTCACTGAGTTTGTATTGGATGTTGGTGGCCAGCCCATGCCCCGAAATGGAAAGAGAAAGTTCGGGGAAGGAACAGGAGGAGTTGGAGATGGACGAGATGAAGGTGAGAAAAGTGTGTCGTACTTCTTAGTCCTGAAGAAAGTTACAGAAGTTAAAAGAGGCATTGGTCCGGGTGAGATGAAAACTCTACCACCAGGAGAGCGGTGTTGCAAAGGGATAGGACAGGCCCTTATGCCAGGAAGACTTCAACAGCCCTGAAATCATCCTGATGTGGGATCTGTGCATGAAGGGATTTCATATCCATAGTAAAGAGGAGGCTGTTGGAATCGGTGAGCTGGAAAATCTGAAACTGGCGTGAAGTTCCAGAGGAACCACGAATTTCAATCGGAAAGGAGTGGACAAGGGAAGTATAAATCGAGTTGAAGTAAAAAAACTTGAGTTCTGACGCGCAGCAGCAGGCAGAGACAAAAGGTCTGCTAGGTACTCCTCATTGTGAATTTTGTGAAAGAGTTAGATGCGGGCTGTCTTCGGATGGAAGACTATGAGCTTCGAAGCAAAACAGGATTGATCACGAGATGAAATATGATTAGTGGATAGCATCTAAAAAGCATGAAAATCGACGGTTTGGGCAGAAACACTTCGTCAGGACAATGTCAGTATATTCAGTATAAGAGCTGGTAGGTCATGCTGCGTCTGTAGAGGACTTTGTTTCGGCCAGGAACCAGAAAGGAGGTAGTAACTAAAGCCTGTATGTAAAGCGACAATCAAGTCAGCGTGATTAAGGGGAAGAGTAGGCAGGAAGCGAAGGATGAACACAGAGGGATTGGAAGTCTGAGGCGCGTTTGGTTTAATGCAAAAATTATAATTCATAAGGCAGATGAACTTAGGGTTTGGATTAGTACCTGGGGATACGATGTTATTGTTATCACTGAGACTTGGTTGATGGAAGAGCAAGATTAGCAACGAAATAGCCCAGGATATCAATGCTTCAGCCTGGATTTAAAAAGGGTAGAAGAGTTACATGACTGGAAAAGGAAATCTCAAAGCTGTACTGAAGGAGGCCGCAAAGGAAGACTCGAGAATTGAGGCAATATGGGCAGTGCTCAGAAATAGGAAGGATGCTGTAATAATGTTGGGATTGTTCTACAGTCATCCCAGCAGCAAGCGCAAAGAGGTGCAAATATGTAGAGAGATCATAGAGAGGTATAGAAGCAACAGGGTGGTGTTGATAGATTTTAATTTTCCCAATGTTGACCAGGATTCACTTCGTGTTAGAGGTCTAGATGGAGCAGAATTTGTAAGGAGATTACAGGGTGGTTTTTTTGTTTTGAGTCGTAATGTAAGTCGGCAAGTGACCATACTGGACCTAGTTTTGATAAAAGAGCCCGGTCAGGTGGTTGAAGTTTCAGTCGGAGATTACATTGGGGAATAATGATCAAATTCCATACGTTTTTGAGTTCTAATGGACAAAGATGAGAATGGTCTGAAAGGAAGAGTGCGAAATTAGGGTAGGAAAACTATACCAAAGTTCGGCAGGAGCTGGGAAATATATTTCGGGAGCAGCTGTTTGAACGGAAATCCAACTTTGATATGTGGGATGCTTCTGAAGAGAGGTTGATTAGAGTTCAGAATTAATATGTAGCCATGAAAATTAGGGACAGAAATGACAAGATTAGGGATCTTTGGATGACAGGTGAAACTGCGCAAGTGGTTTAGAGGGAAAAGGGCGCATACTGATCTCCAGGTGACAGAATATAGAGGAAACTTTGGAAGAATATCGGAAATGTAGGACCAATCTGAAATGATACATTAACAGCGCAAAACTGGGTCATGAGTTATTCTTAGCGATGAGCATTAAGGAAAAACCCAAAGCCTTTTATTCACATATAAGGAGCAGAAGGGAAATTAGGGAAAAGGGTGGCCCACTCAAGGACCAAGCAGGAAAGATGTGCATGGAGTCAGAGAAAATGAGTGAGATTCTTTATGAGTACTTTGCATCGGTATTCACCGAGGAGAGGGACATGACGGATGTTAAGGTTAGGGATAGATCTTTGAATACTATAGGTCAAGTCGACGTAAGAAGGAAGGATGAGTTGTGGATTCTAACGGCATTAACGCGCTCACGTTCCCAGGTCCGGATGGGAGTTATCTCAGGTTGAGGAGGAAAGAGAGAGAGCAATTAACTGGAACTTTAACCGATATCGTTGCAAATTCCTCGAACACAGGAGAGGTTCCATACGACTGGAGAATTGCTTATGCCGTCCCCTTGTTTAAGGCGGGTAGCATGGATAATCCAGGGAAGTACAGACCTGTGAGCCAGACGCCAGTGGTAGGGAAGCTACTGGAGACGATACTTAAGTATAGGATAAATACCCATTCGGATGATAATGCGCATATCAGTGATGGTAAGCATGGTTTTGCGCAGGGAAGGTCATGTTTTACACATCTAATAGAATTATTTGAAGAGGTGGCAAATGATGCAGATTTGACATGGATGGACTTGTGTAAGGAGTTTGGTAAGGTTCCCCATGGTTGGCTAATGAAGAAGATGAAGTCGCATGGGGTTGAGGGTGTTCTAGGATGAATAGAGATCTGGTTGACCAACAGGTGACAAAGAGTAGTAGTGGAAGGGTGCTTCTCAAAATGTAGACCTGTGACCAGTGATGTTCTACAAGGCCTCGTACTGGGACCACCTTTTCTTTGCACAATGCATAAATTATTTGGAGGAAGGGGTTGGTTACCTCATTAGCAAGTTTGCAAATGATACTAGAATTGGTGGGGTAGCAGATAGTGAAGAGAACGATCAAATAATGCAGCAGAATACCGATAGATTGGTGGGGTGGTCAGAGAATTGGCAGATGGGGTTCAATCTGGACAAATGTGACTTGATGCATTTTGAAATATCCCATGCAAACTGTACAGTAAATAGTTAAGTACCAGGGAAAATTGATGTACAGAGAGACCTGGGTGTTTAGGACCATTGTTCCCTGAAGGCGGCAATGCAGGTCAGTACAGTGGTCAAGAATGAATACGGCATGCTTTCTTTCATCAGGGTATTGAGGACATGTGCTGAGCTATATTGTGCAAAACTTTCATTCGGCCACATTTGGATTATTGTGTCCCGTTCTGGTCGCTGGACTACCAAAAGGAGAGGGATGCTGTGGAGAGGGTGCAGAGGAGGTCCACCAGGATGTTGCTTTGTATGGGGGGTGCTACATATGAAGAGACTAGGATTATTTTTGTTGGAAAGAAGGAATTTGACATGGGACCTGATCGAGTTGTTCAAAATCATGAGAAGTGTTGACAGGGTGGCTAGCAACAAAGTTTTTCCCAGAGTGCAGGACTCAATTACTTGGAGTCATAAGTTCAAAGTGATAGGGGAAACTTTTAAGGGAGATATGCGTGGAAAGGTTTTGACGCAGAGAGTGGTGGGTTACTGAGAATCGTTGCCATCGAAGGTGGTCGGTGTGGCAACAATAATATCATACAAGATGTATCTAGACAGATACATGAATGCTCAGGGACCAAAGGGATACATATCCTTAGAAAATAGGCGGCAGGTTGAGAAAGATGATTTGGATTGGCACAGACTTGTAGCATCGAAAGGCCTGGTCCTGTGCTGTAATGTTCTTTGTTTCTTCAATTCCTTCAGTGTGGAAACAGGCCCTTCAGCCCCATACGTCCACACCGACCCTATGAAGAGCATGCCCCCTGAATATTCCTTTAACTTATTACTTTACAATTACCCCTGACTAATGCATCTAAACTACACATCACTGAACACTATACATAATTTAGCATGGCAAATTCGCCTTTCCTGCACATCTTTGGACTGTGGGAGGTAACCGGAGCTCCTGGAGGAAACCCACGCAGGCAAACGAAGCATGTACAAAGCCCACAAAAACAGTTGATCGATGCTGGAATCCAACCCTGGTCACTAGCACTGTGAGGCAGCAGTGCTAACCACTGAGCCACCGTGCCGTCCCAAATATAAGGATGTCTGCAGCGTTGGAGCGTTTGAGCTACAGAGAGAGCGTGAACAGACTCGGGCTTTTTTCCTTGGACCGTTGGAGGCTAAAGGGTGACTTTAGAGAGATGCATAAAATTAAAACCCCGACTATGGTCAATAGTAAAGGTCTCTTCCTTCGCTTGGTAGGAGTCAAATACTGTGGGCATGCGTTGAGGATGAGAAGGGCAAGAGTTAAAGGTGACATGAGGAGCAACGTTTTTCACGCAGGGGAAGGTGCATGTATTCAAAAAGTTGCCAGAGGAAAATTATAACATTTAAAATTCATCTGGATGGGTATAGGAATCGCAAAGGCTGAGGGAGATAATGGCCAAATGCTGGAAAATTGGATGAGATAAAGTTACGATGTCTGGCCAGGAGATACGAGTTGGTACAACGTGTCTATTTACATGATGTGACACTCTAATACTCTATGCCCCGATATCCATTTTATACAAAATGACCTAATACTCCATGGCGATGTCACGGTCCAACGGGAGTTCCGAAGAGGTAAACACAGCAGCGCTCGAGGGAACGAAAAGCTGAATAGAAGGATATTTGATCAATAAACGCATATAGGTGCACTTAGCTAATATCATGGAAGATGAAGAATGTGGTGTTTGCTTGGTAAACTACAGCTCCCCCTCAGCTTCTGTAATGTAGTGTTCAGTAAGCAAGATGACAGTTGCACAAGCCGTAACTGCAAGCTTCATTTAAAAAATAAAACTGGGAATGAATCTGAGAATACAGAAGTTATAATCAGTTTAGGCTGATATCGGTTGGAATGGAAAAGGGGCAGAGGAATTCAGGCAACTAATTCATATCGACAGTTCTCAATAAGTAGGTCATGTCCAGGTAAAAGGCCAGAGCGATGTGTCCAAGTCGAAGGAGAGTGCTAGAAGTGGCTGATGGTGTCTGAGGAATAGAGTGAGGATTCTTGTCCAAAGAAATGAGTAAGGAAATGAAGCAGTACATCAGAGTTCATTGACGTCTATGGCTTGGAAGAACGTAAGAGTGAACATATTTAAATTGCATGCCAGATTCTGCTGAAAAAAAATGTGGAAGTACGAATAACAGAGACTAAAGAGCAAGGAAGTTATAGAAGAGGTGCAAACACAGCAGCGCTCGAGGGAACGAAAAGCTGAATAGAAGGATATTTGATCAATAAACGCATATTGGTGCACTTAGCTAATATCATGGAAGATGAAGAATGTGGTGTTTGCTTGGTGAGAATATGTTAGCAACGAATGCAGGAGCTGGATAATGTACTTCTATGAAAAAAAAACACATGGTCATCGATGTGAATCTCCCTAGAATCTTATGCGAACATTAGCTTTACTCTAGGCCTTGTGAATAATTCATTTCATTCAGCTGTGGGCTTTTCTCGAGATCACAATACCGTACAGGGAAGGATACTCAGATTCACCAAGCAGATGTATCAATGAAGACTCATAACGCGTTTTAGCATTACAAAACAAGGGCGAGCAACTGCTAATTCTACGTATTCAGTTAACTATAAAATTGAATCTGGAAGGCTGCGTTGAATACGTAAAGATTGTGAGATAGTGTTTCTGTCAAATGCAAATCAAAATATCATTTCCATTCCGTTATTCATTAGGATTCATCATATCCGCTTACGGTTAAGCAATTATTAGAGTGGCTCATCCTGTAACTGAAATACTTAGTTGTTTGTTGAGTGTCAAAGACAAAATGCATCAGACAACGGGATCAGTGAAGACACAAAAAGTGATACTAATGCGTAGAAGCCGGCGATGTAACGCAACCAACAGCTGCCTGAAACACAGCATTCAGGAAAACAGAGACCAACTTGGTCCAGTGAATGCAGGGATGTGAGAAGTTCAGGAGATTGGAGAAAAAACGACCATCAAAGGAGGAGATTATCGCGATCCAAGAACTGGAAAAGTGTAGATATGTCAAAAAGCTTTGGCCTGAAGCAGATTGTTGAGATATTATAAACTATCAGAAGGACTTGGGGACCCAGACGTTAGCCAGAGGTAGTGGCAGATGAGCTGGCGTGAACAGAACTCCCATTGCCACTTCAGTAGGTATATTCAGATTTTTTCCTCTTTGCATGTATTATTCTTTTCAATAATCCATGTTAGCTAAAAAAATGAACGAGCTATATTTGTTCAATGTTTGCAACTAATGTGAGTAATGAAGTGAATGATCCCCGAAGGTTTGATGTATGCATAAATACAGATTTCTTTCCATTGTCTCAGCAGTGGTCTGTCAGAGTACTGCAGCTCTGACAGAAATCATTCACTGTCACACAAAATGGGAAAGCCTGCTATTCAGCTGCTGAAAGAGATTTACTACCCGATGCTTGCATCTGTTGCTGTTCCTGGTGAGTTGATTAAGTTCTTTACTTGTTTTTCCTAATCAATGTGTTCAGAGATATTTTACACAGATCTGGAATAGGGAAGACTTAATTCAAACTTTCTTGCTCCAGTATGAGGAACACTGTTACTACGCCACGTGAGTGCCACGTGAGTCCTTGCAAAGATTTTGTGTTGATTCTGTCATCTCTCTCCTTTAGCACTTATATAACGAGTAACAAACAAAATAATCGTTTCAACGATTCATAATAATTAATTTTGACAGGAGTTGACCAACCTAGCATTATAATTGCTGCATTCCTTTCATCTTGCTGCTGTGATAATAATGTTCCATAAGGGTCCGACGCATGTTTGGACTGCTGTGTTATCTCTTGCGAAAAAGACCTCAGTGGCAGTTGACGAAGTACTTTTTTGTATATTGTTAATTACATGAAACTGACTCACATTACCATGTTTCATTTGAATGAATCGTTGATATATTATTCACTGCTGTTTTCTGTCTCCTAGCGAACTTGGCCACAATTTGGATTCTTTTACAAAGAAAATGTGGTCTTTCCAAGTGTATAACTTTTTACATGTTAGCTATGGCAGCAACAGATCTACTGGTCCTGATGAACAATGTAATACTCTATCACATCTTGAGTTACCAATTTTCTTTGTCATTCCTGTCGTATACGCCTATTTGCAGAGTCATTATGTACATGATTGCTGTCACTCCCGATTTATCTGTTTGGTGCATTGTCGCATTCACATTTGATCGATTTGTAGTGATCTCTTGTGAGAAGTTTCAGAGGAAGTTCTGTACACAAAGAACTGCAATCGTGCTGATACTGTCGATCACTGTTTTTATCGGATTGAAGGAAATACCAGTTTTGTTTGCTTATGAACCTGAGAAAATAATTAACAAAGTGAAGTGGGGCTGCCGGTCACGAGCAGCATTTTTTTCCTCTTCTGCAGGTATAGGTTATGTCTGGTTTTACAGTGCCTGGGTTATATGGATTCCATTTACTCTGATTGTCTTTTTTAATTCATTAACTGTACAACGTATTGTCGTGGCGAATAGAACCCGCACTATACTCCGAAGCTCCAAAACTGGGTATCAAAGCGATTCAGAAATGGAGAATCGCAGAAAGTCCATCATTTTATTATTCTCTATATCAATAAGTTTTCTCTTGCTCTGGTTGACAAATGCCGTAAGTTTAGGCGTTACCAAAGTAACGGACACTGTTTATTACCGAGGTAAGTTCACAAACCCTGAATTTATAGCCAGTGAAGTGGGAGATGTCTTGAAGTTTTTAAATTGTTGTCTAAACCCTTGTATTTATGCAGCGACACAGCGTAAATTCAGAGTAGAATTGAAGAATTTAGCAAAATTTCCGTGGATGTTAATTCGGACATAAATCTGAGAGAGGTCAGGAAATGACTTCAGATTACAAAGTAAATCTGCGCCGACAACCCCCCATCCTCCACACACACACACACACACACACACACCCCGCCCCATCACAAAAATATTCTTGTTTCTGGTAAAAAAAAAGAAACATCATTCTTTTCTGTATTTATTTGCTTTGGATTTCTATGGCACCTTTGATGTGCGTATTGTTTTCTAATTTCCCGATTCTTTGTTGAGTAAAAACAACCAACTCCATTAAATACAACGCACCCTGCATTCGGCGGCCTCAGATAGTATGATGATTATAAAGTGAAGCATCCATATTTAAAACAAAGGATGACATTTCCGTCGCAGTGATCGCAGACATCTATTTGAAATCATCAAACAAGTCACATCCAGTCGCAAGCAGCTGTGCTGTCTTGGTAAATGTCACTGATCGGAATATTGCAGGGCATGGAAACATTGAGAGAGATCATCAATGAAAAATTATAATGACTCTTTTCATACGACCAATGTCTTGTAAAGGAAGCAGTCCATACTCATTACAACAATATCACATCTCGCTTCTTCAGTCTTGGACATTTTTTTAGAATTGGTGTGTCCAACTCATGAAAACTAAAGTCTCTCCATTTGTAAATTGTACAGCAGCGTGATAAGAATCCAAAGTGATGGATAAATACAGCATGTCTGGCATCATTTGTAAAGAACGGAAAATCTGTTAATCTTTGGAGTACAGTGACTGTTCTTCACTATGTTTAAATAACGTTATTGAATTTTCTGAACATCGATTGTGGAATAAATGACATAATTATGCAGCAAGTGAATATTTTTGCTCAGCGTTATTAAGATTTGTGTTTCATATAAGTTAACAGCAATTTGGGTGGCATGGTCGTACACTGGTAAGCACTGCTGCCTCACAGCGGCAGAGACCTGGGTTCAGTTCCCGCCTCGGGCAACTATCTGTGTGGAGTTTTCACATTCTCCCCGCGCCTGCGTGGGTTTACTCCGAGTGCTCCGATTTCCCCCACAGTCCAAAATGTGGAGGTTAGGTCAATTAGCCATGTTAAATTGCCCGTAGTGTTAGGTGAAGGGGCAAATGTAGGTGAATGGGTCTGGTGGGTTCCTCTCTGGAGGATCGATGTGGACTTCTAGGGCGGACGGTCCCGTTTCCACACTGTAAGTTATCTTATCTAATTCAGAAGAAACGTCAACAGAAATTCTCATAAAATCAAACTGGCATCAATTATATGGTTAAAGGAATAAAAAAGTGAGAGGAACACAACAGTTTTCGTGTCTTCACCTGAGAGATAAGTAAGGTCTGAGACCAATTATTTGTCTTCAGCTGTACATTTTCAATCTGTGAGAAATAAAAATGTACTGATGCAGTTTTCGTCATCTGGGGAGCTTTCTACCTCTGTCGAGATATAACTTAAAAATGACAGGCAACATTGAAAAATATACAATGTCCTAATCGGTCACCTTGCCTTTTTTTGGCAGGATAATGGGAAAAAGAGAATGATTTTCGATGGAAAAATCGCAATTGTGAGTATGAACAGTGAATTTTAGGAAGAGGCTCATCCCATTTCACGAAAGGTGATGTTGTAAGAAAACCTGCAATCTTGTCAGTGTTTGTTTAATAGATCTGCACGAACTGTAAGTATCAAGGATTGATGAGGGACGGTCAGAACAACAACTTTTATGGGAAACATCGCGAAATCCAAACTACACTGTGCAGATTTAGATAGACTCATAGGTTATATTTATCTTTTTTTATATTTGACTGTTGGGTTTATGTATACCGAGTGACTTAATAACAGATGGAATTTCAACACAATTCCAGAAATTTACTCAAACGTTTGGAGACGTGAAGTTTGTTGAATTATTTTCTCACTTTAGTAAGTGAATGATAAAGGGTGCACGAATTGATTCAGGAAAATTCACACGAATAATGACAACCAGCTAATTTAGCCAAATCTTTTCAATACAAACACTTTTCGATTGTAAAATAATGTGCGACAAAGTATGTTTACAAGGGAAATAGATGATGATTTGAAATGTAGGGTAACGAATGCATTTTGGGCAGATTAACCGAATGATTGATTAATCTCACTCCATAACCAGGCGATTGATGCCCAAAAATGCTCTCTGCACGGCACTTCAGCCAACTCATTTGCACGCATTAAGAAGAAACAAAATCACAGGATGTTGGTATCACTGTCTAGATCAGCATCAATTGTCCAAATTTCCTGAAAGGGTAGTTAAGATTCAACAACATTGCTTTAGCCTGCACTCACATGGATGACAGACCAGTTCAGAATTGTGGTTTACTTTGCTAAAGGACAGTGTTGAAAATATGCTTTTCCGCTTCAGCAATGACCCACAATTTAATATTTTCCCCCTTTTATTTGCATTGAGTATTAATTCACCAATTAGAATTGTGCTGAAGGAGCAAAACTTCGAACGTTGATATATGTCCACAGATACTTTCAAACCTGATCATTTCCTGCAGCTAGTATTATAATATTCCAACTGAGATCAATGATCTTTGTGTGGGGTTCACACTTGTGCAAATCGAATTGCACGCCATTACGATTCAGGTCATGAACACTATTCTGAGCCACATCGTTCAGATGTAACACGGTTGTCAATTTGATTGAGAGGTGAATGAGGGAAGACCGAGGCAAGTAGACTCCCACGGGCATCATTTTGCTGAGAAATGTGGGAATATTCGGTTTGTTATAATTTTGATTGATTCAGGTTCTACATTAACATCATCTGCATTGAGAACATTTATTCAAATGATTGGAAAAAATTGGACGTCAACAATTCTCTGACAATTCCAAACAGAATCATTCATATTTATACATATGCTGGTACATCTCTATCGAATTTCAGTTTTGCATTTCTCTTGGTAGTGTCCCATGGTTCAAGGAAAAATCGAGAGATTGTTATGTTTGAGGTTGTCATTTCAATTTGGTTGCTTTCATTGTAGAGAAGAAGGTTGAGATGTGACGTCATAAAACATATAAGATAATCAGTGTGTTAGATAGCATGGAAATTGCAGCCATTTTCTTGGACAATGACGGCAAGCATGAGGGGACGCAGTTTTAAATTGATGGGTAATAGATATCAGAGATAGTTTCTTTACTCAGAGAGTAGAAGAGTTGTGGTGCGCCCTGCTGGCAAACGTAGTAGACTCGCCAAACTTAAGGCCATTTAAATACTCATTGGACGATCACACAGATGAAAATCGAATTGAATAGGAAAAATTGGCTTTAGATTAATACCACAGGGCGGCGCAACATCGAGTGTCGAAAGGCTGTACTGTGTTGCAATGTTCTATGTTAAATGTTCTTTGTTCTATTTTCTATGTACTAAGGACATGTCTCACTTTTTGAATTCCAATGAATACCGACATAAACTAATCAGGCTCTCCTGATTGAGACAGTCCGTCTGTACCTCATATCAGCCTAATAATAAACCTTACCTCGACTCCCTCAAACGTCAATATATACTTCAATTCGATTCCAGCATTCTTACTGCATGGGTATTGACTGTTTGGTTCAAACAATCCACACCGACCATGTTGCAAAATAAACTACTGCCATATGCTTGCGTTTTGGCCATGTTCCTTCAAGAGTTCCCATTCATGTACTCGTCCAGTCGTGTGAGTGATGGTTAGTATGCAACCGTCTGACTTGGTGTAAAAACGCAGCTGAGCTGGAGATAAACCAAATTTTATTGGCCCATTCTTCATTGGAGAGAAGGTGTTTTCAGTACGTTGGAAGCATGGGCAGAGCAAGTTGATGCACACAGCAGTCTTAACGATCTGAAGCGTTCTTATGTTAACTCAATGAGGATGACAGTTAAGACAGATGTGCTTTGACCGTGGATGAGTATGTGGGACTATGATGTGATAGCCCATTATTGAAACGCAGTTCACCGAAGGGCAGGACTGGCAGATCAATGTTCCCGTTTTGAAAGTTTGAGGTGCGATAGAAAGCGACGTAAAAGTGGTGAATGTATGACATAATTGATTAAGGAGACTGTCACTGTGGAAGTAGGAGAGGATATCTGACAGGGTTTATCCAGCAAGATCACACGAGTAGACAAAAGGATGATGAAGGGTGCAATTCCTCGGAAGGGGTTATACAAATGGCTTCCAAATAGCCAGCAGAAGAGAGAGGAACAGTTGTGGAAGTAGGTCACGGATAGATGTGAAAGGAACAGAGTGCTGTCTTGGGTGATTTTAGCTTCCTCAATATTGACTGGAATTCGCTTAAAGCCACGGATGTTGACGGGCCGAATTTGATGGGTGCATCCGGAGGTTTCTTGATTGTTTTGAGGTTGAAGGCAGGAAGACCTGTAGGAGAGTGAATGCTGTTTTTTAATGAGAGCGTACCTGCCATTTGACTAGCTGACAGTCTTAGAGTGTACTGGAAAATTGAAAATATTTAACATTTTGAAGTGCCTTGAGGTTTTCTTGCTATTTTGAAGTCAATTCGAATTTAAGCAATCAGCTAAATTATGACCTAGAATATTAAAACCCAATCGACATTGAATTTGTTGTTTTTGCCAGCCTCAAACAAATGACATGATGTGATATTAAGTGTATAAAGAAGCAGGCATTTTGAAAGTTAGACAGAGAGCAATCTGCCATCGACACATTCCCCCATTCAAAACACTCTCTATCAAAAGTAACTTTTTCATGTGAAACATCTTTACAGTAAAGGACAGAAGACTACCCAAGGAGATCATTTGCCAAAAGGTGAAAGACACCACAGACAACAACAATATGTGTTTCTGAAATTAATTTGATGCAAGTTTAAAGGGTTTTTTTATTGGAACAGTGTAATTTTATACAGTTAGATGCAGATAACAAACATTTCAGGGAAAGAAGTCTTCGATTTGAAAAAAATGTTGTTGTTTAATGTTCATTTTTAGAAATCAAGAATGAATTTTTCCTTCAAATACTTGAATTTGGGAGTACTGTGTCACTCATACTTAAGACATTACAAGGGGAGGTGAACTTTTCTGGGTATGTTCATTTACGGCGTGAGGGCGTCGCTGGATCTGCAACATTTATTTCCCATCCCTAATTTCATAGAGGGCACTTGAGTTTTAACCATATAGCTGTGGTCTCGAGTCACATGTCGGTCAGACCAGGTAAGGATGGCAGTTTCCTTCCCCGAAAATTATTAGTGAATTCTATGGAGAAAGGAACTGTGAGGGGGACGTGCTTAAGTGTTAATACTAGTGAATTCAGGAAAATAAAATAAAAAACAATCGTGGAGTTTAGAAGCATAGACTATTGACGATAACAGACGAGGCCTCTCTGTATCGGATTATATCTCTCTGACTCTCTATCGCTTGCTCTGTCCACTTCTCTCACACTTGCATCAATTTAGGATAACGTAGAATAAATCATATATGAGTTTGATTAATTTATTGAAGATTGATGGGCGGCACTGTGGCACAATGGTTAGCACTGTTGCCTCACAGCGCCCGAGATCCAAGTTCAATTCTCCCCTCGGGCGACTGACTGTGCGGAGTTTACACATTCTCCCCATGTCTGCATGGGTTTCCTCCGTGTGTTCCGGTTTCCACCCACATTTCAAAGATGTGCCGGTCAGGTGAATTGACAATGCTAAATTGCCCGTAGTGTTAGGTGAAGGGGTAAATGTATGGGTGGGTTGTGCTTCGGCGGGTCAGTGTGAACTTGTTGGGCCGAAGGGCCTGTTTCCACACTGTAAGTAATCTAATCCAAAAAAATGTAACACATACTTAAAATTTTCCACACACTTAAATAATATAATCACATTAAACACAATGGTACTTCAATTTGGTGTAAAACGGTGATGATATAGCTGTGGACTTAGTCCCCGGTCTTGATTACTGGGAATGGAAAAAAACAAAATAACTATTTTTTTCTGAACTTAATCAGGAATATTTTTCAATTTGTACAAGTGCTGGGATAAGTGTAAACAGAAACAAACCATGCGTTTGTGAAAAGTGTGTCTTTGAGTCTCTTGTGACGAGGTCACGATGCATTCTTCACAACATTCGAATCACAACTCTCCTATTATTTCTGATGCGATTGCTCAATATTTACACTGTCAGAAAGGGAGACCACTTATGTTTAGGCTTTATGCAAAACATCAAAAAAATTAAGATCGAGACATTTCCTTCTTTTATTTCAGAAATGCCAATGTCTTTGACCTCTATCCAGAAAGCCACAAAGGCAGAGTCATTCGCTATGTGTTGAGACAGTTACAGATTAATGATACAGATTAATGATATAGATATTAATACAGATTAATGATATTAGAAACCAGGATGTTAAGATGGGCTGAGAATTTGCAGATAGAGTTCAAAATAGATAAATGCGAAGTGATTAACTCTGGAAGGTCAGATTCTTGGTAGTGTTGAGCGGGTTCTTGGGTTCAACACAAATCGATCCCTCAAAGTTGCCAAAAAAGTTGATAGAATGTATGGTGTTTTAGCTTTCGTTAATATGGAGATTGAGATTAAGAGCAGCGTGGTTTTGCTGCAGCTCCACAAAACTCTGGTTCGACCACAACTGGAATATTGTCTCCAGTTCTGTTCGGCTCCTTATTGGAAGGATGTAGATCCGATCGAAGGACAAATTGTCAAGCCTTCAGGACAATATCAACCACAACACAGGATAACCCTGTCATGGCAAACATTGCAAGTTGTGTCAGAGTATTGAAACAGATAGTATTATTACACGTGCAGACAACACCTACAATGATCGTGGTAGGTACTAATGTTACCTAGTCTATGTTTTCTATCTCATACCCTGCAGGCAAGGATGCCTGAAGGTATGAGAAATTGGTGAGACCAAGAAGATGCTACGAGAGCCAATTAATGGATATCGCACAATAATCACCATACAGGAATGTTCCTTTCCAGTTGGGGAACACTTCAGCGGTCCAGGACATTCGGCCTTGTATCTTCAAGTAACAGTCTTCCAAGGCATACGTTAGCATATGCAACAACGCAGAGAGGCCAAGCAGAAGCTGATAGCCTAATGCAATCGCCATGGGGTTGGCCTCAACCAGGACCTTGTGTATCGTGTAGAAAAAATGGGAATCACTATTTGTTTACAATAATGGAAGTAACCACTAGATTTCTAAAGGCCATTCCATTACGCAATATCATACTAAAAGCATTATAAAAGAGTTGCTCAAAGTTTCCACGCGATCCTAACTACCCACAGAGATGCAATGAGATTAAGGCTTTTTCATTTTATCAAAATTGTTCAGGAACATGTGCAGAGCTTCGGAAAAAAAAGAACAATGCAATTCCACTGCGTACTTTCCAGAAGCGTACTGAGCAGTAGAAAGGTAGCATCAGACGTTAAAGAATATGTTAAGGGTTTATAGTCAATACTGTCCAGATGAATGTGAAAATGAATTTCATGTATACTTTTTGGCATTGAAGGTGCGCCAAATGAATCGACAAAATTCAGTCCATTTGAGTTAGTTTTTGCGCCTGCAGTGAGAGGAACGCTGACAGTAATTAAGGAGAAATTGGTGAGACAGAATTCAGAGACCACATATTTGGACTAGGTGTCAATTTTTAGGTATAGTTTAAATAAAGTGGATAATTGGCTCGACAACATTTAAAATAAATCGCCCTGGATGATGAAACAGGAAGCAGATAAGAAATCAAAACCTCACAATTTTGATGACGGAAAGTTTGTTTTCCTGTTCCTGTCAGTCATTGGCAAACCTGTAAAAGCAAGATAAATTGAATCTTATCAAGTTGAAAGGAGGTTGAGTGATCTGAAATATTGATGAGGACGCCAGGCAGAAAGAAATCTCAGAGAACGCGTCCTATGAATATGCTCAAAAGATGTTTTGATCGGGAAGGAAAGCATAGGAGAATACATAGCCGTATACAATGAAGAGTGAAGGACCAAGTACAGAGAATTCTGAATTGGATGGTTCTGAAAATGAGCTGGACTGTAAGGGAGTTGCATTAAAAAGAATAAAAATTATTAAGTTACATCCCACTCTAAAATCGAAATAGTCTGAAAGAGTTATTACTTTCGATCAGGCATGATAGCGACCATACCACTTATCAAAGAAATATCAGAGATAACGACCCAACTACTCATTCCCCGGGAATCTTAGTGACCCAAAAAACCATAATCACCTTTGTCCAGTTCCTCACAAAGGCTCAAGAACAGACACCCACATCCAACAGGAAGAACGTTATCTTAAAAGGACCCTGCAAACACCGTGAAAAGCGCTACATAGGAAAAGCAGAAAGAAAACTGACCATACTAGTGAACAAACATCAGCTCACCACTGCCAAACACGAGAAGCCGTCCTTGTTTCCAACCAGACAGGCATAGAAAGTCACAAAATCAACTAGGACGATGTCATTGACGTAATCAACTGGAAACATCTGGAATGCAGTCACTGAACTTGCAGGATGTTTTTGGTTGTAGTCATTTCGGAGACATGGATACAGCAGGTACAGGACCAGTTGTTGCAGGTTACGCGATATAGATGTTCCAGTATGAACAGAGAAGATGGTAATCCAGTTGTTGGTGTGGCATTGTTAGCCAGTGTCAGTATTATGATGGCAGAAGGGACATTTGACGACTCCTGTACTGCAATCATATGAGCTGAAATTAGAAACCGGAAAACAGAGGTACACCTGTTCGGACTTTTCTCTAAACCTCCGAATAACTAGAGAGATCTATAGGCGAGAGTAGAAAAGATAATTCTGAATAAGAGCGAGGGGATCAGGATAGATGTTATGGGAGACATTAACTTTCCAAATATTGATTTGAATTAATATAGTTCGTTTACTTTTAATGGGTAAAGATATGTCCAATCTGTGCAGGAATGTTTCCTTGCATAGTATGTGGACAAACCAACAAGGGGAGAGGCCACTTTGGATTTGGTAATGGATGTTGATCCTGGCCATGTATTCGATTTGGAGATAGGTGAGCAATTTTGTGATAGCGACAACAATTTGGTTATGTTTACTTCAGCAATGGAAAGGGAGAGGTGTCTGCACGGCAAGTGTTCTTGCTGTGAGAAAGTCAATTATGATTCGATTCAGCAAGAATTGGGATGGATAGATTGCGGAAGGAAACTGCAGGGGATGTGCACAAATGGAATGTGGATTTTCTTCAAGGCACAGCTGCTGCGTGCCCTTGATAATTATGTACCTGTCATGCTGGGTGGAAGTGGTCGAGCGAGGAAGCCACGCTTTGTTAAACAATTTGAATCCTTTGTCAAAAGGAAGAAAAAGACTTATGGTAGGATGAGACGTGAAGGCTCAGTTAGGGCGCATGAGAGTTACAAGTTAGTCAATAAGACCTAAAGAGACAGATAAGTGCCAGGAGCGTCATGAGAATTTGCTGGCCGGTAGGATGATGCAAAACCCTAAAGCTTTCTGTGTGTATATCAAGAATAAGAGAGTGACGAGAGAATGATTAGAGCCAATCAAGAATATAAGTAGAAAATTGTGCATAAAGTCCGAGCAGATAGGAGAACCGCTAAATTAATTTTTTTCGTCAGTATTTAAACTGTTAACGTTCAATGTTGTCGAGCAGAATGCTGAGATACAGGCTAATAGACTAGACCTAATTGACGTTGGCACGAAGGAGTTGATAGCAATTCTGGACAATGTGAAAAAAGAAAAGTCTCCTGTTCCAAGTCAGATATATCCTGGGGTTCTCTGGGAAGCCAGGGCGGAGATTGCAAGGCCTTTGGATTTGATATTTATTTCGCCGTTGTTTATAGGAACAGTGCCAGAAGACTGGAGTATAACAAATGCCCTCTTGTTCAAGAGATCTGACTTATAATCATTCAGAGAGAAATAAGTTGATTAGAGATAGTAAACACGGTTTTTTGTGGGGTCGGTCGTGCCTCACAAACATTATTGAGTTCTTTGAAGTGATGACAAAATAGTTGGATGACGGTAAAGTGTATGTCGTTTTGTGTATGGATTTCTGTAAGGCGTTCGATACGTTTCCTCATGACAGGCCATTGCATTAAATACAGAGGTATGGGATTGTGCGTGATTTTTCAGTTTGGATCAGAACTTGACTTGCTCAAAAAACACAGAGCGTGGTAGATGAGGTGAAATGTTCATGCTAGTAGTGGTGCATCGTAAGGATCTGTATTGGGCCATTGATGTTTGCCATTTTTATAAACGTCCGAGGTGAGGTCGGGTTAGTAAATTTGTGGATGACACTAAGAACGGTGGAGTTGTGGATAGTGTTAAATGATGTACAGGTTACAGCGGGACATAGATAAGCAGCAGACCCAGGCTGAGAACTATCAAATACAGTTTAATGTGGAAAAGTGTGACGTGATTCACTTGGGAATGAACAACAGCAATAAAGAATACTGGGCTAATGGTAAGATTCTTGTTAATGTAGATGAGCAGAGAGATCTCTGAGTTCATGTGCATACATCAGTAAAAATTGCCACCCAGTTTGGTAAGGTTGTTACCAAGACATACTGTGTTCGTTTTTATTGGTAGCAGGATTGAGTTACGCAACCACAAAGTCATGCTGCAGCTGTACAAATCTCCGGTGCAGCCCCACTTGGAATATTGCATGCAGTTCTGATCACCGCGTCACAGGAAGGATGTGGAAGCTTTGGAAAAGACTCAGAGGAGATTTATTAGGATGCTGCCTCGTATGGACCAAGGTCTGATGAGTAAAGGCTCAGAGACGTGAGGCTGGTTTCGTGAGAGACAGGAAGATTGAGAGGTGTCTTGATTGAGACATATAAGCTAGTAAGAAGGTTAGATAAGGTGGACAGTGAATGACTTCTTCCCCGAATGGTGATGGCTATCATGAAGGGACTAGATTTATATTGATGGGTGATAGACATAGGACAGATGTCAGATGTCATTTGTTTACTCAGAGAGTAGTGGGGAGTGGAACGCACTGCCTGCAACAGTAGTCGTGTCTCCAAATTTAAGGACGTTTGTTTGGTAATTTGATAAATATCTGCATAAAAATGGAATAGTGTAGGATAGATAGGCTTCAGATTTGTTCCACAGGATGGCGCAACATCGAGGGTCATTGAGTCTGTACTGTGCTGTAGTGTTCTATGTTCCAAACATCCGAGCACAGGCAAAACAGAGACGCATCAGAGAATTCCATAAAGCGTGGCAATCCAAGCAGCATTTAATCGATACACGCATTGAACTGGACACTGTATACAAACGAATCAAATACAGAACTGGATGCCCCAGCAAACAGGCATAAATACCAGGGTAGACAGACCACCAACACCTTGTCAAAGACACAATAATTATGTAATCTCGCGAGGCGACGAAACGTTTGCAGAAAAAAAAGCCACTGGCTCAGCAAAAGGCTTCAGTTATTGCTATTGCACGGGAAAGTATGCGGAATTAAATTGGGAAGCACTAATCAAATTATGTGCGATAAAGATATCAGGACTAGTATTCCGATTAAACAACATCCTTACAGACGTAATACTCTGAAATTGATACATATTCAAAAAGTGATTCAATGCATGTTCCAAGACAATATAATCACAGTGAGTGATTGGAGGTCACCCAGCGTAATAGTGCCAATAAAATGATGCCCAACGATTATGTGTCGCCGATTGCAAGTTCAATGCAGTGACAAATCTGGTTCATACCAGATTCCACGTTTGGAACTGTATTGCGAACAACTTATTTGTGAGCTGTATTGCGAGCAACTTATTTTCCATGTTGAAAATACACAGGCGGTACCAGCTGGCACCTTAATCCGAGAGAGCCAAGTCAATTTCTGATTTTGGAACACTAAATGGGCTGTATCAATTTATGGGGTAAAAACAATGACTGCAGATGCTGGAAACCAGATTCTGGATCAGTGGTGCTGGAAGAGCACAGCAATTCAGGCAGCATCCGAGGACAGGGAAAATCGACGTTTCGGACAAAAGCCCTTCATCAGGAATAAAGGAAGAGAGCCTGAAGCATGGAGAGATAAGCTAGAGGAGGGTGGGGGTGGGGAGAGAGTAGCATAGAGTACAATAGGTAGGTGGGGAAGGAGATGAAGGTGATAGGTCAGGGAAGAGAGGGTGGAGTGGATAGGTGGAAAAGGAGCTGGGCAGTTCGGACAAGTCCGGACAGGTCGAGTTACTGGAGATTAGAAACTAGGATGAGGTGGGGAAGGGGAAATGAGGAAACTGTTGAAATCCACATTCATGCCCTGGGGTTGAAGTGTTCCGAGGCGGAAGATGAGGCGTTCTTCCTCCAGGCGTCTGATGGTGAGGGAGCGGCGGTGGAGGAGGCCCAGCACCTCCATATCCTCGGCAGAGTGGGAGGGGGAGTTGAAATGTTGAGCCACTGGGCGATTTGGTTGATTGATGCGGGTGTCTCTGAGATGTTCCCTAAAGCGCTCTGCTAGGAGGCGCCCAGTCTCCCCAATGTAGAGGAGACCGCATCGGGTGCAACGGATACAATAGATGATATTAGTGGATGTGCAGGTAAAACTTTGATGGATGTGGAAGGCTCCTTTAGGGCCTTGGATGGAGGTGAGGGAGGAGGTGTGGGCACAGGTTTTACAGTTCCTGCGGTGGCAGGGGAAAGTGCCAGGATGGGAGGGTGGGTCATAGGGGGGCATGGACCTGACCAGGTAGTCACGGAGGGAACGGTCTTTGCGGAAGGCGGAGAGGGGTGGGGAGGGAAATATATCCCTGGTGGTGAGGTCTGCTTGGAGGGGGCGGAAATGTCGGCGGATGATTTGGTTTATGCGAAGGTTGGTAGGGTGGAAGGTGAGCACCAGGGGCGTTCTGTCCTTGTTGCGGTTGGAGGGGTTGGGTCTGAGGGCGGAGGTGCGGGATGTGGATGAGATGCGTTGGAGGGCATCTTTAACCACGTGGGAAGGGAAATTGCGGTCTCTAAAGAAGGAGGCCATCTGGTGTGTTCTATGGTGGAACCGCTCCTCCTGGGAGCAGATACGGCGGAGGCGGAGGAATTGGGAATACGGGATGGCATTTTTGCAAGAGATAGGGTGGGAAGAGGTGTAATCCAGGTAGCTGTGGGAATCGGTGGGTTTGTAGAAAATGTCAGTGTCAAGTCGGTCGTCACTGATGGAGATGGAGAGGTCCAGGAAGGGGAGGGCGGTGTCAGAGATGGTCCAGGTAAATTTAAGGTCAGGGTGGAATGTGTTGGTGAAGTTGATGAATTGCTCAACCTCCTCGCGGGAGCACGAGGTGGCGCCAATGCAGTCATCAATGTAGCGGAGGAAGAGGTGGGGAGTGTTGCCGTGTAATTACGGAAGATCAACTGCTCTACGTAGCCAACAAAGAGACAGGCATAGCTGGGGCCCATACGTGTGCCCATGGCTACCCCTTTGGTCTGGAGGAAGTGGGAGGATTCAAAGGAGAAATTGTTAAGGGTGAGGACCAGTTCGGCCAAACGAATGAGAGTGTCGGTGGAGGGGTACTGTTGGGAACGTCTGGAGAGGAAAAAACGGAGGGCTTGGAGGCCCTGGTCATGGCGGATGGAGGTGAAGAGGGATTGGATATCCATGGTGAAGATGAGGCGTTGGGGGCCGGGGAAACGGAAGTCTTGGAGGAGGTGGAGGGCGTGGGTGGTGTCTCGAACCTAACCCTAACCCTATCAATTTATTTCATGCCATTTGGCTGACACGTGGTTGCGATATTTAAAAGACTAACCAATTATGATGTTTGGGATTACCAAATTGTGTGGTATACAACAGAGTGTTTATTTTGTCACACATGAAAAGAACATTTACGGAATTTGTTGTAATTATTCGATCAACTTCAGAAGACACGCTTGATGATTAACTGGGGCGAACAGTGAATTTACCAAAATCCATTTCCACGAATTGTAGTAAAGCTCTCTTGTCGACACTCGCCAATAATCATTGTTTTCACATTCTGGGACCATGTTATTGGGCATGGACAGATACCCCTCCTGAATGTGAAAGCAAAGGTTTTTGAGGAGTTTCTGATATCATTGATGAAGAGAGCAGCACTCTGATTTCTGGGATTTCATGGGCTATCCCGGAAATGTGCACAGAATATTAGTTGTGTAGCTGCTCCTCTTGCAGATTTAATAAAGAAAAGCAATAAGTTTCAGTTGACAGAGGAATGCCAAGAGGTGTTGACAGCTGAAAACTGTGTTAAACACTGCCACAATACTGGCCACGCCTAATTACGCAAAGTAATTCAAAGTTGCGCTCAATGCGAGTACTGTTGGTTTCGGTGCTATCCTGTTAAAGAAAGATTATAAAAAGGTAGAAAGACTTATTGGGTATTTCTCAAAGAAATTGAACATTCACCATCAGAAATATTCGACAATTGAAAAGAGAATTTGACCTTGGTGTTGGCGTTACAACATTTCCACATTTATGTTGCAAGTACTGTATCTGAGGCAATCAAATACACTGGGTGTAACCCATTAAAGCTTTGGAAAATTGTTTGGACAAAATTCCAGATAGCTTCGATATGGCTTATTATTACAGTTATTCAATTATACATGTGGCAGGACGAGAAAACATGTTTTCCAACGCATTGTCAAGACTTGGATCAGAAATGGAGATGTTAGATGAAAAGAATAAATAGACTGAAATAGTATGTTGTATGGAATCAGTCAACGTAATATAAGAGTATTAACAGTCTAAGATTAAGAAATAAAGTCATCTTCGAATATTGAGAGTTTTTTTGAAGCAGAAGAATGGGGTCCGATGCTGGTCCGATAAGAAGGTTAGGTTTTCCTTGTTTTTTTCCCATTTGTTCACTAAGAATTGTAAAAGGCAGAGGTTCCGAGTGGTCTGCGAGTTAGGGAAAACGCTAATGGCTAACATCTACTGCACAAGACAACACTGATGGAAAAGACTATTTTGTTTTTTTTTATGAACAGTTGTACAATGAAAGGTGTGTGCGTGTTTGTGGGAGTGGAGGGGTGGCGTTTGCGGTGGGGTGTGCCGTGTGTACAGCTCTCCCACTTCAGGGATTTTGCTAGTTTGATTTAGTTTTCGCACTTAGAAAAGTGTCCGTAACAGAGAAGCAGGCAAAGTGAACAAAGGTCTTGCCTGAACTTTCTTTCTGATATTTATCATGACTGTAAGAACCAGTTAAGTTTATTGCCACAAGGTTTGCTTACGAGGCTGTTACAATAAATTGGAGCAACTATTTGTTATTTTCAGTGGATCATGTCAATGGAGTTTTCAAATGGTTGTTATTCTAAAGTCTTTTTTTCGTTTGTGTTTCATTCAGTGGTATGTAAATAGATTCTGCTTTACTTGAAGCCGCTTTTTTTTTAATCGGCCATATCACTTATGGAATGTCCACCATACGTCTGACTAAAACAACTTAAAAAGTAAAGAACTGAATTATCTTCCAGATATGTATTCAGTGACCTTCGCCTGGCCCATAAAATGCTGTTCTAAATGTTTGTCAAAGCTGTTTGAAGGTAGATGGAGCCACTCAAAAAGCGAAAATGAGCCCATGGTACGCTCATTCAAAAGGTCAAGAGGAATGGGATACAGGGGAACTTAGCTGTCTGGATACAGAATTGGCTGGCCAACAGAAGACAGCGAGTGGTAGTAGAAGGAAAATATTCTGCCTGGAAGTCTGTGGTGAGTGGTGTTCCGCAGGGCTCTGTCCTTGGGCCTCTGCTGTTTTTAATTTTTATTAATGATTTGAATGAGGGGATTGAAGGATGTGTCAGCAAGTTTGCAGACGACACAAAGGTTGGAGGTGTCGTTGACAGTATAGAGGGCTGCAGCGGGACATTGACAGAATGCAGAGATGGGCTGAGAGGTGGCAGATGGAGTTCAACCTGGATAAATGCGAGGAGATGCATTTTGGTAGGTCGAATTTGAAAGCTGATTACAGGATTAAGGATAGGATTCTTGGCAGTGTGGAGGAACAGATGGATCTTGGTGTGCAGGTACATAGCTCCCTTAAAATGGCCACCCAAGTGGACAGGGTTGTGAAGAAAGCATATGGTGTTTTGACTTTCATTAACAGGGGTATTGAGTTTAAGAGTCGTGAGATTTTGTTGCAGCTCTATAAAACATTGGTTAGAACGCACTTGGAATACTGCATCCAGTTCTGGTCGCCCTATTATAGGAAAGATCTGGATGCTTTGGAGAGGGTTCAGAGGAGGTTTACCAGGATGCTGCCTGGACTGGAGGGCTTATTTTATGAAGAGAGGTTGACTGAACTCGGACTTTTTTCATTGGAGAAAAGAAGGAGGAGAGGAGACATAATTGAGGTATACAAGATAATGAGAGGCATAGATAGAGTCGATAGCCAGAGACTATTTCCCAGAGCAGAAATGACTAACACGTGAGGTCATAGTTTTAAGCTGGTTGGAGGAAAGTATAGAGGGGATGTCAGAGGCGGGTTCTTTACACAGAGAGTTGTGAGAGCATGGAATGCGTTGCCAGCAGCAGTTGTGGAAGCAAGGTCACTGGGGACATTTATGAGACTATTGGACATGCATGTGGTAACAGAAACTTGAGGGTGCATACATGAGGGTCCATACATTCTATAATTCGGTGACGAGAACTATATGAAAGGCCACACAAGACTTTGATACAACTGCAGCAATGCCTGTGTTACAGAAACTTAATTCCACTAATACCAAAAGCTAATACACCACATGCCTTCTGAACCAATCTATCAAACTGGGTGGCAACTTTTATGGATCTTTGTAAATGGACACCGAGATCTCTCTGCTCATCTACACTACCAAAAGCCTTAGCATTAGCCCAGAGTTCTTTATTCCTTCTGCTCCTTCCAAAGTGAATCACCCTCATATTTTTCCACATTAAATGCCATTTGCCACCTCCCTGTTCAGCTCTGCAGCTTATCTCTGCCACATACTTCAGCATTATCCACGACTCAACTGATGTGAGTGTCATTTGCAAATTTACTTATGCATACTTCTACGTCCTCATCTGGGTCATTTCTAAAAATGGCAAATATCAGTGGCCCAAAATCCGCTCCTTGCGATAGGTCTATCCAAACTGCTAAATCACCCACCATTCCATGCCTCTGTATTTTGTACATCAAATGCTTTGCTGAAATCTATATACACCATATCAACTATTTACCCTCATCCACCTGTTTGGTCGCCATTTCAAAGAACTCACTAAGGTTTGTATCACGATATACCCTTCATAAAACCGTGTTGACTATCCCTAATAAACGTAATCCTCTCCAGATGATTATAGTCCTATATCTTAGAACTTTTTCCAGCACTTTGCCTACAAGTAAGGCTGACCGGTCTGTAATTACCAGGTTAAACACTACTAACCTTCTTGAACAAGGGGACAACATTTGCTATCCTCCAGTCTTCTGACTCTACTCCTGGTGACTATGACGACATAATGAGCAAAGCCAAAAGCTCGACAATCGCCTTCCTTGCTTCTCAGGAAATCCCAGGATAAATTGCATTCGTCCAGGGGACTGTCTATTTTCAAACATTCCAGAATTTCAAGCACCTCCTTCTTAATAACCTGGACAACATCCAGTCTGGAATCCTGTATTTCAGTATTCCGGTTGACAAAGTTGTCTTTTCCACCGTGAATATTGACTGACGGTATTCAGTTACTACTTCTCCTCCATCCTGGAACGCCACACACAACTTGCCACTAGTATCATGGATTGGCCTTCTCTTCCTCCGTTCCTTGCTTTATTCCAGATGGAAACTCTTGTGTTATCCTTATTCCTATCTGCAAACGACTTCTTTTGTCCACTCCTGTCTCTTCTTAGCTTTGTCTTTAGATCTGTCCTGGTGACCTGTAACTTTCAAGCACCCTAACTGAGCCTTCATGTCTCATCCTAACAAAGCATTTTCCTTCCTCTTGACAAGAGATTCAATCTCTTTAGTAAACCATGGCTCTCTCCCTCGACCACTTCCTCCCTGCCTGACAGGTATATACTTATCAAGGACACGCAATAGCGGTTCCTCGAATACGTCCCATATTTCAATTGAAACCAATTCCTCGCAGTTTCGTTCCCCAAGCTATGCATTCTAAATTTTGCCTAATCGCTTCATAAATGCCTCTTCCTCAGCAATACGTCTTGTCCTATGTTAAATACCTGTCCCTTCCCATTGCTAAATTAATTAATTCAGAGATGCATGAGCAGGCGTATTTGCTGACAGCGTTAGCTTGCTTCGTGGCCAAGAAACATTCTGTCACTTTTCGCTGTAACTGTGTGTAACAAGAAAGGTAGCAAAACTAGCCGCAGGTAGGAAGCATGTGCTATGAACAAACGCTGTGCAAATCCACCTTCTGCAAGCAGCTACCAAATCTGTTCATGTTATTGAGCAAAGTGCTGCTGCAGCCGATGGAAACATTTTGCGATGGACCATGAACCGAAACTTTCTGCAGACCTTCCAGTGGAAAAGTATTCAAGTAATCGAAACTATATGTTTTGTCTAGATCAAAGGTATACAAGACTTATGATTTTGGTGTTCAGGGAGTTAGCATGTTTGCAATCCCACTCTTGGGGCGACCTCGCAACTCCCAAAATCTTTTGCTTAAGAAACTGTGCTTTGACTAGCTTGAATTTGAGTCCAGAATGAAGTTGCCGTCAGTTTGTCATTTTTTTTTTCAAGAGCTGTCGTAAAACAGAGGAGTCGAAGAATCCAGGAAATGCCAAGTTCAGGAAAGGAGGCTGAGTAGCCAGTTCTCCCAGTACACGATTTTTGAAGTTGTCTGAGCTGTAGTAGTCGTTTAATGTGAGAGTCCACGGAAGTTAAAACCATCAGCAAAGAACCCCTCTGACGTTATTCTGAAATTTCTTTGAATGCTGTTCCCTCCTGGCTTAATAATCGGTGTTTGTCTTAACAATTTGCCAATGGGGTGTGTTTATGTGATGTTGCTATATTGGTATGGTTAATTGATAACAGTAGCTACGTTAGATTGGTTACGTTTTCGAGTAGGAAATGTGTTGCTGGAAAAGCGTAGCAGATCAGGCAGCATCCAGGGAACAGGAGAATCAGGAAGAAGGGCTTATGCCCGAAACGTCGATTCTCCTGTTCCCTGGATGCTGTCTGACCTGCTGCGCTTTTCCAGCAACACATTTCCAGCTCTGATCTCCAGCATCTGCAGACCTCACTTTCTCCTACGTTTTCGAGTAGTTGTTTTCTTTAAATACTGCTTTTTTGTGCGCATTTTAATTGTAATGTTCACATATATTCTGCTACTTCGCACCAGAAATATCCACTTCACATCCCCATCTTAAAAAATAAGGAAAAGTTTGTGTGTAAGCTACCTTCTTATTTGAGGAGTACTGGTCTGGTTCATAACAAGTATGTAATGACATTTTGGACCTTTTCCAGTCTTTAACGTGAGACAATGGAGCTTTTGTTGAACTCTGGTCAAAACATCAAAAGATTTATAGTCCGGGAGGTTTCCTTGAAATTGCAAGATTTCGAGCTGCATGGCACAACACCAGTTTATCAACATTGTAAACAATCACTCTCATTCCTTTTATGGAACATTCCAAACCCTCGCAAAACATTTCAAAAGTTAGTCCAGTCCCTAAATTTTCTACGTATTCTGAGCAGACATAAAGTATATATTCCAAGAGTGATGAGGCTGGTCAAACCAAACATTTATAAATAGAACAGAATTTATTCATAGACTACCACATGAAACGCAACCGAAAGAAAACAGACTTTAGAATAACAAAGATTTGAAAACCGATTGACATGATTTAACATAAGAAAGTGCTGTTACGGTTTTCTTCAGCATCCCATATACATGCCCTTTTGCAAAACGGCGAAGTTAAACACAGCTTCGAATAAGACAGATGTCGGAAGAAGAATCAGCATGGGCTCTTTTTTTTCACAGCAGCAGCAATTTTTCTGGGGGTCTCCAACTCAAACAAAACCAAACGGGGAAAATCCCTAAACTTGGAGAAGAGACCACTCCCCTTCTGTAGTGTATTAAAAAAAAACACACTCAAGGCCTCTGCTGATTGTTTACTTCGGCAGTATATTTTTAGCCATTGCTAAAGTACTCAGTTCAGACAAAAATAACTTCTCCTAAAGGAACCACCTCATCACACTCATCAGTTCAGCCACCTCCCACTTCGCATCGTTATATCTCTACCTATGACTGAAATTTTTCTAACTCTTATCATTTTCTAGAAGCATAGCCATATACTTACCCCGGATACTCTGACACTAACAACTGCCCCTCGATCACACCATGCATTACTATGTTGCCAGAATTTGGAGCTGAGTGCGTGCACATTGGCTGCCTTGACTCCCCTACTAAAACAGTGACATCACTAATTAATCATTGCATTTTTATCCAACTCTCCGAGACGTTATGGCATTATGGTTATTTGTTTAATTCTGCAGCATTTCTGCTGCGTTCCCTTCCTAGTGGCTCGCTCTGCTTTTTCCTCCCTCTCTCCGTTTTTGTCTCTATTTTTGGGCGTCTGTACCAAGCTGACTGTGCTTCTTTCCATTTCCCCTTTTCGCATCTCAGTATTTCCCATAATTCCCCTTTTCTGTTTCTCAGTTATATTCCCTTGAAAGCATTTTGTTCTATTCCTGTATATCATCATCTACGAACAATGGATTAATTACTCGCCTTGAGATCATTGCTGTTGTGTCACGATTAGGGTCGGGCAGTTCATTTGGGTTGGTAGGTGGTTTGGCCAACAATGAAAGTTTAATTCCAATACCAGCCGAAGTAAAAACCATAATCGATGTGTGCAATCTCCTGCTTCGGTCCGGAAACTTCTTCACTAATTTATTCAAAGGCCCTCTCATGTCATACCCAAAGGTTAACTCAAAGGCAATAAACTGAGTAGATTCGTAGATTCGCTACAGTGTGTGGAAACAGGGACTTCAGACCAACAATTCCACACCAACACTCCGTAGAATATCCCTTGCAAACCCATTCCCATACCTTATTACTCAACATTTACCGCCGACTATTGCACCTAAAATGCACATCCCTGAAAATTATTGACAATTGAGCATGGTCATTTCACATTTTGGACTATGGGAGGAAACTGGATTACCCGGAGAAAAACCATAAAGACACGGTAAGAATGTACAGCCTCCACAGAGCCAGTCACCCGGGTCTGGAATCGAACGGGCATCCCTGGCATTGTAAAGCAGCAGTGCTAACCACTGAAACAATGTGACGCAATGGGGCATCTGCGTTTTGGGCATTTAAGTGCAAAGAATACAAATGGGCTATCTTTATTTCAATCATTTGGATAATTCTGACAGTACACTGTCAGATGATCATAGGAATAGATAGAGTAGACAGTCAGAAACATTTTCCCGGGTGCAACAGAGTGTTACAAGGCGACATAAATTTAAGGTGAAGGGTGGAAGGTATAGGGGAGATGTCAGGGGTGGGTTCTTTACCCAGAGAGTGGTGGGGGCATTAAATGCGCTGCCTGTGGGAGTGGTAGAGTCAAAATCTTTGGTGACCTTTAAGCGGCAATTCGATAGGTACATGGATGGGTGCTTAAGCTAGGACAAATGTTCGGCACAACATCGTGGGCCGAAGGGCCTGTTCTGTGCTGTATTGTTCTATGTTCTATGTTCTCTATATGTACACTCTTAACATGGTCTTCAAGGTCTGATGACAGCGTTCTAAAGCTCCCTGAAATTCAGGACGATGCACACTTGAATGAAAGTGCTGCGTGCATCAGGTATTCATCACTGCCTTAAAGAGCATAGCAGTAAATTTCCACCCTTGATCCGATTGAACCTCTCTGGGCCGCCCAGACCACGTGAGAAAAGTTCCTAATCCCTCCACCACTCTGTCCTTTAATATTCTGTGATGGAATTTTCTCTGGAAATATGGAAGGTACATTCATGGTCAGCCAGTTCTGATTGCTACTTTTAGCTTTCGGAATGGGAGTAACACAATCAATCATAACCCACGTGAAACATTCACCAAATGCGCGAATTGGTACAATGTTGATGGTTTTATTACTGCTTGTGGCTTACCTACCATTTGGCACTCATGACAGGTCAGCAAATGTTAACGACATTTCAGTGCATTCCAGGCCAATAGAAATGCTTTTGTAACTTCGCCTGAATCTTCCTCACACCGAAGTGAACTGCTACTGGCAGTTTATGTGTTCCCAGTAACACTTCCTGTCTGTAAACTAACAGCTCACAAACTGGTGCACCTCTGCCCATTTCTCCTCTGCACTCACCTGTCATGGTCTCCATTTTAGTCTTAGAATTATACCTATATGATAATAAGTCTTAGGAATACATCCTGACTCGTTTCCTGACTACGCATCAATACACATATGTTTTATTCTCTAGTCTTTCTGATATAAGTCCATTAGCCTTTGAAGACTAAACACTTCTGCCTGAACGTTGCCTGTTCTGGCTTTTCCTGCACCATTACATCAAACATGGTGCCCGCTAACTGATTCTCCACTCCTTTGTATTTCACTCTGTGACTTATAATCATAGGACCTTTTTAATACATATTCTGGAAAACTTCCAGGATATTTTTTTTAACTCCACAGTTTCTTGGTCTTCCTTTGGCTTCGCCACACAGGGGGGAAGGGAAATAAATAATATTTTTGAGAAATACAGTATCTATTCAGCCTCAAATAGTGAGAAATGAACGCATTTGCACTCTGACCTGTTACTGGAGATCATGGCAATATGTGGGATAGATGGATATGTAAGATCATGTTGGATTGAGAACACACGCCTGTGGACGAAACAGTGGGAGTAATGGACAGACTGTCTTCTCCTGGAATGCTGTTTGTTCTTCTGTATGATTTAGCAGGATCCAAGATGGTAGCGACAACACTGCTCCTCTTTTTGAACTTTTTGTTCATCCACATGAATTCTTACCACCTCTGGAGTGAGGTTTAAACTGCTCCAGCAGAATAATTATCTTCGAGAATCATAGATCTTATCTAAGTTTATGGCCTGTACCCATCTCTGAAAGTGACTAAGTTCAATTCTTTTGAACGCATCATGAGTCTGATCTTGTTCATTATTAATGTTTCAGAACCGCTGTCTGTGCGTGTTTGATACCCCTTCATAAGCACTCAAAATGCCTGTTTTATACCTGCATATTCCCTTGACCTCTCATCTTATAGCGCTGCATATACCCCACTACGAACTTAGGCTGAAATAGAATTACTCACAAGTTTGCTGGCCACTCCATCTACCTCGGCAATGTTTCGAAATGGAATAAAAAAAGGCTTCGACTTCCTTCTCATCATAGTGTGGCAATCTTTTAGCATACTTTATATATCACTAAGTTTTGTTTTCATCTCCATCCTGCTAACTTGACTTTCCATAATAATTTGCAACTTCAGAAGTTTAAATTCTCTCTCCAATTCTCTTTCATCTCTGTGTGTGTGTGTGTGTTCTCTCTCTCTCTCTCTCTTTGTTCAGCGAAGAACTTTCTCTCCTTTTCTATATCTTCCAACTCCATTTTCGTCAATTCTAACTTCAGGTTTTCTAACTCTAATGCACTTGTTTCTTTCTCTGATGCAGGTAAGTGCTCGACTAACTCTCTTACAATTTCAGCTTTACTTTTGACATGATTAGACCCAATTCCTACCTATTTGCTAATTGTAAACCCAACACCTTCTTCTAACTTTCTAAACTTTCTTGGCAAAATTGGAAATCATCTTCAAACCCCAATTTTACTATTCATTTCTCTCACTTCAAATGTAACCAAAGACAAATAACAGAAATTGAACAAATTGTCTCACCTACATTTTATTTAAAGATGTTTGACACTAATTGCCAAGTTTCAAACCTAATAGGATCTTTCATTCCCAAAGTTGTTCACATCTGTCCAAACCTCAGTCTGGCTCTGGTTAAACGTGTCCATATCATTGTTGATTCCAGAAAATGGTAAGACACGAAGATGAAACCTTCTGGTATGAAACCAAACGCCCAGAAACACTTACCTCGCTGCATCATATCTGACCCATGCTCTCAACCTCCTGTGAATCTATCCCCTCAATGTTAAATACGAGCTTACTCACTATCTGACTTGCGGCAAGCCATGAGGAAAGGAATTAACGTGTTGGCTTTCATTTAAAAAAGTTTGGAGGTCAAAAGTGGAGTTGCCTCAGTGAATTTACACACTGCTTTCCTAAAGCCGTATCGGCACTATTATGTGTCAGTTTTGCCTCCCTTGCTCAAAGATGATAGTTTCATCACTGTCGGATGCCCATTGAGACTGCCCTGGAACTCAGTGTGATCGTGGTTGGTCTGATCTTCCTCAACTCCAATATCCTGAAATTTTCCCACAATCTCCGATTCACTTTCTGATTAAAAATCTCTGTCACAACCCTGACCGAATTTAAGCATCCAATTCCAACAGACCTCTGCCCTAAATAATTCCACAGATTCATTACCCTCTGAGTGAACAAGCTCTTCCTCATCTTTGCCTTTCGTGGGCGATCTTTTACTCTGAGTTGATATCCTCTGGTCCTAGACACTACCACAAGAGGTAAAATACTGTTCTCATCTCTCCTGTCAGGTCCCCAGAGAATCTTCATTACAGTAAATCCGCCTGTCATTCTTATAAATTGCAATGCTGACATGCCTAACCTACTCAATCCGTCCTCACATGACAACCCGTCTTTACTAGTGATTTGCCGCTGAAACCTCTCACCAGCAAGATAGATAAATAGGCTTGAGGTCCACAGCTGAAGTCATGTCTGTGGCCCATCCTTGAAATGATGGGCTGTACCGGTTTTAAGACAAAAGAGCAAAGTTTTGCTGACCTGCTCAACTGCTCAGTGCTCTGTCCAGCCTCAGAATGTCCTTCACATCCTGCGCAAAGATCTGGATCAATCTTCGCGCTGCTGAAAACGGTTTTGCTGTAACTGTACAAAATGTTGATCAGGCCACAGCGTGAGAAATGTGGCCACATCTGGAATTCCCATGACAGGAGAAATTGATCACAGTGGGCAGAGGTGATTGACGAGTGTATTGTCTGTGATAGTGAGACCCTGTTATGACGGCTATTGAATAAACTAGAATGCTTTCTGCAGATAGAGGCGATTGAGATGTAGAAGTATTGAGAGTAATAGACAGAGTGGACATATAGAAACCGTTTCCCTTGATGAAGAGATCAATGTCCAGTTGCATAGATTTGTAGTGAATGTTTTGAAGATTTGGAGGGAATGCGTAATCTCTTTTCATCCAGAGGGAGCTGGGAATCTGGAATCAGTGCCGATAGGGGTGGCGGAAGCAACATCCTCGAACAATTGAAGAAACAATTAGAAGCATGTTTATAGAGGGGTCTTTCGGTGCCTAGTCCCTTGCTCCCTGAAAGAGCAGATCTGGACACTAGCCTTAAGAAAGGCTTGTTCGAGGGGTTTAAGTGTAGTTTTGCAAGAACGATCTCTGGACTTCTTGCTCAGGAGAGATTAGACAAATTTGTTCTTCATTTTCTTGAATTTACAACGTTGACAGGTGATATAATTGATGCCTTCAGTATATTAACATGGAAACATATGATCGATAGAAATGAGTTCTTTCCATAGGTTGAAGCTGACGTCAAAAATGTGCTAGAACACAATTCTGGAATGCTCTTCCTGCGGACACTATGAGTCCACATACAGAATACGAACTATAATTTATGCAGATCATGAATGCAACTCGACATCACGTTCTCAAGTGCAGCAAGAGCACTTGTTGTTTTCAGCAAGTGACAACCACGCCATAGTTCAACAATTAAGGCCAAGTCATTCAGGACAGATGATAAAAAAAGGCATTTCTATACACAAAGAGTTGTGGAGGTTTGAAGTTCTCTTCCTCAAACCGTGATCGATGCTAATTCAATTGTGATTTTCTTTTCTGCGGAAAGTACTTATAGAGCTGTATTCATCGGATGTCAGGATCACTGACGATGCATTTATTGTACATAGGGCAGAATCAGCAATATTACAGTCGGTCAGAAGTCATATTTAGGAAAGAGAAGGTAAGGATAACAGTTTCCTTCTGTAAAGAACATTCATCATCCAAATGCGCTTTCCAAAAATCAATAACAGATTCTCTCTTCTCATTAGACTTTTAATTCCAGTTTTCATTTTTTATTGTTAACAAATTCCAACAACTACCATAGCAGTACTCGATGACACGTACCCAAAAACGTTAGCAGAGTATCTGGTTGAACAGTCTCGCGACATTACCGATGGTCCACCACTTCTCCACCAGGAATAACGGGAGCAACGATATTGGCCTAATGGAGGTATATGCAAATATCCTATAGATCGTTCATGATATTATTGAATAGCTGAGTAGCATCGAGAGGTTGGATGGCCCACTGCTTTCCCGATAAGAATCCATTGCGATCTACGTGAGTTCAATCTTTATTCATACCTGCATTACTGTTCTTATTGTGATGTAAATGTCTAGGACACTTTCAATCTTGTATTCTAGTTGCTGTTTCTCTTAGATCGTCATCTACATCTTAATAGATACTAAAGTGGAGCTAGTTGCCATTGCGTCAATGGAATATGCCAAGAGTGTAATCCAATCTCACATGAGGCCATTAAAAAGAGGATCAATGTTTGAGTCTTATCATTCTCCCTCGAAGAAGCACAAAGTTAAGTTACAAGATATTGATTTAGCAGTTAGGAGCCCTGGTGTTGCCCCAAGTCACTACAGATGGTACATTCCCGTTTCCTCTTATCTGCAGAGGTTTGTCCATCCCCCAGCGGAATACAGCGAAAACAAGGTGCGGAACTGTGTCTACTGTGCTCTTTAGTTGCATGCTGCTCTTCGGATGGATCATGTGCGTTCGTTCCATTCAAATCACTCAATTTCTGTAACCCTGTATGAGGAAATCATCCGACTCAGAAAGCTATCAATTGGATTTTCCAGCCTGTTCTAAAATTGCGCGCATGGATTCTTACATATTACAAATATTGTTGGCCAAGGAGCTGGTCACAGTTTTCTCGTATGTCCCACTGGCATGCTGCAGCTCAGCAGGGGTCTTGTGGTGCATTGGTAGTATCCTTGGTCCTGAGCCAGGAAAAGGGTGTTTCAGTTCTATCTGCGCCAGAGGTGTACAATAACAAGTCCAAACAAGCTGTCTCGAGAAAATCACCAATACGGTTTTGAATGCACTCATGTGTTTGCTTAACGGTGATTTCAAACAGAATGAAGTATAACGTTCCGAAGGTCCTGCTAAAACTTGAAGTCATCTAAAAAGCGCACAACTGTAGATACCAGGTGCATTTGAGCCATTCCGACGAGCTTTCACTGACTTGAGAGACAGATAGTATTTTAGTCAAACAGAGAATCGAGGTGGGTACGTGGAGTTGAGGATGATGAGAACAGCCATGATCTAGTTGAATGGCTGAGAAGACTTGATTGGCTGAATGTTTCATTCATCTTGCGGTATGTTCTCTGCAGTTGGCTGCATTTTGAAATCATCCACAAAGTCTGAGCTCCACCATGTCTGGCCTGCTGCGCTTAATACCATATTAATGAAAGTGCCAATGCTGGCCATACATCATGATGTCTGCTCTCTATGATTCAATATCGCCACTCTAACCCTCAGCATATTTATCTCACCCTTTAAGACTTGTCTGGTCACCTTACCTCTTTGAGCAAGATTTGCTCAGCTATCCAGCATGTGAGAATCATTGAATATTACTGCATAAAAGGAGGACCTTCGTCCCATCGTGTCTGTGCATGCTCCTGAAAGAACTACCAAGCTATACCCGTATTTCAGCCCTACATCCATGTCTTTCTCAGTTCGTCACTTTCAAATATAGCAAGGTGAATCCCAATTCCTGACTCCCGAAACAATTTAGAAAGTATAAATCAAAAATGTGATTGTTTCATGAAGGTGTAGATCTGTACTGTATCTTAATAGAGTTGAAAACAAGCTAGGACTGACAAAGCACAAAGAGTCCAGAACAAGAACACAATTTTAACACAGCTTTATTACTGTTACCTCACAGCGCCAGAGACCCGGGTTCAATTCCCGCCTCAGGCGACTGATTGTGTGGAGATTGCACATTCTCCCCGCGTGGGTTTTCTCTGGGTGCTCCGGTTTCCTCCCACAGTTCAAACATGTGCAGGTTAGGTGAATTGGCAATGTAAATTGCCCGTAGTGTTAGGTAAATGTAGGGGAATGGATCTGGGTGGGTTGCGCTTTGGCGGGTCGGTGTGGACTTTTTGGGCTGAAGGGCCTGTTTCCACACTGTAAGTAATCTAATCTAATCTAATTTAAAGTGGGCGGCACGGTAGTATAGTGCTTAGCACTGCTGCCTCCCAGCACCAGAGACCTGCAATCAATTCCTGCCTCAGGCAACTGACTGTAGGGAGTTTGCGCATTCTCCCCGTGTCTGCGGATTCCGCGAAGGTGTGACGCATGAATAAATGTAGATTCCCCTCTCAATGTATCAATAAAGATCAGTCAGAAAACTTCCACTCCAACAAAAATCATTCACGGTCACACAAAATGTCTAAGTCTGCAATTCGGCCGCTGGAAGAGATTTACTGTCCGATAGGGTTGTTATGGGGACCTTTAACTTTCCAGATATTGACTGGGAAAGCTATAGCTCGAGTTCGTTAGATGGGTCGGTGTTTGTCAGGAATAAAAGAATGAGTAGGGTAGGAATAGGTCCAGTCAAGGATAGTAGTGGGAAGTTGCGTGTGGAGGCTGAAGAGATTGGGGAGACACTGAATGAATACTTTTCGTCAGTATTCATTCAGGAACAGGACATTGTTGCCGATGTGAATACTAAGTCACAATTAATTAGAATGGACGGCTTTGAGGTATGTAGGGAAGAGGTGTTGGAAATTCTGGAAAGAGTGAAAATAGTTAAGTCCCCTGGGCCTGATGGCATTTATCCTAGGATTCTCTGGGAAGCAAGGTAGGAGATTGCAGAGCCATTGGCCTTGATTTTTATGTCCTCGTTGTCTACAGGAATAGTGGAGGATAGCAAATGTGTTTCCCTTGTTCAAGAAGGGGAGTAGGGATAACCCCTAGTAACTATAGGCCGGTGAGTCTCACTTCTGTTGTGGGCAAAGTCTTAGAGAGAATTGTAAGGGATAGGATTTATGCATATCTGGATAGGAATAATGTGATCAAGGATAGTCAGCATGGTTTTGTGAAGGGCAGGTCATGCCTCACAAACCTTATTGAATTCTTTGAGAAGGTGACTACGGAGGTGAACGAGTGAAAAGCGGGAGATATGGTGTATATGGATTTTAGTAAGGCGTTTGATTAAGTAGGCTACTGCAAAAAATACGGAGGTATGGCATTGACAATGAGTTTGAGGTTTGGATTAGGAATTGGCTGGCTGGAAGAAGACAGAGGTAAGTAGTTGATGGTAAAGGTTCATCTTGGAGTGCAGTTACTAGCGGTATTCCGCCAGGATCTGTTTTGGAACCATTGCTGTTTGTCATTTTTTTAAATGACCTGGAGGAGGAGCTAGACGTTTGGATGAGCAAGTTTGTGGATGATACAAAATTCGGTGGAGTTGTTGACAGTGAGGAAGGATGTGTCAAGTTACAGCGGGATACAGATAAGCTGCAGAGCTGGGCAGAAATGTGCAAATGGAGTTCAATGTAGGTAAGTATGAGGTAATTCACTTTGGTAAGAGCAACAAGAAGATGGGGTACTGGGCTAATGGTCGGATACTTGGTAGTGTGGATGAGCAGAGGGATCTTGGTGTCCATGTACACAGATCTCTGAAAGTTGTTACCCAGGTAAATAGTGTGGTGAAGAAGGCATATGGCGTACTGGCTTTTATTGGTAGAGGAATTGAGTTCCGGAGTCCTGAGGTCATGTTGCAATTGTATAAGACTCTGATGCGACCGCATCTGGAGTATTGTGTGCAGTTTTGGTCGCCATACTATAGGAAGGATGTGGAGGCACTGGAACGGGTGCAGAGGAGGTTTACCAGGATGTTGCCTGGTATGGTAAGAATATCGTATGAGGAAAGGCTGAGGCACTTGGGGGTGTTTTCATTGGAGAAAAGAAGGTTTAGAGGTGACTTGATAGAGGTGTACAAGATGATTAGGGGTTTAGATAGGGTTGACCATGAGAACCTTGTTCCACGTATTGAGTCAGCCATTACGAGAGGGCATAGCTTTAAATTAAGGGGTGTTAGGTATAGGACAGATGTTAGGGGTAGATTTTTTATTCAGCGAGTCGTGAGTTAATGGAATGCCCTGCCAACAGCAGTGGTGGACTCTCCCTCTTTATGGGCATTTAAACGGGCATTGGATAGGCATATGGAGGATAGTGGGCTAGTGTCGGTTAGGTGCGCTTGGATCGGCGCAACATCGAGAGCCAAAGGGCCTGTACTGCGCTGTACTTTTCTATGTTCTATGTTCTGTACTTGCACCTGTTGTTGTTATTGGTTGGTTTACTCATTTCCCAACTTGATTTCCCTAATCAATCTGTTCAGAGATATTTTACGTAGGTGTGGAGTGGGTAAGACTTGATTCAGGTTTTCGCCGCCCAGCGTGATGGATACTGCCACTGCGCCATAAGAGGGCATCGTGGTATGTTAGAAAAGTTGATCCTTGCCATTCATCTTCTTGTTCATTTGCACACTGAATGAAAACAATCGTGTCAACATTTCATTATAATTAAATTTGAGAACCGTTTGATCAACCTAGCATTATTACTGCTGCATTTGCTTCATCTTGCTGATGTGATAATAATGTTCCTTATTGATCCCACGTAATTTTGGAGTGCTTTGTTATCCCTTGAAAGTTATCTCAGCGACAGTTGATTAAATAGTTGTCATTCATTTTTGCGAAACACACGAAAATGTCTCAGATGGCAATGCTTCACTTGAATAAGTCGTTGGTACATTACTCACTGCTGTTTCCTGTAGCATAGCGAATTTGACCAGAAGTTGGATTCTTTCATCAAGAAAATGTGACTTTTCTATTGAAGAAAATCTAGACAGGTCGATCTTGAGCATTAAGTAATTTATTACACTATGTATCATGTGGAGACCACCACTCCAATCTGTGCCTGCGTAAGACTCTGATGTAATGCAAAACTTTACAAGATTATACAAAAATAAAACATAGGCTGAGAGACAGGCTGACTGCTAATCACAAAGTGGTAAAAACAATGACTTCAGATGCTGGAAACCAGATTCTGGATTAGTGGTGCTGGAAGAGCTCAGCAATTCAGGCAGCATCCAAGGAGCTTCGAAATCGACGTTTCGGGCAAAAGCCCTTCATCAGGAATAAAGGCAGTGAGCCTGGAGCGTGGAGAGATAAGCTAGAGGAGGGTGGGGGTGGGGAGAAAGTAGCATAAAGTACAGTGGGTGAGTGGGGGAGGGAGATGAAGGTGATAGGTCAGGGAGGAGAGGGTGGAGTGGATAGGTGGAAAAGGAGATAGGCAGGTAGGACAAGTCCGGACAAGTCATGGGGACTGTGCAGAGCTGCAAGTTTCGAACTCGGGTGAGGTGAGGGAAGGGGAAATGAGGAAACTGTTGGAGTCCACATTGATGCCCTGGGGTTGAAGTGTTCCAAGGCGGAAGATGAGGCGTTCTTCCTCCAGGCGTCTGGTGGTGAGGGAGCGGTGGTGAAGGAAGCCCAGGACCTCCATGTCCTCGGCAGAGTGGGAGGGGGAGGTGAAATGTTGGGCCACGGGGCGGTGTGGTTGATTGTTGCGGGTGTCACGGAGATGTTCCCGAAAGCGCTCTGCTAGGAGGCGCCCAGTCTCCCCAACGTAGAGGAGATCACATCGGGAGCAACGGATACAATAAATGATATTAGTGGATGTGCAAGTAAAACTTTGATGGATATGGAAGGCTCTTTTAGGGCCTTGGATAGAGGTGATGGAGGAGGTATGGGCGCAGGTTTTACAGTTCCTGCGGTGGCAGGGGAAAGTGCCAGGATGGGAGGGTGGGTTGTACGGGGGCGTGGACCTGACCAGGCAGTCACGGAGGGAACGGTCTTTGCGGAATGCGGAAAGGGGTGGGGAGGGAAATATATCCTTGGTGGTGGAGTCTGTTTGGAGGTGGCGGAAATGTCAGCGGATGATTTGGTTTATGCGAAGGTTGGTAGGGTAGAAGGTGAGCACCAGGGGCGTTCTGTCCTTGTTACGGTTGGAGGGGTGGCGTCTGAGGGCGGAGGTGCGGGATGTAGACGAGATGCGTTGGAGGGCATCTTTAGCCACGTAATCACAAAGCGTCAGGATGGTCAGAGGAGGTACCCAATTCGGATCGGCTCTCGGAATCAGTCGTAACTGATACTACAAAATACCACACATGGTCATTATTGAAATTTACCACCTCACATCCTGATTACAGAGATCCGTAAAAAATATAGGACAAATGTCCTTAATTAGTGGAACAACACACATAAGCAATATGTCTTAATCTAATTGATGGAGCTCATTGCGCTTGAGAAACTATACTCAGTGCTCCAGCAATATATCACATTGGGCAAATATTGAGCAGGCAGAGTTTGGTGCCTTGAACAGAAAAGCTACTCTTTAGCCTTATTTCATCGTGATAGATGAACTAATCTCTGTGCAGAAGGCTGCGAGACAGCAACTCACATCTACATGCCAAGTACTATTGTTCTGCTGGGGGAGGGGCACTTCATTAAAACTGTTCGTTAACCGGAGAGAAGCCATAGCCAAGACAATTTCTGGCACACATTCCAAGTGTCTGACTGGTTACATGTTGGCTATGGCAATAACAGATCTATTGGTCTGATCAAAAAAAAAATCCCTATCACATTTTCAGTTAACAATTTCGTTTGTCTTTCATGACCTGTAATGCTGATTTCAGAAACATTATATGCATTATATACAGAGCATGCAGTGTCCTCCTGGGAGACATTGACCCGTGTGCTGTTGAAACGGATTAGTTGAAAAGTGCTTCAAGAGTGAATGGGTGAACAATGGAAAAGCCTCTGTAAAGTATTGCACATGATCAATTCGAGAGTAACATATGGGACAGTGTCAGACTGAAGATTTAGAAGCCACAGATATCAGAACTGTGTTCATTTAGTTTCAAAAACCCAAACACGAAAGCAGAAAAGCAGAAATAGTGAACCTCCTTAGTTTTGTGAGAAAACAACCGGTGTGAATTATTTTCGGATCTATGTCACAATGAAGTTCCTGCATCACACTCTAACCCCATCTCTCCCATTTTCTCTGATTCTGCGGTTCAATGTTTTCACTTTCAGACACATTTTAGTGACAAGGAGAGCCCACAGGGCACTCCAGGCTCACAATTATGCGCTGAGTCAGAGGGATACTGACTTCATAGATTCATAGATTTAGACAGTGCAGAAACGGCCGTTCAGCCGATCAAGACCGCACCGACATAACCACCATCAAATGTGCACTCATCCCAATTTTCTGCAGTCGGTCCGGGTCTTTGAATGTTATGACATTTGAAGTGCTCAAACAGTGTTTCCAAAGTTATACATTTCCTGACTCGACTCTTTTTTCAGGCAGTTCATTTCAAATTTCCACCTACCGATGAGAGTATAAGCTTTTTTTTTTCCAAATCGTGTTTGAATCTTTGTTTTACCCTTTCGAAATCGGTGTCGTGTCATGATTGAGCCCTCAACAAAGGTCATCCTTTCAATAGCCATTCCAGTTTTATACACCTCAATCAAATCCATCTCGGCAATCCCTTCTCGAAAGAAAACAACCTTAGCCTATCTCATTCTTACTTGTAATTCAAATTATCCATCCCAAGGAACATTCTGATGAACCTCCTCTCTACTTGCCCTCACGCTATCACATCCTTCTAGTCGTAAGATAAACATTACTGCACACAATATTCTAGCTGCGGTCTAACCAACTCTCTGTACAACTCCAACAGTACTTCAATGTTCTTACCACAACCGAATTGTCCAATAGATTCACGTGTTTTGCCAACTTTATAGACCTGTGAACAATTGTTCGATGGTACGCCTGTCTCTCTAAGATATCCATTGTCCGATCATTCATGAAATACCCGCTATTCATCTATGTTCTTACAAAGTGTATCACCTCGCAATTATCAGGATTGGATGCCACCTGCCACTCATCTGCCCATCTGACCAATCCATCCAAATCTTTCTACACCCTTCAACAATCTTTTCTCCCCATTAACCACTCTAACAAATTTGGCATTCTCTGCTAATTTGCTTTACATACCTCCCACGTTTTCATCTATACCATTTATGGATAAAACAAACAACAATTGCCACAGTGCTAATACTTAGGATACACATCTAGAAACAGGACTCCAGTCAATAACATAGCCTTCTACTCTTTGTTTCCTATGTTTCTGCCATTTTCTGACGCCTCTGATCTCAGGTTTCCCTCAATTCCATGGTCTTTAATTTTCTTAACCGGTCTTCCAGTGGGATTTTATCAAACGCTTTGCTAAGTACATATAAATTGCTTCAATTGAAATTTCCTCAACCACATACTTGATCACATTTCTAAGACATCCTGAAACTGTTATGCATGACTCCTTCTGTCAGTCATATGGATAATCCCAAGTTAAACTATGTAATTCCAAGTGGATTTTAATTTTCTCCATTAGAAGTTTTTTCAAAATCTTTCGTCACAACTGGCGTGATACACCATTCTGTAATTTTCTGTCCTCTCCTGTGAAAATCTGAAAGCACAATATTCACTGAAATACAATGCCAACAGAAAAGTTTAATCTTACTGTTTTTGATCTCGGTCAGTTTTGTCCTACTTTGGATAATGTTAATGATGAACTGTGTACGTTATGGGTCATGTGCGGTTTGGGACATGAATCGATGTGGCTAGATTACGTTGTGCAAGAATTGGGATTTTTGCAGCAGCTTCTCAGTTGCCACCCAAACACATTGAAATATGCAATGCTCTAAATTAAGTTGAGCTGGCAGCTGAAAAATGTGCCGAAATATCTCTTTACTCCAATAAATCAATCGATGAATCAACCATATCAACTTAAACTTGCAGCACGGGATAAGCCTGCCCTTACGCTGAAAGACTGACTGTAGTGCAGGCTTGTCCAACTTATCGTACAGATTATGGGGTAAATTTCATAATTTCCGTAGACTCTAGGGCAAGAGCGATAATGCAGCTCTTCACTTACTCTATCCTGCAGTGGGGATCGATTAATCCTCAATCAAATCACCTCCCCAGTCTTCAGGAATTGGATAGCTCCTGATCACATCGATCAGGAGATGGCAAAACGAGAAAGGTGGGCCAAGTCACAGAGTTATTGAGATGTACAACACAGAAACTGACCCTTCGGACCAACTCTTCCATGTCGACCAGATATCCTAAACAAATCTACTCCCCCAATTACCAGTACGTTTCTCATATCCCTCTAACCTGTTCCTAATTATATACCCATCCAGATGCCCCAAAAATACTGCAACTCTCCCATCTTACACGACTTTCCTTGGAAACTCATTCCATACACGCAACAGATTCTCCATTAAAAAGTTGAGGCTTATGTTCTTTTATATCTTTCCCGTCTCTGCCCTTTTTACTCTGGATTTCCCCACCACCAGTGGTTAGCACTGTTGCCTCACAGCGCTAGAGACCCGGGTTCAATTCCCGCCTCAGGCAACCGACTGTGTGGAGTTTGCACATTCTCCCCGTGTCTGCGTGTGTTTCCTCCGGGTGCTCTGGTTTCCTCCCACAGTCCAAAAATGTGCAGGTTAGGTGAATTGGCCACGCTAAATTTCCTGTAGTGTTAGGTGCAGGGGTAAATGTAGGGGAATGGGTCTGGGTGGGTGCTCTTCGGCGGGTCGGTGTGGACTTGTTGGGCCGAAGGGCCTGTTTCCACACTGTAAGTAATCTAATCTAATCTAAAATCTAATCTAATCTAATCTAAAGGCAAAGACCTTGTCTATGTATCCTATGCAGGCCCCTCATTATTTTATAAACCTTGAGAAGGTCACATTTCAACCTCCAAAGCTCCAGGGAAAACAGCTCCAGGCTATTAAGGCTGTCCCCATATCTAAATCCTCCAATGCTGGCAACATCCTTGTAAATACCTTTTTAATCCTTTCACATTTCCGAACATTCTTCCAACAGGAAAGTGTCCCGACTTGAGTACAATGTCCCAAAAGTGGCCTAACCAATGTCCCGTACAGCCGTAACATGACCTCCCAACTCCTTTACTGGAAACTCTGTCCTTTAAAGGAAAGCATACCAAAGGTGTCTTCGTTATCCTATCTACGTGTGACTCCACTTACAAGAAACAATGAACCTGCACTCCAAGCATTCTTTAATCAGCAACACTCTCAGGATCTTAAAGTTAAGTGCTATTATTAGCTTTTCCAAAATTCAGGACTTCGGATTTATCTACATTAGACTCCATGTTTCATTCCTCAGCCTATTGCCCCAACTGATCAAGATCCTGTTGTCCTGTGAAGTAACCTTCTTCTCTGTCGACTGCACCTCCAATTTTGGTGTCATCTGCAAACTTACGAGCCATACCTCGTGGGTTCACATTCAAATCGTTTATATAAATGACGAGAAGTCGTAGACCCACTATCCTTGTGGCACTCCACTGGTCACAGGCCTCCGGTCTGAAAAGCAACCCTCCACCACCACCATCTTTCTTCTAACTTCGAGTCGATCCTGTATCCAAATTATTATTTCTCCCTGTATTCCATGAAATCTTACCTTGTTAACCAATCTTTCATGGGGAATCTTGTCGAATGCCTCTTTGAGTCACGTTCATCTGTCACCACCGATCCTCTTTTTTACTTCTTAAAATAAACTCAATCAAGTTCGTGAGAAATGAACTTCCCATACACAAATCCACACTGAATATCCCTAACCAGTATCTGCTTTTTCAAATAAATGCAAATCCTGACCCTCAGTATTCCTTCCAAGAACTTACTCACCACCAACGTCAGGCTCACGGATCTATCACTCCCTGATGTCTCCTTACCACCTTTCTAAAGTAGTGGTAACACGTTAGCCAGCCTCCATTCTTCTGACACCTCATCCGTGACTATTGATGATAGGAAAAACTCAGCAAGGAGCCCAGAAATCACTTCTGTAGCATGCCACAGAGTTCTAGTGCACAGCGGATCTGTTCCTGTGGAGTTATCCACGTTTATGCGTTTCCATTCATCCAACACCTTATCTTCTCGAACATGGACATTTTTTCAAGATGCAACCAACTGTTTCGTTACTTTTTATATCTTCCGTGTCCTTCTCCATAGTAAACATTGATGCAAAATATTTGCTGAGTAACTCTTCCATCTCCTGCGGCTCCCCACGTTGGCTGCCTGGTAAAGTTTAATGGGCCCAATTCTCTCCCCAGTTACCGTTTTGTCCTTGATTTTTTTTATTTTAAAAATTGTTTTGTTTATCGTTAACCCGATTTACCAAAGCAATTTCATGTCCCCTTTTTGCCGTCCTGATTTCTCTCTGAAGTACAATCTTACTGTCTTTATACTCTTCTTCGGATTCACTTGATCTCTCCTGCTTGTACCTGACATATGCGTCCGTCGTTTATTTTTTAACCAAAACTTCAATTGCTCTTGTCATCCAGCATTCCCTGCACCTACCAGCCTTTCCTTTCACTCTAATAGGAATATAGTGTCTCTTGACTCTCGTTACCAAATTTCTGAAGGATTCCAAATTTCCAGGTGTCCTTAGTTAGCATTTGAAAGTGTTTGGCTTATACCTAAAAATCAACTTCCTCCAATTTAGAACTTCACCTTTTAGATCCAGTCTATCCCTTTCCATCAATATTTTAAAACGAACAGAGTTATGGTCAGTGGTCCAGAAGCGCTGTATCACTGACACCTTAATCACATTCCTGCCTTATTTTCCAAGAAAAGGTCAGATTTTGCACCTTTTCTAGTCGGTATATCAAAATAATGAATATAATTTCACAAATCACTTCCCAACTAAACACTTAACACCACGTTACTCCCAATCCATGTTTATAAAGTTAAAATCCCCAACCATATCCACCCGATTATTCTTACAGATAACTTAAATCTCCTTGCAAACTTGATTGTCATTTTCATGCTGACTATTAGGGGCTCTATAATAAAATACAAACAAGGTGGCCATCCCTTATTTCTCCCAAATATCTTCCTGGTATGTATCGCAAAGAATATCATCCCTACGTACAGCTGTAATGCCATCCCTTATCAAAATTGCCGCTCCCCCTCCTCTCTTGCCCTCTTTCTATTCATCCAATAGCATTTGTGTCCTGAAATATTAAGCTAATTGTCCGTTCCTCCCTGAGTCACGTATATGCAATTGCTACGATATTCCTAACTATTCATTATGTTAATCAGCTTTCCGTGTTAATGCTCTTGCATTGAAGAGAATTCAGCTTCTTGTTTTAGTCCTACCTTGTTCTCTGTTTTGTCTCTGCTTGCCCGGGCTGTCTGACTCGCACTCTTTCCTAAATGCTCCAAGGTCAGACTGTTGTTTTTCCACACTATCTCCCGCTTTCCCATTCCTCCACGTTACTAATTTTAATCCTCCAGAGCATCTCTAGTAATTCTCCTGTCAGTATGTTAGTCTCCTCCCAATTCAGGTGCAATCCATATTTCCGGTATAGGACATTTCTCGCCCTGAAGCAATTCCTATGATCCAAAAATGTGAACCCTTCTCCCAAGCACCAGCTCCTCAGCTACGCACTTATTTACTCTATCCTCCTATTCCTACCCTCATATGTCTTAGCACCGAGAGGAATCCACAATTTACTACCCCGAGAACTTTCTTTATAAATTCCTGACGAACTTTCTGTATTCTCCCTTCATAATCTTATCCTTTCCTCTGCATTAATCGCTGGTTCCAATGTGTAAAATCAACCAGCATAATGTTTAACTGACTTTACGGTGTTACACCTCATGTCATTCTGGCAACAATTGAGGAACAATCAGAACTTATGAAGTAGCTCAAACACAACAGATTAACATCCTTAAATTTTACACACTTCTCCAATTATTTGCCAACTTATTGTTACAACTAGAAAACAGAGACTGGGAGGTCATTGATATTTGCAGCTAGTGTCCACAACGTTAATATGATCTTGTGAGCTTGAACTCTGAACTGTAAATTCAATTGTTGTTCCCAGCACTGATACGAAAACTCTATAATGAAGTAAGAAGTCACAGGACCTCAGATTATGGTCTAAACACTTTATTTGTAATCAGAAGCTTTTGGAGTTGAGCTCCCTCGTGTGAGTATAAACAGAAGATAGTAAGTGCCTGGAAAACATTGAGGAATAGGTGATTGGAATAATATGGTAGAAAACGTAAAGAGGCATTTGGACAGCCACATACATAGGGATAAAATGGAGGCTTATAGGACATTTACAGGCAGATTGGAGCAATTTATAACGGCAGCATGGTCGGCACAGAAATGATGGGCAGCAGGGCCTGTTTCTGTGCTGTACTCTTTTATGGTGTTTGCAGCAGTTTCGCCACGCTGGATATGCTCGGTCGTTTTTTTTTCTTTAGAGCAAAGAAGACTGCCAGGGATACCACAGTCTTCTGTTAGGAAGCGTGCTCTTCCTCACAGCGGATAGTCTGGACCTCACACCCTGTGCTCAGAGTGCAAAGGAAATTAAGCACCACACTGAGATGGAGTAAGAGACAAAAAGTACTTTGTTTTCTGGACAATCGTTAAAAGTGATCCATTTGCTTCAATTATTATCCGAGCAGTTCAAAAAACTGATGGCCATTTTGAGAAGGCTTGGCTTGCATCATGTGGTGATTTAAGTATTGACTGGGCAGAACGTACATAAATAATTTCCCTGTTACAAATACCATGTATCGTTACGAGAGGCCGCTAGGCGTTCTCCATGAAGGTATTGGAACTCAAGAACAAGGGAAAAGACAGTATGGAGCCCCCTCAGAACTTATGCTCTGGCCATGTCGTTCTTCTTCTGAACTGAGACTACGTTCGTATGGTACTCACTCAGCAACCAATATTTGACAGAATATTTCATCTTCAGCACGAACTCTTTGATGATGCGTCATCCTGCAGCACTGATCCTTTTATTATCCTGTCAAGTCACCCTCAGCACGAGTTCGCTGACGGGCAGCACTTGCTCAGCACACATCTTCCAACAATGTGTCTGGGCCTCTCACGGACCGTCAGACTGTGAAAATCTCCCTCAGCATTAATTCTCTAACACTGTGGCACCACATGAGAACTAATGTTCCATCGGGCAGTGATCTCACGCCATTGACCCTCAAACACTATGGCGCTGTCTCAACACAGATCCTTTCGAAATGAAGCACACCCTGAGCATTAAGCGTTCAGAATCCGTCTGCACCAACCCTCAGATGGTGCAGCATTCCTTCAGCACTGACCATCAGTTAATGCGATGCTCCGTCAGCATAGTGGGTGGCTCGGTGGCACAGTGGTTAGTACTGCTACCTCACAGCGTCAGAGACCTGGGTTCAATTCCTGCCTCAGGCGACTGACTGTGTGGAGTTTGCACATTCTCCCCGTGTCTGCGTGGGTTTCCTCCCACAGTCCAAAAGTGTGCATTGTCCATGCTAAATTGCCCGTAGTGTTAGGTCAAGACACTACTACAGTGCAATGACCCTTCACCTGTGCGGCGCTTCCCTCAGCAGCCACCTTTCAATGGTGACGTACTCCTCCAGTAATGCTCTTGGTCAAATCCTATCTGCATCATTGTGTGCAGCTTTCACCTCCCGGCCTAAGGACGGGACGTCTGGCAATTGGGCCAATGCAACCAACGTTTACCAGAGAGAATTCTGGGAAGGCAGGACTGATGTATGAACGATTAGGACGAGATGCATTGGAGTTTATACGAATGTGTTATGAATCTACGACAGTTCAAATTCTAAGAGGCATGAACAGAGGGTAAGAACTGCGTTCCTGCTGACTGGTGACTCCAAAGTCATGAGATCGAAATCTAAGGATATGGAATACGTTATTTAGCACCGAGATAAAGAGAAATATCTTGACACGAAGAATGGTCAGCCTGTGGAATTCTCTGTCCAGGAAAACGGTGGAGGGATCAATTATTGTATAATTGGAGGAAGGAAGAATCGAAGGATTTGTGAGAACTGGGGATCGAGTTGCAGTGTCATCTATACTCATATTGAATTTTACAACATTTCATTCACGTTGGAAAAGCCTCCTCTTGCTTCTATCTTTCTGGAGACAAGTTTTGCTACCTGCGAGATGATTGTTCTACAATCACCACGTCCATATTTTGTTCAAATGCCAGCAAATGAAGAGGCAACTCCAGTTTTCAAGTGAATGGAGGGGTCTGTTGTCACCCTTGTAATTATTCTTGCAGGAAGATTTTCCCATTGCGACTGGGGGCTCTTAGCACTAGTAAGGCCAGTGTAGTGGGAACGAATGCTCTGGCGAGATAAGTGACAATGCCGGGGATCTCACAATAGATGACGGGTGTAAGTCTCGTCGTCAAGTCATACAGAAGCCTTCAGGAAACGTATAAAACTGATAAGTTAAACTGCACATAGTTCAATTCAGGAGGCCTCACAGTTAAGGGAGATGAACCAAAGGCATGGTGCAGAACATGGAACTGGGAAACACCTGATCAAGAGTTTCACATACCTTTTTGCTTTTGAAGTCCCTCAGAACCTAATCTCTTTGCAATATGAACCATTTTGAAGACACTGGCAATTACTTCCCACGTTCTTTTGCTTCCATATCTGTCTGTACAGTGAATACCGATGCGAAATATTCATATTGTAACTCACCCATCTCCTATAGTTCCCACACGGTTCCCCTATTGTCTCCCGAGTGACTCTTTTGGCCGTAAAGTACTTACAGCTTTTCCTTGGTTTCTTGCTGTTACTGCCAAATTTATTGCATATCCACTTATTGCCCTTCCGATATCCCTCTCACATCGATGCATACTGACCTTATACACTTCCAGGAATTCACAAATCTGCTTGCATATGTTTCCTTCTTCAAATTAGTTTCAATTTCTCTGAACATTGTGCATTCACCTTCCTGCCAAGGTCTATAACCTAGTGTAGGTGAATTTGAAATTGAGAGTCCATGTTTTTTTTGCCAGAGTGAAATGATTTGTAAGTGACAGTAGAGGAACTTTTGCAGATGGATGGTTCGTGCATGAAATGAGTTGGCAGAGGAAGTGGTAACAGCGGCAAAACCTAAGACTTTTGAATGGCAATGGATAATTATTTGAATAAGAAAGATTTGGGGGCATGTGCAACAGCTGCAGCCAAATGGGACGAGGACAGATTGAACTGTCTGCTCGGTATGGATGAGTTCGGTAGAAAGGTGTGTTTCCATGCTCTATGTCTCCATAACTCTGAAAATACTTAGCTTGTAATAAAGGTTTTCCCTCTTGCCTCACGTTTCTCATGCAATTCCTTTCATCTTCGGGCCAGGGCTACACGAACACATCTGAGTGGATATCACAGTGAACAACAATGGGATGATGTCGTTTTCAATTACAGTGCTCATCTCTTCTGTTTGGGAGGGAGGGTTGAGTGAGAGATGAGAACTGGCTGGATTACTTTATTGTTTTCCTTTGCTTTATTCTGAACAGGGCACTCTTGGCATATTTCCCATAATGTCATGTATCTGCTAATATGATTGGGTAGGGCACAAGGAGTGTGCAGGGCCTGTGCACATATCAGTCAGTGGGAGGAAAAAGTTTTAGTCAATACCTTCAGCAGCTTATTGATGCCATCTGATAGTGAATTGGCCGAAAACGTAAAAAGGTGTTCTCCAAACAACTCAGCCAACCTGGATGGATCATCCTCTGGACGCGAGTAGATGGCCATTGTGCATAGTCCTTTATCAGCTTTCGACATTGCCCATGACCGGAAAGTGTGTGGAAAGATTACAAATGTTAGTGGTGTGTCTGTCAGTAGAAAAACTCTCTTCAACGTGAATGTGCTGCAAAACATCTAATGGAATGCATCAATTGTGTGTTTACCTCTCTGCCTGATCTTACTTTATTGTAGCTTCAGAAACTTGATCCCACGTCTTCAGAATCCCTGGTGCATTTTTAATAACGTTGGGACAGAACGTTTTTTTTTGTTGCTTAATAATCACCGAGTGCAAAGTGCACCTGCTCCATATGAGGGAATGATTAACAACGGTCTCCAGGGTAAGAGGAAGGGTTCTCATTGTGCCACTGGTGCGTTCACTTTTCCTCTTAAAAAGGACCGCCCTCCTAACTTGTTCTTTCATTCTGTCAGACAGAGCACTGTGTCAACTGCTATGCTGATCTGCAGCTCATGACAGAGGGCAAGGTATGAACGGAGTTGCCGAGTTTGTTACGGGAATGGATGAGGACATGGGAAGAACACTCTCTAATTTTACAACATTCCAGAAGGTGATTTCATATGAGCTTAATTACATTTATGAGAATCATAAATGGATGTATTTCGAATCGTGGATCAATTGGACAGTTCAGATAGCGCAACATTTTTACTATCCCATTCTTGCTATTATTGGGGTCCCACGTAAGTACATCAAGTCAGAAATCAATGCTTTACTGAAAGGATAATCTTGCTATTTCACTGTCTCCTCGTGTTATTGGGAGAATCTTTGTACAACTATAAAATATATTGATCAGTTTTAATTGTGTAATTGGCCTTGTCATGTGCTCTTTCACGATTTATCTGCTCATTCTGCAATGATAAGTCTCAATCTTCAGATATTACATCAGCAATCTATGTCTCATTGTACTGTTGTAACTCTTATTCAGAGTTTTGAAAGCCAGGATCCAGTGTCTGCTGACTCCAACGGACAGTCTTCTCGCTATCCATTGATAATATCATCCTGCCAACTCAGTGTGTATACTTGGCAATAACTGCATAAAACCATATCATTCCCACTGTGGCTCCTCTGATCCCGGAGCTCCGATCATGACTGAAACAGTTCTGCCTCCAATCAGCTCCATGGTCATGTCAACTCCCTCTCTCCCTGAACTGACTGTTATATGAAACTTCATCCATGTCTTTGCTGGTTCTACTCTTACCTGCTCCGAAGCTCCCTCGGCCACCCTAAAGGTACAAAATCCTGTCAAGTCGAGCTCAATTGAAACTGATAGATCATTCTTCATCTCACATCCCATGCTGTTACAGCATCACACCTGTGGTCACTGATGAAACATAGTCTCCCAGCTGAATAAGATTTCTCATCATTATACATAGAATTTTCCATGACCTCATCTTCCCATTTGGACAGCGTCTACATAAAATGCAGTCAACCTCCCCATTTCAAATCGATTTAACGTTCCCTTGTAAATGTTCATTTCATTCCACCTCCGTCTCTTGAATGCTATTGCGTCAAATTTTCTTCCATGTTTTTCACATGGACATTCATTAATATGGCTGCCCTTATTTCCATTTCAATGCCTGTTCGAAACTAATGACTTTGCACAACAATTGATCCCGGGTGATTTATTTAAATCAAATTTGTCTCTTCTGTGGATACGATAATTTGTGACCTGCAGCTATTCGCTGATTATCACCATCACATTTTCAAACATGCTGCACCTATGGTCAATTTTGGAAGCAGAATCACTTGAAAGAGACACCAGCACAAACCCTGATCTTTGCAATCTTTCTGCATATTTCTCCCTGTCCAATACCAATGGCTTATCCATACTGTTTGCTTCCTCAGGAAACCATTCATGTCCGTATGAATTCCCAGCTACGTGCTCATTTTTCAAATCCTGCTGGCCAAAACCCCCAAATGGATACTGTAGGTGACATTTGTTTAGATACAGATAAATTTCTGTCAGATATGGAAGGATGCTTTGTTGAGGCGCAGGTATGGGAGCAGGTTTTGCATTTCTTGCAGTGACAGGGGAAGCTCCATGGATTGCAGTGAGTGCTGGTGACAATGGTGGAGGGCGTTTGCATCTTGAAAGGGAGTCACGGAGACACACACAAATGTCATCTACTATATCTGTTACACCCAAAGTGGTCTCCTCTACATTGGATTGACAGGACACCAACTTGCGATCGTGTCAGAGAAAATCTCTGATGCACCCATATCAACCAACTCCACCGCCCCGTGTCTGAACACACTTCCACTACCCACCCCCCCCCCCCCCCCCACTGCACCAAGGACATCTGTACCTGTACCTCACCCTTTGCCCTTTGGCCTAACAAGTCGACAGTGACTCTCCGAAGATTACCCCACCCAGACACAACTCCCGCTGATTAAAGCACCTAAAACTGTGGGCAAACTAGCATGGCAATTCATCTGACCTGCACATGTTTGGACTCGAGAAAACCACAGCACCCGGAGGAAAACATGCAGACACGGGGAGAATGTGCAAACTCCAAACAGACAGTCGCCTGATTCTGAAATCGAAGCTGGACTGCGGCGCTCTGAGGCAGCAGTGCTAACCACTGATCAGCGATTTGATCAACGTGTTTTCCCCCTCTAATCATCCAGAGATCTCGCCTTCGAACGACCTCCATCCCCTGTTCCACTTCTGAAAACGTTCCTATACACAATGAAGTCAGAGTCCATCAATTCTCACCTACAACTCCACCAGTTTCTGCATTCAAAGCAGCATAGAACATAGAACAGAGAAACGTACAGCACAGAACTGGCCCTTTGCCCCATGATGTTGTGCCGAGGGTTAATCCTAATGTAACATAAAATAACTTAACCTACGGACCCCTCAACGCACTGCGATCCATGTGCATGTCCAGCATTCGCTTAAAAGTCCCTAATGCGTCTGCTTCCACCAACACTGCTGCCAGCGCATTCCATGAATTCAGAACGCTGCGTAAAGAACCTTCCTCTGACATCTCTATATCTTTCTCCTAATATATTAAAACTATGACCATTCGTACCAGTCAATCCTGCCCTGGGGAAAAGTCTCTGGCTATTGACTCTATCCATTCCTCTGATTATCTTGTATGCCTCTATCAGGTCACCTCGCTTCTTCTCTCCAGGGCAAGCCCTCCAGTCCCGGTAGCATCCTGGTAAACCTTCTTTGTATCTTTCCAATAATAGTGCGAACAGAACTGCATACAATATTCCAAGTGTGTTCTCACCAGGGACTTGAAGAACTGTAGCAAAACCTCGTGGCTCTTAAACTCGATCGCACTGATAATGAAAGCCAAAATACCATATGCTTTCTTAACAGACCTATCCACTTGTGTGGCAACTTTGAGGGATCTATGTACTGGAAACCAAGATCCCGCTGTTCCTCCACACTGCCAGAATCCTGTCTTTAATCCTATATTCAGCACTCAATTTCGACCGTCCAAAATGCATCACTTCGCATTTATCCAGGTTGAACTCCATCTGCCATTTTTCAGCCAAGCTCAGTATCCTGTCTCATCTTGAAACACTTCTGCCAACTCCAAATATTATCCACCACGAAGAACATCTTCCACTCCACAACCCTCTCTGCCTTCCATGAAGACATTCCCTTCAAACAGTCCTTAGTTTGCGCCACTGTCTCCACCGACAACCGTGAAACCTCAGTACCTTCACTTTCAATTAGGTGAGATGGAAAACTTGCCAGTATACCATCCCCCTCAAGTCCATGCAGGGCGCCAAACAGTCTTTCCAGAATTGACAGAGGTTTATCTACATCTCTTCGAACCTTGTATCAGGTGCTCCCATTATGGTCATCTCTACTTCGGGGAGACCGAATGCATACTTTGGGAACGGTTCACTGACCATCACAGCTGATACCGTACGGGCCCACTGGTCCCTTCTGTCATGGTCCACTTCAATTCCACCAACCCCTTCTTTTCTGACATGACTATGCTTGGCCTCCTCCATCATCAAAACGAACAACTTCACATATTGAAGGAACAGTATCTCATCATCTGCATGGGAAGCCTAATCCGGCGGACTCAAAGTTGAGTTCTCCGAATTCAAAAAAACGTTCCTGCCATCCCATGGCTATCTTCTCAGCCTCTCCCCATCTCTTCCAATCGCTCCCTGCCACCAACCGGGTTTGTTCCTCTTATTGACAACCGAGTCGTACCCCCTATTTGTCCTCACCTATCCCCACTTCCCCACCTCTCCCCCATCATCCCCTTTATCTGCGATTCCCCTCCCCAAGCCGATACTCAGCCCTGAACACGGATTGCACAAGAAACTTTGATTTCTCCACTTTCTGGCTTGCTGTGTTCCTCCAGCCTCCTGCCAATCTATTCTGGAAATTGCCTGTAATTATTGTGAATGGTCGACCTAAAATATACAAGTTAAAATGCGAATTCTCTTCTCAACCAGTGCCCCCTCTCTCTCTCTCCCTCTCTCTCTCTCTCTCTCTCTCTCTCTCTCTGACACACGCACACTATTCACACACCACACACACGAATCTAACAAGAGTGTTATGCAATGCGAGAAAAATGGAAAAGCAGTCCAGTGGTCTTTTTGCACAGCATCAGACGAGATGGTTCTTGTTCGGCTGGCAATGCTATTTATTGACCATACTTTTCGGATGCATTTACTGGTTTGCAGGAGGCACAAGGTGCTGGGTACGCAGTCATTAAAGGTCTGTGTCTCAGGCTTTAAAGCTCGCAGCTCAGAGATGCTTCACTTGGGGAGATGAATTGATTTTCTTCATGATTATCATGATACTTGCTGCAGAAAACGGATTCAGTTCCTTAGCTGCTGGAGAACTGATGCCTTCTGAGGACCAGACGCAGCGTCCGAAACTATTCAGATAAAACAAGAGTGAATCACATTACAGTTGCAGCAGAAGTTTGTAGTGATTGATAACTGGTTCAGAGACAGCTCAGCGATTTGTTGCCGGTAAAATCACACTTTGTAAACAAATTCCTGTGTCTAATTCGTCTGCAAACTACAGCTCAAATTTTGTAAACGAGGAGACATCTACGCAATGTTTCCAGTGAGACTAATTTGACTCACTTGCAAAACACAGAGTAATCCTGCATCAATAATGACTTTGAAACCAGTTGTGCATCCTATATTATCACATTCATCCTTTGCCTGACTTTCGTATCTCTTTTCCTTTCTTGTAGTTAACATCTTGACAATTCTGATTCTTACCCGTGGAAAATGCAAACTTTCGACATGCGTCACTCTCTATCTGATGGCAATGTCAGCATCCGATCTACTGGTCATTATCCTCGACTTAATAATGAGGCACATTCCTATTGTTTATTGGGAGTATTTTTTATTCCTGAAGACTGTCTCGTTGTGTAATATTCATGCTGCCCTGCTTTATACAGTCACAGACTGGTCTGTTTGGTTTACTGTCACTTTCACCTTCGATCGATTTGTGTTTATTTCTAGTCAGAATTTGAAAATGAAATTTTGTACGAAGAAATCAGCGGCCTTCGTTTTGTCTGTAGTGATTGTGATGAGCTTCATAAAGAACATTTTCTGGGTTTTGATGTTTACAGGCCGGTACACTCTTCATGGTTTTGCAAAGTTCACAATGGCTATGAAATATCAGTGGCATGGACAACAGTCGAGTTCATGCAACATATTTTAACTCCATGTGTTCCTTTTATTTTTATTCTACTTCTCAACACTTTTACAGTCAGAATCATCTTACTGACCAGCAGAGCTCGCAAGAGACTCCGGGTTCATAACAGTGGGGAAGGTTCCAAAGACCAGGAGATGGAGAACAGAAGGAAATCAATAATTTTATTGTTTGTTATCTCAGGGAATTTTGTATTGTTGTGGACAATGTTGATGCTTTATTCTCTATGGATTCGCATGTATTACTTTGGTTACGAATCTACATGGTTGTCTAAACTTGTACTTCGAATGGGCTTCATGCTACAGCTGCCCAGTTGCTGCACAAACACTTGTATATATGCCGTGACCCAGACAAAGTTCAGAGAGCAGTTGAAGGAACTGCTGAATTATCCATTTAATATTATTGTTAAACGCATTAAACAGTGATATCAACGACAGTATTTACTGTTCCTGAAATCTGTGCTGTCCAATTTTGTGCCTCAATTTAGCAGTGGATGAAGCAACACTCATATTCTATTTCAATGGTGCAGATTCTATCGTTCTGCTTTCAACTATGTATAAAGTGTTCACTGGTTCTCATGTTAAGTCATAACATGTGCGGAGTCAGAATGTGAAACAAGTGCCCCTCTTTCCTGTCTTTTTATCTCTCAATTCCGGTTCAATATTTGCAGTTGTACATGAGAAGTGTGCTTCTTTACCCAACTTAATATTTTATCGTCTTCACTAATTTTCCTTGAGAAAGTTGAGAAACAAATCACACAACGCCAGGTTATGGTCCAACAGCTTTATTTGGATGCAATGGCTTTCGGAGCGCTGCTCCTTCATTAGATGAAGCCTGATGAAACCTGATGAAGGAGCATCCCTCCGCAAGCTCCTGCTTCCAAATAAACCTGTTGAACTGTAAATTGTTGTTCTGTGATTTTTAACATGGTACAGCACAGTCCAACAACGGCATATCCAATTCATGATTTCCTTGAGAAGATGGCAATGAAGTGCCTCACTGACGCATTGCTGTCTATGCGAGGGAAATACATGCACTAGTGCTGTGAGGAAAATTTATTTGAAACTCTCACTGTGATGAAACGATAAACGAGTCTTAACTTGGGGAGGATTACACTTTGGAATTTACCATCAAAGTTCTACTCCAACTAATGTAACTGTTCTTCTGGTTTGCACACATAATCGTTTGAGAAATTGCTGCCAAAGAGGCCGCCAGGAGTGACAGTAGATGGTAGATGGCACTGTCCCTATGTGGTGTTTGTGAGAGTGAATGTTTAATGTGGTCCGTGGATTTTCAATCAAACGGGCTGTCTGATCCAAGGCAGACTTAAAACACCGTCAGTAATGGTGTCACAGAGTTCTCAGCCTCTGACCAGCTGATGTCTCTATTGGATTAATTTTATAGTTCCTAGACAGCTAGCGATGAATTGCCACCCCGAGGTTATCTAAAATGTGGCAGTCAGTGATCAGCGTATCATTGAACACGGAAAAGTTGAGATTTAATTTATTTCGGGTGATGGTATTTTCTCTGAAGACATCCCTTTTTTACCATTAGACAGCCACTAATTAAATGTTGTGTGGCAGTTTTGCACTTGGACATTGAGTGGATAAGGACACATATTCCTGTTCAAAGCTTTGTGACTTACCGGATGTCATGACTGCACGTGGTCATTTATTCAGCTCAGGGAAGGGTGATGGCCCATGGCGATACCCTTCCTCAATGACCGAGGAGCCCAGCAATGAGTGGTCAGTTCGAAGGCGATAATTCTGTGCAATTATCTTCCGTTCGTGAGTATTTTGTTCCCCCAGATTTCTTCCTCTCTCCATCCATCGCTTTCAGAATGTGGTAAAAGTTTCCTGGTTAATGTGTCCAAGTTGTAAATGTCTAATTCATGAGGTTTTTCTCATAGTATCTTGCATTCAAACTATCCATAATGGCATGTGTCAATGTGGAGTCAGTGCGGCGCTTCCGCCTTGCTGAAACTCCGACGCAGTGATACTAACACAGCACGAATTCTGACAGCGTGGCATTGCCTCAACACCGACATGAAATCGTGCCCGCCACTTTCGCATTGACCCTCCTTCAGTGCATCACATCTTTACTGACAATCCAATGGTGCACGTATCACTCAACACTGATACTCTGACAGTACAGACACCCCCAGTACCTACTGTCTGATAGTGCGACTTTCCCTCAGCAATAACCATCCAACCGTGCGTGGCTCCATCTGCACTGATCCTCCAACAGCATGGCGTTCATTTAGGCCTGACCATCCGGCAATATGACGAACGGACATACGGAAGCCTCCAACAGTTACACGCTTTCTGTAGTTTCACACAGAACTGCGATGTTCCCCACTCGTGACCTTATGACTATAAGTGCCTTCTTGTGAACACACCATCTGAAAATGGGGCGCTTCCGTACAATTAACTGTCCGGTTATTAACCTCAATTCTGATGAAGTTTCCCAACGCTCTGCGCTAGCACATTAAATTGTGAAGTTCATTCATTAGCAATGACCCTATTACCATGCATGCCTCCTTCTGCACAGACCACCCCACATTGAGACGTTCCCTCAGCACTGCCCCTTTAACATATGTAGTGATCCTTTAGTACTGGCCTATAGTCTGCCACGGCTGAATTATTTTGAGTACTTGTGAGTTATTTATCCGAAGTAGGATGTTTCACCTGTGGAGGATGTTACATGATGTTTTACCCTACTATTTGCAAGGATGGCAGAATTGACACATGAAGAGAGATTGCATTAAATAGGGCTTTATTCCCTGGAGTTTAGAATAGTGACAGTAGGTCTCAGAAAGACAGATGAAGTTTTCACACGGTATGAGAGAGAAACAGGAAGGCAGTGGAGAGCTTTTTTGAGTATTTATGACATACGTCCAAACAATATGGAGAAATTAGGAGAGAGTGTTGTAGAAATAATATGGAAATCTGCAATACAGGAAGGACAATTATTTGTTAATTTCAATTACCCAAGAGAAGACTGGGCGAAACACAAATTGCAACGCCTGGAAGGAGAGACATTCTTGAAATGTGCACAGGTGAAGCGTTTGGAGTTTCTAGTTTGTTGTCCCATCAAAGAGGGAGAAGTACTGGATCTGGTGCCAGGAAGTGAAGCAGGCCAACTGGGGACAGTCAGAATTGGGGAGCATTTGGGAAATACCGATCGTAATATGATACAGGTCAATCTCACTTTGGAAAAGGATAAAAATAAATCAATGACAAATTTCAAAGACTGCAAGAAATGTGATCTTTTGAGTTCATGCAGGTGAACTGGAGTACATTAATTCGACATGCATTTCGATGAATAAAACGGTGATTGAAAATACACATATTTCAAAAGCGACGTTAATAAGGCGCAAAGGGTGTACCTACTGATGAGAAATATATTCCGTTTATTAAAAGCAAGAGTATCCTGGATGATAAAGGTTTTGGAGGTAAAGTAAAGGAAATAAATGAGGTACTTCATTAATACCAGAATAATAAGAACAGCAAAAATCAGGAAGAGGATCTCAAGTGCAGGAGGGAGACTGAGGCTTGAATAGGATTGTCAGAGAAGGCATGGTTAAATGTTGGCACGTCTGTGCCAAACTAAATGATGAAATGTTCATCAAACATATTGCTAGCAATATATTTGTGAAGGGTACAGTGATAGCCATAAGGAATAAGCAGGGCAAACTGCTCACTGAAATAAAGTGTATGGCACAGATCTGAAATGAATTCATCGCTTCTGTCTTGAACAAATAAGAAGATGATGACAACGAGTTATTGTAAAATCCATTCGTTTAATAACTGAGCAATGTACTTATAGATAAAGATGAAGTGCTCCAAAGGTTGACAGCATTCCAGGCAGAGGAGATGACAGATACAGGTGGGATTCTGGATTAGTAGTGCAGGTAGAGCACAGCAGTTCAGGCAGGATCCAAGGAGCTTCGGAATCTACGTTTCGGGCAAAAGCTCTTCATCAGGAATAAAGGCAGTGAGCCTGAAGCGTGGAGAGATAAGCTAGAGGAGTGTGGGGGTGAAGAGAAAGTAGCATAGAGTACAATGGGTGAGTGGGGGAGGGGATGAAGGTGTGTGCCAAACTAAATGATGAAATGTTCATCAAACATATTGCTAGCAATATATTTGTGAAGGGTACAGTGATAGCCATAAGGAATAAGCAGGGCAAACTGCTCACTGAAATAAAGTGTATGGCACAGATCTGAAATGAATTCATCGCTTCTGTCTTGAACAAATAAGAAGATGATGACAACGAGTTATTGTAAAATCCATTCGTTTAATAACTGAGCAATGTAGGAAAGGGAGGAAAGGGTGGAGTGGATAGGTGGAAAAGGAGATAGGCAGGTACGGCACTGCAGCTTACCCCTGCTAGGCCTTCCCCCCCAACAGTATCCAAAGCGGTATACTTATTGTTGAGGGGAACGACCACAGGGTACAGCGCTGCTTCACCTGGAACGTATGTCACATGCCATGCATTGTGAGGAGGAAGAAAGTAGACGCGACGGGCAAAAGTCCTTCATCAGGAATACAGGCAGAGTGCCTGAATGGTGGAGAGATAAATGAAAGAAGAGTGGGGATGGGGAGAAAGTATCATAGAGTACAATATGCGAGTGGGGATGGGGATGAAGGTGATTGGTCAGGGAGGAGGGTGGGGGTAGGTAGAAAAGAGGTAAAAACAATGACTGCAGATGCTGGAAACCAGACTCTGGATCAGTGGCGCTGGAAGAGCACAGCAATTCAGGCAGCATCCGAGGACAGGCAAAATCGATGTTTCGGGCAAAAGCCCTTCATCAGGAAGGGCTTTTGCCCGAAACGTCGATTTTGCCTGTCCTCGGATGCTGCCTGAATTGCTGTGCTCTTCCAGCGCCACTGATCCAGAGTAGGTAGCAAAGAGTACAATGGGTGGCTGTGGGTGGGATGAAGGCGATAGGTCAGAGAGGTGGGTGGAGTGGATAGTTGAAAAGAAGATCAGCAGATATGCTGTGGTTCTGTTCGCCGAGCTGGAAGTTTTTGTTGCAAACGTTTCGTCCCCTGTCTATGTGACATCCTCAGTGCTTGGGAGCCTCCTGCAACAAAAACTTCCAGCTCGGCGAACACAACCACAGCAACGAGCACCTGAGCTACAAATCTTCTCACAAACTTTGATCAGCAGATATGACAAGTCATGGGGACAGTGCTGAGCTGGAAGTTTGGAAAGAGGGTGAGGTGGGGGAAGGGGAAATGAGGAAACTGTTGAAGTCCACATTGATGCCCTGGGGTTGAAGTGTTCTGAGGCGGAAGATGAGGCGTTCTTCCGCCAGGCGTCTGGTGGTGAGGGAGCGGTGGTTAAGGAGCCCAGGACCTCCGTGTCCTCGGCAGAGTGGGAGGGGGAGTTGAAATGTTGGGCCACTGGGCGGTGTGGTTGATTGATTAGATTAGATTAGATTACTTACAGTGTGGAAACAGGCCCTTCGGCCCAACAAGACCACACCGACCCGCCGAAGCGTAACCCACCCATACCCCGACATTTACCCCTTTACCTAACACTACGGGCAATTTAGCATGGCCAATTCACCTGACTTGCACATCTTTGGAGTGTGGGAGGAAACCGGAGCACCCGGAGGAAACCCACGCGGGTGCGGGTGTCCCGGCGATGTTCCCGAAAGCGCTCTGCTAGGAGTTGCCCAGTCTCCCCGATGTAGAGGATACCGCATCGGGAGCAACGGATACAATAAATGATGTTAGTGGATGTGCAGGTAAAACTTTGATGGATGTGGAAGACTCCTTTAGGGCTTTGGATAGAGGTGAGACAGGAGGTGTGGGCGCAGGTTTTACAATTCCTGCGGTGGCAGGGGAAAGTGCCAGGATGGGAGGGTGGGTTTTTGGGGGGCGTGGACCTGACCAGGTAGTCACAGCGGGAACGGTCTTTGCGGAAGGCGGAAAGGGGTGGGGAGGGAAATATATTCCTGGTGATGGGGTCTGTTTGGAGGTGGCGGAAATGTCGGCGGATGATTTGGTTTATGCGAAGGTTGGTAGGGTGGAAGGTGAGCACCAGGGGCGTTCTGTCCTTGTTACGGTTGGAGGGGTGGGGTCTGAAGGCGGAGGTGCGGGATGTAGACGAGATGCGTTGGAGGGCATCTTTAACCACGTGGGAAGGGTAATTGCGGTCTCTAAAGAAGGAGGCCATCTGGTGTGTTCTGTGGTGGATGCATCCTCGATTGCTGGGAAAGGGAAGGGAAAAAAATATTTAGCTACCGTCACACATTTTTCAGAACTTTCAGAGCAAAGAAATAGCTCAATAAGATTGGAGGATCGCCAAAGTGACACTGTTGTTTCAGAAAGAAACAAAAGATACCTCAATAAATTACAGCTTCATGTCAATAGTAGGAAAATTAATGGAGGTGATTGTGCAGAATAAGTTCAAGACAAACTGAGAGAAAAATCAGTTCACACAAGACAGTCAACATAGTTTTGTCAAGGTCACATCATGTCTGACATATTTGGTTGAGGACTTTGATGAGGTGACACAGGCAGTGTATGAGGGTAGTGCTATGGAAGCAGTATGTTTCGTCTTTCATGATGTATTATTTTACGGTGCCACATGTGAGGGATGAAGTCACTTGTGAGGATAAATCTGACAGATAATGGTAAGTTAACCAAGTGATCAGATTTCTGTCAGATAAAATTAAATGCAGGGAAATGTGAGGTAATATATTTGAGGGAAGGGGGATGGTGAGACAATACAGGTGAAATGGTATAAATTTTGATTGTGATAGAGGAGCAGCCGGACTTCGGGGTTCACGTAAATGTTCCTCTGAGTGTAGCCTGGTGCACTAAAATAGTTGTTATGACAGCCTAAACGATCAATGCATTCTATGTCCTTGCTGTTTAGAAAATATTGTGTGTTTTTTTTTCTCTCAGCACACACGATGAGCAGCTTAACCATGAATTCCACTGATCCTTCTGCTGACGAAGGAGAACGACACTAACATGGAGCTCATCAAGCTAAGGCTGCAGGGCGCATGCTCATGAAGTCTCTTCTGTTGCATAGGATTTCGATGAGAAGTGGGACTGAAAATCAGTTCCAGAATTCAGTGTTTCTATTCTCAACTCAGCCAAAGATCATCACCGACTTGTGCTACGACATCTATAAACAGCTTGATGATGTTTGGAACAAACCTGCACTATCCTCACATTCATGGTGGGCATGGTCGCTGGCCTGACCTTCCAGCATGTTACTGGTGGCGACCATGCTCGCTGTAGCTGTGTGGTGATTAATAGGGAATCATCTGTTCGTTAAAATAAATTGCTCTGGTGCTCCTGTTCCTTAAGGAGTGAATAGACGGTGATCAGCGGAGGATCCAAATATATTGATTAAGCTGGCCATGTCGAAATGAAGACAAGTTCAAACAATGCTGCTGGAGACAAGAATATCCGGGTTATGGATGTCTTTCAATTGGAAAGTCTAGAATAGAGAATGCTGGTGACACCACACTGTTCTGGCAACTTGCGAGGTGCGAGAGAAATGCTGTTCACATTTCGAGTTCCATTTCGAAGAAATTCAGAAAGTGGACCAGAACAGATTGGAAATATGAACTCTGTTTCGCTCTCTCTGTCTCCATCCACAGATGCTGAGATTTTCTTCAGAGTCTTTCCATCAGCATTTGCTTCAGATTTCCCTTTCCAAAGTAGCATTTTGTCTGTTCAGGTACACAAGGGATGGGCCGAAGTGCAGCTGTGTGGGGTGCCAAAAGGAGGAGGCCATTCAGGCTTCACAACTTGAGCTGATCTCCACACACGTATGTCTCGAATACCTAATCTTCATTAAGTCACCTGTCATAAATGCGTGTAATTTACTCATCCATCTATACAATTTCGTAAATTTTAAATCGTCCAGCACTTCCTCTACTGAGAATATTGACGGTCCATAAGATATCAACACTAACTTCCCCAAGTTCCAAAGTCTTAATGTCTTTCTGAACAGCAACCATAAAGGAGAAATATTAATTAAGGACTTGGCCAATCTCCTGAGATTCCACACGAACATGTCCACTTCGGTCCTAGAGGAGGACATTGCTCTCACTAGTTATTATATTCCCTTTAATATGCTTTGGATTCACCATAATCTTCACAGCTATGATTATCTCGTGACTGCTTTCACACTCCTGTTTCCTTCTTCAATAACTACTCCACTTCTTATACACCATACACCCTTCATCCCAACTGCCTGTACCTCAGCAAAGTCTCCTTCTTTATTCTGGTCAAAGCATTAGTTTCACTTCTCCTCCAGGGTTACGTATTCCTGTCAACATTGAGGTTCACCCCCACAGGAGCAAACATACCTTAATATCTAGATTTCTAAGTTTTGAATGCCTCCTTATTGCGGGCGGTCCCTTCACCGGTAAAGAAGCTACTTCAATCAAACCCTGTATACTCCTGTCTAATTTCATCAAAATTCGCCTTCCCCAATTTGCAGCGTGAAACTGTGGACCAGTCTTACCCCTGTCCATAACTATTCTAAAATTAATAGAACTATTGTCACGGTTCCCAAAGTGCTCCCCAACAGTCACCACAGTCAACGTCTTTGTCTTCGTCTCTTTTCCCAAGAGCATGTCCAGTTTTGCCCCTTTCCGGGTAAGATCCTCGATATACTTCAGGAAACTTTCCTGAATGCACTTAAGAAATTCCACCCCATCTGTATTGCTGTCCCTTCAACTGTGATTGGTTCACAATCCTGGGAACTAACTACCCTTCCCCTGTCCCACTCTACCCAACCGTACACTGAGCTATACTTACAGCATTTGATAGCGTTTGTTCATGAAGTCAGCTTTCACCGATTTCTTTAGGGACAGCTAAGGACAGGAAATAAAGTCTGGACCCACCCAGCTTTGCACATATCTCAAGAGGAATAAGCATCAACATTTCCTCATGAAACTAGAATTGCTGTACAGTCATTTGCAGTCAGTAGTCTCAAAGAATTTTGCGGGAATATGATCTTATATTTTCAATGATTTTTAATGAGAAAGTTGACAAGAAACGTGCAATGCTTGATGTCCTCTGCGTCTGCTGTCCTTGTATTACACAGGGAAAATAATGACTTTCGAAGATACTACTAAAGGAAACTAGCTGAGATATTGCAGACTACTTTTTTGATGTCTGCCTGCTTTGTCAAACGTTTTAATGACTTCAAAGATCTCCTCTGGTCTCAAAGCTATCCACATTCAAGCACAACAAGATCTGGATATCACACAGGATAAGTCTGACACGTGGTCAGTAACATGCGTTTCTCACACATGTCAGACAATTTCTCTCCCCGGTAAGCCTCCAAACATTCAACTGTATTATGATCACTGAATCTCCAACTGTCAAGATTCTTGGTGACTCCATTGGCCAGAAACTGAACTGAACCAGGCATATCAAAATCATGGCGATAAGAGCAGATTAGAGTCTGGGAATGCTGCGGCGAATAATTCATTTTCTGATTCCACAAAGCCTGTGCTTTATCGACAAACCACAAAACAGTAATGTGGTGGAAGGATGCCAACTTGCGTGGATGGGTTCAACTCCAACAACCCTTGGACGTTTGAAACCATTCGGTCAAATCGGTCTGCTTCATTTGCACCAACCCGTAAACATCCATTCCCTCCAAGACCAAATCACTGTCCGTATGATACACTGCAGAAATGCACCAAATACCCTCATAAAGCACATTTCAAACACACAGCCATTTCAATCGAGAACGATAAGCACAGATATCAGGAACATCACACCCTGCAATTTCCACTCCAAGCCACTCATTATCATGACTTGAAAATGCACGGCTATTATTTAAATGAAAGTAATCCTATGTGTGAATAAAGTCAGGATCACCTACACATTTTTGAGATAAAAGAGAACTAATTCAGAAAAGGACTTTGTCAAGTATGAATACTGTCGGCATAAATTGGATTATTTCCGTTTAGTTAACTGTTACCAGCGGATTCCCGCCGTGGCAACTGTCGCAGTCTTAAGTTATCGAACTCTGTGTCTTGAGGGAGAGTCCTCTCCAAACGTCGACTGTCCTGCTCCTCGGATTCTGCCTGACCCCCGATGGTTTTTCCAGTGCGAAATTTTCTCGACTCTGACTTTCCAGCACCGGCAGCCATGAATATGTCCATGTATATGAGTAAATCAAGGGGACGAATCTATTGTTCCTCGATCTAACGATGACGGAAATTTTCGAAGATAATTAAGTGCTGAAGACGATATGACAATGTGCAAAATTATATAGAAATTTTAAGTCAATAGGCAATATATGTTTGATGGAGTGTTTTGTGGGACAATGTGAACACGACTAGCTTCTTCAGCAGACGAGACAAGAAACATTTGATTTCAATGGGAAGAAATTGCAGATGTTTAAGATTCAGGAACTTGCCTGGTTTGGATTGCATGACGTTGGCTTGCAGGAAAATAATTAACTCCGAAGTTATATGCTTTATAAATTGCTATTTCAAGGCAATTGATATGCTTGAATAAATATGCTTTATTTATACATACCATTGATATTACCAAGTCTACAGCATTTCATACAGATTTAATCGCCTTATTCAACGAATGTTAATATTGCTTTAGAATGGTGAGAGCAGACCCAGTCTGGAACTTTTTTCTTCAACTGAACGGTTGGCAAGACTGACATTCGCATGCTAACTTATTCGTTTGCAAGGAAAATGGAACCTTCATGTATATAGTTTGGAACCAGAGGGATAGAACATCAACGCAAAGTATCATGCAGTGACAGAAAGATAAATGTTATCATATGCATAACAAGATAATGGGAGGCAAAGAAGATACTGTCTGCAACTAACGAATCTGTTTAGTTTCGGAGAGGACGTGAGAACGAAAGCTTGCAGATTTTGAGAGAGTGGATGAAAGGCAGAACCAGGCACAGTGACAAGTAGAGAGAAACAGACAAAAAAAGATAGCGAGTGCGTATACGTGTGAACGAGGAGGAGACATAAAACCTGAGAGTGTTAAGGGAAGAAAAGAAAAGTCAAATAAGGACTGAACAAATTAAAGACATTCACAGGGAGATCGAAGCAACTGAGAGCAAAGGCAGAGAAGTGAAACCGAGAGCAAAAAGGATTCATAGAAACAATATCAGATGGAACTAAGACCATTGGCAACTGTAAACATTTGTATTAAGGCTGAGGTAACAGGGTATGGCAATGTACACGAGACAAGAGCTGGAGGAGCACAATGATCTCAGTAGACTAAACACACAACTGGGCATTGCAGAGGCAATGGTATTTGAATTTCTTTCCAGATATAACGAAGTCTCTTACTGCGGGATTGCATCATAAATTCGCAAATGTCCAGGGGCATAGAATGTTAGAATCACTATTCCAATTTTTATGATTCTGGAGGTGGTTGCAATCTGGAGGGCTTTCAGCTGGTGATGGCTTTTTAGGATATTTACAGGGGCTATGACTAAGCAGAAGAGTACAGATACAGCAAAGTTGTGATCGTGGACGTGACTATGGAAACAGGAAGGTCGTTGTGGCGAGAGAAAGACACAGAGACAAGGAGGTTTCTGAGGCAATTAGTAATCACAGTGTGAGAGAGCAATTAGCGTTGTGAAGGGTACAAAGAGCAGAATTACAAGTTACAGTGATATTATGCTCAAAACCAAATGGAAAAAGGTTTCTTTGAGACACAAACAAAGGAGGCAACAGGAGACAGGTTTGTTTAACAACTCAGAAAACTTTGTTTGATATATATACAAAACCCATTAAGCGAGGATAGAGACTCTGTAGCGACGTTCTTCATTCTGGTTTAGCTCTGGCAGCGGCCGACATTATATTCTCAATCTCTTTCTGAAGCCTTGACCATTCCAATCCTCACTGAAAGCAGGAGAATTTCAAACTTTCTCACGTGCATTTACCATCAGAAGATGTTGCTTACTAAATCCTTCTGTACCACAATGCACGAAATAAGGGATTGCAATATTTCATTCTTGTTTATCTAGAGTCGTGCATCCTTATTTACTCATTCACTGACGGGACAATTGATCAATCTATAATTCACTCATAAGGGTGGTGGATGTGGTCGGATGTCACCTCGCAATATCACTGGACTGTTTCCTGAAATTGTAATCCTTCCATGCGTCCATCCTCTTCATTAAGTTTTGTTTTTTGCCACTTTATTAAGACATTTGTACGTTCTTTAAAAAAAATAAAGAGGTGTTCGTAGGTAGAAGCCAATGAATCATATTGTTCAGTTGATGTCTCAATCCTACTTAATGGTCAGCATTCTATGAAATCGACACTTAATTGACGCTGTCAGGTTTTTTTGTTATTTTTGAAATAGCTTGTTAGCGGTTTACGTGGAAATTTGCAGCTATGGCACCAGCTGTCATGTTCATGAAGCTAGGAAGGTCATTTGCAGACGATTCGTTCCCTGTCTGGTGACATCTTCAGTGTTTTGGCGACTACTTTTGAAGCACTGCTGCACTGTAACTTCTGGAATTTACTTGGTTGTGTTTCTGCTGTTTCTGGTTGGTGGTTACAATTGTCTGTTGTAGTGGATGGTATGTTGTATCTAGGTTGAAAACCTAGTCCGGCGCCATTACACACGCGGCCGCTACAGCGCCCGCGGCAATAGCCGCAGACTCCGAAACCAGTCCGGCGCCATTACACACGCGGCCGCGACAGCGCCCGCGGCAATAGCCGCAGACGCCGCCGACGATGACGTCACTTCCGCCCCCACCGACCTCGCAACGTTCATGATCGGCCCAAACAACCGCCTCCGGGATCGCCGCAAAGACAACCTGCTCTGCGATCGTCATGAAGACAATCGCCAACAGATTGGCGACCTCCGCGGCTATCGGGAAGAACTCTGTCTCCGTGGTCGCCGCAGCTACTTCCGCCCCCAGTGACGTCAGCAAACTACATTTGGACCACATCGCCGCATGTGTCTCCGCCCCCCCGCCGCGTTCCGTCACCACGCTTAACCCCGCCCCCCCGCCGCGTTCCGTCACTGCGCCTAACTCCGCCCCCACGCCGCGTTCCGCCACCACGCCTAACTCCGCCCCCCGGCCGAGTTCCGTCACCGCGCCTAACCCCGCCCCCCCGCCGGTGTCCATCACCATGTCCAACTCCGCCCACACGCCGACCTCTGTCCCCGCCCCCAGGCCTAACCCCGCCCCCACATCCAGCTCCAGCCCCACACCAGGTCCTAGCTCCCCTCCCTGCCGTGTGTTCACCATCCCTCCAGACTTGCCCCTCTCTGAGGATGAAAGATCAGTCCTCAGCAGAGGTCTCACCTTCGTTCCCACACGTTCTCGGGTTAATGAATTCAATACACGGAGTGACACCGAACAATTCTTCCGCTGCCTTCGCCTCCGTGCCTTCTTCTTCAATCAAGACTCTCGCCCACCCTCTGACGACCCCTTCTCCCGCCTCCAACACACCCCGTCCACCTGGACACCCCGTGCTGGCCTCCTACCTGCCCTCGACCTCTTCATAGCAAACTGCCGCCGCGATATTAACCGCTACCTGAACTCCCACACCCCTCCCACCCACTCCAACCTCTCCCCCTCGGAACGCGCAGCCCTCCACTCCCTCCGTTCCAACCCCAACCTCACCATCAAACCAGCTGACAAGGGAGGCGCAGTAGTAGTTTGGCGCACTGACCTTTACACCGCTGAGGCCAAACGCCAGCTCGCAGATACCTCCTCCTACCGTCCCCTTGACCATGACCCCACCCCCCACCACCAAACCATCATCTCCCAGACCATCCATAACCTCATCACCTCAAGGGACCTCCCATCCACCGCCTCCAACCTCATAGTCCCACAACCCCGCACCGCCCGTTTCTACCTCCTGCCCAAAATCCACAAACCTGACTGCCCCGGACGACCCATCATCTCAGCCTGCTCCTGCCCAACCGAACTCATCTTGGCATACCTCGACACGGTCCTGTCCCCATTAGTCCAAGAACTCCCCACCTACGTTCGTGACACTACCCACACCCTCCAACTCCTCCAGGATTTCCGCTTCCCCGGTCCCCAACGCCTCATCTTCACCATGGACATCCAGTCCCTGTACACCTCCATCCCCCATCACGAAGGACTCAAAGCACTCCGCTTCTTCCTTTCCCGCCGTACCACCCAGTACCCTTCCACCGACACCCTCCTTCGACTGACCGAACTGGTCCTCACCCTGAACAACTTTTCTTTCCAATCCTCCCACTTTCTCCAAACAAAAGGAGTCGCCATGGGCACCCGCATGGGCCCCAGCTATGCCTGCCTCTTCGTAGGGTATGTGGAACAATCCATCTTCCGCAACTACACTGGCCCCACCCCCCATCTTTTCCTTCGCTACATTGATGACTGTATCGGCGCTACCTCGTGCTCCCACGAGGAGGTTGAACAGTTCATCCACTACACTAACACCTTCCACCCCGACCTCAAATTCACCTGGACAGTCTCGGACTCCTCCCTCCCCTTCCTAGACCTTTCTGTTTCTATCTCAGGCGACCGAATCAACACGGACATCTACTACAAACCAACCGACTCCCACAGCTACCTGGACTACACCTCCTCCCATCCTGCCCCCTGTAAAAACGCCATCCCATTCTCCCAATTCCTTCGTCTCCGCCGCATCTGCTCCCAGGAGGACCAGTTCAAAATACGTACAACACAGATGGCCTCCTTCTTCAAGGACCGCAATTTCCCCCCCGACGTGGTCGACGGTGCCCTCCACCGCATCTCCTCCACTTCCCGCTCCTCCGCCCTTGAGCCCCGCCCCTCCAACCGCCACCAGGACAGAACCCCACTGGTCCTCACCTACCACCCCACCAATCTCCATGTACAGCGCATCATCCGCCGTCACTTCCGCCACCTCCAAACAGACCCCAGCACCAAGGATATATTTCCCTCCCCTCCCCTATCAGCTTTCCGTAGAGACCACTCCCTCCGCGACTCCCTTGTCAGATCCACACCCCCCACCGACCCAACCTCCACTCCCGGCACCTTCCCTTGCAACCGCAGGAGGTGCAACACTTGCGCCCACACCTCCCCCCTCACTTCTCTCCAAGGCCCCAAAGGAAACTTCCATATCCGCCACAGATTCACCTGCACCTCCACCCACATCATCTACTGCATCCGCTGCAGCCGGTGTGGCCTCCTCTATATTGGGGAGACAGGCCGCCTACTTGCGGAGCGATTCAGAGAGCACCTCTGGGCCACCCGGACGAACGAACCCAACCAACCTGTAGCACAGCATTTCAACTCCCCCTCCCACTCCACCGAGGATATGCAGGTCATTGGACTCATCCACCGCCAAACCACAACAACCCGACGGTCGGAGGAGGAGCGTCTTATCTTCCAACTGGGAACCCTCCAACCGCAGGGGATGAACTTGGACTTCACCAGTTTCTTCATCCCCCCTCCCCCCACCTTGTCTCAGCCGGATCCCTCCAGCCCGGCACCGCCTTCCTGACCTGCAGTCTTCTTCTTGACCTCTCCGCCTCCATCCTACTCTGACCTATCACCCTCACCTTGACCTCTTTCCAGTTATCAAATTTCCAACGCCCCTCCTCCAAGTCCCTCCTCCCTACCTTTTATCTTCTCCTGCTGAACACTCTCTGCTCATTCCTGAAGAAGGGCCTGTGCCCGAAACGTCGAATCTCCTGTTCCCTGGATGCTGCCTGACCTGCTGTGCTGTTCCAGCAATAAAGTTTCAACTGTTGTATCTAGGTCTATGTGATGGTTGATGGGATCCGTGGATTATTGCTGTGCTTCGAGAAATTCTCTGACTGCCCTGTGTTTTTTTTCTTTCCTGTTATCCCAATCGTATATGTGGTCCTTGCCATTTGTGTGTGTGTCGCCACTAGGGACAGCTGGTCATGGCGTTTTATGGTTAGTTGGTGCTTGAGGATGTGGATTACTCGTTGTCTCCATGTTTGTCGTGTATATTGTTGCGTGTCAGATTTGCATGGAATCTTGTAAATAACGTTTGCCTGGCACATGATGTTTAAAAGGTATTTTGCCCTTGTGAATTCTTGCCTGACCATGGCAGTCAGTTTATGGGCTGTCATAATCCTCAATGATTTGAGAAGACTGGTTTTCAGTTGCGAGACTTTTTTAAGTAAGATTACGTGACAAGTGAGTTAGTCATTCATATCCGTGTAACGTTGTTTGTCTGAAAGAATATCCGAAAGAACGGTGCATATCATAAATCTGAAACAGAAACAGAAATTGCTGGATATTCTTCGCAGCTGTGGCAGCATCTTTGAAGAAAAATTGGAGTTCATGTTTCGATTCCAGTGAACCTTCTTCAGAATAGATGGTAGCTCGGAACAGGATGTTTGTCAGTCCAGAAAATCGGCGCAGGGTTCGGGATATGTTAAGGGTTAGTTAACGTCAGATTGATACTTATATACATAGAAAAAAATAAACGTTGTACAGATGAACGAACGGTTAATGGTCAGTCTGTGGAAATGCATTACTGCCAATTGGGAAAGTTCATGGCTGGCTATCAGTCAAGGTGTGGGAGCAGCAAATGCGATGACAAAGCCTCATGTGTGTGAGGTTGTGGGAAATGGAGGAAATGTGCTCAGGTGCTAAATTTGTTGCAAAGGGTATGAAATTCGTAAGAATGCAAAGTTCCCAAATGGAAAGTGAAGCTCCTTTTTTTCAGTTTCCATTGAACATCACTGGAGCACTGCAGCAATGCTGGGGACTCAGACATTGTTCGAAGTACACGGTGGCATGTTGAAGTGAATCAAGCAATAGAAAGCTCAGGGTCATTTGTTCGGACAACAATAGGTGTTCTGCAAAGCTTTCAAAGCTGTCTGCACTTCGTCTCTGCAAAGTAGTGGAGAAGACATTGCGAGCATCAAATACAGCCTTTGACTGAATTATAGGTAGAACATAGAACATAGAACAATACAGCACAGAACAGGCCTTTCGGCCCACGATGTTGTGCCGAACATTTGTCCGAGCTTAAGCATCCATCCATGTACCTATCCAATTGCCGCTTAAAGGTCGCCAATGATTCTGACTCTGCCACTCCCACAGGCACCGCATTCAATGCCCCCACCACTCTCTGGTTAAAGAGCCTACGCCTGACATCCCCCCTAGGGCGGAACGGTGGCACAGTGGTAAGCACTGCCGCCTCACAGCGCCAGAGACCCGGGCTCAATTCCCGCCTTAGGCGACTGACTGTATGGAGTTGGCACGTTCTCCCCGTGTCTGCGTGGGTTTCCTCCGCGTGCTCCGGTTTCCTCCCACAGTCCAAAGATGTGCAGGTCAGGTGAATTGGCCATGCTAAATTCCCCGTAGTGTCAGGTGAAGGGGTAAATGCAGGGGTATGTGTGGGTTGCGGTTCGGCGGGTCAGTGTGGACTTGTTGGGCCGAAGGGCCTGTTTCCACACTCTAAGTAATCTAATTCTAATCTAATCTAAATACCTTCCACCCTTCACCTTAAATTTATGTCCCCTTGTAACACTCTGTTGTACCCAGGGAAAAAGTTTTTGACTGTCTACTCTATCTATTCCTCTGATCATCTTATAAACCTCTATCAAGTCACCCCTCATCCTTCGCCGTTCCAATGATAAAAGGCCTAGCACTCTCAACCTATCCTCGTACGACCTATTCTCCATTCCAGGCAACATCCTGGTAAATCTTCTCTGAACCCTCTCCAAAGCTTCCACATCTCTCCTAAAGTGAGGCGACCAGAACTGCACACAGTACTCCAAGTGTGGCCTAAGCAAGGTCCTGTACAGCTGCAACATTAGTTCACGACTCTTGAATTGAATCCCTCAGGGTCATTTGTTCGGACAACAATAGGTGTTCTGCAAAGCTTTCAAAGCTGTCTGCACTTCGTCTCTGCAAAGTAGTGGAGAAGACATTGCGAGCATCAAATACAGCCTTTGACTGAATTATAGGTAGAACATAGAACATAGAACAATACAGCACAGAACAGGCCTTTCGGCCCACGATGTTGTGCCGAACATTTGTCCGAGCTTAAGCATCCATCCATGTACCTATCCAATTGCCGCTTAAAGGTCGCCAATGATTCTGACTCTGCCACTCCCACAGGCACCGCATTCAATGCCCCCACCACTCTCTGGTTAAAGAGCCTACGCCTGACATCCCCCCTAGGGCGGAACGGTGGCACAGTGGTAAGCACTGCCGCCTCACAGCGCCAGAGACCCGGGCTCAATTCCCGCCTTAGGCGACTGACTGTATGGAGTTGGCACGTTCTCCCCGTGTCTGCGTGGGTTTCCTCCGCGTGCTCCGGTTTCCTCCCACAGTCCAAAGATGTGCAGGTCAGGTGAATTGGCCATGCTAAATTCCCCGTAGTGTCAGGTGAAGGGGTAAATGCAGGGGTATGTGTGGGTTGCGGTTCGGCGGGTCAGTGTGGACTTGTTGGGCCGAAGGGCCTGTTTCCACACTCTAAGTAATCTAATTCTAATCTAATCTAAATACCTTCCACCCTTCACCTTAAATTTATGTCCCCTTGTAACACTCTGTTGTACCCAGGGAAAAAGTTTTTGACTGTCTACTCTATCTATTCCTCTGATCATCTTATAAACCTCTATCAAGTCACCCCTCATCCTTCGCCGTTCCAATGATAAAAGGCCTAGCACTCTCAACCTATCCTCGTACGACCTATTCTCCATTCCAGGCAACATCCTGGTAAATCTTCTCTGAACCCTCTCCAAAGCTTCCACATCTCTCCTAAAGTGAGGCGACCAGAACTGCACACAGTACTCCAAGTGTGGCCTAAGCAAGGTCCTGTACAGCTGCAACATTAGTTCACGACTCTTGAATTCAATCCCTCTGCTAATGAATGCTAATACACCATAGGCCTTCTTACAAGCTCTATCCACCTCAGTGGCAACTTTCAAAGATCTATGAACATAGAACCCAAGCTCCCTCTGCTCCTCCACCTTACTAAGAATCCTACCGTTAACCCTGTATTCCACATTCTTATTTGTCCTTCCAAAATGGACAACCTCACACTTGGCAGGGTTGAACTCCACCTGCCACTCCTCAGTCCAGCTCTGCATCATATCTAAGTCCCTTTTCAGCCGACAACAGCCCTCCTCACTATCCACAACTCCACCAATCTTCGTATCATCTGCAAATTTACTGACACACCCTTCGACTCCCTCTTCCAAGTTATTAATAAAAATTACAAACAGCAGAGAACTGATCCCTGCGGAACTCCACTTGTAACTGGGCTCCAGGCTGAATATTTACCTTCTACCACCACTCTCTGACTTCGACCGGTTAGCCAGTTTTCTATCCAACTGGCCAAATTTCCCTCTGTCACATGCCTCCTGACTTTCTGCATAAGCATACCATGTGGAACCTTATCAAATGCCTTACTAAAATCCATGTACACTACATCCACTGCTCTACCCTCATCCACATGCTTGGTCACCGCCTCAAAGAATTCAATAAGACTTGTAAGGAAAGACCTACCCCTCACAAATCCGTGCTGGCTGTCTCTAATCAAGCAGCGTCTTTCCAGATACTCATAAATCCTATCCCTCAGTACCCTTTCTGTTACTTTGCCTACCACCGAAGTAAGACTAACTGGCCTGTAATTCCCGGGGTTATCCCTATTCCCTTTTTTTGAACAGGGGCACAACATTCGCCAGTCTCAAGTCCTCTGGTACCATCCCCGTTGACAGTGAAGACGAAAAGATCATTGCCTACAGTTCTGCAAATTCCTCTCTTGCTTCCACATAATCCGAGGATATATCCCGTCAGGCCCGGGGGACTTGTCTATCCTCAAGTTGTTCAAAATGTCCAACACATCTTCCTTCCTAACAAGTATCTCTTCTAGCTTACCAGTCCGTTTCACACTCTTCTCTTCAACAATACGGTCCCTCTCGTTTGTAAGTACTGAAGAAAAGTACTCATTCAAGACCTCTCCTATCTTTTACGACTCAACACACAGTCTCCCACTACTGTTCTTGATCGGACCTACCCTCGTTCTCCTCATTCTCATGTTTCTCACATACGCATAAAATGCCTTGGGGTTATCTTTGATCCTATCCGCCAAAGATTTTTCATGCCCTCTCTTAGTTCTCCTAATCCCTTTCTTCAGCTCCCTCCTGGCTATCCTGTATCCCTCCAATGTTCTGTCTGAACCTTGTTTCCTCAACCTTATGTAAGCCTCCTTCTTCCTCTTTACAAGACATTCAACCTCCCTCGTCAACCAAGGTTCCCACACACGACCATCTCTTTCCTGCCTGACAGGTGCATACATATCAAGGACACGTCGTATCTGTTCTTTGAAAAAGTTCCACATTTCCACGAGATCCTTCCCTGACAGCCTATGCTCCCAATTTATGCTCCTCAGATCCTGTCTTGCGGCATCCTATTTACCCTTCCCTCAATTGTAACACCTGCCCTGTTGCATGCACCTCTCTCTCTCCATAACCAAGGTGAAAGTCACAGAATTGTAGTCACCATCACCAAAATGCCCACCCACTAACAAGCCCATCACTTATCCCGGTTCGTTACCAAGTACCAAATCCAATATGGCCTCCCCTCTGGTCGGACAATCTACATACTGAGTTAGAAAAGCTTCCTGGACACACTGCACAAACACCGTCCCATCCAATCTACTTGATCTAAAGAGCTTCCAATCAATATTTGGGAAGTTGAAATCGCCCATGACTCCTACCCTGTGGCTTCTGCACCTTTCCAAAATCTGTTTCCCAATCTGTTTCTCCACATCTCTGCTGCTATTGGGGGGTCTATATTAAACACCTGACAAGGTGACTGCTCCTTTCGTATTTCTGACTTCAGCCCATACTACCTCCAAAGGCAGATCCCCCTCGAACTGCCTTTCTGCAGCCGTTATACAATTTCTAATTAGCAACGCCACCACCTCCTACTTTTTTACCACCCTCCCTAATCTTACTGAAACATCTGTAACCAGGAACCTCCAACAACCATTCCTGTCCCTTCTCTATCCACGTTTCCGTGATGGCCACAACATCGTTGTCCCAGGTACCGATCCACGCCTTAAGTTCACCCACCTTATTTCTGATACTCCTTCCGTTAAAGTATACACACTTGAACCCATCTCTGTGTCCGCAAGTATTCCCTGTCAGTGCTACTTCCTCCACAGCCTCCCTACATTCTTAGACATCCTGACAAACAGCTAACTTACTTGCTGGACTACAAGTCCGGATCCCATCCCCCTGCTAAATTAGTTTAAATCCCCCCGAAGAGTGCTAGCAAACCTACCTCCAGGATATTGGTGCCCTTTTGGTTCAGGTGCAACCCGTCCTGCTTGTACAGGTCACGTGGCACCGTCAACAACCCAGATATGACGACTCTGTCCGTCCTAGCTTTTAGCTTCCAGCCTAACTCCCTGAGCTCCTGAATGACCTCCCCACCCCTTTTCCTACCTATGCCGTTGGTGCCAACGTGCACCACGACTTCTGGCTGCACACCCTACCCCTTAAGGATTCTAAAGACACGGTCCGAGATGTCTCGGACCCTGGCACCCGGGAGGCAACAAACCATCCAAGAGTCTCGCCCATGTCCACAGAACCGCCTGTCCGTCCCTCTCACTATAGAGTCTCCTATAACTAGCGCTCTCCTCCTCTCCCCCTTTCCCTTCTGAGCCTCAGAACTGGACCTCGTGCCAGAGAACCGGTCACTGCAGCTTACCCCTGCTAGGCCTTCCCCCCCAACAGTTTCCAAAGCGGTATACTTATTGTTGAGGGGAACGACCACAGGGTACAACGCTGCTTCACCTGGAACGTATGTCACCTGCCATGCATTGTGAGGAGGAAGAAAGTAGACGCGACGGGCAAAAGTCCTTCATCAGGAATACAGGCAGCGTGCCTGAATGGTGAAGAGATAAATGAGAGAAGAGTGGGGGTGGGGAGAAAGTATCATAGAGTACAGTAGGTGAGTGGGGGTGGGGATGAAGGTGATAGGTCAGGGAGGAGGTTGGGGGAAGGTAGCAAAGAGTACAATGGGTGGCTGTGGGTGGGATGAAGGCGATAGGTCAAAGAGGAGGGTGGAGTGGATAGGTGGAAAAGAAGATCAGCAGATATGACAAGTCATGGGGACAGTGCTGAGTTGGAAGTTTGGAACTGGAATGAGGTGGTCGAAGGGGAAATCAGGAAACTGTTGAAGTCCACATTGATGTCCTGGGGTTGAAGTGTTCCAGGCGGAAGTTGATGCGTTCTTCCTCCAGGCGTCGGGTGGTGAGGGAGCGGCGGTGAAAGCGGCCCAGGACATCCATATCCGCGGCAGAGTGGGAAGGGGTGTTGAAGTGTTGGGCCACAGGGCGGTGTGGTTGATTGGTGCGGGTCTCCCAGAGATGTTCCCTAAAGCGCTCTGCTAGGAGGCGTCCAGTCTCCCCAATGTAGAGGAGACTGCATCGAGAGCAACGGATACAATAAATGATATTGGTGAACGTGCAGGCAAAACCTTGATGGATCTGGAAGTCTCCTTTCGGGCCTTGGATGGAGGTGAGGAAGGAGGTGAGGGCGCAGGTTTTGCAATGCCTGCGGTGGCAGGGGAATATGCCAGGATGGGAGTGTGGGTTTTTGGGGGGCGTGAATATGACCAGGTAGTCACGGAGGAAACAGTCTTTGCGGAAGGTAGAAAGGGGTGAGGAGGGAAATGTATCCATGGTGGTGGAGTCCGTTTGGAGGTGGCGGAAATGTCGGCAGATGATTTGGTTTATGCGAAGGTTGGTCGGGTAGAAGGTGAGCACCAGGGGGACTCTGTTCTTGTTACGGTTGGAGGAGTGGGGTCTGAGGGCGGAGGAGCGGGATGTGGATGACATGCGTTGGAGGGCATCTTTAACCACGTAGGGAGCACAATTTCGGTCTCTGAAGATGGAGGCCAGCTGGTGTGTTCTGTGGTGGAACTCGTCCTCCTGGTAGCAGATACGGCGGCGGCATAGGAATTGGGAATAGGGGATGGCATTTTTGCAGGAGGTAGGGTGGGAAGAGGTAAAATCGAGGTAGCTGTGGGAGTCGGTGGGTTTGTAAAAAATGTCGGTGTCAAGTGGGTCGTCGTTACTGAAGATGGAAAGGTCCTAGGAAGGTGAGGGAGATGTCAGAGATGGTCCAGGTAAATTTAAGGTCAGGGTGGAATGTGTTGGTGAAGGCTTTTGCCCGAAACGTCGATTTTACTGTGCCTCGGATGCTGCCTGAACCGCTGTGCTTTTCCAGCACCACTCATCTAGAATCTCGTTTCCAGCAGCAGCAGGCTTTATCTTAACCAAGGAGGAAGAAAGTAAACTGGCTGATGTTACACCTTCTGCCAATGCAGGAGAAGGTAACATGCGGCTCTGAGTATGTGCTGGGAGTGAATAAGGAGTTAGCTGGTGAAGACACACATGGTGATACTGATGCACAACATGCACTAACACACAGACCTGCTGCCTGAAACTCACAATTCAGAAACAGAAACCAGCTTACCCCAGTTTTGCGAGGATATGAGAAGTTCAGGAAGTCGGAGACGGAACAGTCACCAAAGGAGGAGATTTTCAAGATCAAAGAAATGGAAAAGTGTAGATATCTCAGAAGGCTTCGGTTTGAAGCAAATTGTTGAGATAGAAGAAACTATCAGACGGATTTGGGAATCAAGAAGCTAGCCACAGATAGTAACAACGTATTTCACATGAAAAAAATCCATTGCCATTTCAGTAGGTATATTCAGATATTTTCGCCTGATATTTACAATAGTCCTTGTTCTTGGTTTATTCATTTCTTAACTTGCTTTTCTTAATCAACCTGTTCAGAGATATCTTACGTAGATCTGGCGTTGGTAAGAGTTGATTCAGGTTTTCTCAGTCCAGCGTGAGGGACATTGCTACAAGATGGCTTCAGGGGACATTAGAAAGGGTCTGTGTTGATCCTTGCCATTTCTATTCTTGTTCAATTGTACAGAGTAAAAAACACTTCGTGTCAACGTTTCATAATAATTAATTTTGAGAACGATTTGATTAACCTAGCATTATAACTACTGAGTTAGCTTCAACTTACTGATGTGATAATAATGCTCCTAAATGAACCCGCGTGATTTTTGAATGCTTTGTTATCCTTTTGCAAGGAGATGTCAGCGACAGTTCACTAAATACTTTATTTTGTTTTGCTAAACACATGAAACTGACTCAGATTGCAATGTTTCACTTGAACCAACAATTGATACGTAATTCATTGCTGTTTTATGTCTCGTAACGAACTTTGCCAGAATTTGATTTCTTTCAGGAAGAAACTGTGATTTTGCTGTTAAAGAAAATCAAGAGAGGTGGACTTTGAACATTAACCAATTTATTACACGATGCATCATGGGGAGACCACCAGTCCACACTGTGACTCGGTAAAACTCCGAAGTAATGCAAGAAATTACAAGCGTATACAGAGAACAAAACACAGGCTGAGGGATAGGCTGAATGTCAATCACAAAGTGTCAGGATTATCTGCCGAGGTACCCAGTCAGAGGCAACTCTCAGAGTGAGCTCTAATTTATACTACACATTACACAATTGGTCAGGACTGCAAGTTACCACCTAACATGTTGTTTACTGAGATCCGTAACATATAGAGGACAGATGTCCTTAATTAGACCATAAGACATAGGAGCGGAAGTAAGGCCATTCGCCCCATCGAGTCCACTCCGCCATTCAATCATGGCTGATGGACATTTCAACTCCACTTACCCGCATTCTCCCCGTAGCCCTTAATTCCTTGTGACATCAAGAGTTTATCAATATCTGCCTTGAAGACATTTAGCGTCCCGGCCTCCACTGCACTCTGTGGCAATGAATTCCACAGGCCCACCACTCTCTAGCTGAAGAAATGTCTCCGCATTGCTGTTCTGAATTTACCCCCTCTAATTCTAAGGCTGTGTCCACGGGTCCAAGTCTCCTCGCCTAATGTAAACAATTTCCTAGGGTCCACCCTCTCCAAGCCATGTATTATCTTGTAAGTTTCTATTAGATCTCCCCTTAACCTTCAAAACTCCAATGAGTACAATCCCAGGATCCTCAGCCATTCCTCATATGTTAGACCTACCATTCCAGGGATCATCCGTATGAATCTCCGTTGGAGGAACAATGCACATTAGAGGAACAACGCACATTAGCAAGGCATATTAAACTAATTGACAGAGCTAACCACGCTTGAAAAACTATGCTTAATGCTCCAGCAATAATTCACATTGGGGAAACATTGAGCAGCCAAACTGTGGTGCCTTGAACAGATAAGCTATACTTTAGCATTACATCATAGTGATACAGGAGGTAAACTATATGCGGGAGGCTGCGAGACATCATCTCATTTCTACATGTCAAGTACTATTGTTCTGCTGAGTGAGGGGCAACTCATTAGAATGATTCGTTAACCGGGAGGGAAGCCATAGCCAAGAAAGTTTTGCCCCACTTTCCAAGTTTCTGACTGGTTACAAGTTGGCCATGGCAGAAACAGGTCTACTGATCTGATCAAAAACCCGACCACATTTTCAATTACCTATTTTCTTTGTCTTTCCTGACCTGTATTTGTGTTGCAGAATCATTATTTGCATGATTGCAGTCACTCCCGATTTATCTCTTTGTCACATTGGCGCTTTCACATTTGACTTATTTATTGCGATCTACTGTCTGAAGTTTGAAATAAGGGTTTATTCCGAAACAACAGCAATCCCGCTAATATTATCGATCACGGTTTTGATCAGATTGAATGAAATTCCAGTTTTGTTTGCTTATGAACGTGAGATACTAATTAACCAAATGCAAGGTGGTGCCAGTTATGGACAGCGTATTATTCCTCTTTTGCAGGTCAAATATATGTCTGGTCTGGTTTTACCGTGCTTGGGTTATTTGGACTCCCGTTACTGTGATTGTCTTGTTTAATTCATTAACTTTCCAACGTATTGTCATGATGAATAAAACCTGCACTGGCTTCCTGAGTACAAAACTAGAATTCAAAGAGATTCAGAAACGGAGAACCGCAGGAAGTCCATCGTTTTGCTAATTGTGAAATACATGACATAATTATTTCAGAAATGAAATCTTTGTACAGCGTTATTAAGACTTTCATTTCGTATAAGTTAACGAAAATCCAAAAGAAAGTAACTGAAGTTCTGAAAAGTCTAACTGGCATCTATTATCTGGCAATAGAAACGAAAATTCTGCGCGGGACACAAGAGTTTTAGGTCATCAGCTGAGAGACAATCAATTGGGATTTGAGAACAATTATTTTTCTTCAGCTGTACATTTACACTATTTCAGAAACACAATTATAAATCTGCAGTTTTCGGATTCTGAGGTGTTTCCTAATTCTGTTGATGTACAACTTTAAAATGAAAGACAACATTGAAAAACGTTCAATGTCCTTATCGGTCACCTTGCCTTTTGCTGCTAGGAAAATTAGAGAATGAGAATGACTTTCAATGGAAATGATCTGAGCTGCAAGTATGAACACTGAATTCTTGGAAGGGGTTCATCCTATCAGTAAGATGGCTTGAGGAAGGACCATCAAAACGCCAACGCTTTTTGGGGAAACCACATTAAAATCAATATCCGCTGTGCAGATTTATTGGTTACATTTACTTTTTTTTTGATTGACTGTTGGGTTCATGTGTAACGAGCAAGTTAAAACTGCTTGGAATTTTAACGAACTTCCAAAAGTGAGTGTAAACGTTCGAAAAATTGAAGAGTGATAAATTCAGTAAGTGAAAGATAATAAGTGAATAAACATTTAAATTTCGCACATGTGAAGAGAACCAGTCAGCTTAGCCAATTTCTTTGAAATCCAAATGCTTTTTCCCTGTAAAATACTGCACAGAAAGTATCTCTAAAAGGCTAAGGTTTGAAGAATAGATGAGCCAATGTAGGATTTTTCAGACTTGTAAATTCAATGATTAATGTAATGCCATAAGTAGGCGATTGAATTGCACAAATTGTCTTTGCGCAACAGTTCAACCAACGCGTATCCACACGTTAAAAACAAATCCTAGCATGTTACCGTCATTGTCTGGACCATCATGTATTGCTCAAATTGCCCTAAAACGCATTGAAATTCAACAACGTGACTGCATCTGGAGTCACCTAGATTCCAGGCCAGGTAAGAATTGTGACTTCCTTTGCGAAAGGACTTTGGTGAAAATTTGCTTTTGTTCCTTCAGCAATGACCCTCAATGCAATATTTCCCTTGCTTTTCTTCTCATTGAGTATTAATTCCCCAATCAGAATTGGGCTGAAAGAGCTATACATCAAACCTTGATGTATCTACTGTGTAGCAATTTCTGGTTTCAAAATTCCAACTGAGATCATTAATCTTTGTGTTGGGTTCACACTCGTGCAAAACGAATTCCATGTTTATATCATTCAGGTCATAAAAACTGTTCTGATAAACATAGTTCAGAACTGTATACTGTTAGCAATTCCATTTAGAGTTCAGTAAGGATAGACCGAGGCAAGTACCGTACCACAGGCATTCGTTTGCTGAGAAATGGCGGCACGGTGGCACAGTGGTTAGCACTGCTGCCTCACAGCACCAGAGACCCGGGTTCAATTCCCGCCTCAGGCCACTGACTGTGTGGAGTTTGCACATTCTCCCCGCGTCTGCGTGGGTTTCCTTCGGGTGCTCCGGTTTCCTCCTACAGTCCAAAGATGTGCAGGTCAGGTCAATTGGCCATGCTAAATTGCCCGTAGTGTTAGGTAAGGGGTAAATGTAGGGGTATGGGTGGGTTGCGCTTCGGCGGGTCGGTGTGGACTTGTTGGGCCGAAGGGCCTGTTTCCACACTGTAAGTAATCTAATCTAAAAAAAAAATGTCGGCATAGGCATTTTGCATTATTTTCTATTGCTTTAGTTTCTATATTATCATCATCTGCATTGAAAACATTTATTCAAATGATTCGATAAAATGGACATCAAGCATGCCCTGACAATTCCAAACAGGCATCATATGTGGAATCATTCCCATTTATCCAAATGCTGTTATATCAATTTTCATTTTCTCTTGCTAGTTGTGCCATGGATCATGTATTAGTGGAGAGATGCTACTTTTGACGTTCAGTTTTTTAAGAAAATTTCGCTGCATTTGCTGACACCAAGTGGAACATATGCAGTGTCCTCCAGGGAAATATTGACACGTGTGCTGGTGAAAGGGATTTGTCGAAAAGTGCTTCCGTTGTGAATGGGTGAACGATGCAAATGACTCTGTAAAGTGATCATTTCAAGAGTAACGTCTGGAAGAGTGTTAGACTGACAATTTAGAAGTCTCAGGTTTCAGAACTGTGTTCATTCAGTTACAATAACCCAAACACGAAAGCACAAGTGGTGAACCTCCTCTGTTTTGGGATGTCACAAATGGTGTTAATTACTGTCGGGTCTGTGTCACAATTGAGTTCATGCACTACATTTAATCCCATCTCTCCCATTTTCTCTAATTCTGCTGTTCAATGTTTTCACCCTCAGATACATTTTAGTAACAAGCAGAGCCCACGAGAGACTTCAGACTCACATAAAAATGGGTACAGTCAGAGAGATACTGACTTCATCGATTGATAGATTTAGTCACAGCAGAAATGTCCCTTTGGCTCACCGAGTCTGCACGACATAACTACCAGTAAAAGTGCATCCTTCACAATTTCCTGCACTCGGTCCGTACCTTTAGTTGTTATGATGTATGAAGTGCTCAACCAGTTTTTCCAACGTTCTAATTTTCCACACACCACGATCTTCCCTGGCTTTGAATTCCAAATTTTCATCACCCGATGACAGAGAAAGTTTAGATTTTTTCAAATCCCATTGGAATCTCTTTTACCTTAACCGATAACTATGTCCTGTCATGATTGAGCCCTCAAACAAGGTAAACAACTCTACTGCATTCACCTTTTAATAACCATCCTAATTTTATATATCTCAATCAAGACCAACTCGGCCATCTCTTCTCCAAAAAAAACATTCTAAGCCTATCTAATCCTTTCTTTTCGCTCAAATTATCCATACCAGGGAACATCCTGATGAACCTCCTCGGTATTCGCTCGAGTGTTGACATCTATCTGATCGTGAGATGAACATAATTGCACAAACTATTCCACCTGTGGTTTCACCAACTCTCTGTGCGACTACAACATTTTCTCGATGTTCTTATCACTCTGTGCCAAGCCTGATAAAACCGAAGTGTCCAATATGCCTTGGTAACTATCCTGTTCACGTGTTTTGCCGACTTAAGAGACCTGTGAATAATTGTCCGAAGACCCCTCTGTTCCTCTCAGCTATCCAGTGTTTGGTTGTTCGTTACATACTCACTCAGCTTCTTTTTTCTTCCAAAGTGTATGGACTTGCAATTATCGGGATTGAATGCCTCCTGCCACTCATCTCCCCACTCTGGCCAACCCATCCAATTCTTTATACAGATTTATACAATCTTTTCTCGCAATTAACCACTCTAACCATCTTGACGCTCTGTGGAAATTTGCTTTGCATACCTCCCACATGTTCATCTGTATCATTTATGGATAAAACAACCAATAATGGCCCAGCACTGACACTTGTGATACACATTGGAAAACAGACTCCAGCCTCTAGGCCATTTTCTCATCCATCTCACCAGGTTTCCCTCAATGTCATGAGCTTTAACCTCCCTAATAAGTCTTCTGGTCGGACATTGTCAAACGCTTTGCCAAAATATATATAAACTTACGTCAATTGAACTTTCTTCATCCACAAAATTAATCACATTTCCAAAACATCCTCGCAAATGTGTTACGCATGACTTCCCTCTGACTTTATTCCTGATGAAGGGCTTTTGCCCGAAACGTCGATTTTGCCTGTCCTCGGATGCTGCCTGAACTGCTGTACTCTTCCAGCACCACTAATCCAGAATCTGGTTTCCAGCATCTGCAGTCATTGTTTTTACCTCGTTTTTTCCCTCTGACAGTCATGATGATTACCCGAATGAAGCTCTGCCTTTCAAACTGTATTTTAATGCACTCCATTAGAATTATCTCAAAATCTTTTATTACCACCGGCATGATATGCCAGTCTGCAATTTCTTGGTTCGTCTCTACCACTCCACTCAAAAGGTGAAAGCATAATATTCATGAAATACAATGCTGTCAGGAGAACTCCATCTTACTATTTGTGATCTCGACCAATTTTATCCTGCGTTGTTCAACATGAATGATGAACTGTATAGGTTACCAGATGTATGGTTTGGCACAGGAATATATGTAGCTACGTTAGTTTGTTCAAGAATTGGGGTTTATGAAGCAGTTGCCACCCAAACACAGTGAGATATGCAGTGCCGTAAATTAATCTAGGGCAGCAGCTGAAAAATGCCCTGAAAAAATTCTTTACCCCAGCAATCAATCAATAAATCAATCATATTTCCGAAATTAATGAATCACTCCACGTATGATCTCAGTTCTTTTCAAATTTGTAGCAAGGAATCAGCCTGCCCTTATGCTGAAAGATTGACTGTAGTGCTGGCTTATCCAGCTTTTCATATAGATTATTAATTACATTTCAATGTTTCTGTCTACTCGAGGGCAAGAGCAAAAATGTGACAGTCCACTGACTCAATCTTCTACTGAACTTTCTAAACAATACATTTGTTCATTAAAAAGTGTTCAGCAGCAGAGTGAACCGATCATTTTGTCTTTTTGTTAAAGAATCTGAGCTGTAAATTCTTAGGCCATGGGTCCTGGTCCCCGGGGATGGGGAAGTATTCAACGAAGAGCTCAGACGCTCGTTTTAAATTGCCCTGTCCTTACGTTCTCCTGTAATGACACACACTGTCCCTTCGTTATGCCCTCCCATTCACTCTCTCACCGAGACTCGAACCCTCACTCTTTCTTGCTCTCTCTCCCTTCTTCCAGCGACCTTCCTCCATTTCCTCACTCTTATTTTCTTTCTCCCCATCCATTTTACTTTCGCGGTCTCTGCTGCAGGAATTTCCAATCAACTATACACTTTCTGCTGTCCAAATTTAATCTCTTCTTCCAAATCTCTTGCTTTTCTGTCATTTTCGCTCACGCCACCTCTCTATTGCTCTCTACCTCCCACAAAACCCTCTTTGCTACTTTTGTCTTATTTCACCTTATCCACTCCTGCTTCTACTGGCACTTATGTTCCCGCTCTTGCCTAATTCTATCTCTGTCTGCTCCACTCCATCCTTCCCTGTGCCCCTCAGCAATACAGAGACATTCCTCACAGCATTTTGGATTTGCAATCACTTTCTGCCATCTTGTTTTCGTTTCTTCAGGGGACCAGACACTTTTCTGGAGAAGAGATGACTTTCTGTAATTCTCTCAAGATAGTTATTTCGCTCAAAGAGTCCTTCGGTGTTTGGCTTAATAGACAACCCGGTCCTGCAGTGGGGGTCGATTAATCCCCAGTCAAATCAATTCCCCAGTCTTCAGGAATTGAATCGCTCCCTGAAAACATCGATCAGTAGATGGAAATACGAGACAAGTAGACACAGTCAGAGATTTGTGGAGATGTACAACGCTGAAACAGTCCCCTTGGGCCAACTCTTCCATGTTGACCAGATATCCCAATCCAATCTGTTCCTTATTTCCAGCACTGTCCCATATCCCTCTAAACGCTTCCTAACATTGTACCCATCCAGGTGCCTTTTAAATGTTGCATTTGTACCACCCACCACCACTTTCTCTGGCAACTCATTTCAGCACTATCCTCTCCATTAAAAAGTTGCACCTCAGGTTCCATTTGTGTCTTTCCCCTCTCATCCTCAAACTATGCCCTCTAATTCTGTACTTGCCCACACCAAGCAAAAGACCTTGTTCATTTATCCTATCCATGCCACTCATGATTTTCTGGACCTTAAGAAGGTCATCTTTCAATCTCCAAAGCTCCAGGGAAAAGTGTTTCAGACTATTCAGCCACTCTCTAATCCACAAATCCTCCATCGCTGGCAATATCATTGTAAATACTTTTTTAATCCATCCAAGTTTCACAACGTTGTTCCGACTGAAGGAGACCAGAGTTGCACACAATTTTCCAAAAGTGGCCTACCCAACAGCCTGTACAGACACAATACGACCTCCCAAATCCGACACTCTATACTCTGTCTTTTAAAGGAAAGCATGCCAAGCGCCTTCTTCACTATCCTGTCTATGCGTGACTCTACTTTCAAGAAGCAATGAACCTGCTCCCCAAGAATTAATTGATCAACAACACTCCCAAATATCTTAACATCATTTCTCTGAGTCGCGCTATGATTTGCTTTACCAAAATGCAGGACATTGCATATATGTAAGTTAAACCCAATGTTTCACTCCTCACCCCATTGTTGTCCTCTGAGGTAACCTTTTTCTCTGTCCACTACACCTCCAATTTTGGTGTCATCTGCAAACTGACTAACTATACCTCAGATGTTAACATTCAAATCGTTTATGTAAATGACGAGAAGTTGTAGACTCAGTGCCAATGACTTTGGCACTCCACTGGCTACATGCCTCCAGTCTGAAAAGTAACCCTCCACCCCTATTATCTGCCTTCTACTTTCGAGCCGGTTCTGTATCCTAATGGTTAGTTCTCCCTGTATTACATGAGATCTAACCTTGCTTACCAGTTTCGCATGGAGATCCTTGTTGAGCACATCACTGAAGTCCACATGGATCTCGTCCACCACTCTGCCCCCGTCGACACTCTTTGTTACTTCTTCAAAAGATTCATTCAAGATCGTGAGAGATCACTTCCAATGCAAAAAGGCATGACGACTATCCATGATCAGTCTCTGCCTTTCCAAATACATATTGAATCCTATCCCTCAGGATTCCCTGTAAGAACTTGTACAACACTAACTTCAGTCTCACCGGTCTATAGTCCCCTTATTTTGCCTTGCCACCTTTCTTAAGTTGTGGTAACTCATTAGCCAATCTCCATTCTTCTGACACCTCTTCTGTGACTATTCATGATGGAAATGTCTCAACAAGCGGCCTAGCAATCACTTCCCTAGCTTTCCACTGAGTTCTTGTGCGCAGCTGATGAAGTCCTGGGAATTGACCCAGGAATGAGGTAACGAGAGTCCAGAGACACTATATTCCTGGCAGCTTAAAAGGAAAGGCACATAAATGTAGGGATTGCTGGATAACTGGAGAAGTTTTGATTCAGAAAAAGAGGGAAGCATATGTCAGGTACAGACATACAGATTGAGCGTTTCAATACATCCAGCAATGTCGACATTTTTCAATACATTTGCAACTAATTCTCTACATTGTATATCTACCATGTCCTTTTCCACAGTATACATTGATGTGCAATACTTGTTTAGTATGTCCCCCATCTCCTGCGTCTCCACACGGAGGCTGCATTGTTAATCTATAAGGGGCTCTACTCTGTCCTTAGTTTCCTTTCTGTCCTGATGTATTTATAAAAATCTTTTGGATTGTCCTTAACCCTGTTTGCCAAAGCAATCTCATGTCCCCTTTTCGCCTCCTAATTTCTCTCTGAAATGTACGGTTACTACATTTATGTTCTTCTAACGAGTCGCTCGATCTCTATGTCTGTGCCTGACATATGCTTCCCTCTTTTTCTGAATCAAAACCTCAATTTCTACCGTTATCCAGCAATTCCTACATTTATCTGCCTTTCCTTTTAAGCTTCCAGGAATATAATGTCTCTGGACTCTCGTTACCTCATTTCTGAAGGCTTCTCAATTTTCAGCTGTGCGTTTATCAGCGAATGTCTGCCCGCAATTAGATTTTGAAAGTATTTGCCTTATACCTAAAAAAGTTACCTTACTGCAATTTAGAACTTCAACTTTTTCTGGTCTACACTTTTCCATCACTATTCTAAAACTAGCAGGGTTATGGTTAGTGTCCTCAAAGTTCGCCCCACCCAGCAATGTCACCTCACTCACCTGCCCTGCCTTATATCCAAGAGTAGGTCAAGTTTTGCACCTTCTCTACTCGGTACATCCACATAATGAACAGAACATTTTCTTGTACAGACTTAACAAATTACTCTCCATTTAAACCCTTAACACTGCGACACTCCGACTTTATGTTCGGAAATTTAAAATCCTCGACCATGCACACTATTATTCTTACAGATAACTGAAATCTCCTTGCAAATTTGTTTCTCATTTTCACGCTGCCTATTAGGGGATCTATAATAAAATCCTAATAATGTGGTAATCCCTTTATTATTTCTCCCAAATACCTTTCTGTGATTTATCCACCGGAATATCCCCCCTCAGTACAGTTATAATGGTATCCCTTATTAAAAATTCGGCTGCACCTCATTTCTTGACCCCCTTCTATCTATCCTATAACATTTTTATCCTGGAACACCATGCTGGTTGTCCTGTCCCTCCCTGAGTCACGTTTATATAATTGCTATGATGTTCCTTTTTACTCCCTGAGTTATTTAGTCTTCCCTGTTAATCCTCTTGCATTGAAGTCAATGCAGCTTATATTTTTTCAGTCCTACATTGTTTTCTGTTTTATCCCTGCCTGCCGTGACTGTCTGAGTCGCACATTTTCCCAACTGCTCCAGTGTCAGATTGATGTCTTTTCTCACTGTCTCCCTCTGTCCCATTCCTCAGCATTACTAGTTTAAAGCCTCCACAGCAATTCTATTAAATCTCCTACCAGGAAATTTTAGTTTTCTTCCAATTCAGGTGCCATCCATCCTTCTGGAAGAGGACACTTTTCGCCCTGAAGCAATTCCTATGATCGAAAAATGTGAACCCTTCTACCAAGCACCCCCTCCTCAGCCACGGGTTTGTTTACTCGATCCACCTAGTCCTAACCTCACTATTTCGTAGCACCGAGTGTAATCCAGATTTGACTATCCTGAGGGCCTTCTTTATCAATTTCTGCAGAACCTTCTGTTGTGTCCCTTCATAACCTTATCCGTTTCCCTTCATTTGTCGTTGATTTCAATGCGTACACAGACCCTCTCCTGGACCCACTCACATTTGACAATATTCTGCACCCTCGCTTAGACACGCTTAATCCTGGCACCCGGAAGGAAACACGCCATTCTGAATGTTCTCTGCTGTCCTTAGAGACGTCTATCAATGCCTCTGACCAGACAGTCGCTATCACAATAGATTGCTTGGAACCCAGCGTACCCCTAATTACCCCTGTCGTGATACCAGAAACTTGGTTGTTCGTGCAACATTGCCCTGAGAGTCTATCATTCCCGTTATTTTCCAAAACAACATGCATGTTTGAAATGGCGATAGGTACAGCAGACCTCTGCACTATTTGCCTACCTGTCCTTGCTTTCCTGGAGTTAACCACTCTATCTAACTACATCTGCGCCTTTTCTCCATTCGCATAATTGTCATTAATCACACCTTGTAGCTCTTGTAAATTCTTCAGTGCCTCTAGCTATCGCTCCAAATGATCCATTCGATCTCACCGGATTCGGAACCAAAAGATTTCCTGCAGACATAATCCTCAGCAACATGTAAACTCTCCTTAAACTCCCACGTACGTCAAAAGAGCATACCACTCTCCTAAAGACCATTTTCGCTCAGTCGCAATCTACACACCTTGAAAATAGCACAGTTTTGTTGCTTTCAATATAAAAAAAACACTGCTGCAGCCTTACTGAATACTTATGGCCGGTATTTTTAAAATTTAACCAAGATACAGATCTCAGTAAAACATTAAATCAACAAGAACCCATTCTATTCACTATTGCATATTTACCACAATGCTACACTGAAAAACATTGCACTTACCTGTTCCTGTGCCGTGAGGTCTCCTATACAGGTTCCTCCAATCAGTTGCAAACTTTGCACTCCAATGTCCAGAGATATATGAATTCAACCAAAAGTAACTTTGCGGAGTCACTGTTGTACCAGTTAGCAGTGCAGGTGTATTTCTCTCTCTCATCCACTGACCATGTGCTGCCTTTTTTCTGTCCACTTCCCTTTTAAAAGTGTCGTTGTTCTTTTCTCCAAACTTTCAAAACAATGCAACAGCATATAAAACACTAATTGGAATGCAATGCGATCACTTCAAGCACCTAAAATACCTTACTACAGTAGAAGCTCTTTCAGTTTTTCGGTCATCCATCTTGGATTAACCAGAATGGAATGAGGTTTGAGAGAAGTCGATGAAGGTCTTCTTTTTCTTTTTTTTTGGAGGGGCTGCTGTGTTGCTGTGGTGCTCTGTGTAGTTTTATTCTGCAATCTAGTGCCATATTCTGATTCTGCAATATAGTGCCATGTTCTGATTTTGGCACTGACGCCAAGACGTTTCTCTCTAACAATTTGACAAAGCAGAGCTGTTGACGGAACCTTCAGGCATTTATTTCTTCACTTTCCGGTAGAAAGCGGCTGATTTCAAAGAAACTGGGACAGCAGATGTAGAAATTCATAAACAGTAGGTTCTCAATGCCAAAATTTCTAATCAATGCAAATTCCGTCATCGCCTGGAGTGGACCAAAAACACCCCAAAATATTTTTTTCTCAGGTTCTGGATAAATGAGAAACTATCAACAATAATACTATCAACAATGAAAGTCTAATACTTAATTGTCGAGGGATTATATCAACGTCTACCGTCTTCCCGTTTATTATCATATAGCAGTCAATCCTAGACTTTTTAGATTTACTCGTGAGACGTGGGCATCAGTAATATATTCATTATTTATTAGAGACAGAGGCAGAGAGACACGTAAAAAGAGGCAGAAACCGATATAAAGTTGGAAAGAAAATTTCTCAAATACTAGGGAAAAAGCGGGACAAAGAAAGGGAGAGAGATATGTAGAGAGAGATAGGCTTTGTGTGATGTGTCTTGTTGCTGACATCCTACATCGTGGTCCAGTAAACATTACCTTGAGTAGTTGCCCCACCACCACCACACCCCCCCCCCCCACCCCCCGCCACCACCACCACCACAACCATTTTAAGATTCTTAATTATTGCAGTCATGTCTGAACGCTTGGAAGCGCTGAGCAGTTTCACAGTGAGTGGTCGAGAGTGGAACATAACAGATGGATGGAAAACATTTCTCCAAGCAGCAAAAAGACCAGGACTGGGTCAGAGAGCCGTGGAGGGGGAGAAGGAAATCTCACATGTTAGGCTTATCTGAAGCCTAAGCAGTATTGTGTTCATTTCTGATGCAGAGCCCGTCCAGCATTTATCTCCCATGCCCAGGTGATGTAGGAAGGGAATGGGAATTCATGTGCTCCTTCCTGAGCCACTGCAGTCACGTACTGCAGGCACACACATAAAGCTGATGAAGGGCTTTTGACCAAGACGTCGATTTTCCTGATAATCGGATGCCGCCTGACCTGCTGTGTTTTTCCAGCACCACTCTAATCTAAACTCTGATTTCCAGCTTCTGCAGTCTTCACTTTTGCCGCACTAATAAACCGTCAGGGAGTGAATTCCAGGATTTTTGGCCTGGCTACAGTAGCCATTCCTGAAGAAGGGCTAATGCCCGAAACGTCGATTCTCCTGTTCCCTAGATGCTGCCTGACCTGCTGCGCTTTTCCAGCAACACATTTCCATCTCTGATCTCCAGCATCTGCAGACCTCACTTTCTCCTACAGTAAAGGATCGACTGGTATATTTCTAAATCAGAATGATGACGGTATTGGACGACAATTAGAAGGGAGTAGCTTTTCCATGTATGTGCCACGTTTGGCCTTCCAGATCACTAACGGTTTAGAAAGTATTGTCTATTATCCCTCTCGTTATACTTCCGAAGTATGGCAGCGGTGTATTTACTTTCAACACAAAACTGTGATTCGATGAAGATGGTTAATTTGGAGCATACAGACGTGAGCATATCATTGGCATTTCTGGAAATTGTCGACAAAACCAGTACAGTGCCTGTCGATCACAACCTGAAATTAGACCCACATCGTAGGACATGCGCAAATGCAGTGAACGGCTGTATTGAGGATTCGAAAACTGTGCAGAATGGCTTGTGGGGATGAGGACAATCAACATAGATGCAGACTGCAGAACTTACAGCGAGAATCACGCGTAGTGTCATATAGACTTTATTGTGTTATACCTGCAGTCTTTCACAATCCACTGAATGTCATTCTGGCAACAACTGAGAAACAATCAGCACTTATGGAGTTAACTCAATCTCAACAGCAAAATATCCTTGAAGTTTACACACTTCTCCAATTTTTTTGCCAACCTGTCGTTACAACTCGAAAGCAGAGACCAGAAAGTCATTGAAACCTGCAGTTAGCATCGGCAAAGTTAATATGAACTTCAGAGATTGAACTCTGAACTGTAAATTCAGTTGTTGTTCTAGCCACTGATAAGAAAACTCTATAATGATGTCAGAGGTCACATGACATCAGGTTATAGTCCAAAGTGGTTATTTGAAATCACAAGCTTTTGGATTTGTGCTCCCTCTTGTGAGTGCACAAGTTGAAAGGAAACGGGCTTGGAATCGTTTTTACACAGAAGATAGTGGGTGCCTAGAACACATTGAGGAATGGGTGGTGGAAACGAATACGATAGAAACTGTAAATAGGCGTTTAGACAGACACGCACATCGGCATAAAATAGAAGCGTACACATTTGCAGGCAGACGGGAGCAGTTTCGCATGGCAGCATGGTCGACATAGGCATGACGGGCAGCAGGGTATGTTTCTGTGCTGCACTGTATTATGATTTTTAGAGCAGTTCAGCCACGGAGTGAAACTGGATATGCTCGGACATTTTTTTTTTCTTTGGAGCAAAGAAGACTGCCAGGGACACAAGACCCTTCTATTTGGGAGCGTGCTCTTCCGCACATCGGCAGTATGAACCTCACACCCTGTGCTCAGAGTGGGAAAGAAAATTAAGATCCACACTAAGCTGGAGTAAAATATACCCTGCTTGTTGGCCGACCATTAAGAGTGAATTGTAATGTGTGCAGTTCAAAAACTGACGGCCAGTTTGAGCAGGCTTTCATCAGGTGGTGATTGAATTATTGACTGAGCAGAACGTACAGAAAGAATTTCCCTGTTACAAGTACCATATATCATTAGGAGCGGCATTTATCCTTCAGCAGTGCACCGAAACCTCAGCAGTGACCTTCCAATGGTGAAGTACTTCCCCAGTAATGCTCTTGGTCAGATCCGATCTGGATCACTGTGTGCAGTTTTCACCTCCTCACCGAAAGAAGGAACCTCTGGCAATTGTGCCAGTGCAACAGCGTTTGCCAGAGAGAAGTCTGGGAAGGCAGGACTGACGTATGAACGATTAGGTCGAGATGCACTGTAGTTTATTCAAATGTGTTGTTAACATACAGGAAGTTCAAATCCTAATAGGCATGAACAGATGGTAAGAACTGTGTTCCTGATGACTGGTGACTCCAGATTCATGGTATCGACATCTAAGGACGTGGGTTATGTTATTAAGCACCGAGATAAAGCGAAATATCTTAACACAAAGAATGGTCAGCCTGTGGAATTCTTTGTCTGAGAAAACGGTGAGGGATCCGTTATTGCATAATGGGAGGAAGGAATCAAAGGATTTGTGAATCTGAGGAATGAGTTGCAGTATCAACTATGGTCATATTGAATTTTGCCCCAGTCCATCAGGTTGGAATAGCCTCCACTTGTTCTTAGCTTTTATGCTTCTAACTCTCTGGAGAGAAGTATTGAGAGGTGCGAGATGACTGCTCTCCACTCACTACGACCACAGTTTGTCCAAATGAAGAGGCTACTCCAGTTTTGAACTGTGTGAAAAAGCCTGATGTCACCCTTTTTAAATACTCTTCCGGGAAGATTTTCCCATTGCGAAGGGGAGTCTTAGCACTGGTAAGGCCAGTATTCTGGGAACCAACGCCCGAGCGAGATAAGTGAAAAGGCCTGGAATCTCACAATAGATAACGGGTGTATGTCTAGTCGTCAAGGCATACAGAAGACTGTATAAAACTGATAAGTTAAAATGCACATAGTTCAATGCAGGAGGCCTCCCAGTTAAGGGAGATGAACCTAAGGCATGGTGCAGAACGTGGAATTGGGAAACACCCGATCTGGTTCCGTGGATTCACCGACATTTATGCGTTTCAACTCCTTCAGAACATCCTCTTATTGCAATATGAACCATTTTGAAGAAACTGGCAGTGATTTCCCTTTTTCTTTAGCTTCCATATCTGTCTGTGACATATTCGTTTTCTAACTCACCCTTCTCCTCTGCTTCCATACATAGGAGGGCCCTATTGTCACACTATTGTACTTATAGCTTCTCCTTGGCTTCTCTTTATTCCTGCCTAAGATATCGCATGTTCACTAATTGCCCTTCCGATTTCCTTCTCACTCTTCGAGGAATTCACAAATCTGCTTGTCTATACCCGATATGTGCTTCCTTCTTTAAAGGAGTTTCAATTTCTCTAAACATTCCGCATTCACGGGCGGCACGGTGGCACAGTGGTTAGCACTGCTGCCTCACAGCGCCAGAGACCCGGGTTCAATTCTCGCCTCAGGCGACTGACAGTGGGGAGTTTGCACGTTCTCCCCGTGTCTGCGTGGGTTTCCTCCGGGTGCTCCGGTTTCCTCCCACAGTCCAAAATATGTGCAGGTAAGGTGAATTGGCCATGCTAAATTGCCCGTAGTGTTAGGTAAGTGGTAAATGTAGGAGTATGGGTGGGTTGCGCTTCGGCGGGGTGGTGTGGACTTTTGGGCTGAAGGGCCTGTTTCCATACTGTAAGTAATCTAATCTAATCTAATCACCTACCAGCCAAGTTCTATATCGTAGTGGAGGGGAATTTAAAATTGGGAGTCAAGTATTATTGCCAGAGCGGCATGATTTGTAAGTTACAGGAGAGGAAAGTTTGCACAAAGACGGTGCATGCATGAAATGAGTTGGCACAGGAAGTGGTGGCAGCGGGAAAAACTACGAGTTTTAAACTGCATCTGAATAATTATTTGAATGAGAAAGATTTGGTGGTATATGAGGCAATTGCAGCCAAATGGGACGAGGTCAGATTGAATTCTCTGCTTGGTATGGATGAGTTGGCCATGTGTGACTCCATGACTCTGAAAACACTGACTTGTAACAGAAGTACTCCATGTTGCCTCAAAGCTCTAATGCAATTCCTTTCATCTTCGGGACAGAGCTGCACGAAGACGTCTGTGTGGATATCGCACTGAACAGCGATCAGTTGTGTCTGCATGGAATGATGGCGCATTCAATAACAGTCCTATCTCTGGTTGCGAGGGAGGGCGTCAGAGGGAGAGATGAAAACTGGCTGGATTATTGTTTTGCTATGCATTATTCTGTGCAGGGCACTCCTGCTCTGTTGATCACATTGTCATGTCTCTGCTGATGTTGGTGGGTAGGGAAAAAAGAGGCTGAATGTCCTGTGGTACACCAGACAATTGATGGCAAAACTAGTAATCAATGCCTTCAGCAGCTTGTTGATGCCATCTGATAGGAAGTGAATTCGCTGAAACCGGAAAAATCGCTGTTCTACTGGCAACTCAGCAGACCTGGATGGATCATCCTCTGAACGCGGGTAGATGGCCATTGTGCACAATGCCTCATCTGCTTTCGACATTGCCAATGACCGGAAAGTGTGTGCAAAGATTACAAATGTTAGAGGTTTGTCTGTCGGCAGCAAAAATCTCTTCAATGTGAATGTGCTGCAAAACTCTAATGGAAAGCATCGATTGTGTGTTCACCTCTCTGCCCGATCTTACTTTACTGCCGTTTCAAAGGCTTGGTTCCACGTGTTCAGGAAGCTCTGGTGCATTTTTGAAAACGTTGGAGCAGAAGGTATTTTTTGTTCTTGCTTAATAATCACCGAGTGGAAAGTGCACATACTCCACTTGAGGTACAGATTAACAACGGTCTCCGGGGTGAGAGGAAGGGCAAATGGGCAGCACCGTGATACAGTGGTTAGCACTGCTGCCTCACAGCGACAGAGACCGGGTTCAATTCCCGCCTCAGGCGACTGTCTGAGTGGAGGTTGCACATTCTGCGTAGGTTTCCTCCGGGTGCTCCAGTTTCCTCCCTCATGTCCAAAAATGTGCAGGTTAGATGAATTGGCCACGCTAAGTTGCCCGTAGTGTTATGTTAAGGGCTAAATGTAGGGGAATGGGTCTGGGCGGGTTGAGCTTCAGCGGATCGGTGTGGACTTGTTGGTCCAAAGGGCCTGTTTCCACACTGTAAGTAAATTAACCTAATCATTGTGTCACTGGTGCGTTCCCGTTGACATTTAAAAGTGACCTGACTCCTAATTTGTCCTTTCATTCTGTCAGAGACAGCGCTGTGTCAACTCCTATGCTGATCTGCAGCTAATGACAAAGGGCAAGGCTTGATCCGAGTCGCAGAGATTGTTATGAGAATCTAATTTAACTTCATCACGGAAGATTTTATCATATGAGTTTAATTGCATTTATGAGAACCATAAATGGATGTATTTCCAATCGTGGATCAATTGAACAGTTCGGATAATGCAGCATTTTTACTATCCCATTCTGGCTATTATTGGGGTCCCACGTAAGAACCTCAAGTCAGAAATAAATGTCGGAAAGCATGCTTTACTGAAAGGATAATCTTGTTATTTCCTGTCTCCTCGTGTTCTTGGGAGTGTCTGTGTACAACTATGAAATGTATTGATCAATGATAATTGTGTAATTGACCTCGTCATGTCCTCTTTCATGACCTATCTGCTCATTCTGTACTGGTAAGTCAAAGTCTTCAGATGTTAGATCAATAATCTGTACCTCAATGTGCTGTTGAAATTCTTATTGAAACTGATGAAACATGGTCTCCCAACTGAATAAGGTTTTTCGGTGTTATGCACAGAATTCTCCATGACATCATCTTCCCACTTAGACAGCGCCTACGGAAGATGACGTCAATCTCCCCATTTCAAATCGATTTCACATTCCCCTTGTTCAGACTTTTGAAAGCCAGGTCCATTGTCTGCAGTCTCCTGCACACAATCTTCTCGGTTTCCATTGATAATATCATCCTGCCAACTCAGTGCGTGTACTTGGCATAGATTGCACACAATCTTATCATTCCCACTGCGGCTCGTCTGAGCCCGGAGCTCCGATCATGACTGAATGAGTTCTGCCTCCAACCAGCTCCATGGGCATGCCAACTCCCGCTCTCCCTGAACTGACTGCTGTATGAAACGTCATCCATGTTTCTGCTAATACTACATTCAGCTGCTCCGAAGCTCTCTCCGCCAAATCTTATCAATGATAATTCACCTGAAACTGATAGATCACCCTTCGTCTCACATTTCATGCTGTTATAGCAGCGTGCCTGTAGTCACTGAAACATGGTTACCCAGCTGGATAAGAATTCTCATTGTTACACGGAATTCTCTATGACTTCTTTTTCGCATTTAGACAGTGTCTACAGAAATGCCATCAATCTCTCCATTTCAAATCGATTTCACATTCCCTTGTAAATGCTCATTTCATGCAATCTCGGTCTAATGAATGCTGTTGTGTCCGCTTCTCTTAAATGTTTTTCACATCGACATTCATTTCTATGGCTGCCCTTATTTGCAGTTCAATGTCTGATCGAAACTAATGACTTTGCTCAACAATTGATGCACTGGTGATATATTTGAACTAAGTTTGTCTCTGCTGTGGATGCGCTAATTCGTGGCCTGCAGCTATTGGCTGATTGACACCATCTCATTTTCAGACATGCTGCACATAAGTTTAATTTTGGAAGCGGAATCACTTTTAACAGACACCATTACTGTCCTTCTGCATATTTCTCCCTGTCTAACAATTTTGGCTATTTGCTTCCTCAGTAAACCATTCATGTCACTATGAATTCCCAGGTACGTGCTCGCTTTTCAAATCCTGCTGACCAAATCCTCTAAATGGAGACAATAGATGACATTTGTGAAGATACAGGCAAATTTCTGTCAGATATGGAAGGATGCCTTGGGATCTTGGACGGAGGTGAGGGGCAAGTATGCGGGCAGGTTTAGCATTTCCTGCAGTGGCGGGGAAGCTCCAGGGATTGCGGTGAGGGCTGGTGACAGCGGTGAAGGGCGTTTGGATCTGACAAGGGAGTCACGGAGAGACTCACAAATGTCATTTACCATATCTGTTACACCCAAAGTGGTCCCCTCTACATTGGATAGGCAAGACACCAAATTGCGGATCGTGTTAGGGAACATCTCTGGGACACTTATATCAGCCAACTCCACCGCCCTGTAGCTGAACACTTCAACTCTCCCTCCCACTGCACCATGGACATCAGGAACGTGACCTCCTCTCTTTACCCTTTGGCCATGTCCAGCATTCTCTTAGAAGTCCGTAATGCGTCTGCTTCCACCAACACTGCTGCCAACGCATTCCATGAAAACACAACTGTCTGTGTAAGGAACATTCCTCTGATGCCTCCTCTATACCTTTCTCCTAATATATCAAAACGATGACCCATCTTACCAGTCAATCCTGCCCTGGGGAAAAGTCTCTGGCTATTGTCTCTATGCATTCCTCTCATTATCTTGCATGCCTCTATCAGGTCACCTCGCTTCCTCCTTCTGTCCAGGGCAAGCCCTCCAGTCCAGTAGCATCCTGGTAAACCTTCTTTGTATCTTTCCAATAGTAGTGCGAACAGAACTGGATACAATATTCCAAGTGTGGTCTCACCAGGGACGTGAAGAGCTGGATCAAAACCTCGTGGCTCTTAAATTCGATCTCCCTATTAATGAAAGCCAGAACACCATATGCTTTCTTAACAACTGTATCCACTTGCGTGGCAACTTTGAGGGATCTATGTACTTGAAATCAAAATTCCGCTGTTCCTCCACACCGCCAGGAATCCTGTCTTCAATCCTATATTCAACATTCAAGTTAGACGTTTCAAAATATATCACTTTGCATTTATCTAGGATGAACTCTATCTGCCAATTCTCAGCCCAGTTCTGCATCCTGTCTCATCTTTAAACATTTCTGCCAGCGCCAAATATTATCCACCACCGACAACATCTTCCGTTCCACAACCCTCTCTGCCTCCTGTAAGGACATTCCCTTCAAACAGTCCTTAGTTTGTGCTACTGTCTCCACCGACACCCCTGAACCATCTGCACATTCACTTTCAATCAGAAAAGATAGAAAAGCTGCAGTATACCATCGCCCTCAAGTCCGTGCGGGGGTCAAACATTCTTTCCAGGTTTCACAGACCTTTATCTGCCTCTCTTCCAAACTAGATTACTGCTTCAGGTGCTCCCGTTGTGGTCTTCTCTACTGCAGAGAGACCTAATGTATAATTTGGAAACAGTTCACTAAGCATCACAGCTGGATACATATAAGTCAACCCGTCCCTCCCGTCAAGGTCCACTTCAATTCCACCAACCGCTTCTTTTGTGACATGACCATCGTCGGCCTCCTCCATCACCAAAACAAACTACATCACAAATTGAAGGAACGATACTTCATCATCTGCACGGAAAGCCTCATCCGGAGGACTCAAAGTTGCGTCGTCCGAATTCAAATAACGTTCCTCACATTCTATGACTACCTTCCCATCCTCTCCCCATCCCTTTCAATGCTCCCTGCCAAAAAGCGGGTTTATTCCTCCCATTGACCAACCAAATACCCCCTACTTGTCTTCACCTATCTCTACTTCACCACCTATACCCTATCATCCCCTTTATCTGCATTTCCTCTCCCCATGACGATCCTCAGTCCTGAACACGGATTACACAAGAAACATCGACTTCTCCACCTCTTGGCTTGCTGCGTTCTTCCAGCCTCCTGTCGACCTGTACTGGGAATTGTCTATAGTTATTGTGAATCATCGGCCTATAACATACAAGTTTAAAGGCAAATCCTCTTCTCAGCCGTTGCCTCTCTCTCTCTCTCTCTCTCTCTCTCTCTCTCTCTCTCTCTCTCTCTCACACACACACACACACACACACACACACACACAAACACACACGCACACTATACATACACCACACACACGAAACCAACAAAAGTGTTAAGCAATGCAAGAAAAATGGAAAAGCAAGCCAGAGTCTCTTTGCACAGCATCAGGCGAGATGGTTCTTGTTCTGCTGATAATACTACTTCTTGATTATACTTTTCGGGATGCTTTTACCGATTTGCAGAGGCACAGGGTGCTGGGTACATTCATAAAAGGTCTGCGTCTCAGGCATTAAAACTCGCAACTCAGAGATGAAGCTCTTGGGGAGATGAATTGATTTTCTTCATGATTAACATGGCACTTGCGGCAGAAAACGGATTCAGGTCCTTCGCTGCTGGAGAACTGATGGCGTCTGTGGGCCTGACGCAGCGTCCGAAATTGTTCAGATAAAACAAGAATGAATCACTTTACTGTTGTCAGCAGAAGTTCGTTGTGATCGATAACTGGATCACAGACAACTCAGGGATTTGTTGCCGGTAAAATCTCATTTCGTAAACAACTTCCTGTGTCTAATTCATCTGCAATCTACGGCTCAAACTTTGCAAGCGAGAAGGCATCCAAGCAATGTTTCCAGTGAGATTCATTTTACTTACTTGCAAAACACAGAATAAGCCTGTAGAAATAATGACTTTGAATACAGTTGTGCATCCTATATTATCACATTGATCCTTAGCCTGACTTTCCAATATCTTTTCCTTTCTTGTAGTTAACATCTTGACAATTATGATTCTCTCTCGTGGAAAATGCAAACTTTAGACATGTGTCACTCTCTACCTGATAACAATGTCAATATTCGATCTACTGGTAATTATCCTCGACTTAACATTAAGCGCGTTCCTATTGTTTTTTGGGAGCATTCTTTTATTCCTGAAGACTCTCCCATTGTGTAATATTCATGCTGCCCTGCTTTATACAGTCACAGACAGGTCTGTTTGGTTCACTGTCACTTTCACCTTCGATCAATTTGTGTTTATTTCTTGTCAGAATTTGAAAATGAAATTTTGTATGAAGGAATCAGCGGCTTTCGTTTTGTCTGCAGTGATCGTGGTGAGTTTCATAAAGAACATTTTCTGGGTTTTGATGTTTACAGACCAGTACACTCTTCAGAACTCTCCATGGTTTTGGGGTGTTCACAAGGGGCTAGGGATATCAGTGGCATGGACAGCATTATAGTTCGTGCAACATATTTTATCTCCATGTGTTCCTTTTATTTTGATTCTAATTCTCAACACTTTTACAATCAGATGCATCTTACTGACCAGCAGAGCCCGCAAGAGACCCCGGGCCATAACAGTGGGGAAAGTTCCAAAGACCCAGAGATGGAGAACAGAAGGAAATCAATAATTTTATTGTTTGTTATCTCAGGGAATTTTGTATTGTTAGGGACAATGTTGATGCTTTATTCTCTATGGGGTCGGATATATTTCTTTGCTTACAAATCTATATGAATGTCTGAAATTGTACTTGAAATAGGCTTCATGCTGCAGCTGCTCAGTTGCTTTCCAAACACTTGTTTTTATGCCGTGACCCAGACTAAGTTCAGAGTGCAGTTGAAGGAACTGCTGAACTATCCATTTAATCTTATCGTTAAATGCATTAGACAATGATAGCAATCACAGTATTTAGTCTTCCTGAAATCTGTGCTGTCTAATGTTGTGCCTCATTTTACCAGTGAATGAAGGAACTCTCACGTTCTACATCAATGGTGCAGATTCTATCATTCTGTTTTTAACTCTGTGTCAAGTGTTCACTTGTTCTCATGTTAAGTCATAACTCGTGAGGAGTCAGAGTGTGAAACAAGTGCTTGTTTCACATCCTGCGCTTGTCTCTCTGAATTCCAGCTCATTACTTATAGTTATTCATGAGATGCGTGCTTCATTACCCAATTTAATATTTTATGTTCACCACTAATTTTCCTTGAGAAAGTTTAAAAAAGGAATCACACAACACCTGGTATGCTCCAACAGGTTTGTTTCGATGCACTAGCTTTCGGAGCGTTGCTCCTTCATCAGGTAAAGCCTGATAAAGCCTGATGAAAGAGCAGCTCTCCGAAAGCTAGTGCTTCCATACAAACCTGTTGGATATACTTTGCTGTTGTGTGATTTTTAACTTTGTACAGCACATTCCAACACCAGCATCTCTAATTCATGATTTCTTTGAGATGGTGGCGATAAGCTGCCTTCCTGATGCATTGCAACCTGTGCGAGGAAAATACATGCACTAGTGCTGTGAGGAAAATTCATTTCAACCCATCACTGTGATAGAGCGATAAACGAGTCCTAACTTGGGAAGAATTATACTTTAGAATTTGCCATCAGTGTGCCACTCTATATACTGTGACTGTTATTCTAGTTTGCACATATAATGGCCAGAGAAAACGCTGCCAAACAGTCCTCCAGGAGTGACAGTAATGCATCTGTAGATGATAGACCTTGCTGTGCCTGTTGGAGGTGTTCGTGAGAGTCAATATTTAATATGGTCTACGGATTTTCAATCAAATGGGCTATCTGATCCCCGACAGACTTTAGCACCGTCAGTATTAATGTCACAGAGTTCTCAACCTCCGACTGGCTGATGGCACTCTTGGATTAATTTTGTAGTTCTTGGACACCTAGCAGTGAGTTTTCACAACGTGGATAATGATAATTTGGCATTCAGTGATGGAAACATAATTGAACGCCGAAAAGTTGAGTTTTTTTTGGTGATGTACTTTCTCTGAAGACATCCCTTCTTTACCATTATGGAGCGCAAACGTGAATGTTTTGCGGATCGTTTTGCACTTGCACATTGACTGGATCAGGAAAACATGTTTCTGTACAAAGCGTACTGATTCACCCCGGTCATGACTGCACGTGGGCAATGATGCAGTTCAAGTAAGGTTAATGTCACATACGTATCCACTTCCTCAATGACTGAGAGGTCCAGCAATGAGTGGACAGCTCCAAGGCCGAAATATTGTGCAGTCTAATTCAGTGAACATAGAACATAGAACCGTACAGCACAGAACAGGCCCTTCAGCCCACGATGTTGTGCGGACCATTGATCCTCATGTATCCACCCTCAAATTTCCGTGACCATATGCATGTCCAACAGTCTCTTAAATGTCCCCAATGACCTTGCTACCACAGCTGCTGTTGGCAACGCATTCCATGCTCTCACAACTCTCTTTGTAAAGAACCTGCCTCTGACATCCTCTCTATACTTTCCTCCAACCAGCTTAAAACTATGACCCCTCGCGTTAGCCATTTCTGCCCTGGGAATTAGTCTCTGGCTATCGACTCTATCTATGCCACTCATTAACTTGTGCACCTCAATTAGGTCCCCTCTCCTCCACCTTTTCTCCAGTGAAAAACGTCCGTGCTCAGTCCACCTCTCTTCATAAGGTAAGCCCTCCAGTCCAGGCAGCATCCTGGTAAACTTCCTCTGAACCTTCTCTAAAGTATCCACATCTTTCCTATAATAGGGCGACCAGAACTGGACACAGTATTCCAAGTGCGGTCTAACCAAAGTTTTATAGAGCTGCAACATGATCTCACGACTCTTAAACTCAATTCCCCTGTTAATGAAAACCAAAACACCATATGCTTTCTTAATAATCCTGTCTACTTGGGTGGCCATTTTTAGGGATCGATGCGCCTGCACACCAAGATCCCTCTGTTCCACCACACTGCCAAGAGTCCTATCCTTAATTCTGTATTCAGCTTTCAAATTCGACCTTCCAAAATGCATCACCTCGCATTTATCCAGGTTGAACTCTCAGCCCATCTCTGCATCCTGTCAATGTCCTGCTGCAGCCTGTAATAGCCGTCTATACTGTCAACGACACCTTCAACCTTTTTGTCGTCTGCAAACTTGCTGACCCATCCTTCAATCCCCTCATCCAAGTCATTAATAAAAATTACAAACAGTAGAGGCCCAAGGACAGAGCCCTGTGGAACACCACTCACCACTGCCTTCCAGGCAGAATATTTTCCTTCAACTATCACTCGCTGTCTTCTGTTTGCCAGCCAATTCTGTATCCAGACAGCTATGTTCCCCTGTATCCCATTCCTCCTGACCATCTGAATGAGCCGACCATAGGGAAACATATCAAATGCCTTGCTGAAGTCCATATACACCACATCCACAGCTCGACCCTCATCAACGTTTCTAGTCACATCCTCAAATAACTCGATAAGGTTTGTGAGGCATGCCTGCCCCTCACAAAGCCGTGTTGACTGCATTTAACCAAGCCATGCTCTTCCAGATGGTCAAAAATGCTATCCCTCAGAATCCTTTCGAACACTTTGCAAAGGACAGACGTGAGACTTACTGGTTTGTAATTGCCGGGGATTTCCCTATTTCCTTACTTGAAGAGAGGCATTTGTCTCTCTCCAGTCCTCAGGTACGACTCCAGTGGAGAGCGAGGATGCAAAGATCTTCGCAAGTGGCGAAGCAATTGGATTTCTCATTTCCCAAAGCAGCCGAGGACAAATCTGGTCCGGGCCTGGCGACTTTTCAATCTTAATGTTTGACAAAATTTTCAGCACATCAGCTTCCTCTATCTCTATCCATTCCAGCATGCACACCTGCTATTCAAATGTTTCATTCACTACAAAGTTCGTTTCATTCGTAAAGACCGAAGCAAAAAACTCATTTAGGGATTCTCCTACCTCCTCAGACTCCACGCACAAGATCCCTATGCTATCCCTGATTGGCCCTACTCTTTCTTTGACCATTCTCTTATTCCTCACATAAGTGTAAAATGTCTTTGTGTTCTCCCTAATCCGTTCTTCCAAGCCTTTCTCGTGCCTCCTCCTGGCTCTCCTCAGACCATTTTTGAGCTCCTTCCTCGCCTGCCTGCAATCCTCTAGAGCTGAGCTTTACCCTAGCTTCCTCCACCTTTTGTAAGCTACCTTCTTCCTTTTCACGAGAAGCTCCACCGTTCTTGTCATCCAAGGTTCCTTTATCTTAACCCTTATTGCCTGTCTCAGAGGGACATATTTATTCATCACTCGCAACAACTGTTCCTTAAACAGTCTCCACAGGTCTATAGTGCCTTTACCATGGAACAATTTTACCCAATCCATGCTCCCTCACCTTGACCTCCCTCCACCTATCGCATTTCCAAAGCCCCTCCCCCAAGTCCCTCCTCCCTACCTTTTATCTTAGCCTTCTGGACACACTTTCCTCATTCCCGAAGAAGGGCTTATGCCCGAAACGTCGATTCTCCTGTTCTTTGGATGCTGCCTGACCTGCTGCGCTTTTCCAGCAACACATTTTCAGCCCTACTCTTTCTTTGACCATTCTCTTATTCCTCACATAAGTGTAAAATGCCTTTGCGTTCTCCCTAATCTGTGCTGCCAAGCCTTTATTGTGCCCCCCTCCTGGCTCTTCTCAGACCATTTTGAAGCTCCTTCCTTGCCTGCCTGTAAACCTGTAGAGCTGAGCTTGATCCTAGCTTGACCTTACGTAAGTTACCTTTTTCCTTTTGACAAGAAGCTCTACCGCTCTCGTCTTCCAAGGTTCCTTTATCTTCTTGCCTGTCTCAGAGGGATATATTTATTCATCACTTGCAACAATTGTTCCTTAACCAGTCTCCATATGTCTATAGTGCCTTTACCATGGAACAATTGCACCCAGTCCATCCTTCCTAACTCATGCCTAATCGCATCAGTTTCCTCTTCCCCAATTAAATATCTTCCCATTTTGCCTAATCCTCTCCTTCTACATAGCTATGTAGAATGTGAGGCAGTTGCTCTCACCACAATATCTGATGCCTGCCCCGGCTCGTTTCCGAGCACCAAGTCTAAAATGGCATCTTCCCTCGTCGGCCTGTCAACGTACTGAGTTAGGAAACCCTCCTGAGCACAGCTTACAAAATATCTCCATTCAAAGCTTCTGCTCGAAGGAGGTTCCAATCAATATTGGGAAAATTAAAGTCACCTATTATAACAACCCTACTACGTCCACACTTTTCCAAAATCTGCCGACCTATGCTTTCTTCCATCTCCCTGCTGCTATTGGCGGGCCTGTAGTAAACCCCTAACGAGGTAACTGCTCCCTTGCAGTTCCTAATTTCCACCCATACTGACTCGATAGGCAGATCTTCCTCGACAATGGAAGCTTCTGTAGCTGTGATACCCTCTCTGATTAGTGGTGCTACACCCCTCCTCTTTTTCACCATTCCCTATTCTTTTTAAATGCTCTAAACCCTGGAACATCCAGCAACCATTCCTTCCCCTGAGAAACCCATGTCTCTGTTATGGCCACAACATTATAGCACCAGGTATTGATCCATGCTCTAAATTCCTCACTTTTATTACTGATACTCCTTGCATTATAACAAACACACTGTAACGGATCCCTTGGTTCCTTCCCAGGAAAATCCTTCCCACTAGCTGGTCTACCTCTTGCTATTGCCTCATTTGCATCAACTCTCACCTCCAGTATACAGCTCAGGTTCCCACCCACCCTGCCATACTAGTTTACTACTTCTTGAACTACTCGAGCAAACCTTCCATCCAGGACATTTGTCCCCTTCCAGTTCAGAAGCAACCCGTCCTTCTTGTACAGGTCCCACCTTCCCCAGAACGCATCCCAATTATCTACATAATACTGTGAACATTTTTTGGGATCTCTTTGTCTCTCTCTGTCCATCGGAATCAGAATGTCCTAAAAGTTTCCTGGGTAGTGTGTTCACGATATAAAGGTCTGCCTCATGTGGTTTTGCCACGGAAATCTCACAAATTCTTGCATTCCAACTATGCATAACGGGATGTGTCACTGTGGAGTCAATGTGGCGTTACCTCTTTGTTGAAACTCAGACACAGCGGTGCTATCACAGCATGAACTCTGACAGTGTGGCAATGCCTCAGCACTGACCTGATATGGCTCCCGCTCCATCAGGACTGAACCTGCTGTAGCACAACACCTCATCATTACTGACAGTCCAGTAGTGCACGAATCCCTCAACACTGTGATTCAGGCAGTACAGAAACCCTCCTGTACCTACTCTCTAGTAGTGAAGCTTGCCCACAGCAATGACCATCCAACTGTGTGGGGATCCCTCTGGACTAACCCTCTGACAGTGCAGGGCTCCCTCAACACTGATTTTCCATAAGTGTGGTGCTCCATGGACTCTGATCCTCCGACTGATCCCTCTGGACTAACCCTCTGACAGTGCAGGGCTCCCTCAACACTGATTTTCCATAAGTGTGGTGCTCCATGGACTCTGATCCTCCGACTGTGTGGCGTTCACCTTGGCTTGACCATCCGATAATGTGACGAACGTTCAAATCTCAGCGTCGAACAGTTCACTCACTTTCTACAGTGACACATTCAACTGCCATGTTCCCCCAATCGTGAAAGCAATGGTGACAAGGAGTGCCTCCTTGTGAACAGACTATCTGACAGTGTGGTGCTTCCTTCGAACTAACTTTCAGATTGTCAGCCCCAATTCTGGTGAAGTTCACCATTGCTCTGTGCTGGCATATTGAATGACGAAGTGCACTCATTAGTGACCATATTGGTGACCAAATGACTCCTTCTGCACAGACCAGCCGACATGGAGACGCTCCCTCAGCACTGACATATGCAGTGCTCCCTTCATTCTGGCCTATGTTATGCCACGGCTGAACTCTTTTGTGTACTTGCAAATTATTTATCAGAGATAAGATTTTCCAGCGTCGGAGAATATGTAATAACGTTTTGCTTGCAAGGTGGCAGAATTGACACATGAATAGAGATTGCATCAATTAGGACTACATTCACTCCAGTTTAGAAGACTGAGGGTGGGTCTCAGAAAAGCAGATAAACTTTTAACAGGGTATGACGTGAAAAACAGGAAGGCAGTTGTGAGCTTTTTAAATGTTTATTACATATGTTCTAACAATACGGAGGAAGTAGAAGATATTGTTGTAGAAATAATAAGGAAATCTGTGAGACAAGAAGGATTATTATTTGTTGATTGAAGGCTGGGAGAAAGACACAGTATGATGCCAGAAAGGAGAGGCATTCCTGAAATGTGTGTTGGTGAAGCGTTTGGAGCAGTACATGTTTCGTCCGATCAAGGAGGGTGAGGTACTGGCTCTAGTCCGAGAAAGTGAAGTAGATCAACTGGAGACAGTTGATCTACTTCACTTCAAAAGGAGAATATTTGGAAAAATAGCGATCGTAATATAATGCAGTGAGATCTCACTTTGGAAAAGGAAAAAACAAAGCTGTCAATGACTAATCTCCCAAATTGGAAAGGTCTTGGTATTTTGAGGTTATGCAGTTGAACTGGAGGACATTAATTGGACATGCATTTTGATGTATAAAACAGCGACTGAAAATAGACAAACTTCAAAAGGTAGATTCACAAGGTGCAAAGTGTGTACCGACTGATGAGAAATATATTCAGCTTATCCACAGCTAGAGCGTCCTGGATGACTAAAGATTTCTATGTTAAAATAACGGGAACAAATGAAGTAATTGATTCAAAGCAGATTGGGCCTCACAGCGCCAGAGACTCCGGTTCAATTCCCGACTCAGGCGACTGACTGTGTGGAGTTTGCACGTTCTCCCCGTGTCTGCGTGGGTTTCCTCCGGTTGCTCCGGTTTCCTCCCACAGTCCAAAGATGTGCAGGTCAGGTGAATTGGCCATGCTAAATTGCCCGTCGTGTTAGGTAAGGAGTAAATGTAGGGGTATGGGTGGGTTGCGCTTTGGCGGGGCGGTGTGGACTTGTTGGGCCGAAGGGCCTGTTTCCACACTGTAAGTAATCTAATCTAAAAAATAGTAGGATCAGCAGAAATCTCAAAGAGTATCTCAAATGCAAGAGAGAGACTGAGGGTTGAATAAGGATGGCTCCGACGAAGCATGGTTAAATAATGGCACGTCTGTGCTAAAATAAACAATGAAGTATTCATCAAACATATTAATAAGAATATATTTGTGAAGGATTGCGTGATAGCTATGAGGAACAGGCAGGGTAAACTGCTCACTGAAGCAAAGAGTATGGCAGAGTTCAGAAATGAATACATTGAACAAGTAAGAAGATGGCAACAACGGTCTATTTGAAAATACATGCGTTTAATAACTGAACATAAAAGTTATTGATAAAGAAGAGGTGCTGTAAAGGTTGACAGGATGCCAGGGACAGGAGCCTACAGATACAGGTGGGATGCATCCTGTATTGTTGAGAGAAGAAAGGGAAAAAAATGTTTAACTACTGCCAGAAAGTTTAAAGATCTTTCGGAGCACAGAAATGCCTCTATGGGGTTGGAGGATCGCCAGTGTGGCACCGTTGTTTCAGAAAGAAATAAGAGGTAACCCAATAAATTACAGGCCCGTCAGCTTTATGTCAATGGTTGAAAAAATAATGGAGGCGATAGTGCAGGTTAAGTTAAAAATAAACGGAGAGAAAAAAGTGGTTGGCACTGCTGCCTCACAGCGCCAGAGACCCGGGTTCAATTCCTGCCTCAGGCGACTGACTGTGTTGAGTGTGCACATTCTCCCCGTGTCTGAGTGGGTTTCCTCCCCCAGTCCAAAAATGTGCAGGTTAGGTGAATTGACCATGCTAAATTGCCCATAGTGTTAGGTGCAGGGGTAAATACAGGGGAATAGGCCTGGGTGGGTGGGTGCACACCTTGTGAATCGACATCTTGTTGGGCCAAAGGGCCTGTTTCCACACTGTAAGTAATCTAATCTAATCTAAGTTTAAAAAAAAAGTCAGTTTACACCACAGATAGTCAACATGGTTTTGTCAAGGGCATGTCAGGTCTGACATATTTGATTGAGGTCTTTTATGAGGTGACATAGGCATTGAATGAGCGTAGTGTTATGGATTTTGCATATTTAGACTTTCCTGAAGTATTTGGTGCGTTGCCAGATGAGGTTGGTTAGCAAATTAGAAATGATTAGAAACGATGGATTATTGGCCACACAGAGTCGATGTTGACTGACAGATAGTGAAAAAAGGGGTAGGTATAGATGATATTCCTCAAATTGGAGAAAATTTAATTGTGGTACTCCACAGAGATTGGTGCTGTGACCCTTGCTTCCTACAATTTAAACAAATGATTTGCAGACGGGTGTTGAAGGCAAACTTCGAAGTTTGCAAACCACACTAAATGAGGGGAGAAGTCATTTGTGAGAATGACACTGACACACATTGGCAACTTAAACAAATGATCAGACATCTGTCAGATAAAAATAAATGCAGGGAAATGTGGGGCAATGCATTTGACGGAAACGTTAAAGAGACAATACAGTCGCAATGATATAAATTTTGAATGTGATGCAGGACCAGGGGGACGTCAGGTTTCACAAATAGTTTTCTTTGACTGTGGCCGGGTGCACGAAAATAGTTGTTATGACCTTTTAATGATTAGTGCATTCTGTACCCTTGCTGTTTGGAAAATATTAATTTGTCTCTCAACACACACGACGAACAACTTACCCTGATTTCTACTAGTACCTCTGCTGACGAACGAGAAAGACAATGGCAGCCAGTACATTAAGGAGGTCTGAGATGGTGCTCATAAAGATAAGGTTGCTGGCTGCATGCTCAAGGAGTCTCTTCGGTTGCATAGACTCCTGATGAGACGTGGGACTGAAATTCAAGTCCAGAATTCAGATGTTTGATTCCCAACTCAGCCAAAGATCATCACTGACATGTGCCACGACATGTATAAACAGCTTGATGGAAGTTTTGCACAATCCTATTCATGATGGGTACGATCACTGATCTGATCCTCTCGCACGTTATTGGTGGAGACTATACTTGCCGTAGCTGTGTGATGATTAACTACGGAGTCATCTGTTCATTTACATAAAATGCTCCGGTGCTCCTGCTCAAGGAGTGAATGGACGGGGATCAGCAGAAGTTCCAAAAGCATTGATTTAGCTGGCCGTGTCGCTCGTGATAACAGGCTAAATCAATGCTGCTGAAGGTAAGGGCATCTGGGTGACGGTGGGAGACAAGGATATCTTCCAATTGGAAAGTCGAGCACGGAGAAAGGCGGTGAAACTAAACCACTGTGGCAACTTGCGAGGTGCGAGAGAAACAATGTTCACATTTCGAGTTCCCTTTCTAAGAAATCTTGAACATGGACCAGTACAGACTGGAAACATGAAATCTGCTTCCCTCTCTCCGTCTCTATCTGCAGATGCTGCCAATTCTGTGGATCCTCTATATCAGCACCTGCTTCAGATTTCATGTGCCAAAATAGTATTCAGTTTGTCGAGGAACACAAGGGATGGGCTGAAGTGCAGATGGTTGGAATGCCGAAAGGATAAGTCAATTCAGCCTTCTCAACTCGTAATGCTTTCCACAAAAGTATGCCTGCAAGATGTAATCTTCATTATTTCTCCTGTCGGATATCCCTGCTGTTTACTCGTCCCTCTGTGCAATCCCTTGCTGTCTGCAAGGCACTTCTGGGTATCCCTACTCTATCGGATCTGGAAACCTCCTCTTGACCATGCCTTCATAGAACACAGAATATAGAATATTGCAGCGCTATACAGGCCTTTCGGCCCTCGACTTTGCATCACCCTATGAAACAAATGTGAAGCCCATCTGTCCGGCCATATTCCATTCTCGTCCATATGCTTATCCAAAGACCATTTAAATACCCTTAAATGTAGCGAGACCACCACTGTTGCGGACACTGTGGGCCCAAACCCATACGACACTTGGAGTAAAGAAACTACCTCTGATATCTGTCCTCTATCTAGCACCCATCAAGTTAAAGCTTTGTCCATTCATAGTAGCCATCAGTATCCGAGGAAAAAGGCTGTTACTAGCCAAAAGAACTAACCCTCTGATAATCTTGTATGTCTCAATTAAGTCACCGGTCAGCCATCTTCGCTCTGATGAAATATTTTCAAGCCCTTCAGTCTTTCCTCTTAAGAACTTCCCTCCATACCAGACAACATTCTAGTAAATCTCCTTTAACCCCTTTCCAAAGTTTACACATCGTTCCAACAACGTGATGACCAAAACTGTACACAGTACTGCAAGTGCGGCTGCACCAGAGATTAATACAGCTTCAGCAGTGAAATCCATTCCGAATCTTTCCCATTCATCTATGGTAGCCTAATTTTCCTCCACTTGGATATATCCTTGTAAAGTTTTCCTATCCATGCATTTGTCGAAATACCTTTTAAATGTTGTTATTGCACCTGCCTCGACCAATTCCATTGGCAACTAATTCCATATGCGTATCATGCTCTGTGTAAAAAAAAATGTCTATCATGTTCCCTTATATTCATTCCGTTCTTAATATAAACTGATGCTTTCTAGTCCTCGATTCTCCAACTTTGGGGAAAAAATAATGATTTTCTTTACCCTGACAATGCCTCTCATGATCGTATACACTTCTATAAGTCTCCCACGCTCGAAAGATAAATGTCTTAGCTTCTCTCACCTCGCCCTTTGAAATCAGATTCTGGCAACTTTATTGTCAATTTCTTCTGCAATCTTTCCAGTTTACTAACATGCTTCGTGTAGCATGGTGACCAAAACTGAACACAATCATCCAAGTGTAGCGTCACCAAGTCCGGTGCAACTCCAGTACGTCTTCCCAATGTCGATGTTCAATGATCTGACTGATGAAGGCCAGTGTGCTAAAAGCCTGCATAACGTCCCTGTCTACTTGTGACTCAACTTTTCGAAAACCGTGCAGCTGTATTCCAAGTTCCCTCTGCTCCGTGTCACTCGTTATGGCCCTGCCATTTACCATTAGCTCCTATCTTGAATTGACTTTGCAAAATGAATAACATCACACTTAACTACATTAAATATCATTTGCTATCTATCGTCCAATTTTCCCAGATGATCAACGTCCTGCTGCAACTTCTCATAATCTTCCTCACTGTCCAATTTACCTCCACTTTTCTTGTCATCGGCTAGTTTACTAGCCATGCCTTGTACATTCTCATCCAAATCACTGATACAGATTACAAACGGCAATAGGCACAGCACCGACCCCTGAGGAGCCAGTATTACCCTCAATTTCCTGCTATCAAACCAAATGAGTATCCAATTTGACAGCTACCCCTGGATTCCATACCATCCATGTGTCCAGTGCAGCCTATCATACCGAGCATTACCATATAGAAATCCATATAGAATATGACTACTGCCCTGCCCTCTTCAACCTTTCTGGTTACTTTCTCAACGAAATCTACATAATTTGTGAGGCATGATCTCGACGCATAAAGTCATACTGACTACTTGTCATCAAACAGTGTCGTTCCAAATGCATGTAGAATTTCCCCTCAGAATCATCTCAAGTATCTTGCCTATCACAAATGTCTGGCATATTGGTCAAGTGTTCCCAGGGTTGTTTCCCCAACGTTTTTTGAATGAGGGCATAAAATTCACGACATTCACGATCATACAGTTTTTATGGACCTCATCAGTCACTAACGAAGCAAAAATATCATCACGTTTCACCACCTTATCATCTCCATCCTCTTGCAGTGTTTTCGCATTTATCTGATTAGGAGTAGGAAATTTACTCAACTTCATACATTCTAATACGTTCAGCACCTCCTCTACTGGGAATATGGATGTGTGCAAGATATCAGCATTAATTTCTCCAAGTTCCCAAGTCGTCAGGCCTTTCTGAACAGTAACCATAAAGGATAAATATTCATTAAGGACTTCGCCAATCCTTAGATTCCACGTGTGACCATCCACTTTGCTCCTAGAGTGTACTATTCTCTCACTAGTTATCCCTTTCCCCTTAATATACTTAAAGTAGCTCTTCAGATTCACCATAATCTTCACAGTGAAAGCTACCTCGTGACCGTTATTCGCCCTCCTGGTGTCCTTCTTCAATGAACGTCTGTATTCCTTGTATACCACTGGGGATTCCCTTTCTGCCAGCTGCCGGTAGGTAAGCCAAGCCACCTTCTTTTTTATGATCAAAGCAGTTTTAGCCTTTTCCAAGTAGGGCCCTCTATATACTGCTTGATGAGACTTTCCTGAATGCACTTAAGAAATTCCACCCTATTTAAGCCTCGAACGCTCTGGCATTCTGAGTCGAGATTAAAAAGTAAAATTCTCCTCAAGACAAATTTATTGCTCCTGGACGTCTCTCCAATCTCCCTGAATAATTGCTCCTCTAATCCCCGTTAACTATTGCAGACTCATTGTGCAACTCCAAAAATGTTGCAATCCCTCTCGTATTTAGCAGCTCCACGCACAAAGCCTCAGTAGATGGTCCTTCAACCACTTCATCTCTGATTACTGATGCGATACTCACCTTAATCAAATATTCAACGCATCTTTCTCTTTCATTGGCCTTATCTGTCAGCTCTGTTCCGCTGAAATAGATGCAATTTAATCCAACCAGTACTCCTGTCAGCTGCACCATTTTTTAGACAAATATTCATCGGCCATAAACTGTTGTTCGTACCCTCACGAGCAAGTGGTACTGGAAGCAATTAGAAGATTACTATTGTCGAGATTCTGGCTTTTAAAATGTTTCCTCGTAATCCATTATCACATCGTGGGAACCTCATCATTATTTCTGCCTGTGTCTTTTGTCTATCTGTGTCTACCAGTCAAACTGCACAATTGCTTCTGGTTACTCACTTTCCCCCTGGAGAACGTTCTGCAGCTGCTCCAATTTTCCTGCGTTGATGTGAATATAACTCACTGTATTGTTGAGAGAAATGACTATTCTGTAGTCATTTCTTAAAGAGTGTATTGTCGTGGCACACAGCAACAGAGGACGTCCTTCGACCTATTATGTTTATATTCTCACATGTTTTCCACATCGCCCAAGAGTCATTCTCTGCAGGGAAAGCTATCTCTTCAAACCTACCCAATTTCATCGCCTAAGAACCGTTAATGTTCCAATAATAAGTTGACCAAAGAGTTTGATGTGGTGTATATTTACTTAAGTAAGGAGTTTGATAAGATAGGTTATTGCACAAAATATGGAAGGATGGGTTTGAGGGTTGTTTAGCTGTTGGATCAGAAATTGGCTAACTGGTGGCTGATGGGAAATATTCAACTGGAGTTCAGCTATTGTTCATGTACCGCACGGATCTGTTTTGGGGCCACTGCTATTTGTCATTTTTATAAATTACCTGGAAGAGAGCGTAGAAGAATGGGTCAGTGAATTTACGGTGTGTGCTAAAGGATATTGCACGTTACAAAGTGACATAGATAAGCCACAGAGCTGGCTGAGAATTGGTAAAAGGAGTTAAATGTGCAAAAGTGTGAGGTGACTAATTTTGGAAGGAGCAACAGAAATAAAGATTACTGGACGAATGGTAAGAGTCTGCGTAATGCAGATGCACAAAGAGATCTCGGTATTCATGTGCATCAGTCCTTGAAAGTTGCCACTTAAATTGATAGGATTGTCAAGAAGGCAGATGGTGTGTTAACATTTATTGGGAGAGGGATTGAGTTTTGTGGCTGTACTGGTCGCACTTGGGGTCTGGTCTGGTCGCACTTGGGGTAGTGCATAATGATCTGGTCACCTCATTATAGGAAAGATGCAGACGCTTTGGAAAGGTTGAGATATTGGAGGAGATTTACTTGGATGTTACATGGTTTGGAGGGGAGTTTTTTTGAGGAAACGCTGAGGTACTTGAGGCGGTTTTGTTGGAGAGAAGGTTGAGAGGTGACTTAATTAAGACAATTAAGACAATAAGAGGTTCAGATCAGGTGGAGAGTGAGAACATTTTTCGTCGGATGGTGATGGCTAGCCTGAGGCGATGTAGCTTTAAGTTGATAGGTAATAGATATCGGAAAGATATCTGAGGTGGTTTCTTCAGAGAGTAGTCATGGCGTGGAACGCCCTGGCAGAACCATAGTAGATTCGTCAACTTAAAGGGCATATCAATGTCACTGGATTAAAATATTGATGAAAATGGAATTTTGCAAGAAGAATGGCTTCAGATGAGCGCGACATGGCGGTGCAACATCGCCGGCGAAAGGCTTGTACTGCGTTGTAATCGTTTGTGCTTAATGTTCTATGTTCTATTTTCTTTGTACTAAGGCCATTTCTCATTCTTCTGAACTCCAAAGAATACCAGCATAAGCTACTCAAGCTCTCCTCATTGAGATGGTCCCTCCATACCAGATATCAGCCTAATAAGAAACTTCATCTGGATTCCCTCAAATGCCAACATATCTTTCATCGAGGTTTCGATTCTAGAATTCTTCCTGCATGGGTGTTGACTCATTTGTTCCACCAATTCACACCAAATATGTAGCAAAACTAAACTATTCCAACTTGACTAAGTTTGGTCCATATTTCTTCAAAGAAATCCCATTCAGGTACTCTTCCCAATGTTCGTAAGCTTGCATTAAAATGCGAGCAGTGTGAGTGATGCAGCCCTTTGGCCTATTGTAAGAACGCATCTCTTATTTTAATTAATTTCTGAGATGGGGATAAAGCAAGCTTTATTGACCCATTCTTCATTGAAGAGAAGGTGTTCTGAGTAAACTGCATCCTATTGGAAACACGGTCAGAATAGTTTGTTGCACAAGGCTCTACTGGCGATCTGGAGCTTAATAATTTCAAACTAACGAATGTAACAGTTAAGACAGATGTGCTGAGACCATGGCTTAATATATTGGACGATGATGTGATAGCCATTACTGAAACATAGTTGACAGAAGGGCAATACCGGCAGCTGAACATTTCAATTTTGGTTCAGACATGACAGAGAGCGAAGTAAAAGTGGTGAATGTATGGCATAATCGATAAAGGAGACATAGACTGTGGTAAGTAAGAGAGGATCTCTAACAGGTCTCCTCCAGTAAGATCACATGAGTAGAGAAAAGAGACATGGAGTGTACAATTTCTAGGATGGGGATGGACTCCTGCCTTCTGAATTGCCAGCAGGTGGTAGAGGAACAGATGTACATTGGATCATTGAGAGATGTGAAAAGAACAGAGTGCTGTCCTGGGTGATTTTAGCTTTCACAATATTGACTGGAACTCCCTTCGTGCCACAAACATTGACGGGCCGAATTTGATTGGTACATCAGAGGGTTTCTTGATTGTTTTGAAGTTGAAGGCGTGTACTGAACCTTAAAGAGAGTGTGAATGTTGCTTTGCACTGAGAGCTGAAAAACAACAGTGACACAACTAGCAGGTAGTCGCAGGGTGTACTGGAATTCTGAAAATATTTAACGCATTAGTGTAAAACAGATGCCTTGAGATTTGCTTGCTATTTTGAACATAACTCGCATTTAACACATCAGTTCAAATTATGCCTAGAGATACTAAAACACAATCGATATTGAATTTGCTGTTTTTGCCAACTTCGAAGCAATGACATGATCTGATGTTAGGGCAATAAAAAAACAGGCGTTTCGAAAGCTCGACAGGGAGTAAACTGCCATCTGGACAGCCTGTCATTCAAAACACCATCTGTCAAAGGTACCTGTATTACATGAAACATCTAAAAACAAAGACAGAAGACGACCAGGGAGATCCATAGCCGAAGGAAGAAGAACACCCGAGATGACAGCTGTGCGTGTTTTTGAAATTATTTAGATGCAATTCTAAGATGGGTTTTTAATGGAGCATCATATTATCATGCAGTTGGACGCAGATAACAAATATTTAAGAGAAAGGAGTCTTAGATTTGTAAAGAATGCAGGTTAATGTTCACTTTTAGACGTAAAGATAAAATGACATTTTTCTTAAGTAAGTTGAACTTGGGAGTACTTTGTCACTCATACTTTAAGTCATTGCTAGGCCTGGCAAGCTTTTCTGGGTCTTTTTTGTAATTAACAGAAGGGTTCTCAACCGTGATGCAGGAGGTAGATAAATCAACACACTCACCCGCTGTGCATGCGAGATATTTGCACGTGACATGAAGATTTTTCACTCCTGCGCTATTCAGAATCATCATCACTTTGAAATTCACTATCACTTGTTATATCAATATGTTTTTCAGCAGTTCTCAAGTTCTCCCATCCATTTCGATGCGAGTAACGTCCCTCATCCATGAGACCATTCTTGTGAAGAGTTTCTGCCACCTCTCTTACTGCTTTCACATTTTCCTCTAATGTCAGGTGACCAAAAATGGGAAAGAAATCACGAGAGTTCGAATTGTTTTACGTATTAAGTTTCACATAAATTATTTGCATTTATGTTCAATGCCTTTTCATTTAAATTCAAGAACACGATATTTGACAGAGGGAAAGTTATGAGAGTTTTTGAACTGGAAGCAATAATGAAGGCAGAATATCGACAGAGAGTGCGGATAAGAAACAGGAAGAGATAATCGCGGTGGGGACATAGATTCTAGACACTAGGTGATGTGGTTCATTCTTTGGAAGTCTGTGGATTATGAGCAGATTTGTAGCTCAAAATATTTTGGATACACTTGATAATAATATTTGGGATCCCCGAACCTCTACTTGCAATGAACTGTTGACAGCTGAAGAGAAATCAAACGTCTTATTGAATTTATATTTAATTCTGAAGTTGATTCACTCAAGGACTTGGAAACAGAAGCAGGGTTTGTTTGATCTGAATAGAGACTGACAGAATCCAAATAACAGGAATAATTCAGAGTCAGGAACACAATGTGTCTGTCGAGGAAGATACATACATTTATAACATTTGCATCCGATTCTGTATTTTCCGAAGTAAATGTCTTACATTCATTTTTGCAAATCTATCAGCTCTTAAATCCAGTAAGAAGTATGTGAATAAAGTCAGTCTTGTTTTATTCCCTTCTTAGTTCTCTTTTCCTTTGTTTCATGTCATCTCCAATCGAGTCGTGAGTTCATGGAATGCCCTGCCAGTCGCTGTGGTGGCCTCTCCCTCTTTATGGGCATTTAAACGGGCATTGGATAGGCATATGGAGGATAGTGGGCTAGTGTAGGTTAGGTGGGCTTGGATTGGCGCAACATCGAGGGCCAAAGGGCCTGTACTGCGCCGTATTTTTCTATGTTCTATGTTCTATGATTCTATCTCCAAACCGACACTTCACTCCAATGTCCATTAGTTTATTTGATTTGATCAAATCGAATACTGTTCAAATACCAATGTTTGGGGAATATTGCAGAACAGTGGTCTCACTTCAGTCGTCATTGCATTCAGTTTTAATGTCATAGCCATACTTTTACTTATTCTTCAATGAATGGGCTGCCGTTTTCCAAACAAGTATTTTTATTGTGGAGATTAATTCGGCAACAACACATACATAATGTTGAATTAAAGAGCTGAAATAATTTGCCCAGGAACGAATTTACGACATAATATCTGCACTGCTTGTTCCCCATAAATGATTTTAAAGTTACAAATTATTCTCTTCATTTATGATTTCGGATACTATCCTCGGTGTACCATTGGTATTAAATCGGCTGGCACATATATCCAAGATTAATCAAGAAGAAAATTTTGCAACTGTCCTATAATCCGCCATTACACCCATATTGCAGTGTCTTGAATGTTCATAGGACCGTGAAACTGTTTGTCACGCAGACAGGTATTTTGGCCCATTGTGCATGCACCAACTCTGCAATGCATATCATTACCTTTCCCAATATTTACTTTGTTGTCCTCATATCCTTGACAACTGTTTGTATCAACATCATGAACAAAGCCCTCTTAAATACTTCAAGTGGACATTGCTCCAAGCATTCCAAGCAGTGTATGCCAAATCCAAACTTCTCAGATTTTTGTTTATTTTCTTTCGTGTCACCCTTGCCTTTTTTTTTAATATTTTGTGGTTATCATTAATCATTCTGCCCTGCCATACTGCCTTTCCTTGTCTATGCTCATACATCGCACGCAGGCAAGGAAAATGTTCTACATTATTGTGATCTAAAAGTACAGTATCAGTTGGAGTTAACTGAACATAATGTGTTCAGTGATTGTGTATATTGTCAGTCTACATAGATCATAATTGTCTCACGGGCAGGTTTCACTATTCTCTTTAAAAGGAGCTCATTTCAATGTTTAATCCCAAAGTAACAGCGGAGCATCACGTCCAACGTTAGGAAGAGTGCAAGCCACAGAGAGAGAAGAGATCAGCTACTGTGACCAATCAATTGAAATGTTCCAACAAATGATGAGTATCTAACAGCAATTAAGTTGAATATTATAAGAATGGAAAGGAGTTTACACTTGTGCATTTACTTTCTTCCTCTAGATTTGACATCATTGCTGATGTGGGTCAAAGCTGTATTGATTTTTATTCAAGCGGATTACTATCCCATCATTGCAATTATTGGTTTTCCTAGTAAGTTATTTTTATTGTTATTCAATTTCGAAACAGCATTGAACTGCAATTTTTTTGTTAATTTCGGGCAGATAGACACAATTACCTTCACTTTCAATGACCAAATCCGCTCTTTGTTCATCAAATCCAGCCTCATCACTCAATGACGCCTAACAAGCAGCCTGACTGTTATATATTCTTCAAGACTCTCTATATAGCTGGGTTGATGCTTGTTGTTGTGTAGTGGCCAGGACAAATCTTACCAATTAGTAACTCCAGAACATCACCAACAGGCATCCACCTTAGTCCAGCTGCTGAATAAACCACCTGATATGTCTTTATTAACCAGACTCCACTTTTACTGAAAAACGTGGAGAAAATTTCAGCAGTTGTTAAAGCATATCTGCTTCACTAGTAAATGTACGGGTAGTAAATCTGGCTTGATTAATAGGAATGGCCTGAATGTGATACCATGCACGCAACATCATGGCTTGATTGTCTCTTAACAGCGTTCTCAAATGCCAACTATTTCAAGATACTTAGACACGTTGGAACTCTGCTGGCCTTTATCTTTACATTTACATTTACTTGTGCAATAGTGAGACTATAAATGATGCCCATTTCTCTTTTCATTTCAAACATTCCTTCTCATTATTTCAATCCAGTTATGCATTAATTTCCATACTGAAAGTACACCTCGTTTTAATTCTCATAAATGTGGATATTGCCTTTTTGAATGCTAAGACGCAGAAAACAGGTATGAATTGTATTGTTGGACATCTTTTATAATTCATTCACGGCGTGAGGCGTCGCTGGCAAGGCAGCACCTATTGCCCATCCCTAATTGCACAGAGAGCACTTAAGAGTCAAACACATTGCTGCGGTCTGGAGTCACATGTCGGCCAGACCAGGTAAGAATAGCAGTTTTCTACGCTGAAGGACTTTTTTAAAAATTCTATGGAGAAAGCAACTGTGAGGTGCACATGCTTCAGAGGTAATACTGGTGAATTCAGGAAAATAAATGAAATGTTGGAGTTAAGAAGCGTAGGCTCTGTTGACCAACATTTAACTGGGGTGGGGAAATTAGTCAACTCTCATATTCAAAAGTTAGTGAACACGTTTGGGCGATTGCCTTGAGGTTGCTTTGCGAGAAAATGGACACATCCTGTGAGGAAGGGGGTTAAATGATACAACTTTGGGCTAGTAATGGAGAGTTTAGGCACATTGTAATTGTAATTGCTAAATGACCAACACAGAGATCTGAGATGTTCAAAAAGGCAAGCTCTGAAAAGAAGTAAGATGATCGTCTTTGCCAAGTGCACTGCAGTTTATCCAAGAACACTGGAATAACCCGCATCGACTTTCAGAGGCGAGTTGCTTCTCGATCTGACTCAGTTGTTCTGTCTCTTTCTCTCACACAGACATCAATTTACAGTAATGTAGAATAAAGCAGATGTGACTGTGTAAATTTAATGAAGATGTATCACGCACGGAGAATGCCCTCACATTAAACTCAAAGACATTTCATTGTGGTGCTCAAGCAGGGGTGATGTCTGTCTGGACTGAATCCCCGGACTTGAATATTGGGAATAGGGAAAATAAAATAACTATCGTTTTATGTATTTTGCTAGGAATATTTTAGAAGTTTTATAAGTTCTGAAAATTTTATAAGACCCGGGATAACTGGAAACAGAAAAAAAGGCTTTGATTTGTGAATAATGTATATTCTAGTCGCTTGTGACCAGGCCACGATTATTTCCACTCCTATCACGACACAACTCTCCTATTATTTATGTTGTTTTGCTCAATATTTACACAGTCAGAAAGAGAGCCCACTTTCCTTTAGGCTGTATGCAGCATCTAAAAATTGATATCGAGATTTTTCCTTCTTTGGTTTGAGAACTGTCAATGTGTTAAACATCTTCCCAAAAGCCACGAGGGCAGAGTCATTCGATATGTTTTGAGACAGTCACAAATGGATTTATGACATCGAGGAGTGAGTGAAAATATGAAGATCGGGAGACAATCAGATCAGGCATTGATTTCATTCTTTGATGCAGCACGTTTGCAGTGTTGATTTTTTGTCTAATCCACCTCTGATAGATACCTTTCAGAGTTTTAATTTTATTGAAAGCGACATTGCTTCTGTTCACAAATTTCATAATTATGGACTGGTCATTTCCTGATTCGGGATGTTGCTTGGAAGATTATCTGGAACATTGCATTTCCAATATTTTGTTTGATTGGCTGCACTGATTAAATTAAACAAAAAATAAAGTGCCGGAGAGATGAAACCCCGTTCCAATCAGAAGAAAACACTGCTTCGAAGTTCGTTTTGAAAGAAACAAACGTGTGCTTAAAAAAACGGAAATGGATCCAAAACTGCATGGGAATGAGAAGTACTGGAGTTTTTAAAAGACTGGAGATAATTGGAAACTATTATTCGTTATGTACATCAATGGCAAAGTAATAGGCAGAAAATTCCAACCTCCATTTATCTTCAAGAAACTGGTAAAGAATACTTCAAGAAAGCAACACTTTCACACTCTGCGTTATTAATCGTAATAAATTGACTTGTGCTTGTTCTTGGGTGATCAGGTAGGTGTGAATGTTCTAAAACTTATCTTCTCATTAATGGGCATCTGTCCGTTGGGTAGAAAACTGAGCCTTTTTTTATTTTGTTTCACAACATTTCTAATAACTCAGATATTCTCAATTGTTCTGTGAAGTTCAAAACTCTGACGAACGCACTGCAAACAGTGAGACTTTTTAAAATCTTACTAGATCCTCAATCCACTGGAAATGTGCTCTAGTTGATGAATTTTTTTTGCATTTGTCGCAGTTATTGTAGTAAGGATCTTCGGCCTAATATTTAAGTATTGTAGGTTGTCTCCAGATGTCAGTTTTTACCTGTTGGATATGGTAGTGGCTGATCTATTGTTCATTATTCTCGATGTGATATTGAGGTACATTCCGATTGTTTATCAGAAACAGGTTTACTTCCTGTTCTCCATTGCTGTGTGCAATATCCACGCTGAAATGTTTTCCGCAACCACTGACTGCCCTGTCTGGTTTACTGTCACCTTCGCCTTCAAGCAGTTTGATGCCAATTGTTTTCACCTTCCATTGATCAGCAGTAGAGCCTGCAGGAGGCATTGAACTCCCAGAAATGGAGAAAATTGAATAGATCAAGAGATGCCGATTTGAAGGAAATACATTAGTTTATTATTTGTTACCTCAACCAATTTCATTCTCTTATGGTCAATGATCATCGGTTTTTGTGTATTTGGAGAGGTATATATACTTTTGGATTTTGGTTTTTTTGTTGACATGTTGGAACTGGGCTTCATGCGAAAGCTTCTAAGTTACTGCACAAACATTAATTGCGCAGACTACGTTCAGAAAGCAGTTGAAGACGACTCTCATTTATCCATTTACTAATAAATCGATCAAATAAATAAACTGAACTATCAGTCAAAGATGTATTCACTTCAAATGAATTTCCAGAAAGGACATGAGTTTGTCAGTATGGTTAGTGAGTCATGTCAATGTAGGCTTTTTACAACAAGGATCAAGTGGACGCAATGCAATGTTTCTTTCCCTTCACAGGGCCGGGCAGATTTTGACCTGATGACCCAAAGGGGTCATTAGAAAGAGCGCTCATAGAAGCTTGAACTAAAACTAGTAGAGCGATGGAAACCTCTGCAAGAAATCAGAGGACGGGAAATCGAGGATGAGGGCAAGGGTAAGAAAGCTTAATGACATAATGAAGAGTTACATGTTCAGACCTGTTCACAGGATGAAAAGTTGGCACGGGTTAATCTGCTATGAAAAGATTTAAAAAGCCTCTGCGGTTTGATTTTACATGCCAGATTCGTCGCATTTTTAATTAATAAAGGCATCAATGTTATAAAAATGACGAATTTTGATTCTGATCGCATTGAATCTGTTTCGTTAAAGCTCAGCGATCCAAAGATTCGAAAATAGTATGTGTTTATCAGAGTAAGCAAAAAAAAAAAACACTGGAAGACGTTATCATTCAAAATGACTTTAAACGGAAATTGCAAAAATCAAGAAGAGGAATTCCTACTGTTTGTGTGTGATGGTTATCATGAGCAATGTTGGGGAATTTAGTGCCGGGAGTATCAATTCTCCTGCTTCTCCGACGCTGCCCGAACTGCTATGCGATTCGAACACCACACGCCCAACTCTAATCTCCAGTATCTGCAGTCCTCAGTTTCGGCTTCTGGAGGAATTTGCAATCGTGGGAATGGAGGTTCGGGCAGTTGAATGTTCTGGCTGCAGAATGTGTGACGTGAGGAACACAACGAGTGTCCTTGCTGGCTTGACCTGCGGGAAGCGCACCCAACTCCAGCTCCTTGAAAACAGCATTAGGGCACTGGAGTTGGAGTTGAATGAACATCGGATCATTTGGGAGGCTGAGGGTGTGATTGAGAGGAGACACAGGGAGGTAGTCCCACCTTAGGTACAAGTATAACGTAGATGGAGTCCAGTCAGCAGATGGAAAGGGAACTGGTAGACAGTGCAAGGATGCTCTGTGACCGTTCCGCAAAATAACAAGGATCCGGTTTTGGATATTGTTGGCAGTAACAGCAGCTAATGAAGTAAAAATACCCTATACAGACACTGAGCAAAACTAACGTCAGTAACAAAATACCGTGCAAGGACTGTAACAAACAATACATTGGACAAACACGCAGAAGACTAGCCACCAGGATACATGAACACCAACTAGCCACAAAAATACGTGACCCTCTCTCACTAGTATCCTCACATATGGATGAGGAGGGACACCACTTCGACTGGGACAATACATCCATCCTAGGACAAGCCAAACAAAGACATGCACGAGAATTCCTAGAAGAATGGCATTCCAACCAGAACTCTCTCAACAAACACATCGAGTTAGACCCCATCTACCACCCCGAGAAAAGGCACAGGCAGTGACATCACCAAAGGAAATAACATCACCAAAGGAAATGACACCACCAACCCAAAGAAACCCAAACATATCAATATAAAACAGGAAGTTTCAGCAATACTTTGCATAAAGTACACTGAAGATGTTACCGAGGAAGGTAATGAAACATGTGGAAATGAACCTTTCAGCTCAGCAAGCTCAGCATCCAAAACTTCAAACTGAGCTACAAATCTTCCAAAAATTCGCTAGTGCATACAATGTGCTGGCAGTCAATGCAAGCAATCAATCCATGTAACTTCTTATAAATTTCTACTTTTGAAATAGGACCAGTCTGACTCAATATTGGAATGCAGAGTCAGACCTCACACTTGTCAACTGTTCTTTTGTAAAAGCGTAAGTTACCTCGAGAAAGTGAGATGAAAGAAGTTCTAGGATTTCCATATTAATGAACCGAAACTTGCAAACCATTCTAAAAGATGACAGACTTAATAGCAACTGAGGTTAGTTCAATAGATCGTAGCAGTTGCAGGCATAACACAGTGATCTTTTGCTATCGATTCTTTGCCTTATGATCCTGATCTACAATTGTCTGATGGAGGAGCAGCGCTCAGAAAGGTGCCACTTCGAAGTAAACCACTTGGACTATAAACTGGTGTTGTGTGATTTTTACATTTGTTCACACAAGTCCAACAACAGCGCCCCTACATTACTGTATGAGTTACCATATTGCTTCAAAATATTGAAATAAGGCACTGACCAGAGACTGTGCCAATTAATGACAACTCTAGAACTACAGTTTGAATTAGATGTACGAATGATGTTTTTCTGTGAAAAGAAATGTGAAAACATCTGTGAGACTATTAGATTATGTTTTCTGTCCAAATAAAAAAAACATCAGTGCATGTGATAAACGTCATTCAGTTGCCGTGAAGCGCTTACAATAATGAAAGCACATGCAAAATGAAGTTTTAACAGGAAGCAGGGAATGCTGGAAGCGTGAATTGTTGACCCAAGTCCAGTTACGTCAAGGATCAGCACGGCACGACTTTAACGTCATGGTTGTTATGAATTTTCTTCCTAACAAAGGGAAATGAGCAGTGTGTTTGTCACACATGTTTAGGAGATCAGTAGTCTTTGTGGCTTGGATGTTGAGAACATGCCTGGTGGACAGAGATATAAATGAAACAAATCAGAATTGTATGAGCGATGACCAGTAAACCAGAAAACCGCATGTGGATAGGTAGAATGTGTTGCGAGAATGCGATTGTCTAAAGGCATAATTGATATGTTGAAGATAGAGTTCAAGTCATCTTCATCTACCTGGAGTTAGTTGTAGGAGAATATAAAATGTATTGTTCTTCATTCATGGGTTGAGGTTGTCACTGTCTGGGCCAGCATTTATCACACATCGCCAATTACCCAAAAGGTACTTGCGGTTCCAAAGTTCAGGAAATTGAAGTTACACAATGGATAAACTCTGGTTTATTAAATCGGGGCAATGGCGATTTTTTTTGGTTGTATATTGTCGCTAAAAGGAATAATCAAAATACATTTGCAACCCCACTTTGTTTTTTAATGCATAAACTTGGACAACAAGAGAATCGCGAGGGTGATTGCAAGGATCACTAAAGGGTAAACGAGATAATTTGATCTTGGAAGTAAAGGATATGGATAAGACCCAAAATGAGTAATTTGCATACACCGAGGAGATGAATATGGAGAATGCTGAGAGTTGTTTGGAGCATGATAATATGCTCGAAAGAAGTGGTATTGTGTCTTATGAAGAACATTAAGGTGGATACGTCACCAGGGTCTGATAGTATCTAACCAATGTTATTGAGAAAGGCAGAGCCGAGATTGTTGTGGACTTTGCCAAGATCTTTGTATCCACATTAGCTATTGGAAGACACCTGGATAACTCGTGAGTAGGTAAAGTTTTTCCGCTATTCAAGAAGGGCAATAGCGATAATCTAGTAACTTTAGACTTATGAGTCTCACATTAGTGGTTGGGAAGCTATTGGAGAGAATTCTTAGGAATATGATTTGCATGTAGTTAGAATAGCATCACATAATTAGAAACAGTAAGCCCGGCCTTGTCTGGTGTAGGTCATGCCTCACTAAATTGTTTCACAGTTTCAAGGAAGTGATGAACGTGATCAATGAGGATAGTTCACTGGATGGTGTCTACATTGATTTCGAAAAACAATGTCCTTCGTGATAGGGTCATCCAGAAGAATGAGATGCATGGGATTCACGATGAATCTGCCTCGTGGATTCAGAATTGGCTTGCCCAGAGAGGGCAGAGGGTAGAAGTGGAAGGGCTTTTTTCAGACTGAAGGTCTATGACTCGTGGTGTTCTGCAGACGCCCCTACGACGGCCTTTGCAGTTTGTGATACATAAATTACTTGGAGGAAAATGTAAATTGATGTGTTAGTAAGTTTGCAGACGATACGAAGTTTGGTGGAATTGAGGGTAGTGTGGAACGTTGTGGAAGGATATAGCGGGATGTTTATGAGTTCCAGGTATGGGTGGAGAAATGGCAGATGGAGGCTAATCCGTCTAACTGTGGGGTGTTGCACTTTGAGAGATCAAATTTGAGGAAAATTTGTTCAATACATTTGTTCGAAGTTGTAATGTCTGAAACTCGAGGGTATGCATTTCATGCGAGAGAGGAAAAGTTCGACAGAGATCAGAGGGGCAAGGTTTGGACAGAGAGTGGCAGGCGTGTGGAACTCCCTATCAAGAGTGATGGTGGAGGTGGATAAGAGGGGGACATTTAAGAGACTTTTAGATAAGCACATGAATATGCATGAAATTGATGTGTGTACACAAAGGGCAGGGAGAGGTGATTAGTTCAATTTGGTTTCATGTTCGATACTACATCATGGGCGAAAGACCCTTTTCTGCGCCGCAGTTTTATGTTTTATTTTGTATATTCTAACAATGACAATATATGAACCATACCTGAGTAGGAGCGATGCTGAGACTGATTGATGCCCGTTAGAAGTTTAGATGCTGGTACAGAAGGCAGCAAGACTAAATAATTATGGGTACTGGAATTCTCAAACAAAAACAAGAATTCGTGGAAAGCGACACCAGGTCTGGAGGCACCAGTGAAGACAAATCAGAGTTAAAATCTTGGTTTCAGTGACCCGTCTTCGGAACTGATGATAGCTCGAAAATGAATGTTTTTGAAACAGAATATGGGGGAGAGGAGGTAGAGGGAGAGAGTAAACTTCAAATGGAGAGAAAGAAAATTAGAAATAAATATTTGGATGGACAAATGAGAGGATATAAGTCAGTCAGTGGGAGTGAATAACTGCAAATGGCAACTATTAGTTGCTTCCAATGTGTAATGTGTTGGAGCAGTCTATGTGGTGACAAGGCCAGGTGTGCGGGAATTATGGAAAACCGTAAACGTATTGAACTTGATATTATGTGCAGCCCTGCTCTTTCAGCGTGTCCTGAACTTTGCTGGAACAGTGCTGTAAAGGCTTTGCAGAGATATCCGGCAGAGAGCACGGTGGTTGTTTTGAATTGGCAAGCAGCTAGAATCTCAGAGTCATTATTGTTGGACAGCATATCAAATTTCTCAAAGTCATCACCCAGTCTGCTCTTTGTCTCCCGAATGTACAGGAGACTGGTGCAGGTGAAGCGTTCCTTCATCAAGACGTTGTCTCTGCGAACTTGGATGGCGAGGAGGCAGGAAGTAAACAGTTACACTTCCTCCAATTGCATAGGAAGCTGCTGCGATGTGGCAGGTAAGTGGAGGGAGTAAAGAAGAAATCGACAAAGATGACCAATAGGCAATGGTCTTTGTGGATATGTGGGAAAGGAGGGGAAGGGAATCTGTACCTAGTTGTGGCATCCCGTCGGAGGTGACGGACATGGAGCATAATGATGCCATGCATGTGGATGCTGGTGGGATTTTAGTTGAACATGCAGGTAACTTTATCTCTGTTGTGGGTGTGAAGAAAGAGCGTACGGTATGAAGTGTGGGAGATGGATCACATGCCATTGAGGACCCTGAGAAATACGATACTGGGTAATCCTCGATTGAGGAACGAAGTGTACATTTCAGAAGTCCCTTTATCGAAGTTTGCATAATCAGAACAGATGTGGCAGAGGCAGAGGAACTGGTAGAATGGAATGGAGTCCTTCTAGGAAATAGGATGTGAGAATTTTGTGTTAAGGTAACTGTGGGGGTCAGTGGGTTTGTCGAGTATGTTGGTGGCCAACCTATACCCAGAAATGGAAACAAAGATAGCGTAGGTAAAAAATAAGAATTCAGAGATAGATTTGTTGACCGTGAGCAGGGTAGAGCTCACGTTTGTCCTAAATAAAATGAGCAGTATTAGAAGAGATGTCTTTCAGCGAAAAGACATTCTCGACCAGACAGTTGAGACCTTTTGCAGAAAGAAGTGAACAACCCTGACACCACTCTGATAGGGGATGCGCGTGAAAGGAATTGCGCGGCCCTGACAAGTAGAAAGCGGCTGTACACCCCTCCCCCCACCCCCAAAACACACACACACACATACACACACGCACACAGATACTGGGAATTGGATAAACTGATTTAAAGTGACAGAGAACTGACGAATGTGTGTGGGAAGGGTCTGAAAAGGGGGAAAATGTCACGTCGATGAAGAACGAATTGAGTTCTATCGGGCAAGAACGGTCAGAAACAACAGATATACCTGAGGTAGCCCTATTTGTGGATTATGGGACGGAGATAAGAGCGGGCTGATAATGGTTGAGATGCAGTACAGGGGAATCACCGGACGAAATGAGGCTCGTGATAACTGGGGACACAATGGCATGGCGTTCCATTGATGTTAGTCGTTATCCATGGAGAGATAGGAGGACATGTCCATAGCTGGCGCTCAGATTCTGTAATATTGAAGTCAGTAGGCCAGACAACAGCAGCTTCACCAGTGGCAGTATGCATAATTACAAAGTCAGCATTGTATCTGAGAGCACTCGTTTTCACATTAAGATGGATAGAAAGCTTTCAGACACTCAGCAAACAATAGACGTGGGGAGTCACTCTGTAGCTGAAGGATTCAATCATTTGTCGATTGTCATTGGCCAAAATACATCAGACAGAAGTATCCACGAAGGTAGACAAATTGATCCTGTTGCACGGGGGCAAATGATATAGCTGCCTGAAACTCAGCATTCAAGACACACAGACACCAACTTGCCCCAGTGAATGCAGAGATACGAAAAGCTTCGGAGACCCGATAAAGGACGACCAGAAATGTTCGTTGACCAAAGTGGGAGATTCTAAAGATGAAACAAATCAAGAGCGTACATATGTCAGAGGGCTGTTACCAGAAGTAGAATATGGGTGTTTAATAAACTGTCAGGAGGATTTTTGATCGCAGAGGTTAGCCACAGATACTGAAAGGCCAATTGTTATCAAGAAATACCTCCCATTGCTACTTTGGTCGCGATTTACTTGATATTCCACTTTGAACGTCTTGGTTTTTTTTTTCATCTATTGCTCCAGCCAAACAACAACTTACCTGACTATATTTGTTAAATGACTGTGATTAACGTGAGTAATGCAATTGTTTGATTCCCCAAAGGTTTAATGCATGCATAAATATAGATTCACTTCCATGCCTTGGATGTGGCTAATCTGAGTATTTCAGCAATACCGAAGTCCTTCACTGTCACACAAAATGAGTAAGCCTGCAATTCTACTGGTAAAAGAGATTTACTACCCATTACTTGCACTGGTTGCTCTTCCCGGTGAGTCAATTTATTTTTAAAACTGTTTTTCCTAATTAACTACTTCCAAAATATTTTACACCCACTGGAGCAGGCAGTGTTTCCCGGTCCAGCATCAGGGTCACCAGTATTGTACTCCTTTGTACCGCTTTCATCTATTTGCTTGGTTATTCACATTTTGAGTCAAGCGACCAATTTGTTCCATGTCAACGTTTCATAGCAAATGATTTTGAGAAGTAGTTGAACCACTGGTCAGAGCAGGGATCCCCTGTGTCTTTCCCCTCTCCAATAAGTATACCATTTTGGATACTGCTGGTTGGGATAGCCTACCAGGGGAAAACCATAGTTGTCAGGTCTCTGGCACTGAGCCTGGCACTGTGGCTCATAAGGGAAGATGGGAGAATAGAAAAGCGCTATTGATAATGGACTCCATAGTTAGGCGGATTGACAGGAAATGTTGTGGTCAGAAACGGGACTCCCGGAAGGTATGTTGCCTCCGCAATGCCAGGGTCTAGGATGTCGCTGATTGTGTTAACAAGATTCTTAAGGGGGAGGGTGAACAGCCAGAAATCGTGATACACATTGGCATGATTGATATAGCCAGGAAAGAGGTTGAGGATGTGAAAAGTGACTACAGAGAGTTAGGTTGGCAGCTGAAGAGCAGGACAAGTAGAGTTGTGATCTCAGATTTGCTACCGGTGCCCGAGATAGTGAGGTGAAGAACAGTCAGCAAATGTAGCTTAACATGTGTCTTTGAAGCTCGTGCAAGAGGAAGGGCTTCAGAAACTATTGCGATACCTTCTGGGGAAGGTGGGACCTTTACAAGAAGGACGGGTCGCACCTGAACTGGAGGAGCACAAATGTCCTGAGTGCGAGATTTGCTCGTGTGATCCAGGAGGGTTTAAACTAGTTTGGCGGGTTGTTGGGATCAGAGCCACATATCTGAGAGGGGACAGTTGCAGATGGGGCAGTAACATGATGTATTAAATCTATCGGGACTGTTTCTCACGCGATGAAACAAAGGAACCGGTTAAAGTGGGTCTGCTTTAATGCAAGGAGTGTCTGAAATAAGAGTGATGTACACAGTACATGGATCTGTACTTGTGGCTACGATTTTGTGACCATAACTGAGACATGGGTTTAACAGGGGCAGGAATGGTTGCTTGATGTTCCAGGATTTAGAACTTTTCCAAAAGTAGGGAGGGTGGAAAAAAAGAGAGGGTGCAGCATTGCTAATCAGAGAGTGCATCACAGCTGCAGAAACGTAGGTTGTTGAGGAAAGTTTGTCTACTGAGTCAGTATGGGTGGAAGTTAGGAACAGAAAGGGAACAGCCACCGCATTGGGAGTTTTCTACAGACCACCTAATTGCAGTAGAGAACTTGAAGAACTCATAGGCGGGCAGATTTTGGAAAAATGCAGATGTAGCACGGTTATTGTTATGGGCGATTTCCACTTTCCCAAAATCGATTGGAACCTCCGAATTGCAGATGGATTGGGGGCCGTATTTGTCAGGTGTGTTCAGGATGGTTTCCTTACTCAGTATGTGGACAGACTGACGAGAGGAGAGGCCATTTTGGATTTGGTGCTCGGCAATGACCCAGGACAGGTGTGAGATCTCACGGTGGGAGAACACTTTGGTGACAGTGATCACAACTGGCTCACATTTACCGTAGCCTTAGAGTGGGAAAGGAGCAGTTACCAAGGGAAGATATTTAATTGGGGAAAAGGAAATTATGACGCTGTGAGACAGGAGTTGGGAATTACAAACTGGGAGCAATTGTTCCACAGAAAGGGCACAACAGACATGTGGAGACAATGTAATCAATAGGTGTTGCAAGCATTTATTCCTCTAAGACAAGTAGGAATGGGTAAGGATGACGAGAACAGAGGAGTATCTCTTCAGAATGAAGAAGCAGCTTACGTAAGGTGGAGGAAGCAAGCATTTAGCACAGCTTTAGAAGAGTACAGGCTTGCTAGAAAGGAGCTCAGAGATGGACTGAGGAGAGCCAGGAGGAGGCACGAAAAAGGCTTGGCAAGAAGGATTAGGGAGAACACAAATGCATTTTACTCATACGTTAGGAATAAGGGAATGATCAGGACGTACGTAGGGCCGGTAAGTGATAGCACAGGGAACTTGTGCATGGAGTCTGAGCCGATGGGGAAGACCTAAATGAGTTCTTGGCTTCGGTTTTCATTAATGAAATGGATCTTGTTATGAATGAAAACTTTGAGGTGCTGGGATACAGGCTTGACAGATTAAAATTGATGAAGTTTATGTGCTGGAAATTTTGGAAAACATTAAGATTGATAAGTCCCCAGAGCCAGACCAGATTTACAGTAAGATGCTCCGGGAAGCGAGACCGGAGGTTGTTCAGTCGCTGGCGAGGATCTTCGCCTCCACGAGAGACGCATAGAGGATTGGAAGGAGGCAGATGTTGTTCCACTTTTCAAGAAGGTCAATAGGGATATCCCTGGCAATTACAGACCAGTCAGTCGTACGGCTGTGGTCAGCAAATTTTTGGAAAGAGTTCTGAAGGATAGGATATATAACTATTTGGCAAAGCATAGTGTGATTAAAGGCACTCAACATGGCTTTGTGAGGGGCAGGTCATGCCTCACAAATCTTATTGAGTTCTTTGAGGAGGTGACAAGACAGGTCAACAAAAGTCGAGCAGTGGCTGTGGTGTATATGGACTTCAGCAAAGCATTTGATAAGGTACCCCATGGTAGGCTCATTCATAAAGCCAGGAGGTTAGGGATATAGGGAGATTTGGCAATCTGGATTCAGAACTGGTTGGCTGACAGAAGGCAGAGAGCGGTTGTATTTGAAAAGTATTCTACCTGGAGGTCAGTGATGAGTGGGTTCCCACAGTGCTCTGTTCTTGGACCTCAACTCTTTGTCGTTTTTATAAATAACTTGGATGAGGAGGATGAGGGGTGGGTTAGTAAATTTGCAGATGACACAACGGTTGGATGTGCCATTGATCGTATCGAGTGCTATTGCAGGCTGCAGCGCGACATAGACAGGATGCAGAACTGGGCTGAGAAATGGTAGATGAAGTTCATTCTGGATAAATGCGAAGTGATGCATTTTTAGAAAGTCGAACTGAAATGTTGCATGCAGGATTGAAGACAGAATTCTTGGCAGAGTGGAGGAACAGAGGAATATGCGTGTGCAAGTACATAGATCCCTAAAAGTTTCCACCCAAGTGGTTATGATGTTTTGCCTTTCATTAACAGGGGAATTGAGTTTAAGAGCCGCGATGTTTTTGCTACAATTCTACAAATCCCTGGTGATATCACAATATTGTATCCAGTTCTGATGGCCCTACTGTAGGAACGATATAGAGGCTTTGGAGATGGTGCAAAGAAGGTTCATCAGGATGGTTCTTGGACTGGAGGGCTTGCCTTATGAAGATAGGTTGAATAAGCTCGGACTTTTCCCTCTGGAGAGAAGGAGGAAGAGAGGAGAACTGGTCGAGGTATGCAAGATCGTGAGAGGGATAGACAGAGTCATTTCCGCAGGGCAAGATTGACTGGTACGAGGGGTCACAGTTTTGAGATATTACGAGAAAAGTATAGAGGAATCGTCAGAGGTAGCTCCTCTACGCAGAGAGTTGTGAATGCTTGCAATACATTGCCAGCGGTGGTCGTGGAAGCAGAGTCATTAGGGACATTCAAGCGGCGGCCAGACATGCACATGGATAGCAGTAAGTTGAGGTGTGTTTAGGTTAAGTTATTATATTTTACATTAGGATTAAACCTCAACACAACTTTGCGGGCTTAAGGACCTGTTCTATGCTGTACTTTTCTATCTATCTATCTATCTATCTATCTATCTATCTATCTATCTATCTATCTATCTATCTATCTATCTATCTATCTATCTATCTATCTATCTATCTATCTATCTATCTATCTATCTATCTATCTATCTATCTATCTATCTATCTATCTATCTATCTATCTATCTATCTATCTATCTATCTATCTATCTATCTATCTATCTATCTATCTATCTATCTATCTATCTATCTATCTATCTATCTATCTATCTATCTATCTATCTATCTATCTATCTATCTATCTATCGTGGCTCACAGTGCCAGGAAACCGGTTTTGAATCCTGCTTTGGGCGATTTTCGAGGTGGAGTTTGTTTGTTCTCCTGGTGTCCTTGTGAGTTTCCAACAGCGGCTCCACTTTCGACCCACAGACAAAGATGAGCAGGTCATGAGCAATGGCCAAGCGAAATTCCCCATCGTGTCCAGGGACATGCAGGCTTGCTCGGTTAGCTAAGGTCGATGCATAATTACATCAAGAATAGGGCAGGGGAGTACATCTGGGCAGTTTGGTCTTCAGCAAGTTGGCATGGACGCTTTCGGCAAACCGTCCTCCCTCCACAGTGATTCAATGAATCTTTTGTTCTGACCTCTGCGTTCACTTCATCCTGGTAGTGTTTCAATTATGTTGCTTAATAATCCTGCATGTTTGTTATTCCTTACAATCTGATCTCCGTTGTAATTGATGAAATATTTTTTCATATATTATTAATGGAATTTAAAAAAGACTCACATTACCATATTTCAACAATTATGATAAAATACTGGAAGCATTTGGTATAGTAATAATATTCACTTCTGTTTCTCTCACAGCAAATCTGGCCACAATTTGGATTATTTCACAGCGAAAATGTGGCCTTTCTAAATGTGTCACTGTTTACATGCTGGCCATGGCAACAACAGATCTGCTGGTCCTAATCAATAATGTAATACTCTATTACATATTCACTTATCACTTTCCTTGGTCATTCCTTTCCCATACCCCTCTTTGTACAGTCATAATTTATTTGACTGCTATCACTCCAGATTTGTCTGTTTGGTGTGTTGTCTCTTTCACGTTTGACCGATTTGTAGTAATCTGCTGCTCAAAGATTAAAGCACAGTACTGTACCCAAAGAACTGCAACTATGCTGGTAATAACCATCACCGTTGTGATCGTATTGAAGGAAATACCAGTTTTGTTTGCTTATGAACCCCAACAAATAATTAACAATGTGCAGTGGGGCTGCCGGTCAAGTGAAGCATTTTTCTCATCTTCTGCAGGTATAGGGTATGTCTGGTTTTACAGCGCCTGTGTCGTTTGGATTCCCTTTTCTCTGATTGTCTTGTGCAATTCACTAATTGTCAAACGTATTGTATTGGCGAATAGAACGCGCACTGGCCTCCGGAGCTCGAAGAGTGAGAATGAAAGTGACTCAGAAATGGAGAACCGCAGAAGGTCTATCATTTTATTATTCTCTATCACAATATGTTTTCTTTTGCTGTGGTTGCCACTTGCTGTGGCTTTAGGCATTACAAAACTTACAGGGACCATTTATTACAGAGGGAAATTCACAGATCCTGAATTTATCGCCATGGAAACGGCAGATATCTTGAAGTATTTTAGTTGTTTCTTAAACCCTTGTATTTATGCAGCGGCCCAGAGCAAATTCAGAGCAGAGCTGAAGAATATGGCAAAATCTCCATGGATTTTAATTCGGAGATATGGTAGACCGAATTCGTTGAAATGACTTCAGCACAGCAAATGGTACTGCTTAATGCAGGTTTCTTCCCATGTATTTTTCCAACAGAAAGAATGGTATTAATTGGCTAAATAGTGCACATTCATTTCTATATTCTTGGATTTCCGATACTGCCTATGATGTAGGTTCTGAGCAAGGATCACTGGACCAGAAACATTATCTCTGGTTCCACTTCACTGCTGATGCCAGAGCTCCTGAGCTTTTCCAGAAAATTTTGTTTTCTTTGTTCTCATTTACAACATCCGCAGTTCATTTGATTTTAACCTTTGATATAACAACTCTTTTCTGTTTTCCTAATTCTTTGTTGAGTAAAGAGGACATTCTTCATAGAATACAGCACACCCTGCATTCAGAGACTTTATCTGATGATTGTAGATTTGAGTATGCACATGAAAAACAAATGGTTTAATTTCATCCATCGAGATCGAAGACGTGTGTTCGGAAACTTCAATCTAGTTTCATTTAATATCAAGCAACGGGATGGTAGGTCCGCATGTCTTCTTAATTCTCAGAACACTGGATCAGGATATTGTAGGGGGTGGATACATTATGTGTGAGAGGTCATCAATGAGAAATTTTACAGAACTTTTTCACAAGACTGACATTCTGTGGAGGAAACAGTCCTCACTCAGTCCATCGATGTCAAAGCTCACTTTATTGGTCAATTTTTACAATTGGTGTTTCCTTCTCATTAAAGCTACATTTTCTCAGCACACACGATTTGTCCAGCAGCCTCTTCAGTAACATTATAAACAAAAAACATGATGAAGAAATTCAGCATGCCTCGCAGCATTTGTGAAGATAGTAAACACAATTACCATCTCGTGCAGAATTACCGTTTTCTGGATTGGTTGAGTAACTTCATTGCTGGTTCTCTGCATCAGTTGGGAAATAAATGAGATATTTGATATGTCTCTTTCACACGACTGATATTCTACGGAGTAAACAGTCCATAGCCAGTCCATTGATATTCCACGCTGGTTTTGCTCCCTGAGAAGAAGGGAAGTGGCACAAACTCAGCAGCTGGGCTTAAATAGCCGTGCCATTGCTTTCATTTCTGACAACACAAATGAACATTTCACATTGGCATCCCACGCACTGTCCCATCGACAAACAAATCGGTTGTGTTTTTTTCTTTCCCTCTTTCTTTCTCCAGCGAACTCCCTCCTATACCCTCACTGTTGTTCTTCGTTTGTACCTCCCCTTTTACCTTCACATATCCTTCCTGGACTCGCTCAATACCTGAAGCGCTCCGAGTATCCAAGTGTCATTATTTTCTTTGTACATGTATTCCTGTGCTTCTGTTCTTCATTCCTCGCTTTGTCTTCATCATTTTTCTGACATTCCACCTTCCTCGATCTGTCTGTTATCCTTTCTCCCTCCTTCACTCCATTTTCTGCGTTTTCATCGTTCTGACAATTTCTGTTTGTTTGGAGGGAAGCGAATGTTGTTCCTCTGTTCAAGAAAGGGAAGATTGAAATCCCTGGAAATTAGCCACCCATTAGTCTTACCTCTGTGGTAAGAAAGGTACTGGAAACAATGCTGAGAGATAGGATTATTATTACTTGGACAAAACATACTTTGATTAAAGGAAGACAGCATTTGTGAGGGGCAGGTCAAGCCTCCCAAGTCTTATTCAGTTCTTTCAGGATGTGATGAGACGACTTGAGGTTGGTCGAGCCGTAGATGTGGTGTGTATGGATTTCAGTAAGGCATTTGATAAGTTCCCCATGTTAGATTCATTCAGAAAGTTAGAAGGTACGGGATACAGGGAACATTGGCTGCCAGATACAGCACGGGCTAGCCAAAAGAAGACATGAGGGGAAGCAATGCAAAGTATTCCGCCTGGATGTCCGTGATCAGTGGTGGCTCGTAGGGATCTTTGCTTGGGTATCTGCCCTTTGTAGTTTTTATAACTGACTTAAATGAAGAAGTGGAAGAGCAGGTTAGTGAGTCTGACAATGATACAAAAGATGATGATGTTGTAGATAGTGTCGACGACTTTGTAGGCTACAAAATGACATTGACAGTATGCGGAGCGGTGTTGAGAAGTGGCATGTGGAGTTCAACCTCGATAAATATGGAGCAATTCATTTTGGAAGGTCGAATCTTAATGCCAAATACAGGTTAAAGACAGGATTATTTGTAGTGTTGAGGTATAACGGGATCTTGCGGTCGACATATATAGACCCCACAAAGTAGCCACCCAAGTTGATAGAGTGTATGGTATTTTGGCTTGCATTAAAGGGGCATTGAGGTTAAGAGCCGCGAGGTTTTGCTACAGCTCAATAAAACGCTGTTTCCATGACAACCGGAATGATGTGTTTCGTTCTGGTTGCCTCATTATAGGATGACTGTAGATTCGTTAGAAGGACAAATTGTCAAGCCTTCATCAACCATAATACCCGGATAACCCTTTCATGGCAAACATTGCAAGATATGTAAGAGTGCAGATTGCACCATTACACGTATAGACAACACCCACCATGTAAGTGGCAGGGACTGATGTTACCTACCTTATGCTGTCGAAATCATACCTTGCAGGCAAGGATGCTTGAAAGCATGAGAGATTGGTGAGACCAAGCAAATGCTACAATAGACAATAAACAACAGACAATAGGTGCAGGAGTACGCCATTCTGCCCTTCGAGCCTGCACCACCTTTCATTATGATCATGGCTGAGCATCCCCAATCAGTATCCTATTGCTGCCTTATCTCCATAACCCTTGACTCCACTATCCTTGAGAGCTCTATCCAACTCTTTCTTAAACGAATCCAGAGACTGGGCCTCCACTGCCTTCTGGGGCAGAGCATTCCACACACCCACCACTCTCTGGATGAAGAAGTTTCTCCTCATCTCCGTCCTAAATGCCCTCCCCCTTATTATTAAGCTGTGTCCTCTGGTTCGGGACTCACCCATCAGCGGAAACATGTTTCCTGCCTCAAGAGTGTCCAATCCTTTAATAACCTTATACGTCTCAATCAGATCCCCTCTCAGTCTTCTAAACTCAAGGGTATGCAAGCCTAGTCGCTCCAATCTTTCAACATAAGATAGTCCCGCCATTCCAGGAATTGACATCGTGAACGTACGCTGCACTCCCTCAATAGCCAGAATATCTTTCCTCAAATTTGGAGATCAGAACTGCACACAATATTCCAGGTGCAGTCTCACCAGGACCCTGTATAGCTGCACAAAAACCTCTTTGCTTCTATTCTCAATCCCTCTTGTTATGAAGGCCAGCATGCTATTAGCTTTCTTCACTACCTGCTGTACCTGCATGATTGCCTTCATTGACTGGTGTACAAGAACACCCAGATCTCGTTGTACTGCCCTTTTACCTAACTTGACTCCATTTCGGTAGTAATCTGCCTTCCTGTTCTTGCCACCAAAGTGGATAACCATACATTTATCCACATTGAACTGCATCTACCATGCATCTGTCCACTCACCTAACCTGTCCAGGTCACCCTGTAATCTCCTAACATCCTCCTCACATTTCACCATGCCACCCAACTTTGTATCATCAGCAAATTTGCTAATGTCTTCGACATCATTAATATATATTGTAAAAAGCTGCTGTCCCAGCACTGATCCTTGCAGTACACCACTGGTGACAGCCTGCCATTCCGAAAGGGAGCCGTTTATCACTACTCTTTGTTTCCTGTCAGCCAATCAAATTTCAATCCAAGTCAGTACTTTGCCCCCAATACCATGCGCCCTAATTTGGCTCACTAACCTCCTATGTGGGACTTTATCAAAGGCTTTCTGAAAGTCCAGGTACACTACATCCACCGGATCTCCCTTGTCCATCTTCAGAGTTACATCGTCAGAAAATTCCAGAAGATTAGTCAAGCATGATTTCCCCTTCATAAATCCATGCTGACTCTGATCTATCCTGTTACTACTACCCGGATGTGTCGTAATTTCATCCCTTATAATTGACTCCAGGATCTTTCCCACCACTGAGGTCAGACTAACTGGTCTATAATTGCCTGCTTTCTCTCTCGCTCCTTTCTTAAAAAGTGGTACAACATTAGATACCATCCAATCCTGAATCTATCGAAAATAATCGCCAACGCATCCACGATTTCTGGAGCCACGTCCTTTAGATTACATTACAGCGTGGAAACAGGCCCTTCGGCCCAACAGGTCCACACCAACCCGCCGAAGCGCAACCCACCCATACCCCTACATTTACCCCTTACCTAACACTACGGGCAATTTAGCATGGCCAATTCACCTGACCTGCACATCTTTGGACTGTGGGAGGAAACCGGAACACCCGGAGAAACCAACGCAGACACGGGGAGAACGTGCAAACTCCATACAGTCAGTCACCTGAGGCGGGAATTGAACCCGGGCCTCAGGTGCTGTGAGGAAGCAGTGCTAACCACTGTGCCACCGTGCCCACTTTAGTACCCTGGGTGTAGACCATCATGCCCCGGGGACTTACCAGCCTTCAGACATAACAGTCTCTCCAACACCAATTCCTGGCAAATATAAATTCCATTTATTTCACGTCCTTCAGCCACTGTTACCTCTGGGAGATTGATTGTGTCTTCCCCAGTGAACACAGATCTGAAGTACCAATTCCACTCTTCTGCAATTTCTTTGTTCCCCCCATCATATATTCCCCTGTTTCTGTCTTCAAGGGCCCAATTTTAGTCCTAACCATTTCTTTCCCGTTCACATACCTAAAAAAGCTTTTACTATACTCCTTTATATTTTTGGCCAGTTTACCTTCGTACCTCATTTTTTCTCTGCGTATTTCCTGCTTAGTAATCCTCTGTTGTTCTTTAAAAGCTTCACAGTCCTTCTTTATCCCACTCATCTTTGCTATGTTATACTTTTTCTCTTTTGATTTTATATGTTTCTTAACTTCCCTCGTCAGCCACGGCCACCCCTTCCTCCTCAAAGGATCTTTCTTCCTTTTTGGAATGAACTGATCATGCAACGTCTGCATTATATACAGAAATATCCGCCATTGTTCCTCCACTGTCATTCCTGCTAAGATATTGCACCACTGAACTTTGGCCAGCTCCTCCCCCATAGCTCCGTAGTACCCTTTATTCAACTGAAATATTGTCACTACCGATTGTACCCTATCCCTTTCAAATTGCAGATTGACACCAAATTAATGGACACCACACAACAATCATCATGCAGGGATGTTCAATGCCTGTCGAGGAACACATCGACGCTCAGGGACAATTGGCCTTGGATCTTCATTTAACCAACCTCCAAGGCAGATGTTAGTATACACAACAAAGCAGAAGCAAATAGCCAAATTCGGTCGCCATGGTGATGCCTCAAGCTGGACCTTACGTTCATGTCACATTCTAGGTGACTCTACTACAAGATATACTCTGCGTTTCTCTCTTTCTCACACTCTCACACAAAATCACATTCCTTGTCTTACACATTCAGGCGCTCACGCACACCCCACCTCAAAAACACCCACTCTCTCTCTCTCTATCACACACACACACACATATATGCACACACACATAAACACACGAACATCACCTCCCCACCACATTCACATCCACGGACACACTGTCTAAAAGGCTGATATGCTGTCACACTCACACACACAGAACATCGAATATTATAGCGAAGTCCTCTGATCATCTTGTATGTGCCCATTAAGACACCTCTCAAGTTCCTTTTCTCAAATGAAAGCAGCCTCAAGTTCCAGTGCCTTTCCTCAAAAGACCTTCACTATATACCAGGCAACATCCTGATAAACCGTCTCTGTACCCTCTACAATGCTTCCACGTCCTTCCGATAATTTGGCGAACAGAACAATATGCAATACTCCAAGTGCAGGCGGATCAGAGTTATGTACAGCTATAACATGACCTCATGGCGACGAAACGCACTCCCTCTATCAATAATAGCTAACATATCGCATGCCTTCTTAACAACCCTATCAACCTGGGTGACAACTTGCAGGGATTTATGCACCTAGATACCAAGGTCTCTCTGCTCATCCACACGACCAACAATTTTAGTATTAACCCAGTAATCTGCATTCCTGTTCCTCTTTCCATTCTCAATCACCGCACACCTTTCCACATTAAACTCCATATGCTACCTCTATGCCCAGCACTGCAGCTTAGCGCTAACTGTCTGTAACCTGAAACATCCTTTCACATTTGTCACAACTGCACCGATTTTGTGTCATCTAGAAATTTACATAATTTCTACACCCTCTTCCAGTTAATTTATTAAAAAAAGACAGACAGCAGTGACTCCAAACCAGATTCTTGTGGTGCACTACTAGTAAGTGAACTCCAGGATGAACATTTCCCATCAACCACCACTTTCTGTCTTCTTTCAGCCAGCCAATATCTGATTCAAATCGCTAAATTGCCCTCAATTCCATTCCTCCGTATTTTCTGCAGTAGCCTAGCGCGGGGAATCTTGTCAAATATTTTACTGAAATCCATATGCAACACATCAACTGCTTTACCCACATCCACATGTCTGGTCACCTTCTCGAAGAATTCAGTAACGTTTGTGAGGCATGACGTACCCTTCATAAAACCATGTTGTCTGTCCCTACTCGCATTATTCCTTTCTAGATGAATATATCTCCTTTCTCGTATATTCCTTTCCAACACATCACTCACAACGGAAGTCAGACTCACTGGTCTATAATTAACAGAGCTGTCTCTACTCCCATTCTTGGGCAAGGGGGCAACATTTGCTATTCATCAGTCTTCTGGCAATATTACTGCAGACAATAATGATAAAAAGGTCAATTCCAAAGGCTCTGCACTCTCCTCGTAAAAGCTCCGAGGATAATTCCCATATGGATCAGGTTTCACACTAGCTAATTTCATAGTTTCCAGAATTGCTAACAAACCACTTTATGAACCTATATCCCGTCCCGTCTAACAACCTGTATCTGAGTAATCTCTATGACAACATTGCCGTTTTCCAGTGTGAGTACTGACAAAAACAAAATTTAACGCCTCTCTTATCTCCTCGGACTCCACGCACAAATTTCCACTACTGTTCTTGACTGGTCCTAATCGTACTCTCGTCATTCTTTATTCCTGACATACAAAAATAAAGTGCTATTGTTTCCCTTGATACTATCGCGTTTCCAGTGAATATTTGGAAAGCTAAAGACCCCCATAACAACTACCCTGTTACTTCTGCTGCTATCCAGAACCATATCTGCAAAGTTTTCCTCTACAACTCTACACCTTTTCAGAGCGCGATAGAGAACTCCTGACAGGGTGCCGTCTCCTTTTCTGTTCCTAATCTCAGCCTATACTACCTCAGTAGACAGGTCCTCTTCAAACGCCGTTTCTGCACCATAATACTCTCTTTGACGAACAATGCCACACACTCTCCTCTTTTACCAACTTCCCTGTTCTTACTGAAACATGTAAACCCCAGAATCTATTTAACAACAACCATTCCTATCCTTACTGTATCCATGCCTCCGAATTGGCCACAACATCGAAGTTCCAGATAACAACCCATGCTACAAGTTCATGCACCTTATTCCGAATGCCAACAGATAAACTTCAAACGACCTTCCTGCATGCCAGTGCACTAGTGTAACCTTCAAAAGTTATTTATTACCTCATTACACTCAATCTCCTGCACAATGGAGCTACAATTCGCTTCCCATCTCCCGACTGAATTAGATTAAATTCACTTTTTTAGCATCAGCAAATTATACCGCCGATCCCCAGGTACCGCTGTGTTTCAAGTGTAGACAACACAATTTGGAGAGTCCCATATACTCCAGAATAAGCCTCAATTATCCAAGTCCCCGGATTATCCAATAACCACTCCACCCTGGATCACCCTTGTAGCCACATGTTCAATTGCTCTCTCTCCTTATTCCTGACGTCGCCAGCACATGGCACGTGTAAATAGATCTGCTTGTTTTCGGTTTAAGCTTCCAACCCGGCTCCTGGAATTTCTGGAAAAACGCAGCAGGTCAGGCAGCATCCACGGAGCAGGAGAATCGACGTTTCGAGCATGAGCCCTTCTTCAGGAATGATGAAAGTGTGCCCAGCAGGCTAAGATAAAAGGTAGGGAGGAGGTACTTGGGGGAGGAGCGTTGGAAATGCGATAGGTGGAAGGAGGTTAAGGTGAGGGTGATAGGCCAGAGTGGGGGTGGGGGCGAAGAGGTCAGGAAGAAGATTGCAGGTTAGGAAGGTGGTGCTGAGTTCGAGGTTTGGGACTGAGACAACGTTGGGGAGGGGAAATGAGGAAACTGGAGAAATCTGAGTTCAACCCTTGTGGTTGGAGGGTTCCTAAGTGGAAGATGAGGCGCTCTTCCTCCAGCCGTCGTGTTATTTCCAACGCCCCTCCCCCAAGTCCCTCCTTTTATCTTAGCCTGCTGGACACATTTTCAGCTCTGATCTCCAGCATCTGCAGTCCTCACTTTCTCCTGGAATTTCTCCCTTACAGCCCCACCCGTTTCCCGAAGTAAATATTCTTTGTTGTCCAGTACTTCATCCTACTCTCCCTCCTCCTTACGGATCCCAAAGACACGATGCAAGACATCATGGGCTCTGGCATTTGGGAAGCAAAACACCCACATGGAGTCTCTCTTATTCCACACAATATTCGATCATTTGATCTAAGATTGAAGACCCCAATAATTAATACTTTACTCCGCTCCCCCTGCTTTTCTGAGGAAGAGGGACAGACTATGCCAGAGACTTGCACCCCGTGGCTTTCCACAATAAGTCGCCCCTCCCAATAGTATCCAAAATGGTATTCTTATTATTGAGCGAAATGGCCGCATGTTGTCCATGCACTGCCTGCTTGTTCCCCTTCCGTTTCCTGTCTATAACCCAACTACTTTTTACCTGTACTTGAGGTGCGACTACCTCCCTGCATCTCTCCTCAATTACCCACTTAGCCTCCCGAATGATATGGAGTTCATCCATCTCCAGCTTCAGAACCTAACGTGGTTTTTGGGGAGCTGGAGTTTGTGCACTTCGCGCAGATGAGATCAGCAGGGACACCAGTGGTGAGTCTTACTTCGCACATTCCATTGGAGGTGAATTCAACTGCCATAACATCCATCAGCATTGTTCTTACTTCCTAAGGAGAGTACTGAAAACAACTGGGAACGTAAGTAATCCAGCGCAAGGAATCTCTATTTTTCATTACTGGAAGAGGATGGGTGGGAGAGACTGCCTCACTCATGGTTCGGTGAAAGTAACCACCCAATCCTCAGTTTCCTCGCCGTCCTGTGTCCGCTCCTGCTCAGTATATGTTCTGCCAATTTATGCAATATGATTTTAAAGGATTAATTTACTTTCATGGGAGCTCGTGGTCCTCACTGTTACTTGCTCTTGCTGCTCCTGTAAATCGAAGCCGCTGAGTCTCGAGGTATGTACTTTCAGAGGGACATTTGCCTTCCCGACAGCCTCCGGTCCTCCCTCTCAATGCTCCCTCTGTTTCTTCAAAATGGACGTTGCTGACTCATGAGGCAAGCCATTTAAATAAAAAGACTTGCCTTCCTGGCAGCCAACTGGTCCTCGCTCACTTTGCTGCTGTAAATGAAGGACGCTGACTCTCGAGGGTATGCCCTTACAGAAGGAAATTTACCTTCTCGGCAGCCCCTGGTCCTCGCCCTCTTTGCTCCTGCTGCTGCTGCAAAATGGAGTTCGCTGACTCTGGAGGCAAGTACTTTCAACAGGAATTTTCTCTTCCCGGCAGTCACGTGGTCCTCACTTTCGCTGCAGCTTAAAATGGAGGTCGCTCGAGGTAAGTCCTTTTCGAGGGAAACTTACCTTTCAGCAGCCTCGTCCTCATTCTCGCAGCTCCTGCAAATGCAGGCCGTTGACTCTCCAGGTAAGTCCTTTTAGAGGGAAATGTACTTTCCCAGCAGTCCCCTGGGCCTCGCTCTCGCTGCATTGGTACATATTAATAAACTGAAACCTACTACTTATTATAAAAGATGAAAGGCTTAACAGTAATCTTGGTTTGCACAATATATCGTTTCAGTTTTGACGTTGTAACATTTTGCTACAAATTCTGTCTCTTAGGATCTTGCTCCACAGCTACATGGAGAAGGAGCAGCACTCGGAAAGCTACTCCTTCCAAATAAACTAATTGGACTTGAACATAGATTTGTGTGATTTTTCACTTAATGAAATAGAGAATACTACTACCTATCTGACTGTCTGACAGTCTCTGAACGAACTACAAACAGACAAATTAGATGGAGAGCGGATGTTTCTTGATATGAAGCTGTCTACAACTCATGGTCAGAGTTTAGGGTAAGGGATATTGGTTTTAAAATAAAGGTGAGGAAAAAGTGCTTATCTCAAAGTTAGTGAGTCTGTGATATTGATTATCCGGATGCGGTGGAAATGAGACACTGAGTAAATTTAATGAGGAGGTGCACAGATTTCTAATTAGTAACTGGTTGAGGGAGCGGGCAGGTCAGTGACGTTGAGGTCGACATGAAATAAGCTACACTCATATTGAATGGCCAAGCAGTTACGATGGACTCAATGGACTACCTCTGCTCTTGGGTCTTCGCTTTATCTGAACCTCGGTATGAACAATTTACCGCATGGCCTGAAGTTGTGCGATAACAACTTCACGATCCTTTGATTCAGTCCCTCATAGTTTTGTTCCCTTTGTTGTTTCAGATATAAGAGCTAACAGTTGGAGGAATCGTAAAAACCTGCTGCCAAGTAAGCGGTGCCACAGATAATAACTAATAATGGTTGATGGGTGAGCTGGGAGATGTTACTGATCGATGGTTGGAGGACAGGGTAGAAGTGGCAGCCAAAGGGAAAATGCCAATGAAGAAATTGCAAAACGTATTCAGATCAAATAAGAAATCACTAAGGTTTATTTTTGAGGTGTAAAATAGGTCATATGTATTATCGACAAAAAGAGTGTTGTGTTTGACTTAATATTGATGCAATTTTATGGGAAATCAGATTAAATGGGACTTACTGGCCTTCTCATTACCGGAGCAAAGGCATGATGGGAGGAATATATGCTTTTTGGGATCGGGAGAATCAAATAACGCATCAGAAGCAATGAACTGCACTTGCATCATTATATCGACGGTCACGAACGATGATTTTCTCACTGACTATTGAGTATTTCACAGGTCCGAAATGGACTCAGTTTGCAAACTGTCTCTTTTGGAGTTTAAGAGTAGCATTATCTCCTTCATAATTGCACACCCACGACAGTGATTGGTTGCTTCTTGTTTGTGTGAATGTGACAGCTCGCTTACCAAAGGCATCAGAGATGGAATGCATGCTTTACCCAGTCTTATCATATTTTAATCACTTGGAGAAAGTTAGAGCATCTGAAGCTGAGAGAATAACATTAATTTCTGCCTTTAAAGAACCAAACAGAGAGCGGAGCACATTCTCCCATCGAACCTGCAGTACCGTCATTGAAGGATTTATTCAAAACTTTTCATTTCCTCCGTTAATATGTATTTTATCTTTCTTTTATTTCTCGTCTCAAATATTTAAATTCCTCTGTGCCAGATCATTTCGAGCTCAACGTTCAATGTTATTGACAAGAGTAGATTCTACATCACAACAAGTGGCAACACCACAACTCGCTAGGATTTACCTCCATGTCACTAGAACGAAAGGGAACGTCCGCAAAGTAAATCATTCCTACCATCAAAATAAGGCGTTCCATTTTTAACAAAGTTGATTATTCGGCTGATAATTTTCCTACATTGCATTCACGATGGGACATCAATTTCAATTGTGAAACTGTTTGGGACTGGTACAAGCGCTTTTATTTTTTTTAGAATATTTAGAATCACTACGGCGTGGAAACACCATTTTGCCCAACAAGGCCGCATCCATACTCCGAAGAGTAACCCATCCAGATCCATTCCGCGACCCCTATTGATCCACATTTACCCTTAACACCTCGATACATCCCTGGACACTTTGAGTAAGTTAGCATGGACAATTCACCGAACCAGTGTGACTTTAATCCTGCTCCCTGAATTTTTCAGGCAACAGAGCAAACCACTAAGCTCCTACACCACCCACATTTATTTAATTATTCTCCTGCATTTTATTCATTCTCCTGTATCGCAGTAACAAGGGCTCATAACTTCAAGACTGTCAGCTAGAGAGCTAGGAGTGAAATCAGGCTAATTTGCTTCGCTTCGATTTGGAATGCACTTCCTGGGAGAATGGTGGTTTTGATTGCAATGTAAGTTTCAGAATGGAGCTGGACATATAATTGAAAGTGATGGAAACAGAAGGTTACAAAGACAAGGTTGGAGAATGTGACCACCTTGGGCCCGGTAGAGACACAATGGATGGAACGATCTTCTTCTGTCATGCGATTTTCTGTAAATCTATGACTCTAAAGTGGAAACGTTGCTGAAGGGCTCAAAACAGGAATACGGTTTCGGGATCATAAGTGGAAATGTGTCAGAACAGGAACCTGTTCGAATGGTGGCAAAGTTGGTGGAAGGTGGTTGAGGAACCAGTGTTGGCAACAAACTCAGGGGATGAAAACTGGAAAAGGTTTCAATGGTCAGAAGTAGAAAGGTTTCAGGGTATCTGAAGTGGAAAGGAGTTCAGTGGTTAAAAACTAGAAATGGGTCATGAGTCGGAATATTGAAGTAAGGACAGGAGAAGAGGAACTTTCAGGTTTTAGATTACATGACAGTGTGGAAACAGGCCCTTCGGCCCAACAAGTCCACACCGACCCGCCGAAGCGCAAACCACCCATACCCCTACATTTACCCCTTACCTAACACTACATAACACTACAGGTTCATGTACATGATTCTCTGAAAGGATCCAGGCAAGTTGAATTAGTCGTTAAGAAGGTGTATAAGATATTTGTAAATAAGAGCATAGTGTATTAATCTGCACATTGTAAAGAAGTGTTGTAGGATACTCGTAAACATGGTCAGAGTGCATAAATCCACACCCCAACATCTCCAAAAATCATTGGCAGAGTACATTTGAAGTATCATGTGCAGTTCTTCACACCGTATTTGTGGATAGATGTCAAAGCTCTCCAGTGAGTTCAAAGGAGATTTAGTAGAATTATGCCAGGAATGAGTATTTTACATTCAAAGAAAGCTATTAAAATGAGAATTGTTAGGATTTTTAATTTGTTGCCTGGTAGAGTGGTTGAGGAGGATTCCATATGAGATCTCAAAAGAGAGCGTTGTAAATATTTGGAAAGGATGAACTGAGTGATCAAGGGAGATAGGGCTGGAGAGTGTGATGAGGCATCTAGTTCGTTGCGGATTGAGTATATAGACCAGAGAACATAGAATAATACAGTGCAGACCAGGCCCTTCGGCCCTCGATATTACTTCGACCTGTGAACGAATCTAAGCCCATCCCACTGCACATTCCCATCATCATCCATGTGCTTCTCGAAGGATTGTTTAACTCTCCCTAACGTGGCTGAGTTATCTACACTGGCGGAGAGGGCATTCCACGCCCTTACCACTCTGTGAGTAAAGAACCTATTTCGCGCATCTGTGTTAAATCTATCGTCACTCAATTTAGAGCTAAGCTCCCTCGCACAAGCTGACGTCATCATCTTAGGAAAAAACGTCTTTCACTGTCTGCTATATTTATTCCTCTGATCATCTTGTATGTCTCGATCAAATTCCCTCTTAGCCTTCTTTGTTCCACTGAGAACAGACCCAAGTCTCTCAGCCTTTCGTTATAAGACTTTCCCTCCAGACCAGGCAACATACTGGTAAATCTCCTCTGCATCTTTTCCAATGCTTCCACATTCATCCTGCAATGCGGCAACCAGAACTGTACACAATATTCCAAGTGCGGATGCATTAGCATTTTGTACAGTTGCAGAACGACATTACAGCTCCAGAGCTCAATGTCTCTCCCAATAAAACCTACACCCCCTTTGCCTTCTTAACAGCAAAATCAACCTTGGTGACTAGTTTTAGGGATCTATGTGCGTAGACTCCAAGATTCCTCTGCACATCCAAACTACGAAGGATATTTCCATTGACCCAATATTCTGCCTTCGTGTTATTCTTCCCAAAGTGAATCACCTCACATTTATCTGCTTTGAACTCCATTTGACATCTCTCATTCCATTTATGTAGTTTATCCAAGTCACTCTGCAACCTGCAATATTCTTCCACACTGTCCAGTACTCCACCCACTTTAGTGTCATTTGCAAACTTACTAACCCATCCACCTATGCCAGCGTCTAAGTCATTTATAAAAATGACAACCAGCAGTGGTGGCAAAACAGATCCTTGTGGCACACCACTAGTAACCGGACTCCAGGCTAATTCTTTTCCATCAACCACCACTCGCTGCCTTTTTTTCAGAAAGTAAGTTTCTAGTCTAAACTGCTAAACCACCCTCAATCACATCCCTCTGCACTTTGTCCAACAGCCTACCATACAGTGGAATCTTATCTAAGGACTTACTGATGTCCGTGTACACCACATCAATGCCCTACCCTCATCCACATGCTTGGTCACTTTCTCAAAAATAACTCAGTGAGGTTTATGAGACATGACCTGCTCTTGACGAAACCACGTTTAATATCTGCAATCAAATTGTTGCTTGCTAGAAGATTATAAATAGTTTTTTCATAATCATTTCCAAACGTTTTTCGACAACAGACTTAAGGCTCACTGCTCTATAAGTACCTCGGTCATCTCTGCAGCACTTCTTGAAGAAGGGCACTTTCAATCATCCAGTCCTCTAGTCATAAACCTGTAAAAAAATGACGACTCAAAGATCAAAGCCAAAGTCTTCAACATCTCCTCCCTCGCTTCCCAGAGAATCCTCGGATAAATCCCATCCGGCCCAAGGGAGTTATCTACTTTTCACTTCTTCTCGAATTCATAACACCTCTTCCTTATTAACCTCGATCCTCTCTAGTCTAATATTTCGTGTCTCATTCTTCTCCTCTGCAATAGTTCCCTTTTCCTGAGTGAACACCGTTGAGGAATATTCGTTTAACACGTCTCAGATCTCCACGGAATCCATACACAACTTCGCACTTCGGTCTTTGACTGGCCCAATTCCGACTCTAGTCATCCTTTTATTCCTCACGTACCAATAGAAATCCAGACGGTTCTCCTTCATTCTATGTACTAAAGACTGCTTATGTTCTGTGTTTGCTCTCCTTAAGTGTATCTTTAAATCCTTCCAATCAAATCTGTAACTCTCCATCGCCTCATCTGAACCATTCCGTCTCATTGTCACGTAAGCCTCCTTCTTCCACTTAACTAGAGATGCAATTTCTGTCGTAAACCACGGTTCCCTTATTTTATCCGTTCCAGCCTGCCTGACAGTAACATACCTATCAGGGACACGCAATATGTGCTCCTTAACCTACTTCCACATTTCGATTGCCCAGTCCCCTGCATTTTGCTACCCCATTCTATGCATCCTCAGTCTTGCTTGATTGCATTATAATTACCCTTGCCCCATCGATAACTCTTGCTCTCTTTCCATCGCTATACTAAACGTAAGTAAAATATGGTCACTCTCTCCAAAGTACACACCGACCACTAAATCAAACACCTGACCTGGTTCATTACCAAGCACCAGATCCAGTGGGGCCTCCCCACCAAACACCTCCTCCCCGCACCTTGTTGACCCTTCAACGTATTGTCTCAGGAAAACCTTCTGCACACGTTGGACAAAAATTGATCCATCCGATGTACTAGAGTTCTAGCATTTCCTGTCAATATTGGCGAACGAATGCCATGTTCCTTTCAGTGGGAATACATAATACATTATACAGAATATATCATTATCATGAATCATAACACAACAATACTCCCCCTGACAACTAAAAATAAGCTGATTGATTTCCTTCGACTCTCCTCTGAATCCCTGGAGCTGTTTCCATTGCTTGAAGCCCAGAGTCTCATGCGAGTTTTTTTTTGTCATGGCGATATGTCTGCTGATTAAGGCATTAAACAACAGAATTGGATTAGATGTGGATCCAGGATTTACAACGAAGTGAAGGAATCAAATAGATGCCTATCCTGTGGATTGTAATATATGTTTCTATGGAGACTAAAACAACAAAAATCAACGAAATGGATTAATACATCAATCACAACGAGAAATCATTGTAATTCTATTAAAGAATATTGCAAAACCGCTCACTTGCAACAAATCACAAAAATAAAAATGCGTGTAGTTGACAATAAATGGGGAATTCCAAAAGTAGTATTTTTTTAACAGTATGTAATTTCGCCATTGTATCCACAGCCTTATCTGTTCCTGCAAGCACAGAATAGGAACCACTTCATTCCTGTAAATGTTTGATACTTCTTGGTTTGAATAGGGTGGCTGATTACATACGAGTTTGCGATTCCAGGTGATGAATTAACATGATAAATTCAACAGAGCCGATATTCACACGATGTAGTAACCACGAATGAAGCAATTAGCTTCTTTCCCAAATGAATAATATCATTCATATTTCTTAAAAGAGTGATTGAACCCTGGCTCTAATGCAAATATCACGATATATTTCAAACTTCTTCAGTAAATTTGTATCACGGCTCGCAGATTTTGAATTTCCATTGTGGAGGGGTATAAGTACAGATATAACCCTGTTGATAATCATCTCGATTCGAATAATTTGGTTAAGGATATCAACACAGTTTTGTGAAGAGTCGGTCGTGCCTTACAAACCTTATGGGGTTCTTTGAGCAAGATACCAAACAGATTGATGAGGGTAAAGCCGATGACGTGCTGTATATAGATTTCAGTAAGGCGATTGATAAGGTTCCCCATGGTAGGCTAATGCACAAAATTCGGAGGCGTGGAATTGAGGGCGATTCAGCGATCTGGATCAGTAAATGGCTGGCTGAAAGAAGACAGATGCTGGTGATTGATGGGAAATGTTCATCCTGGAGTTCACTTATTAGTGATGTATCGCAAGGACCACTGGGTTTGTCATTTTTAGAAACGACTTGGATGAGGGCGAATAAGGATGAGTTAATGAATTTGCGGATGAACCTAAGATCAGTACAGTTGTGGATAGTGCTGAAGGATGTTCGCAGATCTGGATTGAGAGGTGGCAAAAGGTGTTTAATGGAGAAAAGTGTGACGTGATTGACTTTGGATGGAGTAACATGAATGCAGATTAGTGGGGAAATGGAAAGATTCTTGGTAACGCAGATGAGCAGAGAGATTTCGGTGTCCATGCACAAAGATCACCCAAAGTTGCCACCCAGGTTTATAGGGCTGTACAAAAGGCATATGATGTGTTAGTTTTTATTAGTTGAGGGATCGACTTTCGGATCCACGAGGTCCTGCTGCAGCTATACAAAACCCTGATGCAACTGCACATGGAGTATTGCGTGCAGATCTTGTCACTACATTATAGGAAAGTTGTGGAAGCTTTGAAAAGGGTTCAGAGCAGTTTTACTTGGTATCGAGGGAAGGTCTGATGCAGAAATGTTGAGGAACTTGAGACTCTTTTCTTTAAAGAGAAGAAGATTGAAAAATGGTTTAATTGAGACATATATGGTAATCAGAGGGCTAAGTCGGGTGTCAGTGAGAGTCTTTTTCCGAGGATGCTGGTGGATATTTCGATGGAGCATAATTTCTAATTGAGGAGTGACACATATAAGATAGATATCAGAGGTAGTTTCTTTACTCAGTGAGTAATGGGGGTGGGTGAAGCATTTCCCACAAATTTTGTTGACTCGCCATTCATACGGGCATTTAAGTGGTCATTGGATAGGTATATGGACGAGAGAGAGATAGAGTAGGTTAAATAGGCTTCAGGTTGATTTCACAGGGTGGCATAACATCGAGGGCCGAAGGGCCTCTACTGCGTTGTAGTGCTGTATGTCCTATGTTCTGTGTCTAACATTTTAGGCATTGAAACAAAAGATTCTAATCAGCCTCTAACTCGACAGTTAACTCCCAAAGATGATTCTCGATAGGAGCGAGAGTGACAGGGTAGTTGCTACGGGGTCTTCAGATTTACAAATATTGACTAGGAATACTATAGTTCAAGGAATTTGTAAAGGTCAATTATGTGCAGGAGGGCTTCCTGAAAACAGTATGTGGACAGGCCAACAAGGGACGAGGCTACATTGGATTGGTACTGAGTCATGAACCTGGCCAAATATTAGACTTGGAGGTCGGTAAGCATTTTGGTGATAGTCACCACAATTCTGTTCTGTTTACTTTAGTCATGGAAAGAGACAGGTATATGCCACACTGTAAGTGTCATGGCTGAAGGACAAGCAATTATGATGCAATTAGGCAAAGTATAGAATGCATAAGATGGGGAAGGAAACTGCATGAGATGGGCGCAATCGAAATTGAAGCTTATTCAAGGAACACCTACTGCCTGTCCTTGACAAGCATATACCTGTCAGACAGGTAGGAAGTTGCCAAGCAAGCGAACCGTGTTTTCTTTTTAATGAAGTTGAAGCATTTTTGAAGAGGAATAACAATGTGTATGTTAGGATGAGACGTGACAGGCTAACTATGAAAGACCGAAAGAGTGAGCTAAGAAGAGCCAGGAAAGGGCATGGCAATTCGTTGGTGGGCAGGATCAAGGAAAACACTAAGGCTTTCTACAGGTCCATCAGAAATTAAAGAATGACGGGAGTAAGATTAGGGCCAATCAAGAATACTGGTGGGAATATGTGCGTGGATTTGGAGGACAAAGGGAAAGCGCTAAATGAACAATTTTCGTCAGTATTCACACTGAAAAAAGTCAATGTTTTCGAGGACAATACTGAGGTACAGGCTACTAGACTGGATGGGACAGAGGTTCACAAGGAGGACGTATAACCAATTATGGAAAATACGAAAATAGATAAGTCCCCTTGGCCATATGGGATTTATGCTAGGATTCTCTGGGAAGCCACAGCGCATATTGCAGGGCCTTTGCCTTTGATCTTGATATCATCATTGTCTACAAGAATATTGCCAGAAGACTGGAAGATAGCAAATGATATTCCCGCATTCAAGAAGTTGAGGAAGACTGCAGCTAAGGTAAGGCAGTTTTTTAAAAAAATACTTACCGGTAGCGGACAGCGGTGTTTTCCCTTTCACAGAAGGAGCGGGAGCAGCGGGGGATGTGACGAGGACCAGAGGGGCAGCCGGGAAGGAAAGCAGTGAGTATAAATACTCACCCTTCGACGCCAACGGCCATTTTGAGTGCGAGCAGCAACGGAGATAAGACGAACCCGGAAGACTGCAGCTAAGGTAAGGCAGTTTTTAAAAAAATTACTTACCGGTAGCGGACAGCGATATTTTCCCTTTCACAGAAGGAGTGTACATATTGGCACTGATGATATAGCCAGGAAAAGGATCGAGGATATAAAAAGTGATTTCAGGGAGTTAGGATGGAAGCTGCAAAGCAGGACGAACAGAATAGTGTTCTCTAGTTTACTACCGGTGCCACGAGATAGCAAGGCGAGTAACAGGGAGAGGGCGCAGCTTAATACGTGGCTGCGCAGCTGGTGTAGGAGGGAGGGCTTCAGATATGTCGATAATTGGGATGCCTTCTGGGGAAGGTGGGACCTGTTCAAGAAGGACGGGTTGCATCTGAACTGGAAGGGGACCAATGTCCTGGGTGGAAGGTTTGCTCGAGTAGTTCGAGAAGGTTTAAACTAGTATGGCAGGGGGTTGGGAACCTGAGCTGTATACCAGAGGTGAGAGTTGATCCAGACGAGGCAATAGCAAGGGGTAGACCAGCTAGTGGGAAGGACTTTCCTGGCAAAGAACCAAGGTATCCGTTAAAGTGTGTTTGCTTCAACGCAAGGAGTATCAAGAATAAAAGTGACGAACTTAGAGCATGGATCAGTACCTGGTGCTATGATGTTTTAGCGATAACAGAGACATGGTTTTCTCAGGGGCAGGAATGGTTGCTGGATGTTCCAGGGTTTAGAGCATTTAAAAAGAATAGGGACGGGGATAAAAGAGGAGGGAGTGTAATACTACTAATCAGAGAGGGTATCACAGCTACAGAAGCTTCCATTGTCGAGGAAGATCTGCCTACCGAGTCAGTATGGGTGGAAATTAGGAACAGCAAGGCAGCAGTCACCTCTTTAGGGTTTTACTACAGGCCCCCCAATAGCAGCAGGGAGATGGAAGAAAGCATAGGTCGGCAGATTTTCGAAAAGTGTGGACGTAGTAGGGTTGTTGTAATGGGTGACTTTAATTTTCCCAATATTGATTGGAACCTCCTTCAAGCAGAAGATTTGAATGGAGATGTTTTTGTAAGGTGTGTTCAGGAGGGTTTCCTAACTCAGTACGTTGACAGGCCGACGAGGGGAGAGGCCATTCTAGACTTGGTGCTCGGCAATGAGCGGGGGCAGATATCAGATCTTGTGGTGGGAGAGCTTTTTGGTGAAAGCGACCACAACTGCCTCACATTCAACATAGCTATGGAGAAGGAGAGGATTCGGCAAAATGGGAGGATATTTAATTGTGGATGAAGAAACTATGATGCGATCAGACATTAGTTAGGAAGCATGGATTGGGAGCAATTGTTCCATGGTAAAGGCAATATAGACATGTGGAGACTGTTTAAAGAACAGTTGTTGCAAGTGATGAATAGATATGTCCCTCTGAGACAGGCAAGAAGTGGTAAGATAAAGGAACCTTGGATGACGAGAGTGGTGGAGCTTCTTGTCAAAGGAAAAAGGTAGCTTACGTAAGGTGGAGGAAGCTAGGGTCAAGCTCAGCTCTAAAGGATTACAGGCAGGCAAGGAAGGAGCTTAAAAATGGTCTGAGGAGAGCCAAGAGGGGGCACGAGAAAGGCTTGGCAGAACGGATTAGGGAGAACACAAAGGCATTTTACACTTATGTGAGGAATAAGAGAATGGTCAAAGAAAGAGTAGGGCCGATCGCATAGGGAATTTGTGTGTGGAGTCTGAGGAGGTAGGGGAAGCACTAAATGAGTTTTTTTTCTTCTGTCTTAACGAAAGAGGAGAAGGAAGGAAGAATGATATAGTGAAATTCACAAATTGGCTCTTGGTCAGAAAATTCAGCACAAGTAATTGAGATGAAGGCAGAAGGTAAGCTTAACTTAGTGGTGAAGAGAGTGAGAATGAGCAAAGCCATCGCAGACAAAGTGTTTGTGGGGATCAGTTAAAATATGTTCAAGCATTCCCTAAATTTTGCATCTCCTTTGAAATGGTGGCTAAACAAATGAAGTGGCCAGTGACAATGCAGATTTTGTTGATCACAACAAAAGTTGTAAGCAGTGCTAGTGAGGTATTTGCATCAATATTAGAGGAAGTATTTCTGGCTTATGAGAGTATGAAGAAAGCCATATTCAATGCAAATGATTTCAGACGTTTCAGAAATCTAAGGAGGGACCCTGGTCAAACCGACATTGAGTTTTCACGGAACGAACAAAGTAGAATTGATAAATGGATAAATAGAGCAAATATGTGACTCTCTTAGAGAAATGATAATTTTGGAGGAGTTCGAAAATTCACTTCTGGAGGTATTGAAAACGTATGTGGAAGAACATAGATTCAAAACAGTAAGATTAACAGCTAGAATAAATGATGAGTATGAGTTGCTCTTTAAATCAAACTTTAGTTTCCTTATGTGGTACGGGAAAAGGAGATCTTGGTGAAGAAAATATCATTACTTACCCCACAGTGAAAAAGGAACACTGGAAAGGGAAACAGACATTTTAAAAAGCTCCGAAATTTGAAATACAATAAAATAGGCCACGTGAAATCACATTGTTGTGGCTTAGAAAAAAGCACTGGAAAATGGATAGAGAAAAAAAAAACAGACGCCAGTGATTTTTTTTGTAATAGAATTGGAAAGCACAGTCGAGGCCTAAAGCTGCACCAGAATGTACGAAATTACCAGAGGTTGGTAAAAGAGGAAGTGCCAGTTCTTCTTAAACCATACATTTGCAATGGAACAGTTTACTCGCATAGGGCCAGGAGCAGCAGTGAAAGAGGGTACAATATTAATCGATACGTGTTCCCCTCAGACTTGGATGTTGAAGAATTGCGTACAGTTCTGGTCACGACATTATAGGATGGACGTGAATGCTGCAGAAAGAGTACAGAGGAGTTTTTCTAGGTTTCCACCTGGTACAGAGGGAAGGTCTTAGAGGAAAGGCTGAAGGTCTGAGGCTGTGTTCGTTGGAGAGAAGGTTGAAAGGTCATTTACTTGAGACATATGTGAAAATCAGAGGGTGATATAGAGTAGACAGTGAGAGCACATTTTTGCACGGATGGCAATGGCTTGCACGAGGGAGCATAGCTGGAGTTGTGATAAATATGGGACAAATGTCACAGCAAGTTTTATTTAGTCAGAGTGTTGTGGGAGTGTGGAATGGCTAACCTACAATAGTCGTAGACTCGCCAACTTTATGGACATTTAAATGCTTGCTGGAATGCATATGGATGAAAATGGAATGGTGTATGTTAGATGGGCTTCAGACTGGTTTCACATGTTAGCACAACATTGAATGCTGAAGGGCCTGTACTGCGCTGAAATGTTCTATGTTCAATGAGGAGATATGCACTTCTGAAGGGTATTGACATAAAAATTATTAATAACTGGAACTCACGTTGAGATAAGAAGTGCTCAATTATTTGCAGTGATGTTAGTTTATCCAGTGAAGAGTGGAGAAGTGATGCCAGGAGTACTGCACAAACTCTCAACTTAGGAACACAATTTACCTTTGCCAACTATATAACTAATTCACAGGTAAGATTACTGCCTCCTGCAGTTGAAAAGCCTATTGAAAATCATGCAAGTGGGGCAATAAAGGGATCATTTACTGGAATTTTTCCTGACTATGTAACAAGGTCACAAAGTCAACAGTTGAAACACGAAAGAACAAAGAGTACAGATGGGAAATTTGATGTGAAATTATTAGAGGTCCTGCTTGACCAGGTGGTTGAGACTAAACAGGAGATTGACAACGTAGATATCTTTAGTTCAGACAAGTTAACAGACTTACAACAGAAAGGTGAACATATGTAAGAATTGCATCAAACGTTCTACACAGAAAAATGAAACCCTGAATGTATCTCTGAGTGCTACTACTCTAAACATCGATGTGGCATATTAAGCCATCGTCTAATTACGTCGAGGGTAAGTTCAGAAGTTGATCATGATGTATTGCCAGTGAGTGATAGAAAGGAGAGCTTGGGGATTGCACATGAACTAACACTGGAGATCACTTAGGCGTTAAAAAAAAGTCAAGCTAAAAAATGAAAACATTTTACATGCCTGGATTGCACAAGGATGTAACTGAATTTTGCCAGACATGTCATAGATATCAGGCATTGGAAACACAAGGACAAAAATGAAAGCCACACCTTTCATACTTATTCCTGCATTTGGGCAATATTTTTCGAGAGTCTTAATTGATTGTGCAATATTCCTACATTAAATAAAGAGTGGGAATCAGCAGTTGTTAATACAAACGGATGCATCCACTGGATTTCCAGAGGCCATTTCATTACGCAATATCACAGGCCAATGGATCGTAGAGGCGATATTCAGAAGTTTTACCAGTTATGGAGTATCCACGGAGATGGAATAAGATCTACGGGTAAATTTCACGTTACAGTTTTTGAAGTAAGTTATGGACAGCTGAGGAATAAAATAATTCCAATCTACTGCATACCATCCAGAACCGCTGGAAGCAGTGGACAATTTGCATTAAACATTAGATACCAGGTCAAGGGCTTACAGTCAATACGATTCAGATGATTTGAATGAAATAATTCCGTTTGTAACTTTTGCCAGCACTGATGCTCCAAGAAATTGTTAGTGTTGCTTCAAGTTTGTATGTGAATCTTTATAAAGAAGGTGTAGTGGACGTTTTTAAGTGGAAAGGAGATTAATGAGTTGAAGTGTTTGTTAAGGACTTCAGACAGATGGAAATCGTGCATCGTGTGTCATGCGAATATGCTCAGATAGTATTTTGACAGGGAAGGAAAGCAAAAGTCCTTGTTACAACACTAAGGGAAAAACCAGGCTCACAGAATTTACATATGGGCATTGCTCAAATTAAATTGGACAATGAAGACGTTGTCATAAACTGGGATATAGTGTTGAGTTAATTTTCAGAGGAAACTCAAAATGAACTGAAAGAGATGTTGGTATTGCAGGAAGGGGGTGGGAGGTGTATGTGCACATAAGCTGCGATGTAATAAACTAATATTCCACGATTTCGAGAAAAGAAATGCTGATCCTATTAAGCAACGTCTTTAGTGGCTTAATCCTTTAAAGTTTGTAGTGTTTCAAAAGGAGAATGAACGCATGCTGCAAGATAGCGAATCGATGTGAATTGCAGTGGCTGGAACTTAGCATTAAGAATGGTGCCAACATCAGATGGTTACTAACGATCATGTGTGAAATATCATAAAGTCAGTTACAGAATCCGATTTGGTTGATGCTGTTACAAAGTCTGATTTGGATGCGATTTCAAATTTAATAGACATTATTGAATAGATGTGTCGTGGAAATTAAATTGACTCGACTCAGCTATTAGCAAGAGCAACCAAAAGAGATTTTAATGATTTTAACCTCTGCATTGCATGCATTTGACAAGGGCCCCGAGTATCATTCATATGTTTCCTTTATACCATACTTCGCTCAGCCTTATCTCACCTCAATGACAATCAGCTTGGGAACAGTTCGAGCCCTTTTCCTCAGAAGGAGTTGTTTTCCCATTCCTTCACTGTTGGAAAATACAGCTACTGCCCTTGTGTTTTCCCCTGACTCTGCCGAATTAGATTGTTTGCAAAACTTGTAAGGACAGGCTATCAGTTCACAGAATTCAGCGAAGTCAGATTCTCTGCATTTAATTGACTTAGGAAGGTATTATTTAACAGATTTCAAAGTAAATGTTAATTTTGTTAATTTCCCATTGCATTTCCCCGTTTTGTCATTTTATGACAACAAGGACAACACAAAAAAAGCCAGATTTTAAAAAAAATACAGAGCCAGATAACTAAAAATCAGTGATCTCAACAGCTGGCTGTGTTGTAAGGAGCATTTAAAACAGTAGCAGCCAACTCTTCGCTTTCCATTTTTGTCTCCTGAAATCTTTCACCACTATACACTATCGAGGTTTTAGATTGTGCAGCTTCCCTTCTGCTGGTTGGGGTAGTGCTGCTTTCACTTGATTCTGTATTTCAGACAAAAGTGTAGAGAGTTTCATACAGTAACACAACATCTCATCCTCATAGTGGACTGTTACCTGTCTTACCTTAGGATTCGGGCCAATTCCTGTGTTGGGCGGCCTACTGAACAAAATCTTAAGCAAGCTGAGATTAGCTCTTCCTCTCCTTCTAGATCTCATATACATTAGCACAATTAGAAGTGCATTTGTCCATGTCACCCCTAGTTCCTCACAACATTTTGTCAATTTATTTTTTAAGGTAGCATATCCTCTTTCTCCTGCCCCAACTCTCGGTGGGTGGTAGACACAGTGTTGCCTCATGTTTATTCCCAAATAATCACTGATCTGCTGTAGGGCATTATTGACAAATGATGTCCCATTGTCACTAATAAGCCTTTCAGGGATGCCCCTGCATCTGCCAAAAAAGGTTACTGGGGTACATTGCACATATAATATAGAGGTAGGCATTGACTTATACGCATCATCATTGTCCTGAACATATGGTCCATGCTCTGCAATCTCAGCGCTCAGTTTGGAGGTGGGACATGTTTCAGTGCCCGTAAGGTTAGTAGAAGAGATTAACACAAGCAAGTCTTCGTTGCCAAGCATAAAGGAAAGAGGCTTACCTGTACCTCGTGGGCTGCCCACCTCCACGTCAGCCTTCCCCTGTTCGTCACCCTGCTGTCCAACCGTCTGGGCCAATTGAGGCTGTCTGTGTGGGCACTGTCCTGCCCAGTGATCTAATGCTCCACAAACAAAGCCACCCCCAGATCTACCACTGCCAGTGCATCTTCCTCTCTCTTTTTCAGCAGCACCTCTCTCCTATGGCTGGGCGACCATCTGCATCAGAGTAAGCTGCGCTTATGTGCTTGCTGTTCCATCTTTAGTTTCCGTTTATCCTTCTCTTGGGAAGCAACTTCTCATCATCTATCGCATGTTGTTCTATCAAATTCAGCTTTACCGTCCCAGGCAATACATGTGTCCTTTACCTTCTTCTCTATTTCGTCCTTCATTCCACTGATGAAGCTTTTCGTCAGATGTTCTTCATATGGCGTTATTTCTGCCGCCGTTATGTCATCGAGTGGTCTCAGACCACTATGGGCGTTCTGGGCTTCAATGGGGAGAGTAGGGAACTGGGACACTGTCTCACCTTCTCGTTGTTTACACATTTGCTCATTTTGCTCATGTCCATTCTTGCCTCAAATATTTAAGTTCCTCTGTACCAGGTCATTTCGAGCTCAGTGTTCAGTGTCTATCGACACGAGTAGATTCTAGATCACACCAAGTCGCAACACTACAACTCGCGAACATATTCATCAAAGACACGTGAAGGAGATGGAACGTCGCAAGGCAAATCATTCCTACCATGAAAATAAATCATTCAGTTCCCAACTATGTACTTACTTGTCTGGCCATTCTCCTAAGGTGCCTTCATGATGGCACAAAGACTTTAATTACGAAACTCTTTGGGATGCCAATGGAAGCTCTGTTATTTTTTCCCCTGTATCACAGTAACTGGAGGTCACAATTTCAAGATTGTTCGTAAGAGAGCTAGGATTGAATTGAGGGGAATCTGCTTCACTCAGATTTGGAATGCACTTTCTGGGACAATTATAGCGTGGAATGTAAATGAGGTCTCAAACGAGAACTGGATATATAATTAAAAGTGTTGGATTCACAGGGCTTTGAGTAGAGGGTTGGAGAATGTGACCAGCTGGGCAGCTCTTTTGGACCCGGTACATTCACGATGAATGGAATAATGTTATTCTGTAATGGGAAATTCTGTGATTCTATGATTCAAAAGTGGGAAACGTGCTCAAGGGCTCACAACAGAAATAGGCTTCAGTAATAAGGTATGGAAATGTGTCAGAACAGAAAACTGGTTGAAAAAGGGGCAGCGCTGGGGGAGAGTGGCTTTGGACCAGAAGTGGCAAGAGGCTCAGGGGATGATAACTGCAAAATGGTTCTGTTCGTCGGAACTGAAAAGAGTCAGGTGATCTGAAGTGTAAAATGGTTAAGGGGATGAGAACTGGAAATGTGTCACGTGTTCTGAATTTTGAGGTAAGTATTAGAGTAGAGGAAATTTATGGTTCAAGTGCATGATTCGCTGAAGCTGGCCAGGCAAGTTGGTATCTCATTAAGAAGGCTTATGCGATTCTGGTAAAGAGGGGCAAAAAGTATAAATCCATAACTCTACGTCTCCACAAATCATTGGCAGACTATATTTGAATTATAATATAAAGTTCTGCGCACCTTATTAGCGTTTGAATGTCAAAGTCCTCGAGTGATTTCAAAGGAGATTTAGTAGAATAATTGGATACCCTAAAGTATGGAAACAGGCCCTTCGGCCCAACAAGTCCACCCCAACCCTCCATAGAGTAGCCCACCCAGACCCATTCCCCGACTGTGAAGGAGATCACTGCAGAATGCATTAACCTCTGTTTTTCTTTAATTTGAGAAAGTCTTTCTGAGATCCAATTCTGCGTTTATCTCCATCCTCATTTACATCCTGCCACTTTCCTTAAGTGTAATAAAAATGGTTCTTGACTAATGACCCGAACACTATGGGTAACTTGTTATGGCCAATTCACCTAAACTGCACATCTTTGGATAATGGGAGGAAACCGGATTACACAGAGGAAACCCACACTAACAAGGGGAGAATTTGCAAGCTCTACACAGTCACCCGAGGTGGGAATCGAACCCAGTTCCCTGCTGCTGTGAGACAGCATTGCTCACCATGCCGCCCATGAATGGGACCAGGAAGGAAAAGTTTTAGATTCGAAGAAAGACGTTACGCAGAGAATTCTTTTAGGATTTTGAATGTACTGCCTGGTAGGGTGATTGGGAAGAATTCCATAGGATATCTCAAAAGACAGTTGTGTAACTATTTGAAAAGAATGAATTGTGAGATGGACAGATATGTGGCTGGACAATGTGATAAGCTGGGAAGTTCATTGTAGAATGACTCCAGATGTGATAGCTTTAACAGCCTCATACACTGTAAAATTCAATCACTGACATGCTGAATGGCAACGAAAGCGTTATGATGCAATGGATAGCACCACCGCTTCACAAAGCCACAGACCCAGCTTCGATTGCGTGGTTTTTGCACATTCTTCCTTTTTCTGTGTGACTTCCTGCTGTGTGATCAGCTTTCGTCCCACAGAGCAAAAGGTGTGAAGTTTTGATGGATTGGTCATGGTAAATTGTCCTTACTGTCCAGCGATTAGCTTGTTAGTCGATTAACAATGGCTAATGCGAGGTTATGGGAAGAGGAAAAGGGAATGGGTATGGGTCGGCTTATCCTCCCAGGGTCAGTGCAGACTTGATTGGCCGAATGGCATGTATCTGCACTGCAGGGATTCTAAGTGTTCAGAGACTCAGAACTAGAATGCAGTTCTGTCTGTATTTTTTTAATTGATACAGCATTTATGGAATATAAGGGAAGAAGACTGTTGAGGATAAAAGTGAAGACGAAGACGGAATTAGAACTTTAAAGGGATTTTGGGACTGTGAAGGAGATCACTGCAGAATGCATTAACCTCTGTTTGTCAAAATTTGTGGAAGTATTTCTGAGATTGAACTCTGCGTATATCTCCACCCTCATTTATATCCTGCCGTTTTCCTTCGGTGTAAAAAAAAATTGTTCTTGAGCTGAAGGGAAATTGACGGCATCATTTGGATATCTTCACTGAACCATCATAAATGAAACCAAATATGCAAGGATCTCTGAAGACAACTTTCACTATAATGTCTAACCTGTTCAAAGTTATCAGTACCGATTGACAGTGTGTTGAAACTCACTGCTGCAGGAAGCTAATTGACTGTTTTTCCTTTGTTGCACTGAATTATGGGAGAGCAGACGGATCATGATGTGGACAACAAAGGAATGAAGGTGTATCCTCACTGTGCCTCTGTCACTAACACGTGATGAGACCGAAGTGTTGTGTGATGTCTAAACATGAACCTGTGAGAGACCATTTGTTTTTCTACACTGGTTTCTAACTGTTTGACCTGGGGAAAGTTAGTTGTGGAAAAATGTATCACTTTTACTACCAACTCCTTTTTTGAAGATTTTATTAAGTTAGTAATTGATGTAAAAGAGCTTTTTCACTAAATCCTCCAATTGCTCTCTGAAGTTAGTCTGGGTCACAGCATAAATAACGGTATTTGTGCAGAAACTGAGGAGTTGAAGCATTAAACCGAATTCGAGTAGATAATTATCTAAATATGCAGATTCATAGCCAATGACATACGTTGCATTCCATATAGAATACACCATAAACACGAACCAGAACAAAATAAAATTTCGCGAGACAACTAGCAGTAAGATGATTGATTTCCTTCGACTTTGCATCTCAGAGTCGGTGGAGCGTTCCCCATTGCTGGAAATCGGGTGTCTCGTGCGAGCTTTGCAGGTCATGGCGATATATCTGATAATGAAGGCATTGATCAACAGAAGCAGGATAAATGGCATTTCAGGATTTAGAAAGTAGTCTAAGATGCCCAAACTGTCGTTTGTACCACAATCTTGACGATGTCGAAATCACAAGGGAAATTCCTGAACCAACATGCATGTGCTAGTCTGAAATACAGTGGCAGTTTCTAGAACAGAGCCATTGGCCTTGATTTTTATGTCCTCGTTGTCTACAGGAGTAGTGCCAGAAGACTGGAGGCTAGCAAATGTGGTGCCCGTGTTCAAGAAGGGGAGTAAGGACAACCCTAGTAACTATAGGCCGGGGAGTCTCACTTTTGTTGTGGGCAAAGTCTTAGAGAGAATTGTAAGGGATAGGATTTATGAACGTCTGGATAGGAATAATGTGATCAAGGATAGTCAGCATGGTTTTGTGAAGGGCAGGTCGTGCCTCACAAACCTTATTGAATTCTTTGAGAAGGTGACTAAGGAGGTGGACGAGGGGAAATTGGTAGATGTGGTGTATATGGATTTTAGTAAGGTGTTTGATAAGGTTCCCATGGTAGGCTACTTCAAAAAATACGGAGGTATGGCATTGAGGGTGAGTTGGAGGTTTGGATTAGGAATTGGCTGGCTGGAAGAAGACAGAGTGTAGTAGTTGATGGTAAAGGTTCATCTTGGAGTGCAGTTACTAGCGGTGTTCCGCAACGATCTGTTTTGAGACCATTGCTGTTTGTCATTTTTATAAATGAACTGGAGGAGGGGCTAGAAGATTGGGTGAGCAAGTTTGCGGATGATACGAAAGTCGGAGGAGTTGTTGACAGTGAGGAAGGATGTGTCAGGTTACAGCAGGATATAGATAAGCTGCAGAACTCTGCCACTGGGTGGCACGGTGGCACAGTGGCACAGTGGTTAGCACTGCTGCCTCACAGTGCCAGAGAGCCGGGTTCAATTACCGCCTCAGGGGACTGACTGTGTGGAGTTTGCACGTTCTCCCCGTGTCTGCGTGGGTTTCCTCTGGGTGCTCCGGTTTCCTCCCACAGTCCAAAGATGTGCAGGGTCAGGTGAATTGGCCATGCTAAATTGCCCGTAGTGTTAGGTTAGGGGTATGGGTGGGTTTCGGGTCGGTGTGGACTTGTTGGGCCGAAGGGCCTGTTTCCACACTGTAATCTAATCTAATCTAAACTGGGCCGAAAGGTGGCAAATGGAGTTCAAAGTAGCTAAGTTTGAGGTGATTCACTTTTGTAAGAGTAACAAAAAGATGGGGTACTGGGCTAATGGTCGGATACTTGGTAGTGTGGATGAGCAGAGGGATCTTGGTGTCCATGTACACAGATCTTTGAAAGTTGCCACCCAGGTAAATAGTGTGGTGAAGAAGGCATATGGAGTACTGGCTTTTATTGGTAGAGGAATTGAGTTCCGGAGTCCTGAGATCATGTTGCAGTTGTATAAGACTCTGGTGCGGCCGCATCTGGAGTATTGTGTGCAGTTTTGGTCGCCATACTATAGGAAGGATGCGGAGGCACTGGAACGGGTGCAGAGGAGGTTGACCAGGATGTTGCCTGGTATGGTAGGAAGATCGTATGAGGAAAGGTTGAGGCACTTGGGGCTGTTTTCATTGGAGAAAAGAAGGTTTAGGGGTGAATTGATAGAGGTGTACAAGATGATTAGGGGTTTAGATAGGGTTGACCGTGAGAACCTTTTTCCACGTATGGAGTCAGCTATTACGAGGGGGCATAGTTTTAAATTAAGGGGTGGTAGGTATAGGACAGACGTTAGGGGTAGGTTCTTTCCTCAGCGAGTCGTGAGTTCATGGAATGCCCTGCCAGTAGCAGTGGTGGACTCTCTCTCTTTATGGGCATTTAAGCGTGCATTGGATAGGCATATGGAGGATATTGGGCTAGTGTAGGTTAGGTGGGCTTGGATCAGCGCAACATCGAGGGCCGAAGGGCCTGTACAGCGCTGTATTCTTCTATGTTCTATGTTCTATAACAATGTATGCCACTTTTTTCAGTGAAGTATTTAACTTTCAGCTTCTGGCAAGAAATGGCTACAAATCAGTCAAAAATGAAAGTGATGGCGAACCAGACGGACCAATCTGTGACAGCAAATATTAAGGTAGAGTTAAAATTACAGATAAGGAAATTCAAAAGAATGAACAAAAAATGTTATCACAATAATCAATGGTATATGTCTCAGAATTCGATCAAGAATGATGATCAGTAAGTCTGCAAAAGACATGGCCGTAAGATAGCATGCAACGCATTTGGAGATACAGGGCTACAATCGTCACTATGTTAGCTGCGAGGAATAAAAGAAAAGAGGGCAGTTATAGTTCAGTTACAACAGATCTACCACTTTTTTAGTGCACGTTTTGAAACTCCACCACATGATTTTAAAATAAGCAATTCTTGAAATATTATTTCAGGAAATTAGAAGAGACAGGAGTGGACACAAGACATTGGCTATTCAAACATCGACGAAACTTCAGTAGGGACATAGATGTCTCAGTTTTCCTCATGATCTCTTCCTTGTCCACGGACCGCTTGATTTCCCATTCTGATCAGGAATCTATCCAACTCAGCCTTAAGTAGACCTCTCGAGAGTGTGATGCTGAGAGGCAGCATTTGAGGAGCAGGAGGATTATTGTATTGCGTATGTGCCTTTATCAGGAACGAGCCAAAGGCGCAGAACTCTCTTCCCTCCTTTCCCGTTGCAACTTTGGGAACATCCGTCTGGCACAGATGACTTATTAATACTCAGGTTTTCCAAAATTTCCAGCAGATATTCCGTTATATCATCAAACTATTCGAGTATATATTTTTCTACACGGTAGTGAATACTGAAGCAAGGTGTCCATTAAAGGAAATCCCTATCTACTCCATCTCCAGGCATACGATCCCACCACTATACTTGATCGGCTCTGCCATTACTCTGGATATCCTCTTGTTCCTCACATATGTGTGGAATGCTTTGGCATTTTTCTTAATCCTACCGGCCAAGGCTTCTTAATGCCCCACTCTACCTCACCTGAGACTCGGCTTCATTTCCTTCCTGGAGAAAGTGATGACTACAGATGCTGGAGATCAGAGCCGAAAATGTGCCGCTGGAAAAGCGCAGCAGGTCAGGCAGCATCCAAGGAAGAGGACAATCGACGTTTCAGGAAATTATGCCCGAAACGTCAATTCTGCTGTTCCTTGGATGCTGCCTGACCAGCTGTGCTTTTCCAGTGGCACATTTTCGGCTTCATTTCCTTCCTGCCTACGTTGTCACCCCATAGAAACGATATTTTAATTCAACAAGGAAACCAAAACTGATTGCATTGCTCCATATATGGTCTCACCTGCAACTTGTTGTTATAAGGTGCAGAGGTGTGCTGTACGTTACGAAAGTTGAAAAATTAGCAAGGACTGACAAAGCAATACTGTCCTGAACAAAGTAAGAATGTTTCACTTTGGAAACAAATAGCTCCAGCTGGGTTATCATGAAACAAACACAATTTCACATTCTGCCAATCAGTTTAACTTATGCTCCAAGAGTCCAAAACCCAATCAAATTTGATTTTGTTATTTTGATAATATTAAAACAAATGAAACGATCCGATATTTCGGGGTATAAAACCGGACATTTTGAACAGTTAGGAAAAGATCTACCAAGGACATGCACAAACACATACAGCTACATGAAGGGCACACTGCAAGGACCCTGTCTATGAGGAGCTTGCACAGCAGAGCATCGAAACCGACCTAGAGGAAAATCTTCAGAGGAAGATACAAAGAGATGATTCGATGGTTTTGAATGTTGATGTGTTTTGTACATTTTAATCGGGAGTTTTATTGGACCATTACTGTAGTTTAAAGTTTGTGAGAAGATTTGTAGCTCGGGTGCTCGTTGTTGTGGTTCTGTTCGCCGAGCTGGAAGTTTTTGTTGCAAACGTTTCGTCCCCTGGCTAGGCGACATCATCAGTGCTTGCGAGCCTCCTGCGAAGCGCTTCTTTGATGATTCCTCCGGTGTTTATAGTGGTCTGTCCCTGCCGCTTCCGGTTGTCAGTTTCAGCTGTCCGCTGTAGTGGTTGGTATATTGGGTCCAGGTCGATGTGTTTGTTGATGGAGTTTTTGGATGAGTGCCATGCCTCTAGGAATTCCCTGGCTGTTCTCTGTCTGGCTTGCCCTATGATAGTAGTGTTGTCCCAGTCGAATTCATGTTGCTTGTTGTCTGCGTGTGTGGCTACGAAGGATAGCTGGTCGTGTCGTTTCGTGGCTAGTTGATGTTCATGTATGCGGATTGTTAGCTGTCTTCCTGTTTGTCCTATATAGTGTTTTGTGCAGTCCTTGCATGGTAGTGTACAAAACACCATGCAAGGACTGCACAAAACACTTTATAGGACAAACAGGAAGACAGCTAACAATCCGCATACATGAACATCAACTATCCACGAAACGACACGACCAGCTATCCTTAGTAGCCACACACGCAGACAACAAGCAACATGAATTCGACTGGGACAACACTACTATCATAGGGCAAACCAGACAGAGAGCAGCCAGGGAATTCCTAGAGGCATGGCACTCATCCACAAACTCCATCAACAAACACATCGACCTGGACCCAATATACCAACCACTACAGCGGACAGCTGAAACTGACAACCGGAAGAGGCAGGGACAGACCACTATAAACACCGGAGGAATCATCAAAGAAGCGCTTCGCAGGAGGCTCCCAAGCACTGAGGATGTCGCCTAGCCAGGGGACGAAACGTTTGCAACAAAAACTTCCAGCTCGGCGAACAGAACCACAAAATCCATTACTGTAGATTGTAATGTAAAAGATGGGTTCAAGAGAAAGGGGTTGAAAGTAATTTATTATTCTCTGTTGTACTTAAAGAATAAAATTGTTATAGTGACATCTGGGATAGTTCCTTGCCTTTCGAATTTTAACAGATTATGGCACGAGGTGAACATTTTCTGCGTGGCTGGTTTAAATTGGTAGAGGAGTTTACCGCGTGCCATAATACTGTACAGTTCGAGTAATAGTCCCGATTCTTCTATTCAAACCTCAGTGAACTAAGGACCAACATCCCGTTAATCTTCCAGAATATCTGGCGCTCTTCTGTTTTTCATGCACGAGTCGATTCATAAAACAGTTTTCTACGGCTTTCCTCATGTAAATACTTTTCACTCCTTTGTTATCTCTTCAAAAATGTATCTGAAATGCTGTAGAAGAGAAATAACCAAGAACGTTCTGGAAGGCCAGAGAGATTAATGACAGAGACATGAGCAGAAATCAGGAACATGGGACTAATTTGGATGATTAACCATGATTTCATTAAATGTTACAACAGACTCGAAGGGTGGAATGACTTGCTCCTGCTGCTAAACTCCATATTTCTCCTTTGAATGTTCTACAGATTACTGATGTTCAATGCTGCGCAGAAACCAGTGGGTGAGCTGGAACCGTGGAGTTCTTTGAGGAAGCATCGGAAATGATGGGTTCAGCAGCAGAGCCATTGATCAAGTGAATCCATCTTACAGGGGTGGACGGTTGTGGACACAGTAACGTCTCAGATCTGTGCTTAGAAGCTCATAACCCTGTTAAATATAAACCCAAGTTTCTGGATACTTCTGTTGAGTAATCATCTTTTGAAGAAAAATGAGAGGGAGCTTCAATGTTCATTAGGATGAACACTGGGATCGAGGGATTGTTACAGAAAAAAGTTTTGAACTTTATTCATTGGAGTTTAAAAGAATAAGTGCTGCTCTACTTGAAACATTCAGCATTATTAATTTGTACGTTACAAGGTAAATGTTGAAATGATGTTTCCACTCTGACAGAATCTGGTAACAGAGGGCACAGTCTCAGAACATAGAAGGACTAAATTAACACTGAAATGAGGAGGGATTTCTTCTCGCAGTGGGTTGTGAGTCTTTGGAAATAATTGTAGCAGAGAGGTGTCGGATAGTATCCTTCTGCATATATAACGCTGAGATAGGTAAATTCTTGATCAGACAGGGAATGAAGACTTGTGGCAAAAAGACAGGGAAGTGGACATGTAGAATATTGGATCAGCAGTCATATTGTAGAATGGCCGAGCAGGCTCAAACTGTAAGCTCTTTTTTCTAATTCTCATGATCGCATGGCGTTACTAACTGGATAACGGGCTCCATCTAGGACAGATAACCAGGCGCTCCATTTGTTCCAGTCAGGCAACCAGATTTCTACATAACTTATTGTGCCTGGGTGAGTGTTGAGGAAGTAAAGGAGCTGAATTGGTATACGTGCAAAGATTCTTCAAATGAATCTGGACATTTGCCTGCAAAAACTTGAGGGGGAACAAAGTTTTTAACACAGTTGCAAATTCATCATCAAAGATCATTAGATTTTGGCACAACACTATGAATGAGACAAACAAAAGGTAAAGTTAAATTAGCATCCAACAACTCATGCATTCAACTTGACACAAAGACGTGATCAGTGAGAGATGTCTTTCGTTTGTATGAGAGAAAGCAGAGTAAGGCGTGTGATGGAATGATCCGAACATTCTTAGGTGCAAGTAGTTCAAACAACACACAAGATATGAGACACAATCCAGGACAAAACAGCTTGATAATCTGCACAGCACCCACTCTCTCCACCACCGACGCTCAAAAGCATCAGTGTGTTATCTGTACAATATAGATTGCAGAAATTCAACAGCGATCCTCACGCAAATCCTTACAGAATCTCTATGTGTAACATCTAGAAGGACAAGGTCAGAGAGACATCGAAGCCAGTCCCTGAAAATCTGTCTCCAAACATTCACTACTTTGATTCGGAAATATATCTCCGTTCCTTCTATTTGGTTGGGTCAAAATGCTTCAATTTCCACCCTAAAGACATTGCCGATGTACCTGTAGCATCTGCACTGCAGCAGTTCAAGAAGGCAGCTCACCACCGCCACTAAAGTGTAACTCTGGATGGGCAATGAATTGCTGAACCCAACCAGCGAATCTGATATCCCACGAATGAATAAGGAGAAATCTAATCAGCATGATAATAAAGTCATTGCCTACACACAGAAGGAGACCATAGTGTATGGATCCATCCGTTTGCAGTTGACAGATAAAGTTACCATGGCTACAAACACATCTTGCAATTGTCTACACATATGAAGGGAACGTGTTGCAAGAGCCAAGCAAGATGTGAAAACGCTTGGCAATTGTTTGGTCAGGGTTCAGCTGACGTATTGTATCCCATTCGGATGCACTAGGAGTCAGCAAAGTTGCAAAGAATGATATCAAGTCTCAGAATATATTTAGTTAAAAAAAAAACATTTTGGATGCTTGGGCTTCTTCAGTTGCAAGAAGAGATTCGAAAATTTCAAAAACTGCCCACTTCAGATCAATAACCATTACGCAAAGAAAGTAAGAATAGACGCAGAATCTCCTGTTTACGAACTGTACCATTGAACAAAAAGAGTGTGAAGCGTTCACAGTGACACCAAATTGATAGTTTTGAAGTTACTGACGTAGAAGAATTGAAAGGGAAACAGAGGTCAAAGGATGAAACTCTCCTTGCACAGTGAGTCATTTGAATTTAAAATTAACGGCATGAAACCACTGTCGAAGCACATGGAAACATTCCTGCCAAATGGGGCTTTAATGAAAAACTTGGTGGGAGAGGTGGGGGAGGATTGGAAGATCACGTAGAATGAATCTGAAGATCTTTTGTTCAACATAGAACAGAGAATAAAAAGCGTTCAGCATTGTACAGAGATCTGTACGGCAGAGGAACGGTACCGTTGGCCCACGATGCTGTACCGAACATGATGGCAAATTAAACTAATCCCTTCCGCCTGTCCCTGGTCCATATCACTGAGTGCCTTGCATCATTCATGCGCTTATGCCAACGCCCTTTAAAAACCTGATCGTCTCTGTGTCCACCGATCTTACTCTCTGTGTAAAAAAAGAGTCCCGCATATCTTCCTTCAAATTTTCCCCCATTCACCTTAAATACAACCACCCCCATCCCGCCTCCAGTTTTAGGCATTTCAGCACTGGGAAGAAGATTGTAGCTGTGAACCCTATCTATGTATTTCATTATTTTATAGAATTCAAACAAAACTCCCCTCAACCTTCGCTGCTCCAGAGAAAACAACTCTGTTTTTCCAGCCTCTCCTTGGAGCTCATCCCCTTTAATCCAAACAGTGTATTCGTAAAGCTCTTCTGCAACTTGTCCAGAGGTTCCACTCCATTCTTGTAAAGTAGTGACCAGTCTAAGGTGTACGCCTTTTCGGAGCTATTTATTACAATATAGGGATTTTTTAAAAAGATGCAAGTATTCTAATGGAATATCTGAAATCAATCAAATTAACAAAACTCTTCGGAAGTGTGATTTCCACAGCTGTAAGTCAACACGAGAGAAGGCCTGTAGTGCACCACTCTGAAGAAAATCCGATTGAACGCACATCATCAATTCTGAACCTTCCTTTTCAGATTTCACGGATATACTGAGTCTCAGCAACACTTTCTGCTTTATCTCTTTAAATGAAATGGAGATTTATCAGGATTACCGATGACAGCTAGAATTGGAGAGTAAAAGTGTTGAATAATCTAAAGCATCACACTTCTTGACACACTCAAAGGAGAAAGGAAGAAGGGTGACCTGATAGAAGATCAAAATAATCTGAGAGGTATGGAAAGAAGTTATACGTTGGGACGTTTCCACAAGATTATTAGGGGCGTAAGCATAAGATTTCCTGCTCTGTCCCACTGAATTCCTTGACGCACATGGTCTACCCACTAACACTTTTTCTAGTTATAGAATCCTAAAACTCATAGAATTCTGAGAACAGTAGGAGGCCATTTGATCCATCCTGTATAATTGATTACAAATGATTTGTACATGTATAAAATTATTTTGGAACATTTTTATATATTTCAATCTTAAATGATGTGGAACAAAATATTGGTGACCCGATTAGTCAGTTTGCAAGCTACACAAACGCTGGGGGAGATGGCGTTTAGGAGACTGAGAGGAATTGCCAGGCGATTCAATGCGATATAGATAGGTTGGCAACATGAGCGAAGAAGTTGCAGATGGTGTTTAATCCATATTAATGCGAGGTGACGCATTAAAGGAGATGAAATCCAGAGATGAAGTGTACAGTAAACCAAGACTTTAGACAAGGGGGAGGCTAGAGCCTCGAATATATTGTCAGAGGAGATGATGGAGGTGGATACAATCGGAAAATTTAAAAGGGATTTGTACCCATATATATCAGGTAGGAAATAAAAAGAAATGCATCGTGTAGAGCAAAAGATTTCTTGGTTTAAAACTTGGTTTATCATCGGAACACTCTTGTTGGGATGAGGGTCTGCTCGCGTGTGGCAATTTACTTTATTCTTTTTGCACTTCGTTCTTTCACATGCTTGCAATGAAACACCCAGAATGACATACACCCAAACCGCAATACATACAATGACACACACTCAAACAAATGCACAATGAGACAGTCAGGCACACACGATGAGACACATGTTCAGATTTCCACACAGTGACATACGCTCAAAGACAAACACAAACAATCACAGACGGTCAGCGAAGGTTTACTAGACTAATACTTGGGATGAGCGAATTTCGTTATGAGGAAAGAAAACCAAGGCTAGGCCTCAAAACTCTAAAATTTCGAAAAGCCGTAGGTTACTGAATTGAAACAAATTTGATTTGAAGGACATTTGGACGAAGTAAATATTGAAAAAGACCATAGAACATAGAACATAGAAAAATACAGCGCAGTGCAGGCCCTTTGGCCCTCGATGTTGCGCCGATACAAGCCCACCTAACCTACACTAGCCCACTATCCTCCATATGCCTACCTAATGCCCGTTTAAATGCCAATAAAGAGGGAGAGTCTACCACTGCTACTGGCAGGGCATTCCATGAACTCACGACTCGCTGAGTAAAGAATCTACCCCTAACATCTGTCCTATACTTACCACCCCTTAATTTAAAGATATGCCCCCTCGTAATAGCTGACTCCATACGTGGAAAAAGGTTCTCATGGTCAACCCTATCTAAACCTCTAATCATCTTGTACACCTGTATCAAGTTACCCCTAAACCTTCTTTTCTCCAATGAAAACAGCCCCAAGTGCCTCAGCCTTTCCTCATACGATCTTCAAAAAGAGTTTTTGTTAGTTTGGGGATAACATTATCGTCCCATGCAGCATCAAAATAGGCTCTTTTGAGCACCAGTTCTATGCTGTGCAACACGCAACAAGCGGCAATAACCCCATTTACATGCATAGCATGTTATTCTTGGCAATTTCAAGTGCTCGTCCAGATACGTGGTAAATTTTGCAAGAGTCCCTGCCTCTCCCACTCTCTCAGGCCAAGCGTTCCATATTTCTTACACACTATGGGTAAAACATAATCGTCAGATCCCATCGATTCGATTTACTTCTCCTGTTAACGATATGGCGACTGGTCTTCCTCATTTCTGTTCTGGGAAGAGATTGTCGTGATACACCTGTCTATACCGCTCATAACTTTACATGTTAATCTGATGCCCGTATCAGCCTCCTCTGCTCCACGGAATAGAACCCCAGCCTATCGACTCTCTCCAAATGACTGAGATGTTTTAATCCAAGCAATATTCTTATGAATATCTTGCGCACCTTATAAAGTATAATCTTGTTCTTCCAATTGAGTGGTAGCCAGAAATTCACACAGTATTCCATCTGTGAACTCATCAAAATTGTATAAGCAACCATCCTTGTTAATTTTCTCAGTCACAGTTGCAGTGGGAGGAGTGACAGTGAGGACCAGAGGCCCGATGGAATTGGAGGAGTTAAGGTTAAAAATATACCTCTGTAGTTCAGCGTTCTTCATTTTCTAGGCGGCAGTTGCAGTTGAAGGTGAGACATCAAGGACCAGAGTCCAGACGGTAAGGTAGGTGCAGAATGTAAAAAGTTACCACGTGCATAGACAGAGCGGACACGGGACTGCGTTTTATTTTGGGCGGCTGTTTTATCTGAAACACTACTCGGATAGTATCTCTCACCAATTTCCTGCTCTAAAAAAACCTTGTTATGCTCCGGAATGAGAAGCTGATCCCTCTTTTTCACTCTCCTTTAGATTACAGTAGGCTCATTAGGAATTTAGAATAGTGGGAATGGAAGTCATGGCAGTTGAATGTTCCTCCTGCAGAATGTGGGAAGTAAGATTACCGCTAGTGTCCCTGATAACTGTATCTGCAAGAAGTGCACCCAACTTCAGCTCGTAGAAAACGTCTGATTTGGGAACTGGAGTTGGAACTGGATGAAATTCGATCCATTCGGCAGGCAGAACGGGTTATTGAAAGTAGTTACAATCAGTAGGCACACTTCAGGTACAAGAAGCAGGTTGATGGGGTACCTCAGAGGATGGAAATGAAACCGGCAGGCAATGAAGGGATCCTCTGTGGCCGTTCACCTCAACAACAAGTATACCATTTTGGATACTGTTGGGGTGGAGAGACGACATAACAGGGGTAAGCGATGAGGCTCGGGTCTTTGGCACAGAAACTGTTCCTTTTGCTCAGATCGGAAGTGGGAAGAAGAGCACACCATTAGTCATTGGGGACTCCATATGTAGGGGAAAAGATAGGTCGTTCTGAGGTAACGAGATAGACTCGCGTTTGGTGTTTTGCCTGTTACGTGCCAGTGTTCATGATGTCTCTGATAGGGCTTTTGGGAAATTTGCGGGGGAGGGCAGTAACCCCAAGTCATGGTCTACATTAAGCGCCAATTACCTAGGTAGGAAGAGAGATAGGGATCATAATGCAGAATTTCACGTAACGGGGTGGGGGGGGGGGGCGGTTGCGGGGCCTAAATTTAAAGATAGGTCAAACAGAGTTGTTATCTCCGGTTTGATGCCCACGCCACGTTTTGGCGAGGTGAGGAATAGGGAGAGTGGTTGAATACATGGGTACAGAGATGGTTCAGGACGCAGTGTTTTGGATTCCTGGATAACTGGGGCTATTTCTGGGATTGGTGGGAGCTCTACAAACAGGATGGTCTGCACCTGAATCAGAGGGGTACTGTCACAAAAATAGTCCATTTTCTATTCTAAAAGTTGAATCTTGGCTCAAGGAGATTCTGTCATTGATTTTCTTTCAGAGTTGCAATAAATAGACCCACGAGACGCCCGCTCGAAAGTAATTGGGGAATTTCCCACACTGTCAACAAAGATAGCAGTATTATGATTCCTGGAGTTGAGTGATTTTACTGAGGCTTGTATCCAACCTTAGCAGTGTGGCTGCTCCACTCCCCGAATTTTTGGATTAGATTCCCTACAGTGTGGAAACAGGCTCTTTAGCCCAACCAGTCCACACCGAACCTCCGAAGAGTAACAGACCCGGACCAATTTCCCTCTGACTAATGCACTTAACACTATGGACAATTTAGCATGGCCAATTCACCTGACCTGCACATCTTTGGACTGTAAAACGAAACCGGACCACCCGGAGGGGACCCACGCCAACACTGGGAGAATGTGCAAACTCCACACAGACAATCACACCAGGCTGGAATCGAACCTGGGAGCCTGGTATTGTAAGGCAGCAGTGCTAACCACTGAGCCACCGACGAATTGTTATAAAACGGCAAGAAGTTGCAGTGGACCGGTGACTGTCAAAACGTATCTGATAGGGTAAAAACTGTATTAACCACTGCCCCAGTATTAGTCACACCGGATTACAAGAAGCCTTTCAGGGTGACTATTGATGCCGGCGATGTTGGTGTCGGCGTTGTGCTCCTGCAGGAGGGTGATGAGAAAATTATAAAGACCATCGGGTATTTTTGCAGGAAGTTGAACGTTCATCTTTAGAAATCTGTAATGGTGGAGAAAAAGACTTTAACCTTGGTGTTGGCATTGCAACATTTCATGTTTTATAATAGTAGCAAAGCATCTGAGAAAACCATGTTTAGCAATGATAACTCATCGACACTTGTGGAAAAATGTAAGGACATAAATGGCAGACTGTTTCGATGGTGCTTGTGAGATGGGGTTGTGAGATTTTTAACTTTGTACACCCTAGTCCAACACCAAATCGTGTTTCTGAAGACATTCATCTTGACAAGTATGCATGTGGCAGGTCGCGAAAACATCATTGCTGATGCATTGCCGAGACTCGAATGAGATACAGAGGCATTTGGTGGTGAGTGTACCGCTGCCTGAATTTGCATGTGTTTGTGCAGGTTTGCATGGTTATAGTTAATATAGTGTATATCTGTGTTTAGACGAATAATCGAGCTTTGAAGGTTTAAAATTAAGCCATCTTTTGGCATTGATGATTATTTTAAGGCGGGGGGGGGGAAGATGTCACAAATCCAGTCACTTCTTTTTGAGAAGCTGTTCCGCAGCTCAAGGAGAAAAGGTCCTTGTGTTTTTTTTTGGAGGGGCAATGAACTGGGTCAGACTCCGGTCAGTCTGGTTTGGTACAGAGTTGAAAAGAATTTTGCGAGGCCTTTTGTTTATATAAAAACAGATGAGGTTATCGGCCAAAGTCGTCATGATTTAGAGGTAACCTGTATAATGAAAAGGGAGTGGTCAGCACTTTAGCTGAGCTGAGCAGTTTGTGAGAAGTTCAACAGGGAGCTGTGTGGAAACTCTCTATCTTTCTGCCTTCAACTTCAATCTGTAAGCATGTGTTCTGGTTTTTAAATTGAGTTTATTTATTGGGACTGTTGAGTGTATTCGCAACAGAATAATTCAGTCTAGTTGGATAGGTTGAGTTCTGTATAGATTCTTTATTCTGTTCTTTCTGCTTCATTGTGTAATTTTGTGAATACATGTTTGTCTGTTTTAAAATCTAGTGTTCAACCTAGTTATATTACACCGGGTAATTTTCAACGTACAATTGTCGAAACAACTTGCAAAGTTTAGGACGAGGGCTGCCTGCTGATGGATGCTTTGAGTTTTCTGGTCTAGTCCATAACAGGTACTAGTATCCTGGGGAGGGCGAGATGGGAGTGGAGGGGGTGTTGTGGGAAATTTGCTAATGCTCTTTGGGTGGTTTTAAAGTTATTCAGCAGAGAAATGGGAAGTCAAACTGTAAGTCGAGTACAAAGGTTGTTAAGAGGAGGGATGTCCAAAATAGGATTTCAGGGTCACTAGAGGGCACTGGCAAGCAAGAAATGTGTCCATTGCAACGCCCGGAGCATGCGGAAGAAGGTGGGTGAACTTTCAGCATGTGTCAATACCTGGGGTTTTGATGTTGTGAGACATGGGGGTAGCACAGGGAGAGGAATGATTGTTGCAGTTTCCAGGAATTAGATGGATCATTAAGAACAGGGAAGATGGTAAAATATTGGGGGTTGTTGTAGTTAATCTATGATAATATTGCAGCTGCACGAAGGTCATATGAGGATTCATCACCTGCGTTAGTATGGATTGCGGTGAGAAAAAAGAAAGGGGAGGTCACGCTGTTGGGACTTTTCTACAGACTCCGAATTGTTCCAGGGATTTAGAAGAAAGTTTAGCAAAGACGATTCTCGATAGGAGCGAGAATGACAGGGGAGTTGTAATGGGAGGATTCAGCTTCCCAAATATTGACTGGGAATGCTATGTTTGAAGTACTTTGGATGGATACGTTTTTGTCCATTGTGTGCATGAGGGTTCTCTGACACAGTTGAACGCATCCAACAAAGGTCGAGGCAATGGGGCAATGTACCCGGCTAGGTGTTAGATTTAGAGGGTGGTGAGAACTTTGGTGATCGTGCCCACAATTCAGTTATGTTTAATTTAGTGATGGCAGGGGATAGGTATGCAATGGAGGGTAAAAGGTACAGCTGGGGGAAAGGCAATTTTGATGTGCTTAGGCAAGATTTAGGATGCAGAGGATGACGAAGGAAACTGTAGAAGATAGGCACGAGAAATGTGGAGATTTTAAAAGGAACAGCTACTGTCTGTCCTTCATAAGTATGTACCTGTCAGATAGGAAGGAGGTTGTCGAGTGCAGGAGACGTAGTTTACTGAGAAAGTTGAATCTCTGGCAAGGAGGAAGAAGTGGGCTTATGTTAGAATAAGATGTGCAGGCGATTGAGAGTTTCAAGGTCTCCAGAAAGATCTCAAGACAGAACTAAGATGATCGAGGTGGGGGCATAAAGTTTGTTGGTGGAATAGATCAGGGAAAACTCTCAAGCTTTCGACAGACATACAGATTATAAAAGAATAACTAGAATATGATTAGGGCCAATTAAAGACAACAGTGGGATGTTGTGTGTGGAGTCAGAGGAGATAAGGGAAGTGTGAAATGAATATATTTCGGCAATATTCACACTGGGAAAAAGACAATTTTGTAGTGGAGAATTTCGAGAAACAGGCTACGAGTCGAGATGGGACTCAGGTACACAAGGTGGAGGTTTTTTGAAATTCCAGGAAGTGTGAAAATTGACAAACCCCATGACCGGATGGGATTTATTCTGGGATTATCTGGGAAGCCATGGAGGAGATTTCTGAGGCATTGACTTTGATCTTTACGTTGTCATTGTCTTCCGGAATAGGACCAGAAAACTGGTGGATAGCAAAAGCTTTTCCCATGTTCAAGGAGAGTAGAGACAACTTTGGGAAATATACAGCAGTGAGACTTACTTCCTTGTGGGTGACGTGTTGGTAAAGATTATATGAGAAAGGATTTCTAATCAGCTGCATTGGAATCAGTTGATTAGGGATCGTCAGCGCGGTTTTGTGCAGGGTAGGCCGTACCTCACAAACCTTATTGAGATCTTTTAGACATGACCAAACAGGTGGGTAAGGCCGTTAATGTGGTGCATTTGGATTTAAGTAAGGAGTTTTGTAAGGTTCCCCACGGTAGGCTACTGCACAAAATAAGGAGGTATGGGATTGTGGGTAATTTAGTCGTTTGGATCGGAAAACAGCTAGCTGAAAAAAGACAGAAGGTGGTGGGTGATGCGAAATGTTCATTGTGGAGTTCAGTTATTCGAGGTGTGCCGAAAGGATTTGGTTTGGGTCCACTGTTTTTCGTCATTTTAATAAACGACCAGGATGAGGGAGGAGAAAGATGGGTTAGTAAATTTGCGGACAACAGTAAGTTTGGTACAATTGTGGATAGTGCCAAAAGATATTGTAGTTTACAGAGGGATATACATAAGCTGCAGAGCGGGGGTGAGAGGTGGCAAATTGAGTTTAATTCCGGAAAGTATGAGGTGATTCACTTTGAAGAAGTGACAGGAATGCAGGGTGCGATGCGAATGGTAAGGTTTTTGGTAGTGTGAATGAGCAGAGAGATCTCGGTGAAATTACGAAAGGAAACTAGCATAAAACAAATCCCCCAAAGTTGCCATACAGAGTGCAAGGGCTTTTGAGAAGGCATACGTTGCTTTCGCATTTTTTTGGTAGAGGGATCGACTATCAGAACCATGAAGTCATGATGCAACTACACAAAACTTGGTCGCACTTGGGCGGCAGTTGTGGTCACTGCATTATCGGAAGGATGTGGAGCTTCGGAAAGGGTTCAGGGGAGACGTTGCCTTGTATAAATGGTAGGTCTTAAGAAGAAAGTTAAAGGAGTTGAGGTTGGTTTCGTTGGAAAGAAGAATGTTAAGAGGTGACTTAATGCAGTCATATAAGATAATCAGAAGGTTAGGTCGAGTGGACAGTGAGAGCCTTTTTCACAGAACGGTGATGGCTAGCACGAGGAGGCATAGCCTCACATTTATATGTGATAGATATAGAACAGATATCAGAAATAGTTTCGTTACTCAGTCAGTAATCAGGGCATGGAATGCATTGTCTGCAACAGTTGTAGACTCGCCAGCTTTTCAGACATTTAAATGGAAATTGGACAGGCCTAAAGACGAGAATGGAATAGTTCATATCATATGGGTTTCTGATTTTTTTTCACAGGGTGATGTAACATCGAGGGATGTAGGGCCTGTACTGCGCTGTAATGTTCTATGTTCTATATTTTACGCCACTGCTAATGAAGGCAAGCATATTGTATGCATTCTTCACCACTGTGTCTACCCCTGCTGACACTATCAGTATTTATGTACTTTTATGTTCAGATCCCTTTGTTCCTCAATGCTCTGTGAGTTTTTTCTATTCGTTGGATGCATCCATCCCTCATTAGACATGCCAAATTGCTTTAGTCCTTGCACTTGCCAAGATTAATTTTTGATATCACCGTTAAGGATCTTCCAAAGATTGGTCATCACAGTCTGGTAGGATTTGAAATTAATTTTGGGACTGAGAAAATTACGTCACAAAGGAGTATTGTGGCATGAAACAAAGGGAATTACATCGGCATGAGGACAGATTTGGCCTGAGTAGATTGTGCAGGAATCCTCAGAAGTTTGACAGCTGAAGAGCAGTGGTAGATGTTTCAGGAGCTACTCAATTCCAAACAAGTGAATAAATCCCAGTCAGGGAGAAAGATGGTAAAAGTGGCAATAAATAAACATTGATGGTTACACAAGGAGGTCAAAGACAAAAACTAAAGTGTACCAAATGGCTAAGAAGAGAGGCATCCTAGAATATTGGGAAAATGCCAATTTTAAACACAGGGGTACTAAAAAAAGAAATAAAAGAATACTCGGGTAATTTACGAAAGGAGACCAGCATAAAGTGTCGAATAGGAAACCAAAGGCTTCTGTAGGTGGATTAAATTAAAGTGGATCGCTAATATCGATATTGATCGCTTGCAGAATATAACTGGAGAGTTAATAATGGAGAGCAGTAAAATAACAGAGATGCTAAATCATGACTTTGCCTCTGTTTTCACTTTGAAGGAAAACACAACAATTTCTGTTGGAACGGGCAAGTCAGAGACGAAAGAAAGGGCAGGACTACGAGCAATCAGCATCTCTATGGAAAAGGTACTCAGAAAACTAAGTCATCAGAAAATGGATCAGTCTCCAATCAGATCGCAGACTTCCGGGGGTGAATCAATTCCCCATTACATCGTTCAAAGGGAAAACAGGGGTGATTAGATGAAGTACAGGAGATGGAACACATCTCATTTGGAGCTCGTTCAGCTGCAGTGCTGAGGAATCTGCAGTCGAGGTGAACATTTTGGGGGGGCCCTTATCGATGTTTGTAAGATCAGAACAGACGTCACGGAGACTCACACACTGATAGAATGAAATAGAGTCATGACAGGAAATAGGATGTGGAAGGTAGAGTCAAGATAACCGTTTGAGCCTGTGGGTTTGTACTGGATATTTGTGACCAGCCCATCCCCAGAAAAGGAAATAGAGATATAGACCGTCGGGGAGAAGTCAGAGATGGACTTGAGGAAAATGAAATCCGAATGGAGGACACGTTTCTCCTGAAGAAAGCGAGCGGAGCTAAAAGACAATTCGTTCAGTATGAGGGCAAGTGCGGCCAATGTCAGGACTGTGTTGGTGGATGGCAACAGTTCAGACCTCTTTTCCATGAATAGCTGGAGAGCTCTGAAACTATCCTGACGGGAAATATGCTTGAAAAGGGATTTCACGTCAAGAAGAAGTGGCAGGAAGTTCTTACTTTGATGTATAATGACAGATGCAGTTGATGAAAGGCAGAACGGACTGGATAAGGGAAGAAAAATTTGAATTGAATGTAGAAAGAGATGGGATCCGTGGAGCAGAAAATGGCAGTAATAATATGCCTGTCCTGGCAATCCCGTTTGCAGATTCTGGGAAGGAGGTAGAAGCGGGCCATGTGCAGTTGGAAGGAGGTAAAGTGGAAGCACTACATGAAGTAGCGTTAGCAACAATTGTGAACGCACTCGCCTGAAGTTCAATATTGAGGTCATGATCCAAGGGACGATAGATGGAAACATCTGAAACCTGGCGTGCAGCCTCAGCATTGTCGCGGTCAGTACGTCAGTCAACACCAACTCCATGCTTTTTGGCGGGCTTAATTACAAAATTAGGTTTGATACGAGAACACGCAGTGCAGTTAGTTCAGAGTGAGCGATGTTGCAAGGGCGAAGGTAGGGAAGAGTAATTGAGGTTACAAATTGAGGTAACAGTTCTGAATGACCAGCTCGAGTCCAGGGAAAAGGCAGGTGTGTATGTTGCAGGTGTATGGAGAGTGGTGAAAGTGGGTGAAGAGATCTGGGAACTGGGAGAGGTTATTATCAAAAGAAATAGGCGAGGAGTTGAAACGGTAGACTGAGACTTATTGAAGACGACTGCATTAAAAAGTGCAAGCTTGAACATAATCAATTTTCATTACATATTTTACAAAAATAAACTGTAGTAACATGAATAATGGAGGTGGAACAACCATTAAGATTAAGAAGAGATGCAAATGCAGCAAAACTGGAAACAATATGGTTGCCTGAAGAGTGTCGAACCAAAAAGGTTCGTCAATAAACACAACCACAATGGTCCGTATCCTTAAGTGTCTTGTTAGTGCAAGAATGAAAAGTTGTGTTAACATTTAGATCTTTCGTATTAGTTCAGAAAATTGCTTTTCTTGCATTTTATAAATGAGATTACCAAATGTCGTCTTCCACAACAAAAGGCATGTTCGAGACAATAATAGAGATTACGGATGAAATCGTGAGGAATCAAGCAGATGGGGAACAAATTCGTGTAGCCAGCGAATTTCCTGATAGATGTGATTTGTGATATTTGCTATTGACAATATAAATGTTTTCCAATTGAGCGCAGGAGTTGAAACCCTGTTGGTACTATCTTCCTGTGAACGAAATCACGCGACCATTCATCTGATTCTTCGTAGAACCTGACTAAATCGATTCTGTACTACATGCATTCAGTGTAGGCAGGTCTTGCAAAGAATTAAGTTCAGGCAGCAGTAGTCTATTCTTTGGAATAGAATTCCTGGTGTGGGGTTTGGGGGGTGGAGGGTTGGGTGTGGGTGGAGAGACATAAAGCATAATAATCAGCGAAAAGTCTTGGAATGTTACAGTATCGCAGGAAAAGCTAAAATAACTGTCAATTCCCAGGATTAAATCGACTTTGAAAGCTGCATTGAACAAAGTAATAACTAAGATTGGGACACAGTGATTCGAAATAAAAATGCAAGTCCAATTACCATGATGCATTCGTTTACCCATTTGGATTGATTGCAAACTTTCACATCCTGAGCAATTATCAGTTGCGGTGAGTCAACCTGCCGTGGAAGGACTCAGTGGTTTATCAATTGTCATGGGAAAAACACAACAGTCAAAAGGTTCGGTGAAGACACTCAAAGAGATACCCATGCACGGGAGAAGGCGATGCAGCCCAAACAACAGCTGTGTGAAACTCGGCATTTGGGAAACATATTGACGAGTTGAGCTGAGTGAATGTAGACATGCAAAAAGTTTCAAAGGTTCCAGATAGAACAGCCACAAATCTATGATCAGAGTGGGAGATTCTCAAGACACAAGAAACGCAATAATGTACATATCTCAGAGTACTTTGGCCTGAAGCTGATTATGCATAGTAAACTATCAGATGCTTTTGGGACCGTAGAAGTTAGCCACAAGTAGTGACAGGGTAATTTGCATTTAAAAGTCCAACTGCCATTTCACTATTAATGCATCCGATTTCCCTCCTTCGAATATTTTGCTTCTTTCAATATTTGTTTCAGCAAACCAAATATGTTGCTTCAACTGACTATATTTGTTAAATAACAGCAATTAATGTGAGCAAAATAACTGCTTGATTTGCGGAAATTTGATGCATGCATAAATATAGATTCCCTTCCACGCCTCGAAGATGCCAAATCGGACTATTTAAGCTCAACAGAAATCACTCAATGGAAGACAAAACGATGAAACCTGCAATTCCGCTGGTGAAGGATATTTACTACCCGATTTGTTGATCTCCCCGTTGTGTCAAATTATTTTTCAACCTATTTTTCTTAATTAACGTATTCAAAAAATGTTTTACACACCTCTGAAGTCGGTGAACTTGTTTCAGAGATTCTTCGTCCGGGGTCGGAGAACTACCCCAACACCACAAGAGGGCATAGTGAGCCAGTATATTCTCTTTGTGTTGAGCCCTGCTATCGTTTTACTTGGTTATTTCTGCATTGAGTCGCAACGCCATGTTCTTCCCGGTTGCCCTTTCATAACAACTCATTTTGAAAGCTGATGGATCGACGGTGCTTCAATGTTTATAACTGCTGACAGACAGGACCAAGAACACAGGTTCGAATCGTACCTCGGACAGCAGCTTGTATGCAGTTTTCACAATGTCCACATGTCTATGTGAGTTTTCTCCCTCAGCTCCGATTTCAGGTAATGCAGGACAGGTGGACTGGATTGGCCAGGGTAAAAATTGCACATTGCGTCCAGGGATGTGCAGGTTTTGTAGGCTAGACTTGGTAAATGCAGGATTACAGGGAGAGGGCAAGGGAATGGGTCTCTGCAGGACGCTCTTGGACATTTGATATCAACTCAATGGGCGAAATGGCCCGCTTCCATACTGGAACGACTTTTTTTACTTTAATGAAACTTGCATTTGTGTCTCTCCTTTCATTTCATCTTTCTGGTGTCACAATAACTTCCCTTAACATTTAGCTTGTGTTGGTGGACTCATTGTTATACTTTACAAACTGATCTCAGTGACAATTGACTAAATTATTTTCGTTTATTTTGAAATGAATAAAACGGACTGATATTATCATATTTCAGGCACACTTATGGATATATTGTTTCTCTCTCATTGCGGGATGTGACCACAAATTGGATTTTTTCAAAAAGAGAATGTGGCCTTTCCAAGTGTGTCACTGTTCATACATTGCACATGTCAGCAACAGATCTACTGATACTGTTCAACAATGTAAGAATTCATCCAATTGTCAGTTATCACGTTCCTTGTTCATTCCTGCCCTTTACTCCTTTGTACAGTTTAATTAAATGTATGATTACTGGCACTCCTGATCTGTCAGTTTGGTGCATTGGGTCGTTCACACTTGACCGATTTATGGTTATCTGCTGCCAAATGTTTCAAGCACAGTGTTGTACTCAAGAACTGCAATCAAGCTGGTAATAACGATCATGATTGTAATTGTAATTTGTTTACATATGAACCTGAACAAATTATTAACAAAGGGCAGTGAGGCTGCCGGCCAAAGAAGGTTTTTTTCACATTATGCAGGTATATGGCACGTCTAGTTTTACAGCGCCTCGGTCTTTTAGATTCCCTTCATTTCGATAATCTTATGTACTTCAAACGTATTTTATTGGAAAATAGAGCCCGTGCTGGACTGCCCAGCTCCAGGACTGGAAATGAAAGTGACTCAGAAATGGAGAACCACAAGTTTGATCTTGCGCAGGTTGCCATGTTCCATGGATTTAAGAATTATGAAACTAACAGGTACAGTTTATTACCAAAGGAAGCTCACTAACCCTGCAATTATTTCCAAGGATTTATGCTGTCCTTGGCTTTTTTAAAAAGCATTTGGAAAGGTAGACGGGCTGTGGGGTCTCAGAAGTGATTAGTGGCAGGTAAGGGGCAAGTTGTCACAGTTCAGATTTCCTATAATTTGGATCAGCTGTGGAATTCAGGAGTCTAGGAAAATTTGAAAACTTCAGCAGACGATTCCTGACTGACTATTTCTCTTAAATTTCTTTGGGAATTATTCCCTCCTACCCGATGTGATTTCTTATGTTACTGGATTGGAACAGTTCCTCAGTTAACTTTCTGTATAGAACATAGAACGTAGAACATAGAACAATACAGCGCAGAACAGGCCCTTCGGCCCTTAATCCTGTGAACTATTCTCAGCACGTCACCCTACACTATCCCATCATCATCCATGTGTTTATCCAAGGATTGTTTAAACCTCCCTATTGTGGTTGAGTTAACTACATTGGCAGGTAGGGCATTCCTCACCCTTACCACTCTCTGAGAAAACAACTTGCCTCTGACATCTGTCTTAAATATATCACAACTCAATTTGTAGTCATACCACCTCGTACAAGCTGCCCTCATCATCCCAGGAAAAACAATTTTCACTGTCTCCCCTTTCTAATCCTCTGATCATCTTGTATGTCTCTATCAAATTCCCTCTTAGCATACTTCTTTCTAATACGAACAGACCCACGTCTCTCAGCCTTTCCTCATAAGACCTTCCCTCGAGACCAGGCAACATCCTGCAAATCTTCTCTGCACCCTTTCCAGTGCTTCCACATTCTTCCCGAAGTATGGCGCCCAGAACTGTACACAATATTCCAAGTGTGGCCGCACCAGCGTTTTATATAGCTGCAGCAGGATATTGATGCTCCGGAACTCAATCCCTCTACCGATGAAACCTAACACACCGTATGACTTCTTAATAGCACTATCAAACTGTATGTCAACTTTCAGAGGTCTATGTACATGGACACCAAGATCCCTCTGCACGTCCACACTACCAAGAATCTTTCCATTAAACCAGTACACTGCATTCCTATTATTCTTCCCAACGTGCAACACCTCATATTTAGCTGGATTGAACGCCATTTGCCATCTCTCAGCCCAATTCTGCAGTTTATGCGAATCCCGCTGCAACCTGTAACATTCTTCAAAATTGTCCATTACTCCACTGACTTTAATGTAATCTCCAAATTTACTGATCCATCCACTTATGTCTGCTTGTAAGTTATTTATAAAAATGTCAAACAGCAGTGGTTCCAAAACAGATCCTTGTGGCACACCATTCGTAACCGGACTCCAGGCTGAATATTTTCCATCAACCACCACTCGCTGCCTTCTTTCAGAAAGTCAGTTTCTAATCCAAACTGCTAAATCACCCTCAATCCCATGCCTCTGCATTTTCTTCAACAGCCTACCATGTGGAAATGTATCAAAGGCTTTACTGAAGTCCATGTATACCATGTCAACTGCCCTACCCTCATCTACATGCTTGGTCACCTTCTCAAAAAACTCAATGAGGTTTGTGAGACACAACCTGACAATGAGGACACCATGTTGACTATCTGAAATCAAATTGTTGCTTGCTAGGTGATTATATATCCTATCTCTTGTAATCTTTCCCAAAACATTTCCGACAACAGAAGTAAGGTTCACTGGTCTATAATTACCTAGGTCATCTCTACTGCACTTCTTGAACAAAGGCACAACATTTGCAATCCTCTAGTCCTCTGGTATTAAACTTGTAGACAATGACGACTCAAATATCAATGTCAAAGGCTCTGCTATCTCCTGACTAGGTTCCCAGGGAATCCTCGGATAAATCTCACTCGGCTCAGGGCACTTGCCTACTTTCACTCTTTCCAGAATTGATAACACCTCTTGAAACGAACCTCGGCCCTTTCTAGACTAATATCTCGTATCTCATTTTTCTTCTCTACATTATACTCCTCTTCATGAGTGCAAACCGATGAGTAATGTTTGTTTAGTAATGTTCCGATCTCTACAGGGTCCACATTCAACTAACCACTTCTGTCTTTGACTGGCCCTATTCCTAACCTGGTCATCCATTTATTCCACACATACCTATCGAAAGCTCTCGGGTTCTCCTTTACTCTGTTTGTTAAAGAGAGCTCGTATCCTCTCTTTGCTTTTCTTAACTCTCTCTCTTTATTTCCTTCCTAGCTGATCTGTAACTCTCCACGGCCTCAACAGAACCATCTTGTCTCATCAACACATAGGCCTCCTTCTTCTGCCTAACAAGAGATGTAATTTCTGTAGAAAAACACGGTTCCCTTACCTTATCACTTCCTCCGTGTCTGACAGGGAGTAACCTATCAAGGACACCGAATACCTGTTCCTTAAACCAGCTCCACTTTTCCATTGTCTACATCCCGTGCATTTTGCTACTCCGTTCTATGCATCCTAATTCTTGCCTAATCGCACTATAATTACCTTTTCTCCATCGATAACTCTTGACATGTGGCGTGTACCTATCCCTTTCCATTGCAAAACTAAATGTAACTGAATTATGGTCACTCTCTCCAAAGTACTCACTTGAAACTAAATCAAATACCTAGCCTGGAAAATTTCCAAGCAACAGATCCTTTGTTGCTTCCCCTCCTGTTGGCCCTTCGGGATACTGTGTCAGGAAATACTCCTGTACACATTGGACAAAAACTGATCCATCCGACGTACGAGACTTATATATAGCATTTACAGTCAATATTGGGGAAGTTAAAGACCCCATAATGAACAACCTGTTCCTTTTACTCCTACCCAGAACAATTTTGCCAATCCTCTCCTCCACATTCCTGGAACACTGCGGAGGCCCAGAAAAAAACTCCAAGCAGTGTGACCACTTCTCTCCTATTTGTAAACTTAGCCCACACTAACTCATTGGACGGGTCCTGGTCAAAAGATCTTTCAGCCACCGTTATACTTCCTTGACTAAGAAGGCCAAACCTCCCCTTCTTTTACCGCCACAATATCGAAGTCCCAGGTACCTATCCATGCTGCAAGCTCAACTACCTTATTTCGGATACTTCTGGCGTTGAAGTAGACACAATTCAAAGCAGATTGCTGTCTCCCAGCACATTGCTGTGACCGTGCAATCATGTCCCTGTCCTCCATACTCTCATCCTCCTGTGCACTAGAAAAGTACCAGCAAATTTCCCACCCAGGATATTAGTACCACTTTCGTTCAAGTGACGACCATCTTGTTTGTAAAGGTTCCACCATTCCCAGAATGAGCCCCAATTATCCAAGTACCTGAAACCCTCCTGCTACACCATTCTTGCAGCCACATGTTCAGCTGGTATCTCTCCCTATTCCTTGCTTTGCTATCACGTGGCATGGGAAACAAACCCGAGATAACAACTCTGTTTGTTCGAGCTCTGAGCTTCCACCCTAGCTCCCTTAAATCCTGCCTTACATCCCTATCCCTTTTTCTACCTATGTCGTTTGTACCTATGTAGACCACGATTTGGGGCTGGTCACCCTCTCACTTCAGGACACCAAAGATACGATTTGAGACATCAGGGACCCTGGCACCTGGGAGGCAACATACCAACCGTGAGTCTCCTTCGTTCTCAACAAACCTTCTGTCTGACCGTCTAACTATTGAGTCCCCAATGAATAACAATCTCCTACTTTCCCTCCTTCCCTTCTGTGCAACAGGGACAGGCGGTGTGCCATAGAACTGCGCCGCACAGCATACCACTGGTAAGTCTTACCCTCAACAGTATCCAAAATGGTACACATATTTTTTCAGGGAAACGACCACAGGGCATCTCCCCACTGATTGTGTTTTTACCCTTTGAACAGTCACACAGCATTCTCCGTGAAAGGTGCGGTAACAATTTCCAGCACACGTTCCAAATTCAGTTTTCTTTTGTTCATGTTTCAACTACAGTGTTTATGTGAACTCTGTTTTGGTTCAAGGAGAGTGGTTTGGCCAGCTGTTTTACACCTGGAGTATTCACTTCGAATCTGCCTTTAAAATACGAAAAAAATCGGGTCAATTCTACTTCCTTAAAATATACTGAGGGCGTCTGGTCTGTTCCATAACAGTTCGGAAGCTCTTTTCAGGATTGATTGTATAATTCTACTTGGAGTTGTTAGACTACAAGTTGGCGAGTGGTAGGTGTTAGTGTCTTTTGTTCCAGGTGTGGAATTCAATTCGTTACAACAGTGCTTGGTGTATTCATGGTGCTTTCAGTCACCTCGGGTCTTCTGAAGTGACGCTGTGGGTTTTACAATTATTGAGCAAGGCAAAGCCGTTAGGATTCTGAGACAAACTGCAGTTGCAGTTACCTATATTTCTGAGGAAATGGCACTTCCGTCAATTGCGCAGAATTTTATTTGATGGACACGCCATCAGAATCTTTGGAAATAGTGAGAATTCAATTACAGACGAGGCAGCTTGAATTTGAAAAGGAAATGGAACAGTTTGAATTATGGTAAAAAGCAGAGGAAAATCAAAATTTCCAAATTGCCCTTGCATAACGCAAAGAAATGGAAAAAGAAACACTTCAACAGAACAAAAAGAAAAGGATAGGAATGTCCAAGCAGAAGAATGGAAGGAAGAGAGAGAGAGCTAGAACGTCAGAAATTAGAATGTAAACAGGAAATTCGACTTAAAAGTATGGAGTTGAAGATAGAAGGTCGGGTTAGTGAGTAGGATAGTAAGGATGAGCAGTCCGATCATTGCCAGATATGGTGTCGATCTGTCTAAATATATGCAAGCGTTGCTGAATTCGATGAGAAGGATGTCGAATCTTTTACTTTTTGATTCGAGGAAATCGCTAAAGAGTTGCAGTTGCCAGTGAGTATCTGAGTTTTGTTGATCCAAAAAAAAGCAAATAGGTAGAGGTAGTGTGGTATTTGCGTCACTACCACTGAAGATAATTGGGGATTATGAGGAAGTGAGGAAGGCCATTTTGAGTGCATATGTACCTTTGCCAGACAAATTTTCATGATTCTACGGCCGGACCCTGGTCAGGAATATATCCATTTTGATAGGTTTTTTTTAGATTAGATTACATTACAATGTGGAAACAGGCCCTTCGGCGCAACAAGACCACACCGACCCGCCGAAGCGCAACCCACCCATACATTTACCCCTTACCTAACACTACGGGCAACTTAGCATGGCCAGTTCACCTGACCTGCCCATCTTTGGACTGTGGGAGGAAACCGGAGCACCCGGAGGAAACCCACGCAGACACGGGGAGAATGTGCAAACTAGCCTTTTGGAATAGATGATACTCTTCGCCGATTATTTTTGAGCTGTTCAAAAATTCACTTTCTGAGATACTGAGAGCTCAATTAGGAAAACAGGCAACATTCATTTCCATTCTTGAGAGATAGAAATTGGTGAAAATAGAAATCCTCAGGTGACGTGGGAAATTTAGATATCTGCGAAGCTAATAAAGATAGCTAACAAAACATTAAAAAGGAAACTGTGAAAGTGGAAATAGAAGTTAAAAAGCACCGTTATTTTCACTGCAATAAAGTTGGCACCATGAAGTGAAAATGCTCTGGTCCACAATAAAAGACTGCGAAAGCTGACGTAGGAAAACAGGAGAAAACCGATGAATTTTGTTGAATCAGTAAAAGCTGCACCAGAACGGAGAACCAGGACGGATGTTGTTTAAGGAGGAAGTGTCAGATCATCTTCAATCATGTACTTGTGAATGTCAAGGTTACTGGCTTGGAGCACTAGGTAAACTCATTACAGAACTATGACAAAAGAGATCATATCAAACGTTGATGTTGATAGATGAGGAGAGAGAAACTCGAAAGGGGAATTGCCAGAAAAAAAATGCTAGCATGGAGAATACATAGTGAATCAACAGGTGGCACGGGCGGGGGGGGGGGGGGGGGGGGGGCATAGTGGGTTGGTGGCTCAGTGGCTCAATGGTTAGCACTGCAGTCTCACAGCCATGGACCCGGGTTCGACTCGGACGACACTCTGTGTGGAGTTTCCACGTTCTCCCCGTGTCTGAGTGCTCCGGCTTCCTCCCACAATGTAAAGATGAATTGGCTATGCTAAATTGCCCATAGTGTTCAGGGATGCGTAGGTTAGGTACATTAGTCAGGTATAAATGCAGAGTAATAGGGTAGGAGAATGGCTCTTGGTGCGTTTCTCCTCGGTGGACTTGTTGGGATAAAGGGACAGTCTCCAAACTGTAGGGATTCAACTCGATCTAAGTACTACATTATCCAGAGTGAGTTTAGGGCATATGGTAAAAAGTGGAAAAGTGTTAGTAGGTGTACTGGAAAAAACTCACGACTCCAGGAAGATAACGTATACTTGCTTACGAAAACCAGTGGAAACTCAAGCACTGGAGGTGTGACAGAAGCATACCCTGGGATTTTTTTGTTCTGACGCTATGACAACAAGGTCACAAAGTCAATATTTGAAACTGGAGAAGAAATCAAAGAATGCAGGCAAGGAAGTTGAATTAGAGTTATCAAAGACCAATTTTGATTCAATTATGCAAACAAAACAGGGTGAGCTGGAGGTGAAATTGGATAGCTTTAGCTCAGAGAAAATAACTGAGTCATAGTGCGAAGATGCAAAACTGAACCACTTGCATGAAAAGCGTAGCCGGAACAAGCCTCTCTATGTATCCCTGAATGTTGGTATCATAAATATGATATTTTAATGAGGAAATGGAGGCCAGCACGTATTCAGTCAATTGAGAAATGCGAAGAAGTTCATCAAAATGTATTGCTATAGGGTTTTGGAAAGAAGGTATGGGACGAATTACCATTAGGATGTCATTTCTGCGTTAAAAAAAAACATTTTACTCTACTGGAATGTATAAGGAAGTAATTGAATTTTTGCTAACTGACAAGATTACCCACATGACTGGGATAAAGAATGTTTGCTATTTGAGATGCAAGAAATGAATCGACTAAATTCAGTCAATTTCATTTGGTTTCTGAGTCTGAGGTTGGAGGACCGCTGTAATTAAATAAGGAGGAATTGCAGTTTCAGAATTTAGAGGGCAGAAGTTTGGACGAGTTAGGGATTGCTTAACTAAAGCCACCCTGAAGATGTGATTGCTACCGAGGTGATGACTGGTTGCAGAAAAACACATCGGTTTGGAGAACAAATCCGTGATTTCGTTTTTGCTGTTGCATGGACTTTGGCTAAGAAGTACTAATCTAATTGTGGGTGATGTTGATTTACGATCTGCTGTTTCTATGAAAGAAAATCATTCTCGCTAAACCCTGTAAATTTGGCAGAGGTTCAAAACGAAATTGAATGCATGCTCCAAGAAAATATAATGAATGATACCCAACGATTATGTGTAGACTATTGGAAATTCAATGCAGCTACGAAGTCCGATTCACATCCACGTTTGAAAGACTGTATTGAGAAAGTGGACTTAAGTGGAGGATCGCAGCAGATACTTATATCCAAAAGAGCCAATCAACTTTGGATTTCAGCTCACTAAATGGGATGTATCAATTTAATTGGCATGACAAACGCATTAGACACGTTTCAAAGACTAACCAAAAAAGTTATTTTTGGATTACCAATTTGTGTGGTAAAGTTCCACGACCTTGTCTCACGTGGACAGAGCATTTGTAGAATTTAACAGAACTATTTAATCGACATCGGTAGACCAGCTTGTTTATAAACCAGAATTAAAGAGAATTACACACGCGCAATTCCACGATTAGTAGCCCAGATTTCTTCCTCGATCGTATGGGACACTCCACAATAACTTTTGTTTTCACATTTTCGGGTCATGTTATCAGACATGGACAGATGGCACCAATGAATGATAACATTGATAAAGCTATTAATACCACGATTCATGAAATTGCATGGGCTTTCTCGGTAAATCGTACTGAATTTCAGCATTGTGGTTGTTCCACTCAGGAATTTACTGCAGAAAGACAAGCGGCTTCAGGGGATGGTGGAATATCAAAAAAGAGGTGCCAAACTTTTAGAAAGTGTCAAGTTTAGCAATGGAAGTGGAGTGTCCAATTCTCCCAGTTCAGTTTTTTTTTAAATTTCTTGTTTGTTTTACCTGTAACAGTCATAAAAGGTGAGCGTTTAGGGGTGTTGTAAGCTTCAATTAAAAAAAAAACCCTCTGAACTTGTTCTGAAGTGTCTGTCGATGTTAGCCCCTCTGCCTATAATAATCAATGTTTGAATTTCCCTTTATCCCAAGAGGTATGTTTGTGGGGTGTTGCTGTATTGGAAGGATTAATTAGTGCTTGTTGCTTTGATCGGTCAGTTACGTTTTCCAGTATTTAATATATTCTAAAGGATGCTTTTTATTTGATCATGTTTCAAATGCAGTGTTTAAATGAATTCTGTTTTGCTTAAAGCCGAGCCGTTTGAACAAGTGAGTCAGACCTGGACTATCCACTTCACTCCACAATTGCCTATAAAATGAGAAAAGTTCGGTTTTAGACTTCATTCTTCAAATAGTTGAGGAGGTTTTGCCTGCTCCACAGCACGTGCATAATGAGATGCTGGAGCCTTTCCAGTCATTACCGTGTGAAAATGCAGTTTTTGTTGAAATCTGATGAAAAATCAAATGACACTCGGTTATAGTTTACCAGATTTATTTGATATTGCAAGCAGTCGGAGCTCAGCTCCTTCGTGAGGAGTGCTTTGATAGCGAAGTATAAGACACAGCATTTATAAGTCAATTGTGAAAAAAATAAAACTAGCTGTCCTTGTTGAGGTAGGTGGTAGACTGCTTGCTAAAATGCAAAACGTGGATTCTTTTCAAATCTTTGCCCTTGGATAATAAAATATTTTATCAGTGAGGTGACTTCTCAGATTGGACAATGAGCTTCAGGTATAAAGACCCACTTCGACTCTGACTATGTTTTAAGCTGAGCTCAGGTTTTGATTTAACTGAATATAATCTTCAATGAAATAATTCGTGTGTGTGCATATGTGTGTGTGCGTGTGTGCCTGTGTGTGTGTGTACATGTCCGTGTGTCAGAGAAAGAGTGCGACTGTGTATGAGAGAGCTTGCATGAGTGAAAGTGAGAGAGTATGAATGTGCATGAATGACAGAGAGAGAATGTCTGTGCATTTGAGAAGGTGTGAATGTGTGCGCATGCATTTGGGAGGGTTCGAGTGTGTGTGCATTTGAGAGATTGTACGTGTGGATGCATACGCGAGTGTGAGTCTGCATGTGTGAGTGTTTGATTGTAGTAGAGAGCTTGTGTAAGTTGCAGTGTGTGTGTGTGTGAGTCTCTGTGTGTGAATATATTGTGTGGTGGGATTTCCTGTACACTGACATGAACCTAACATCACGACTGAAGCAGTCGTCATCAGAACAAAACATACCTTTCAGCTTCTCCCCAAAGATTGGAAGCAGAATGTACTGAACTGCCAAAATGTTCGCCAGTTTGTAGCGAACGCGTCTGTGTGCTTATTTGTGTCCATTCGTCCGTTGTCATAGCGACTGCATGCTAACTACAATATACCATGCCTCTAGGAGTCGTTGACTGCATCTTATAAGATAGACGACATTGGCAGAGTTGCGTGAGTACCTGCTTGTCCGCCGTGAGTAATGTTCCCACGTGTGACTGTTTGTTCATGTCGATGATCTGAGATTTTATGCGCAGGTTGCCAGAGCACGATTATATGGTATTGTGGTCGATGTTGTCCTGAACATTAAGAAATATCCTTCCAGCAGTGGGCTGTTTAATGTTCAGAAAGCGAGATTTCGAGGCGTAGAGAAGATTGTGATGAGGTATTCATCATCGAATCCCCAACACTTGGAAAAATACTGAGACCATTCATCCTATCCATGTTGTCATTGTCTTCACACAACCATAAGGTTGCCCCCCACCCCCCACGTCTACAATGCTTCAAACAAAAAGTTACCAGCTTGTGTAACCTCTCCCTATAACTCATTTCATTGTGTCCAGGCAAAGTCCTTGTGAATTTCGTCTGCTCTCTTTACATATTTGATATCATCCTACAAACAACAAAGTGAACAAAACTGAACACAATACTACAAGTGCAGCGTCCCCAACGTCACATTTAACTGTAACATAACTTCCTAGCTTTGACACTCAGTGCCATGACTGATGAAAACCAGTGAGCCAATAGCCTTCTTCATCCCTCTGCCGACGTGTGACTCCATTAACTCCATGATCCCTCTATTCCCCTTCACTCATTAAGACCCTGCAATTCACCATAAAACTCAGAACTTGATTCACTTTCCAAAACGCAAGGCATTACACAAATGTATATTGAACTCCATTTGCCATTTCTCGGTTCATTTTCTCAGCTGATCAAGGTCCAGCTGCAATTTCTGACAATCTTTCTCACTGATCCCGATCCGCCCATTTTAGTGTCATCAGCAAACTTACTTATCATTCTCATCGAAATGATTGATAGAGATAACAAACATTTATGGGGCTTAGCACTGATTCATGAAGCATTCCACGAGCCACATGCTTCCAGTCCAACAAGTACCCTTCCACTATTACACTCTGTTGTCAATCATTAAGCCTATTTTGCGTGCAGTTTGCCAGGTCGTCCTGAATTCCACGTCATTTAATCTTCCAGAGCAGCCTACTATGTGGAAACTAATCAAAGGCCTGACTGAATTCTGTGTATACTACATTTACCAGCCCGTCCTCATCAAGCTTCTTTATCACTTCAGTGAAGAACTAGAACAAATTTCTGAGGCATGATCTCCCACTTGCAAAGCCACACTGACTTGTCCTAACCAAACTCTGTATTTCGAAATGCAATTGTTCTTATCCTTAATAATCGCCTCATATAGCTTTTCCAACAGAGATGATAAGCTTGCTGTTACATAATTCCCATACTTTTTTTGCAACCCTTCTTAAATCATGGCTTAACATTCACTAGCATCCACTCTTCTAGGACATCACCCTTGCCCAGCAATAATGCCAAGATATCAGCCAGGGCCCCCGCAATTTCTTCTTTAGTCTCTTGCAGAGACTGTTTTCAGAAGCTGGAGATTTATCCAACTTCATCCATTCTAACATGGACAACACCTCCTCCATTCTGATAAGGACTACCACCAAGACAGCACCACGAACTTCGTCAAGTGTCGAATCTTCATGTCTTCCTCCATGGTAAACACAAAGGAGACATGTTCAGTCAGAACCTCGCCCACCTCCTGCGGTTCTGCATGTTCATGTCCACTTTGATCCTCGAGGGGTCATATTTTCTCTCTCTTTTTTTTTGCTTTAATATACATTAATTAGCTGTTTGAATTCATCGTAGTGTTCTCAACCAAACCTATTTCGTGCCCTCTTTCCCCCGTCCCTTCTTCAGTAATCTCCTTTGAGTCCATTGATCCCTACTGACTATACTTTGAAACACACGTCTTTCTTTTACAATGAAAACATCAATATTTCTCCTCCTTCAGTGTTCCCTATTCTTAACAACATTTCCCTTCACCCACACAGGAACATATAATCCTGGAGTTCTAGCTATTTCTGTTTTATAAACCTCCCACTTGCCGAAGGTTGCTTTGCCGGTCAACAAACTACACAAATGAACACTTGCAGGCTTCTTTCTGATTCCACCCAACTTCGCCTTGCCACAGTTTAGAACTAGAACCCTTGGAACACTTTTGTGCCTCTCCACAACTATGTTAAAATTAATAGAACTATGGTCATTGCGGTCTTTTCCTGTGGCACGATGGAATTGGCGATCTAATAGCTAAGCATTGTTTACTGTTCTTATGAGGGCATCATTCAACATTTTCAGGTGTCCGTCACGTTCCCACTCATCCAATCAAATTCTGAGCATGCGGTGGGCTTCTCATTATGGGATGGCTGTTTTAGTATGTTTCGGGTGGAAGAGATTGGAAAAGACAAAATGGAGCCTAATGGCCCATAAGATCTATGTCAGAGGTCAACTCTTAACAGACCGAATAATGGCCATGTCATCAGAGATTGTTTAGACTCACTTCGCTGAAATAGAAGTAATTCTGCCAATTTTGTCCACCTCCAGAACATTGTATTGATTGATTTGGAGATGCCGGTGTTAGACTGGGGTGTACAAAGTTAAAAATCACACAACACCAGGTTATAGTCCAACAGTTTTAATTGGAAGCACACTAGCTTTCGGAGCGACGCTCCTTCATCAGGTGATTGTGGAGGGCTCAATCGTAACGATCGAGTCCTCCACAATCACCTGATGAAGGAGCATCGCTCCGAAAGCTAGTGTGCTTCCAATTAAAACTGTTGGACTATAACCTGGTGTTGTGTGATTTTTAACATTGCATCGATTGCTATTGTATCAATGAGAGAAACAGTCTCCGGCTGATTTTCTCACATTGAGCTATTCTTAAAGACATAACAGTAGCATGCAAGCTATTGATAGCTCTAATGGTGCCATGGATGTTTCTCTATCTTTAATCCAGTAGATCAGGGTTCATATCCCACAGTTGTGTAGATCTCGGAAGCAACAAACCAATTTTAGAAAGGTGGCAATTACTTTTTAAGGCGGATCTAAAGACGCCTCAGAATTACGATTGTCTGCTACTTGTTGAGGCGATATTTGTGATGAGAAAAAGCAGTAAAAGTCCGTCTTTAAACCCATTGCAATTCTGCAAACATATTGTATTTCCATCTTTAACGGAAGCTGAGAGTTTATGTCTAAATCGTCGATTCTCTATTCCGGCTAGTTGTGATGTGACTTTCCTTTGCAATGACACCTCTATTTCGAATGCTGTATTTAACGACTGTGTGAACTTCTGAATACACCTTCCACAGCAGCGTTCAGGTAACATTGAAAACAAGTATACTCATTCCTTTTATGGTCCACGCCAGGCCGCCTCAAAACATTGGAAGAAGTTAACCCAGACCCTAAATTGTGTAGTCGTTTAAAGCACGTACAAAGTGGATATTTCAGGCATGATGAAGTTGGTCAAACCACTCAATTATAGGCAATACAGAAATTCTTTGCTCACTACCGAATGAAACGCAAACAGAAGAAAACAAAATTAACCATAACAATGATTTGAAAACCAACCAACACGATCTCACTTTATAAATGGCTGTTCTGATCTCCTTCAACACGCCATTTTGCAAAAAAAAAAGAAACTTCAAACACTTTTTTTTATGAAACAGGCGTCATAGGGAGAAGCAACGTGGGCCCTATTTTCATTCCACTCGCTTTTTTTCTCGTGGTCCTCAGCTAAAATTAAAACAAATGTTAAACAGCACTAAACTGGGAGAACTGGTCACCACCCTCCCCAAGTCATTGTAGAATTGTTTAAAGATCCTGAATGCCTACATTGATCTTGGAATTGGACAGTACCTGTTAGCCATTATTAAAGTAGCCAGTTCAGATATATCAGCATCTGTGTCTTTAAATAAAAGGGCAAAATAGCATTGTTAAATTAGCAGCATCATCACATTCCTCAACTCAGCCTTCTGCCAGTTGCCATCATTCGATCTCTACCAGTAAGTGAACCTCTCACTGCCCCAAGCATTTCCCTCAAGGAGACTTTGATATTTACCCTCAGATGTCTGTCACTAATAACTGCCCCTTGATTTCACCTGCCATTACTGTGTGGCCAATGCTTGGAGATGATTGTGCATAAATTCACAGCTTTCACACTCGCATTAAAACAGTGATTTCACTTATTGATCTGTACATGCCTGTCCAACACTCTGAGAGGTATTGGGATTCTGGAAGGTGCTACTGGTGATTTTGTTCAATTCTTCATCTTTCCTGATGTGCCTCCTTCCCAGTAGCTCATTCTGCCTTTCACTCCTGCTCTTGCATTTTGTCTCAAACTATCTTATGACTCTGTCTATCATATGTCTCTACCTCGGAGGGTTTCCCTGATTTCTCTCTCTCATCTGTTTCTTTCTTTTTCCCTTTGTCTCTCGTCAGTGTTTCCCACAATTTCAGAGTGATGTGAACAATGAATATTTAATTCCTATATCAGCCCAGGTAAAAACCGTAAGAGATAGGACCAGGAATAGGCCATTGGGCACCACACACTTACTATGATTTTCAACAACAGCATGCCTGTTCCAACAACCCTATTCCTGCAATTAGTCTGTAACACTTGATTTCCGGGCAATTCAAAAATCTATCCATCTCAGCCTTACTTACATACAGAGAGTTTCTGGCCCCACAGCTGTCTCTGTCAACGAGTTACAAGAATGCAACTCTTCCACCCCTTTTGTCTCTCTCTCTATCCCGCCTGAATCATCGTTATCCTGGGATATTTTGTTGCCAGTCATGACGTCTCCTCAATCAAGTCTCAGCAATAGCAATAACACCATACTCTCAAGCACTAATCCAAGCCCTAAGTTCATCTGCCTTATCTACTATACTTCTTTCCTTAAAAAAAAAGCACCTAAGGCCTTCAGTCACTGTGCGTTCATCCTGTGCTCCCTGCCTACTCTTCACCATAATTACGGTGACTTCATTATTTGGTTCCTTGCATGTTTTAGTTACAACGTCCTTCCTGTCCACTAACCTCCTTACTTGGTTTTCATCGCCTTGCCACATTAGGTTAAACCATCACCAGCAGCTTCAACAAAAACACCCCCATAGGCATGGGTTCCAGTCCGGCCCAGGTGTAGACCATCCAATTTGTGATAGTCCCACTTTATCCAGAACTGATATCAAACATCTGAACCTGTCCCTCGTGCACCATCTTTCTTGCCGTTCATTCAGCTAGCTAATTCTATCCAACTCTGACCATCATGTGGCACTGGTCGCATTGCTGAGATTATTACCTCTGATGTCTTACATTTTAACTTGGCTGATAATTCCCTAATTTTGGTTGTAGGAACTTTTCCCGTTTTTTTTTTTTAGCCTATCCCTTTGGTGCCTACATGCAAAACTACAGCGGGCTGTTTACCTACCCTCTTGAGAGTTTTCTGCATCTGATCCGAGACATCCCTGATGCGTGCAGCTGGACGGAACATACCATTGAGGTGTCGCCTTTTCGACCACAGAAACAGCTATCTACACCTTCTTACCAGTGCATCCTCTATGGCTATAGCCATACACTCTTTTTGTCACATGTCTGAACAGCAGAGCCAGCCACGCTGCCATGAACTGCTGCCTTCTCCTGGTTAACAATCTCCTGCCACAGTATTCAAAATCGTACTCCTGTTTCGAAGGGAGATGACTGCAGGAGACACCTGCACAGCCTTCCTGCTCTTTCGCTGGCTTTTGACCAAATATTCCCTTTCTCCCTCAGCAATCCTAATCTGAGGTGTGACCAATTCACTGAACACACTATCCACGATCCCATCATTACTGCATATGCTCCAAAGTGAGTCCATCCGCAGCTCCTGAGACGTCATATGATCTAACAAGAGATGCAAGTGGGCAAATGAACTGTTCCTGAAGGAGACAGCCAATGTGTTCCTCAACTCCCATATTGAGCAAGAGGATCATAACCACGGTTCTGAGATCTCCTGCCATTTTTAATCGTAAGCTTTTAAATTGAGACTAAGTTAAAAAAAAAGGAAGAAACTTTTTACCAATCACAGAGTATGTTTATTTGGTTAGAGGAAGAGGGCGAGTGGAAGACACTACAGGTGTAATGTCTCGAGTTCAGCCGCTGCCCGAATATATCAGCTTTTTGAATGATTTATTTACCTTCCAGGCGACCCCAGTCATTGTTCTCTCCAACCTTTCTGCAATTAAAATGCAGGCTGCAGACTCCTGAGGCAAGCTTTTCTTATGATCTGCTCTGAAATGAAAGCTTTTCACTGTAATTGAGTCCATGTGACTAAAATAAATCAACTTAAATATAAAGGTGATGGCTGCAGAAAACCTCACAACATTGAACAAGTGCTTATATGTGCACTTGCACTGCCAAGGCATACAGGGTTCGTGCCAAGTGCCAGAGGATGAGATTAAAACTTTAATCTGGAGCCTTTTGTGACTTCATTCCAAGAAGATGTCTTTTTTGAAGTAGACCCGAGAGTATCTTGCTCTCCGGCTCGTGTTCTCCATCTCCATTCTGAATCCTGAATCACAGAAAAAGAGAAGGAAATCTCCTACAGTTAATCAGGGGCATCCAGAACCACCTCACCACTTTTATCAATGATTTATACTATTGTGTCAGAGTGGCAAGACTTGTTATTAATATTGGTAACCTCACACAGCCTCTATACATTTCCCTGTCTCTGTAAAGTCCTCCAGTCTGTCCACTCAACCCTAGCAGTGTAATACTTTTCAGACCATAACAGCCCACTCTATAACTTACAGTAACCCCGATATCCCGCACTATTTCTCTTTATTTTCCCAGTCCCTGCCCCCTGAATGAACTCTGCGCTCCTCCGAAGTCTGGAGAATACACTGGAGAACAGTCTGGAGAATCATTCCCTCATGAACAGCCGTGCCATGCATATCCCTATCCAAACTCCCAGATGCTGTTCCTGAACCTCTTTACTCTCCTCGCTTCCCAATATTTGATACGTTGATTTTATATTCTCCACAAGGAATTTGTTCTTTCAAATTGACATCCGATCATATTGGAAATGAAAGGTTTTCGTTACTTGAGGTAAAGCTGCATTTAAAATTGAGATCTGACAGAAAATTGCAGAACTGGATGAAAATTTGTATTTTGCCGTCGACAGTACGCTGCCCTGTCCTACTCCAGATCGGACAGTTTTACCATTGCAGTCCGTTCAACAAACCTCCAGATCACATCTATAATAGAGACCCAAGAAGGCATCTGTTAGGTATTTCAGGAGCAGTTACTTTTCTCACTGGACTGGTAGGAGAGTTGTATCTCAAACTGTATCCCACAGAGGAGAGTTAATGTGACTGGTAACAATAAACAGGCGTGAGCCATTCAGCTCTTCACGTCAGTTGCACCTAGTGTCACTCTACTTAAAGGCGAAGCTGAACAAAATGGAGTTTTGTTCAGCTATTTGTGTGCAAGGCCACAGCCTTTCTCTTCATGTTTGCAAGGTACTGACCCAAGAAAGATGGATGATTGAGCTCACGCTGTACTTCTTCTATCCTCTCAAGTCCTCACAGTTACCGAGAGATGAACCTTTCCTTGGTGTATTTCAAGGAACACATTCAGCTATCATATCCCATGAGGGAAATGCCAACTGGCTTTCTGCCGCAAAGGCCAGTTCGAGATACACAATCACTGCGTCTGAAGCTTTCACTGTTGCAACCTCAACGACGTCCTTGTGCCCACACAAACCAGCTGACATGAGCTGAACCCGTGTGCGAGTCTGTACGAGATTTCCAACAAAAGCTGACGAGAATTTAGGACTTCTATTGTTTGTGGGACGACCCCACCCACGAGTCCACTCTCTTGAATTGCATGACAAAAAATGAATCGCGTAAATAAAACACGCAAAGTGTAGATCATCGTATTATGTCCCAATTTCATGACACGTCCATTTCGGATTGGTTTCACATCGATAAGGTGGCCAGGGAGGTCAGGAAATGTGAGGGACACACTGACATTTTGTACCGCCCTCACAGACATCCTCATGGAAGCAGAAGTGTAGAGCCAAGTATTAGAATTCCTCCATCACACTTCATGAGGACTGGATGTCACACTGAGAGCTGAAACTACTACCATGTCTGAACATAGAGTCCGGAATGTCCTGCTGGCAAATCCACTGGCAGGATGGTTCCCACTGACAGGACAGACACCACTGGCAGGTTAGTCAACTGGTGAAAAAGTCTCCATTAGAAGGCCAGCAATCGCTGGAAGGACAAGCCCACTGGCAGAGAAACATATCCGACAGAAACAATGTAAACTATTAGTGATCCAATCACTGGCAGGACAGTGGACAAATGGCAGAATAGTCAACAATAAGTAGTGGAACTAGTGGCGGGTCGAATTACTGGCTGGGCAGACACCACTGGCAGTTGAGAATAACTGTCATGACAGTTAATACTGACAGATCAGAATCGCTGGCAAGATAATCACCATATGCAGGACAATCCCATTAGCAGGGCAGACAGCACTGGCAGCGTAGATCACAATGGCAGGAGAAACATTACTGGGACGGCAGACAACACTGGCAGGACAGAACAACTGACAGAACCGAACCATTGCCATGAGAGGTAGTGGTGGGTCTTTGTCGTTGGAGTGCAGTCCACGAATGAGATAGAATCACTGTCAGAATAGTTTCACTGGCAGGCAGCACCAGTGGCAGGACAGACCCACCGGCAGTTAAAAATAAAATCCCTGTAAGGGCAGAATCAACGTCAGGACAAGTGCCACTGTCAGGGCACACATACGGGCAGAACAGAATCACTCACAGGCCAGATCACATGCAGGAGAATCCCATTGGTAGAACAGCTGACGTCTCCAGGGGTGCATATTCTGGAGCGACTGTCTCTGCCAGGACTCTGCATTAAGTACAGAGCTAATGATACTCCTTCTAGTTCCCTCAGCATTTTGGACGAGTCAATGAAGTGATCACAGAGTATTCTTTCTTCGAAGTAAAGAGAATGCCCTAGATTGGATGATTTTTCGGTGCAAGCTCACTGCCTTGTTAGTTCAGGATGATGATGTTTCATGTTATTTGAGCAGATGGAATACTTGCAAGGATTTCCCAAGGCAAGGGAGTTTCTGTTCAATTGCTCATTTCTGCATGCACATGCCCACTTTGGGCGAAAAACGGGAGGAGGATGCAAATACTGCACACTGCTATCGCTATGCATTGGGGGTGGAGAGTTCAATATTGAACTTCGTGGTGAATGTGTCCATAGCCTGGGGAACGCTTTGACCAGGATGGTGTCGAGGTTAGTATTGACCGAATAGCCAACACCAAGGCAAGTGCGGAGTATTCCATGCTATCCCAAAGACATCCCAACTTTTCCTATTGGCAATAAACCATTTTGACGCATCAAGCTTATTTTCCCAAAGGAAAAAGTGACGCCAGTGTTAATGCAGCAAGACCCACAATCAGCAGCAATCAGATGACATCAGGTCATAAAGCTAGTCGATGGATAATCGTTTATTTGAAGCACCAAAGCGGTTCCTCGACACTTTTTTCCAGAATTGAATGCGGGACATTTTTTTGTGAGTCGGAGATTTGAGAACTTGCAGAAAAGCTTTAAAAAAATCCAGAAAGTTTTCTGATGGGAGATGAGGGATATTCTCTGGATACATAGTGAGCTATTATGATCGACAATGAGCTGCCTGAAAGGACAAGGGACAACTTTCAAAATGAAAATTGAATTAATATTGAGTAATGAAAATAAAGATCGGGTGATGTTGGGGTAAAGGGAGAAATTCTGTCAGCATAACTCGATCATTTGGTCAGAGAGACAGCAAAGGAATGATGAACTTAATGATTCCAGAACAATAGAATGATAGTTTCTTTTACTGCAACGGGGATTTCATTTCAACCTTAACCACTTCAAAACGTATACAATCGGATGTCTCTGCACATTGAAAAGTAACTGGCCTTGCAGTTTGATTCCAATTCCGTTTGACTTCTGCTAGTGAACTATATTTATATTAAGCACAAGTCGGATGCAATATTCAAAGTTCATCTGTGATTATTAACTACAGTAAAGCCTCTTTTCCAATAAAGCGCCTCCGTATTCCAATCATCTCACCATGGCTCTGATGGACTCTGGAGAAAATGATGAAAGCACTGCTTCACTCAATTGAATTTCAAGCCAAAGCTCTCCGTTCCTAAATCAGTTAATTGTTCTATTTTCACAAAAGAAAAAGGTTCTGCTGTTCGTCGTTGTTCTCCAGATTCTGATACAGCCCGTCACTACCGATTCTGCAGTGAACAAATGCTCTGTATTCGGAGGTGTCGATTTGAAGAGAATATTTCAATTTATTTTCGGAGGCAATTAAGTGAAATGATGCAGGGATGTTCTCGGGTATGGAGGCTTGTCTCGTGAACAAATGTTTTACAAATTGAGACTCTGCTCACGAAAATTGAGACGAATGCGAGATAATCTCCTTGAAAGGTTTGGGATTCTTAAGGATGTTGGGCGTAACTGCTGAGAGGCAGTTTCCCCTCATGGGAGACTCTAGAAGCAGGCAGTATAATCTCCGAATGAAGTGGCACCATTTTAAGACTGAGATCAGGAGGAATATCATCTCTCTCAGGATTGAAAGCCTTTGCCACGAACAGCTGTAGGAGCAGAGTCCTTGTGTATATTTATCTCTGAGAGAGAGGGTTCTTGATAAGTCAGAGAATGAAGGGCTAATCGGAAAACGTAGAAAAGTGGCCATGAGGAATTTGGGATTAGGCATGATCGTATTGAATGGAGAAGCAGACTATGATCTTATAGGTGAGCAAATCCATCAATGAACAATGTGCTGAATTGTCTGATGAAGAGGTGGAGCTAACTGAGCCATTAGAGGAAGTGCTAGATCACGATACATTGTTCTGTTTGCCACACACATTGCTGATTGTTTCTGTATTACATGCATGACTGTACACAGTTACAGCTCCTGCACACATTCGAGAAATCACCCTTGGTACGCTGCACACCGTTTTACCCTCTTATTACATGGTGATAACATGCGATAGAGTTAGGGATATCCAATGTCAGGTTCTTTCTACACGGGTAAACTTTTTTCAAAGTAACACTTAACAAACTGTTAGTTCACTTGTGATGACCACCAAGCTCTGTTGGACTCAGCAGAACTTACATTCTTCCAATGATACAGCACTCGAAATGCTTACATATTGATGGTACATTCCTGGATATTTGAGGGTCCTCAACGATGGCATTGATGAACCCTTCCTATCGGTTTCATCGGATGTCAGGCAGGGATCTGCAGGCTGTGTTGATGCCAATAAGGTGAGAAGACCGTCACTTTCTGATGATTCTGGATTTTCAAGCGCTGATCTCACGTCACACAGAACTCTAGTTGTGGGTGAACAAGGTTTATGTGACCCCATCTTAGCCTCCCTGTTCTTGTGCAAAATGTTTCAGATGATAAAGGCAACTATCCCTTGTGCCTGCCACAAAACAAAAACCTTCTATACCTAACTTACTGCTTTCAGAGATCTTTTAATAGATCAGCCGTGGTGAGGGTTGGAATTCTTAAAATTTAGTTTTTGAAGAATTGGAACATACGCGACAGATAAAAAAATTCCCTGTTTCCCAATGCGAGTTTTAGTAGTTGTCCATCTGAGGGAGTTACATTGTTCAACCTCGCTATGTCTAAATGATGAAAGTAAATGGTTCTGTTGCCATCGATTCCTGGGATGCTGCCCAACATTATTTAATTACTTGCCTTGTCAACCATCCTCAAACCCAGTCCATCACGTTACTTTTGTTGGCCCAGAAAATATTCTACTCTGCACCACATCAACAGAGCGATACCCTCCTAAAATTTCTGGCTATGATCTTTGTATTCCTATACCGCTCAAGAGTGAGTACCGACTCTCGAAAACGTATCCCATCCAGACCAACTCCATCCATATAATCCTGAATTCACCATGGTAACTGCGTCTATGCTGCACATATTTGGCGTGTGGCAGTAAACCGGAGGACTCCTGTAAACCCATACAATCACAGGAGAACATGCAAACACCAAACGGAATCGCTCAATGACTGGAATCGAATTTTAGTTCCTGGTGCTGTGAAACCACCATGCAAACCGCTGCATCACGCTTCTGCCTCAACGCAACGTACTGTACTTCACCCTGCCAAATTTTGTCTTGACAGTGAACCTTTTGATGAAATATTTCAATTCACATCCCTCTACCATCATCCTCTGCCTCCTGCCATTCAGCTTTGTTTCCCATTGAATCTTACTGCCGTTAGAATGTCGTTCTCACCCGATCTGCGTCGAAAATTAGTGTTTTAAAATTAGTACAAGGACCCCTGATCTATCCTTTCAGGCCTGCCTCAGCACCAGGGAAAAAATGCAAACAAAAGCAGATATGCTTGGAAAACTTAACTGGCCTGGCCGCACCTGCAAAGGATCTATCCTTTCTCTTCACAGATGCTGCCAGCTCTGTTGAATCTTCCCAGCATTTGCTGCTCTTGCTTCTGATTTCCAAGATTTTTCTCTTTTTTTACTTATTATTCAGGGCTGCATTATATCCGTGTCTGCACATTTATCCACTTTTGAATGTAGTGAAGGTACTAGCTTCTCCTTTCTCTAATTTTCCAATAACTTGCAGTTCTCCATTCTGTTGGTTACTGCTGTGTTTTACTTTTATTGCATTGTTGATGTGATACCCAAGACTTCCAGGTCCAGCCACAGATAATCTCGACGTTCCCCAATGTGGAGAAAGTGAGGACTGCAGATGCTGGAGATCAGAGCTGAAAATGTGTTGCTGGAAAAGCGCAGCAGGTCAGGCAGCATCCAGGGAACAGGAGAATCGACGTTTCGGGCATAAGCCCTTCTTCAGGATACTCAGCAGCAGGTATCGACAGAAAGCAGCAGTGAGCTTTTGGATATAATCATGTGTTGAATCACGAATGTCACAGTTGAAAAGTGTGGCATTGCAAAATCACAACAATTCACGCAGCAGCAGAAGAGCAGGAGAATAGACGTTTTGGACATAATCCCTTAATTAATGTAGCGAGGTGGTGGTGGGTACAATGGGCTGTTAAGTAAATAAGACGTTGGGTAGGGCTGGAAGAAGATAGCTGGGAAGGTGATAGGTAGACACTCGAATGGGTGATTGTGACATATCAGTGGGGAGGGTGGAGCAGGTAGGTGGGAAGGAGGATGAACACGCAGGTCAAGAGGGCGGTGAAGTGTGGAAGGGTAGGATCTGTTGGGCGGAGAGAACGTTGGAAACTAGTGAGGTCGATGCTGATGGCGTGTCCTTGAAACACCCCAAGGCGGGAGATAAAGTCCTCTTCCTCCTGCTGATGGGTGACTTGGATTTGGCATTGGTGAAAGGACAGGACTTTCAAGCCCTAAGTGAAGTATATGGGGAAGTTGAGGTGCAGTCCTTACGTTCTCCTCATGGGCGGCACGGTGGCACAGTGGTTAGCACTGCTGCCTCACAGCGCCAGAGATCCGGGTTCAATTCCCGCCTCAGGCGACTGACTGTGTGGAGTTTGCACGTTCTCCCCGTGTCTGCGTGGGTTTCCTCCGGGTGCTCCGGTTTCCTCCCACAATCCAAAAGATGTGCAGGTCAGGTGAATTGGCTATGCTAAATTGCCCGTAGTGTTAGGTTAGGGGTAAATGTAGAGGTTGGGGTATGGGTGGGTTGCGCTTCGGCGGGGCGGTGTGGACTTGTTGGGCCGAAGGGCCTGTTTCCACACTGTAAGTAATCTAATCTAATGGCACACGACTTTCAGGGCCCTCTCACAGTTTGGCAACTGGGCACCAGTCAGCTCCATGTTATAAGCAATTATTTAACAGATGGACAAACTATCCACAATGACTCATGTATGTTCCAAAAACGGTAGCCTGGAAGGGATGGAAATTCAGTGGTGTACACGGCCAAAGGTTTTGCTGACTTCTCTATGAGTCAGTGCAGCTTTACCTTCAGCTAGTTCCTCCCAATGGTTACTCAGTTGGAAACACAATAAACAGCGCCAGTTCACGTTTATTGGAAAGCACCATGCCATTTGGCCTTTCCAGAACATGTAGCTGGACCACAGTGTGGTATCACAAGGGACAGCGTGCAGCCCCTATCTCTGGACAATCTTATGGAGAGTGATGCAGGCGAGCTCAGAGATGCATAGAGGCCTTGACAGTGCAAGAGTCATAAGAGTCGTGAAGCAAAATGCAATAGAAAATCATAGGACAATTTCACCTTTCCTTGGGGTCAACTCAGATGCGACCATTGCATGATTTGTCGACAGACCGACGAGGGGAGAGGCCATTTTGGATTTGGTGCTCGGCAACGAGCTAACACAGGTGTCAGATCTCGCGGTGGGAGAGCACTTTGGTGTCAGTGATCACAACTGCCTCACATTTAGCATAACCTTGGAAAGTGAAAGGAGCAATTATCGAAGGAAGATATTTAATTGGGAAAAAAAGGAAATCATGACGCTATCAGACAGGAGTTGTGAAGTATAGACTGGGAGCAATTGTTCCACAAAAAGGGCACAGCAGACATGTGGAGAGTATTTAAGGAGTTGTTGCGAGTGATGCACAAAATTGTTCCTCTGAGGTAGGTAAGAAGAGGTAAGATTAAGGAAACTTGGATGACGAGAACAGAGGAACTTCTCATCAAAAGGAAGAAGGCAGCTTACGTAAGGTGGAGGAAGCAAGGATCTAGCATAACTTGAGAAGATTACAGGCTTGCTGGAAAGGAGTTCAGAAATGGACTGAAGAGAGCCAGCAGGGGCACAAAAAAGGCTTGGCAACAAGGATTTGGGAGAACCCAAAGGTGTTTTACTCATATGTAAGGAATGATCAGGGAGAAGGTAGGGCCGATCAGGGATAGCGGAGGAAACTTGTGCGTGAATTCTGAGCAGATAGGGGAAGCCCTAAATGAGCTTTTTGCTTCGCTTTTCTCCAAGGAAAGGGAACTTGTTGTGAATGTAAACTTAGAGGAGCTGGGATACAGTCTTGACCAGATCAAGATTGATGAAGTTGATATGCTAGAAATTTTGGAAAACATTAAGATTGATAAGTCCCCAGGGCCCGAACGGATTTATCTTCCGGGAAGCGAGGAAGGAGGTTGCTAAGCTGCTGGCGAAGATATTTGTCTCCTCACTCTCCACGGGAGTCATACCGGAGGATTGGAAGGAGGCGAATGTTGTTCCACTTTTTAAAAAGGGTAATAGGGAAATCCCTGGCAATTACAGACCAGTCAGTCTTCTTTCTGTGGCCAGCAAAGTTTTGGAAAGAATTCTGAGGGATAGGATTTATGACGATTTGGCAAAGCATCGTGTAATTAAAGGCAGTCAGCATGGTTTTGTGAGGGGCAGGTCATGTCTCACAAATACTAATGAGCTCTTTAAGGAGGCGTCAATACAGGTCGACGACGGTCGAGCAGTGGATGTGGTGAATATGAATTTCAGCAAGGCATTTGATAGGGTTCTCCATTGTATGCTCATTCATAAAGTAAGGAAGAATGGGTTACAGGGAGTTTTGGCTATCTGGATTCAGAATTGGCTGGCTGACAGAAGGCAGAGAGTGGTTGTAGATGGAACGTATTCTGCCTGGAGTACAGTGTTGACTGGTGTCCCGCACGGGTCTGTGCTTTGTCGTTTTCATAAATGATTTGGATGAGGATTTTGAGTGGTAGGTTAGCAAATTTGCAGATGACACAAAGGTTGGAGGTGTCGTCAATAATATAGAGGGCTACTGCAGGCTGCAGCGCGACATAGACAGAATGCAGAGCTAGGCTGAGAAATGGCAGATGGAGTTCAACCTGGATAAATGCGAAGTGATGTATTTTGGAATGTCGAACTCGAATGCTAAATATAGGATTAAAGACAGGATTCTTGACAGTGTGGAGGAACAGAGGTATCTGGCAGTACAAGTACATAGATTCCTCAAAGTTGTCACCTACGTGGATAGGGTTGTCAAGAAAGCATTTTGGCCTTCATTGACAGGGGGATAGAGTTTAAGAGCCACGAGGATTTGCTGCAGTCCTACAAGTCCCTGATGAGTCCACACTTGGAATATTGCGTCCAGTTCTGGTCGCCCTACTATAAGAAAGGTACAGAGGCTTTGGAGAGGGTGCAAAGAAGGTTCACCAGGATCCTGCCTTGACTGGAGGGCTTGTCTTATGATGAAAGGTTGAATAGGCTCGGATTTTCCCCGCGGAGAGAAGGAGGTAGAGAGTGGACCTGATAGAGGTGTACAAAATAATGAGAGGAATAGATTGAGTCAATAGCCATAGAGTTTTCCCCAGGGCAGGATTGACTGGTACGAGAAGTCATAGTTTGAATATATTATGAGGAAGGTATAAAGGAGACGTCAGAGGTAGGTTTTTTTACACAGAGAGTTACGAATACATGGAATGCGTTACTAGCGGTGATGGTGGAAGCAGAGTTATTGGGGACATTTAAGCGACTACTGGACATGCACGTGGATAGCAATGAGTTGAGGGGTGTGTAAGTTGTTACTATATTTTACAATTGGATTAAATCTCGGCACAACATCGTGGGTCAAAGAGCCTGTTATAGAACATAGAACACAGAAATATACAGCGCAGTACAGGCCCTTTGGCCCTCGATGTTACGCCAATCCAACCCACCTAACCTACACTCGCCCACTATCCTCCATATGCCTATCCAATGCCCGTTCAAATGCCCACAAAGAGGGAGAGTCCACCACTGCTACTGGCAGGGCATTCTATGAACTCACGAAACGCTGAGTAAAGAATCTACCCCTAACATCTGTCTGATACCTACCACCCCTTAATTTAAAGCTATGCCCCCTCGTAATAGCTGACTCCATACGTGGAAAAAGGTTCTCATGGTCAACCCTATCTAAACCCCTAATCATCTTGTACACCGCAATCAAGTCACCCCTAAACCTTCTTTTCTCCAATGAAAACAGCCCCAAGTGCCTCAGTCTTTCCTCATACGATCTTCCTACCATACCAGGCAACATCCTGGTAAATCTCCTCTGCACCCGTTCAGTGCCTTCACATCCTTCCTATAGTATGGCGACCAAAACTGCACATAATACTCCAGATGCGGCCGCAGCAGAGGCTTATACAATTGCAACATGACCTCTGGGCTCCGGAACTCAATTCCTCTACCAATAAAAGACAGTACGACAAATACCTTCTTCACCGCACTATTTACGTGGGTGGCAACTTTCAGTGATCTGTGCATATGGACACCAAGATCCCTCTGCTCATCCACACTACCAAGTATCCGACCATTAGCCCAGTACCCCATCTTTTTGTTACTGTTACCAAAGTGAACCACCTCACACTTACCTACATTGAACTCCATTTACCACCATTCTGCACAGCTCTGCAACTTATCTACATCCCGCTGTAACCTGACACATCCTTCCTCACTGTCAACAACTCCACCGACTTTCGTATCATCCGCAAACTTGCTCACCCAACCTTCTAGCCCCTCCTCCAGGTCATTTATAAAAATGACAAACAGCAATGGTCCCAAAACAGATCCTTGCGGAACACCGCTAGTAACTGCACTCCAAGATGAACCTTTACCATCAACTACTACCCTCTGTCTTCTTTCAGCCAGCCAATTCCTAATCCAAATCTCCAACTCACCCTCAATGCCATACCTCCGTATTTTTTGCAGGAGCCTACCATGGGGAACCTTATCAAACGCCATACTAAAATCCATATACACAACATCTACCGCTTTACCCTCGTCTACCTCCTTAGTCAGCTTCTCAAAGAATTCAATAAGGTTTGTGAGGCAGGACCTGCCCTTCACAAAACCATGCTGACTATCATTGATCACATTATTCCTTTCCAGATGTTCATAAATCCTATCCCTTACAATTCTCTCTAAGACTTTGCCCACAATAGAAGTGAGACCCACCGGCCTATAGTTACTAGGGTTATCCCTACTCCCCTTGTTTAACAAGAGAACCACATTTGCTATCCTCCAGTCTACTGGCACTATTCCTGTAGTCAACGAGGACATAAAAATCAAGGCCAATGGCTCTGCAATCTCCTCCCTTGCTTCCCAGAGAATCCTAGGATAAATGCCATCAGGCCCAGGGGACTTATCTATTTTCACCCTTTCCAGAATTTCCAACACCTCTTCACTACATACCTCAAAGCCATCCATTCTAATTAATTGTGACTCAATATTCACATCGGCAACAATGTCCTGTTCCTGAGTGAATACTGACGAAAAGTATTCATTCAGTGTCTCCCCAATCTCTTCAGCCTCCACACGCAACTTCCCACTACTATCCTTGAGTGGACCTATTCCTACCCTAGTCATTTTTTTTATTCCTGACATACCTATAGAAAGCATTGGGGTTTTCCCTAATCCTACCAACTAAGGACTTTTCATGTCCCCTCCTTGCTGCTCTTAGCTCTCTCTTCATATCCTTCCTGGCTACCTTATAACTCTCAATCGACCCAATTGAACCTTCACGCCTCATCTTTACATAGGCCGCCCTCTTCCATTTAACAAGGGATTCCAATTCCTTATTAAACCACGGCTCCCTCACACGACCCTTTCCTCCCTGCCTGACAGGTACATACTTATCAAGGACACTCAATAGTTGCTCCTTGAACAAGCTCCACATATCAATTGTGCCCATGCCTTGAAGCCTACTTTTCCAAGCGAAGCATCCTAGGTCGTGCCTCACCGAATCATAATTTCCCTGCCCCCAGCTATAACTCTTGCCCTGCAGTGCACACTTATCCCTCTCCATCACTAGAGTAAAAGTCACCGAATTGTGGTCACTGTCCCCAAAGTGCTCACCTACATCCAATTCTAACACTTGGCCTGGTTCGTTACCCAAAACCAAATCCAGTATGGCCTCACCTCTTGTTGGCCTGTCTACATATTGTGTCAAGAAACCCTCCTGCACACATTGGACAAACACCGACCCATTTAACGAACTCGAGCTATAGCTTTCACAGTCAATATCTGGAAAGTTAAAGTCCCCCATAACAACCACCCTATTACTTTCACTCTTCTTCCGAATCATCCTCGCAATCATTTATTCTACGTCTCTAGGACTATTAGGAGGCCTGTAGAAAACTCCTAACAGGGTGACCTCACCTTTCCTATTCCTAACCTCAGCCCAAACTACCTCAGATGGCGAGTCTTCATCCATCGTTCTTTCCACCTCTGTAATACAAGCTTTGACAAGCAATGCCACACCTCCCCCTCTTTTACCCCCCTTTCTGACCCTACTAAAACATTTAAACCCTGGAACCTGCAACAGCCAATCCTGTCCCTGTTCTACCCATCCCTCCGTAATAGCCACAACATCGAAATCCCAGGTACCAACGCACGCTTCAAGTTCACCTACCTTATTTCGTATACTTCTTGCATTGAGGTATACACACTTCAAGACACTTTCCTGTTTACAGGCACCCTCCTTTGATATTGATGCCATGTTCCTAACCTCCCTACACTCCAGGTCCTGCACCCAAAAGCTACAGTCTCGGTTTCCATGCCCCTGCAGAGTTAGTTACACCCCCCCCCCCAAGTGCACTAACAAACCTCCCCCCAAGGATACCGGTGCCCCTCAGGTTCAGGTGAAGACCATCCTGTTTATAGAGGTCCCACCTTCCCCAGAAAGAACCCCAGTTATCCAGATACCGAAATCCCTCCCTCCTGCACAATCCCTGTAGCCACGCATTTAACTGTTCTCTCTCCCTATTCCTCGACTCTCTATCACGTGGCACCGGTAACAAACCAGAGACAACAACTCTGTTTGTTCTAACTCTGAGGTTCCAACCTAGCTCCCTGAAAGCGTGCCTAACATCCTCAGCCCTTCTCCTACCTATGTCGTTGGTGCCAATATTGACCACGACTTCGAACTGCTCCCCCCCCCCCCTAAGGACCCAGAAAACACGATCAGAGACGTCACGTACCCTTGCATCTGGGAGGCAACATACCAAACGTGAGTCTCTCTCGCCCCCACAGAACCGCCTATCTGTGCCCCGAACTATAGAGTCCCCAATAACTATTGCTCTGTTCTTCTCCACCCTTCCCTTCTGAGCAATGGGGACAGACTCCGTGCCAGAGTCCTGAACTCCATTGTTTACCCCTGGTAAGTCGCCCCCCCCCCCACAAGTATCCAAAATGGTATACTTGTTCTTGAGGGGAACGGCCGCAGGGGGTCCCTGCACTGGCTGCTTCTTCCCAGTCCCCCTCACTGTCACCCATCTGTCTGCAATCTTTGGAGTTACTACTTCCCTAAAGTTCCGGTCTATGACCCCCTCTGCCTCCCGAATGATCCTAAGTTCATCCAACTCCAGCTCCAGTTCCCTAACACGGTCTTGGAGGAACTGGAGATGGGTGCACTTCCTGCAAGTGTAATCAGCAGGGACGACCGTGGCATCCCTCACCTCAAACATTTTGCAAGAGGAACATTGCACTTCCTTCACTGCCATCCCTCTGAAAGTAACCTTTTAAAAAAAACTAGGTCTAAAGAATAGAACAAGCAAAATGCAGCACCTGCCTACTTACCACAACGGGACTTATTATTAGGTTACAGGAGGAGGGAGGGTAGGAGGCACTACCTCTGTAGTGCCTCGAGTTCCTCTCATGAACGCTTTTATAGGAAAAAAAACCTACCCAGATAAGCTTGCGCTACACCAGCTTCCGGTTGACCCTCTGGTCGTCGTCACTTCCCCCTGCTGCTCCCGTTCTTTCTGTGAAGAGAAAGAAAACACCGCTGCCCGCTACGGGTAAATAATTTTAAAACAAACTGTCTCACCTTCGCTGTAGCCTTCCGGGTTTGTTTAAACTCAGCTGCTGCTCGCACTCAAAATGACCGTTGGCATCGAAGGGTGAGTATTTGTACTCACTGCTTTCCTTCCCGGCTGCCCCTCTGGTCGTCGTCACTTCCCTTTGTTGCTCCCGCTCTTTCTTAGCTGTAGGCTTCCGGGTTCGTTTAAACTCAGCTGCTGCTCACACTCAAAAGAAAAAATGCTATACCGTTCTATGATTTCACCACCATGCCACTGCACACTCCTCTTATGCAGATATTTACATCACGTACAGCATGAGTTAAACAGACTAGTACTTGTGCCTGTATCTAATCAGAAATCATTCAACTCGGATAAAACCATTTTTCGACACCTGCTTGTAGCTCCAGAGGATACTGGGTGCCAAACACATTTGCAGACAATGCGCCAATTGTTGATAGCAACTGTGAGTACTGAAATATCAAGCAGAGATTTAAATTCCTCATCATCATCCAATTCACACCCCAACACGAAAGCATTTGTTCGTCATTAGTTTTGTAATTCTTCAAGGATTTACAATAAACCAGCAAGTTCTTATCCAGACTATCCAGGGCTCTCTCAATATGTGTCTCGGAATTGCACACAATATTCCAGCGTTGGCATTGCTCTATGGAAAGGAATGAGAACACCTCCCTGCTCTGCGTCTCCGTTGAGAAAGTCAAGTACTCCCTTCACCTTCACAAAGATGTTTTCAATCGGCCTCTCTAAATCACTCCTCGGCTTCATGAGGTCATTATGACCGAAGTTTATGTCTTCTCCCGCGGCCTGTCCTTTTCCAAGATTAACTTAAGATAAACTGCATTAATGTTCTCCCACTACCACTCCTTCATTGTCAGAAGCCAATGAAGAAAAGTGTACTCTCTGGTGGCATTTGCAATGTACTGAACGTCAATGTTCAACTGAATGCATTTCTAATCCCTGCAATTCCTTGATTAAATTATTACCAAACAAATATTTGGATCATTACTTTTCCTTGATATTACTGCCTTGTTGTTATGCATTGCTCAGACATTAACTTATGTATTTGCTCTTCCACTTTCATATGATTGTTTCAGGGTCTAAAGGGCATTTTGGCGCTGCGGAACGACATTTGCCATTTCTGTGCTCAACTCTTATTTGTTCACACGTCTCACGTTGGAACTGCCATTGCTGATAGTAAACTATCATTAATGTGATCGTTAACTGTCAGTAATTAATCAGTAATGTCAGAGTAAACTGTGACGAAGTTTGCCGTCCAATCTTCCTCCGTTCTCAATTTAGCTCTTGCTTTTGTGCACAATATTCTTCATCAGGATGCGTTCATCTGTCATTTTTCTCCTCTTTCAGCCAGGATTATACTTCAATACATCTTGCAGGCCTTGTCTAACAAGACCACATGGGTAGAACTCTGGAATAGGAAAGGTACTATACTATTGATATATTTATTTCACAGACTCTCAATAACCAGTGCAAGGTAGAGGAACGGGTATATAAGCAGGTCATGCATTGATTTAAAAGCAAAACTGGTGTTTTCCTGGGTGATTTTTACTACCCCAACTTTGACTGAGGCTCCCTTAATTCGACGGACTTCCATAGGCTTTGATTTGACAGACACATACGGGAGGGGGTTTGTGAGTTTATGGTGGTTCTTGAATCAGCTTGTAGATAGTCTAACTGGGTCAGGTACCACAATGCATCTTGTACTGGATACTGTATACTGTTTGTTTTTCTGTGGTGGGGCCATTTTGAGAACAATTTTGTTAGTTTGAAGCTACATATGGAATATGATAAGACTGACCCTTGTATAGAAGTACTCAGTTTAGGCAAGCACACCAAAAACAGCAACGGATAGGATCTCGAGAAATTAGATAGGTGACAACTGTTTAAACGGAAATCACATCAGATAACTTGAATTCTTATGAAGATAATTGATTTCTCTGAGAGTGAAAGACAAAGGAAGCAATAACAGGGAACACTGGATGATAACATTATATTGAACGTTTAGTTAAAAATAAAAGAAAAAAGAACAATTTGATAGGTTTAGCAAGCTACAACAAGGTCATCGAGTCTTAAAAAGGAAAGAGGGAGGAAATTAGGAGGGCTAAAAGGGGCAATGAAATGGTTTTTTTGCATATAAGATTAAGGAAGAACTCAAAACATTACATAATACTACAACAAGAAGAGGGAAGCTAGGACTCAAGGTCCACTCAAGGAAAAAGGAGACAATTCCTGTATGTAGCCAGGCAAGTTGGTGATGTCAATATACAGTATTTTGTGTCAGTATTTAATAATGAGATGAACACGGATTTATTGGGGGAAGTCAGTTGCTATTAAATGGGAATACTGATGTTAAGAAAGCGACTTTTCGGGTGTATTTATAAACATTCGGTTGGTCAATTCCCCAAACCTGTTCAGATCTATCTTCGAATGCGAAGTGAGGAATGAATGCAGGGACATTGAGAGAGATATTTATATCCTCTTTTTCCAAAGGCGATGTCCCAGGATACTGACAAATGACCAGTGTTGTTCTTTTGTACAAGAAGGGAAAAACCTGCTAATCCAGGAAATTTTAGGCCAATGAGCGAAACATCGGGAAATTATCAGCGAAAATCTTTATGGTCATGCTTTATTCGAACATGGAAACGGTTAGATGTATTACAGATAGCATGTCCTTATGCATGACAGGATTTGTCACAAACCTGATTGATATTGTTTAAAAAGTGACAAAGATAATTGATGAAGATAGGGCAGAGGATGTTGCCAATATGGACTTCACTAAAGCATTTGACAAGATCCCTCATGGTAGACTAGTCTAGAAGCTTAAGAAACGTGGAACCTTCTGTGTGTTCATCAATTGGATGCAAAATTGGCTTGAACAGGTAGTTGTGAAAGGCTGCTTTCATTTTTGATTGGAGGTCTGCGGCCAGTGGTACCCAGCAAGTGTCAGAGTTGCGACTTCTTGCTTGCGACGCAATTAGAAAGTAGAAAGTAAATCACAGAACCCTCAGAACATTGATTTACAGAAAAGGTTTGTGGTCCAAGTCCACAGCTCCTTGAAAATAGAAACATGAGCGGATAAGGTGGTAAAGGGGGCGTATGGTATGCCTGCTTTCTTGATCAAGGTGTTGAATATAAACAAAGATAATTCATTCTGCATTTGTATAAAACCTTATTTCACGCATATTTGGATAATTACATGTTGTTCCACTTGCCACACAATAGAATGGATTGGGAGGTTTTGGAGATTGTGCAAAAGAGGCATACACGAATTGGAGTGAATTAGCTATAAGGAGAGTTTAGACAAACTTGGATCGTTTTCACTCTACAGTTGGAGGCTGAGGGGTTACCTAACAGAATTATATGAAATGACGAGGGACATAGATTGGATGCACAGGCAGAGCTTTTCTTCCCAGAGTGAAAATGTGAAATACTAAGGAGACAGAATTTCGAAGTGACACAAAACTACTGTGAACGAGGCTTGTGAGGCAAGATTTCACACAAAAGATGGTATGTGGTTGGATTATGCTGCCGGATGAGGTGGTAGAACCAGATAGTCTAGCAACATTGAAGATGTGTTTAGACAGATGGATGAACATGCTAGGATTCAGTGACATGGATTGGTTCAGAATATTATCAGAGAAAGCAGAGCTACATTAGGCCAAATTTTCAAAATGTGTTTTCTTTTCACATCATGGACATTGTATCCTTTCCTTTGTCCGTTGTTCTTAATCCCATAAGTTCAAATTCAATTGGGTGTTGGTATCCTGGGCATAACTTAAATTAATTGATTAAGTTCAAATGCACTTGCCCCAACATTAAAACACAACTCCAAACTGATGAGATATTATTAATTCACTGCACTTTCTGCACCTGTCAGTTCGTCATAGGCACATGTGGTGGCACAATCTGTCAGCACAGAAAAGGCACATTTTGCGTAAGCTGACTCTTTCGACTTCGTAACAAAATCATCCATAGTGAGATTTGAACCCTTGCTCCACAGGTGAAATGCTTGTGATTGGGGATTGCTCATTAGCATTACATTTTCAATGCTTCCGTTTACTTGCTCCCTCAATGCTCGTCCCTCAATTCTCACGAAAGGAAATATTCCCATAAAACCCTATCTCACTATACATGTGAGTCTAGACGGACATCAGACTGGTTTATTCTTGATAGGGTATTGCAATTGCATTGTAGATCAATCAGATTTTGACATTCTTCTAGTGGCATGGATTAAGAACATCGAAAACATGACCAGAAATTGATGTAAATATCAAATTTCATTAAGGCACAATCAACAGTGTTGTCCCGTTGAAAATCTGGTTTATTAACATAAGGAGGTTTGTGCTAAGGTTCGGACTTCATTTTCCGTTGACTGATTTTGTCACTGACGTTCTTGCTGATTCACAGCACGCGTCCAATGTCCCAGATTTCCCAGTTGCCCTTGGTGGGCGTCTCCTTTAAAATAGTAATTACGAACTCAGCTGACGAGGCAGCAGACGGTGGGGGAGGGGTTCCCCTTCAAGAACAGTACATCAAGTCCGTATCCTCTTAAGGGTCAGATCATCAGGGCAGACGGGAGGAAAGGAAATACCCACTGAATCGTCGTGTGGAATGTCCAGAACATGCATTGTAATCAGTTGCCAAGGCCAATCTGTCTGCCCCTTCCAAACTCATGCTTGCTGTATCTCAGAAGTGCAAGGCCAACATGTGAAGAAAGAAAAAGACGGGTTCCTCTGAGCTACGTACCATCTTAACTGGACCTGTGTCGTTGTTTCGTTATCAGCCTGGATCAATATTTAGAAATGTCCCTTCCATTCTCTACAATGAGTGAAAATGCAGCGGTAGTTCGCTTTAAATGAATGCCCGCTCGCCCAGGAGGCATTACAAAAGTTAATATTTTGACAAAAAAATTTCAAAATGCCCAGATGACCTTCTCTTCTCAATCCACGTTGACAATAAGCATGAATCAAGTTTTAGTTCTGAAACAAAAAATCCTTTTCTTTAAAAAAATTCAAAAAGAGATTCACGCTGCAAGCTATAGTTGTGAACGTTGGCGTTCACCTCTGCCAGGTAAAATACCAATCCCCTTAATAAGGCCATATCCCACCATCATCACAATTTACACGTACAGCCAAAAAATGAGTGTTTGGAGAGACGGAAAGTTTTGTAACGCATTCCACCGAGTCAAGTTCTTCAGCAGTCCCGTTCAAGGTCAATATTTCATTGGTTAAACGTCACAGCGTACTGGAGCTGGTAAGCGAAAATAATATAACTTTCTACAGGCTTCGTTTCTTTCTTAAACTGCAGAGAAAGGGAATCTTCTGCCTTTTGGGATGTCCAATGTCTTCAGGCATGACTGGCCACTCGTTCACTAATTATTTAACTGCCTGATGTGGAGCTATCCAATGGTCGCAACTTGTCTGCAATGTCGTGCTGTCAGTGCGGTAATAAACAGTAGTGTAAACAGTGTCACAATGAGTACCACGTAACCTGCCTTGAAACGTGCAAGAGAACTTGTGCTTCTGTCTTTTAAAGCTAAACAGTTATTTTCCTAATTCAGTCCACAACGAGTAAATAAAGCACTGAACAAAGAAAGGATGCAGTCTTTACAAATGTCTGTGACTCCTCCATTGATTAATAATTCTTAAAACTTCATCACGTCCGGGTACTCATTGCCCTGCTTTCCTCCAGTTTATTGCATTCCAGTTTTTAAATTCTGCCCTGTTTCTTCCTATATGCCCCTCTCCCCCACTCTTCTTATATTTTTGTTCACATTGGAGATTTACATGTCACAATTTGTCTGACGTATTTTTGTTTCTGTCTTTCTCTTCATAACTCCTTCTTGCCTGACTTCAACTCCAATGTTGTGTGCGTGTCTGTGTGGTTGAGTTTGCTTGTATGTGTACGAGAGAGAGAGATTAAGGGCGAGAGAAGTCCTTTCCTATATCTGTGTGCATGTATTTTTGTGTGAGATAGAAAGTGAGAGAGTTTATGTGTCTATGAGTAGATTTATGTTTTGGTGTGTGTGTGTGTGTGTGTGTGTGCCTATCTTTACGCGTGCTATCATAACTCTGTGTATTTACTCTTTGCCTTTCTTCTGAATACCTACCGTGACGTTTCTTGTCTAACAACTTGAATCAGAAGCCGAATCATAACTGTAGTATCGAGCCGAATTTGAAGTGTAGTGTACCTTTGAGAGGCTTTTTGTCTGAAGTGAACAGAGTGTCTTTAGTCTCAATTGAAGACATTTATCAATAAATCACTTTCATATCCGAGTGTAGCAGTTTTGTACGAAACGTCAAGTTTATAACCACTACTGAGTCCTGCATTACCAATCTAATATGATTGTCCTTTGAAGTATTTCAGGAAAGCGACAGAAAATTGAAGAAGTGTATAGAATTTCGGAAGAGTATGGATCGAGTTTTACTTGAAAATGTTCATTTCATTCTATGATTTAATTAATTTCACAATAATTGCAAGTGGATACTTAATTGCATTTTTCAGCTCCTCTCTAAATTTACCCTGGGTTAGGACATAAATGCATGTATTTGTACATGAACTGAGAAGTTGCAGCATATTTGCAGCAGCTTCTGTGAAAGAAAGTGGATCTGTGGCTGAGTAAATGTATCGTTTCGTAATTCGCTGGTAGATGTGAAATACGACCTGAGTCACCCATAACAACAAAAAACTGCCAGATATACTGAAGAGTAGTATGATGGATTTCCTTCGATTCTTTACCGCTGGGTCGTTTTGGTGCGTCCCATTTTGGAAACCTCGGATTCTCCTGCGGATTCGACTGGATGCCAGTATTCGTCTGACGGTCAGGATATTGAGAAACAAAATCAGAAAGAATGGGAGGCATGATGTCAAAATGACATAGAAGAGGACAAACGCTGTCCATCCAGTAGAAGTATAGAAGCTCTTTTTGGTAACACAATACCAAGGGACATCATTAATTACAGACTCGGGTTCAAACCTGAAATACCACGGGACACTACCAAAGCATCCCAATGCACTTATTGCCCCCAGAACCAGATTTGCCATTTTCACTGTGCAATGAGTTTCTTTTAACTGCTCACAACAGATCGCCACAAAACGATCAAACGTGAATGCAACTGTGAACCATACAGAAATTTCAGTAGATGCAGAAATCATGACAGCAATCAGACTGCACACGGGAGTATAGGAGAGGAATGAATCCACGAAATAAATTTGACCAAACCACTTTAAGACTGGTTCAGAGATGACGACCAGAAGATCAGCCACTGCCATTCCCAAAAGATATCGAGTGATACACTTGGAGAGACAACACCTGCCTCGGAACAGGATGATGATAGCAACAATATTAACTGGAAAACGAGAAACACAGACGAGTTTAATTATGGAATAAACTTTGGATCAACTCAGCATTTCAACAATATCAGGGGTGAAATTGTAAATTTTAGACAGAAAATATATAGAATTGTTATTATTTCTATTATATTGTGAAAGAAATCTAATAAATAAATGAACAGACGTGTTGGATATTCTTTTCAAGTTCTTAGAGAAACAACACTTTCCACAGTTAAGGGATTTATGGTTAAATATTCTTCAGGGGTAAGTCTCGTTTTAATATTAAACCAGTGGCTTTGAAGATGTTCAGAAGAAATGAGTTACAAATAAGAAGCATGAAGATTTTATGAAGTTAAAAATCACACAACACCAGGTTATAGCCCAGCAGGTTTAATTGGAAGCACACTAGCTTTCGGAACGACGCTCCTTCCTTGATAGTAGCCCTCCACTATCACCTGATGAAGGAGCGTAGTTCCGAAAGCTAGTGTGCTTCCAATTAAACCTGTTGGGCTATAACCTGGTGTTGTGTGATTTTTAACTTTGTACACCCCAGTCCAACACCGGCATCTCCAAATCATGAAGATTTTATGTCACCTTCAATGCATCCATTGGAATTTTCATGAAAGGACAATAGAAAAGGACAACTTTTGGGCAAAATCCATAGTGTCAAATTGAGTGTGAGCTTTGACGGCGGATCAGGAGTGAGAGAATAACACGAAAATGTTGGAGCTGGACGTAATTCAGGGTAAGATAAGTTGGGAACCGAGAAAATGTATGCAGCAGATCATTGAGTACAATGAATGAGGAAACTAGGATTCACTAATAAGGCATAATATAAGCATTAACTGTTGGCATTCGATGGAAGTAGCATCACTGAATCTCAAAGTCTAATAACCAAGTGTCTGTACTAGCTGTGTTGCTATCAACAAGATGTACTGCAGAAATTCACCAATGATCCTCAGTTACCACCTTATAAACCAAAGGGCAACAGATGCATAGGCAAATCAAAATCTGCAGATCTAAGTCACTCCCCACTCTGAGTTAGACATATAACAGCTATTCTCTCAGTGTTCCCGAGTCAAACTCCTAGAATTACCTCCCAAAAGACAATGTTGTTCATCTATTGCACATAGACCGCAGCAGTTTAAGGAGGCAACTTATCATAACCTTCTCATAGAGGCAACCAGGGACGGAAAATAAATGCTGACCCAGCTAGTGACATGCATGTCTCACCAATGACCGTAAATTAGTTGAAGCCGTCAATTCAGCTTTAGACTCGACATTGTGTTAGCCTCTTTTTTTGCTGAGATTCATGTTGGAACCAGATTGCAACACTAAGTATAATCAATTAATATGCTGTGCGCTAGATTTGACGAAAACACCATTAAACATTTCTTATATAAACACTATCAAAATGCATTTCAAAAGTGAATTTCACTTCTATACCCGGCTGCCAAGGAGATAGAAGTGTGCATGTCTCATTGTTGATGCAATTGTATTTGCTCTTTTACTTAATTCTCAGAATTGCAAAGCACTGATTGCATACCGTCTTCCGAGTAACCAATTCACGTCTGAGGGACTCAATGTATTTTGAAAGGAACAGATATGGGATACTTATCTCGATGAGCCGACAGGTAGTGTTTGAGAGCATGGAACTAACGCTGAAACCTTGTCAAACATTGGTTGGAACACAGCTGAAGCATGGTGCGCAGTTCTGTAATCCACATTAGAAGAAGGATATGATTACTTTGGAAATGGTACATACGTGATTTGCCAGGTTATTGCTTAGACTGTAAAATTTAATTCTGAATCAAAATTGCATTTGAGCAGTGGAAATTGAAGCATTACATGACTGGCCATAATTGCCGGGGTTGCAACTGAAGTATTCTGTGCAGTTCTGATCTCCATATTGCAGGAAGAATGCATGGTCATGGAGACAGTGCAAATATAACCTGCCAGCATATTGCCAGGGATGGAACATTGCAGCTACGGGAACAAATTGCAGATGCTGTTTTTGATTTCCATCAAACAGAAAAGGCTGGCAGATGAGCTACATGAAATTGTGTGAGATAGAGTCAGAGTGGAAAGGAAGAACCTGCTTCCCGCAGCGAAGAGTTCAACATCGAACCGTTAAAGACTCAGGTTAAGTGGCAGACTGATAAGGCGAGACATGAAGAAAAGCTTTCATACGCAGACGGTTTTGCGTGTCGGGAATTTACTGCCTGAGCTGGTTATGCGTACCTCCACAACATTCTAATTTAATTTGTCTCCATCTTCAGATTGCAGCCGAATGTGGGTTACAACCAACATTGAAATTGTTTCAAGAAAGCCTCATTTTTAACTCTTCAGAAGAGGAAAGTTGAGGCATTTCTTTGAAAAGAAAATAAAGCATACAGCACTCAGGCGCAAGACATTACAAGTAGCTGTATAAAACAAATTCGGCAGAACATTATTGTCATAAACAGAAGCACTCTCCCCGTAGCTTCACTTCAGTAACAACGGATGTCATGTCTTACCAAAAACTCCGAAAATAGCTAGAAACGGATAGTAAATACGTTCTATCAGAAAGATGAGTGAAAAATCCATTGCTGAGCGGCGGAGTTACTTCTGCTTCTCTGTATCACACGTTCTGTTTAAAGTACTGCACAATCACAATGTATAACAAGACGCTGAAAGGGTGAATATTGTTAGAAGAGCGTGTGGCAAGGTGATACATGCATGAACTAGTCAAGTGTCCTGAGGCAAAAGCTAGGCTGAGAAACCTGTGTTTATACCTGTAAATGAAGCCTGAGTGAAGCATTGGGAAATTATCCAGAGACATAGTTGAACTCCTGATAACAGCTGTTAGTTGAAATCACTAATTGAAGTTCGGAGAGTAAAAAACACAATGCATCATCAGCTTTGAATTTGATTTCAATCACATACGGATTGAGACATTTGACACTCACTACACTTCTGCAATGCCAGATGTACAGTTAAAATGCCATGAGCTGCAAAACTGGAACTGCTAGAAAATAGTATTCGATTGTTTTTCAGCTGGCACTGGCTCGATGGGATGAATGGCCTTTTACTCTGCAGCAGCCCTCTCTGACTTTATAAATCAAACACATCATTAGATTTTAAAAAAAATATAAGGCCACTCGCAGAAAAAAAAACATTAAAACAATGAAATATAAGGTGGTGATTGATATTATGTTTTCAAAAAAATAGTATTGATTATGGCCAATCCTGTTGATGAATTGCTATGTGACACTTTTGCATTACTTTTCAGATTGCATTAATAAACAACATCAAGTTGATATCATCATATTCAATAGTATGACCAAGACTCCTTCAACAGCCAACTCGTGTCCACTTCCACCTCGAAGAACAAGTGTAGCAGATGCATGAATGCACCATGCCTGCAAATTCGCCTCCAAGCTGCTCACCATCTTGGAATTCACTGCCCATCCCCACTGCGGGTCGTCCGACAGCAGATGGACTGTGGAGGTTCAACAATATAGATCACCAACACCTGCTTTACGGGAGAAATTGGGGCAGGCAATAAATGCTGTGCCCAGACAGTTACACCTATGTCCCACGAGTAAATTTGAAAAGGAAATGTTCCTAGACGTTGCCTTTTATCGAGCAGTGTGGAAGCCTTGAGTATTTATTTTCAGGCTGGTTCGAGACAGCCTCTGAATTCCAGTTGTTTTTCGCCATGTTTGATTCAAGGCTGTGGGGAGGCCTGTAGATAAGTTGCATTGCAGAAGTAAACTCTGTCACCACCCGGGCAATTCCTTCTTCTTTGATATTTCAGTAAATGGTTAGCACAGTTGCGTCACAGTGCCAGAAATATTGGTTCGATTCCAGCCTTACCCGACTCTCTTTGTGTACTTTGTCGAACAGTGTGTTACTGGAAAAGAACAACCGATCATTCAGCATTCGAGGAGCAGGAGAATCGACTGTTCGAGCATACACCCTTCATCGGGAATGAGGGGGTGACCCAAGGACATTGAGAGATAAGTGGGAGGGGGTGGGGCTAGAGGGAAGGTGTTGTGGTCCTGTTCACTGAGCTGGGAATTGGTGTTGCAGACGTTTCGTCCCCTGTCTAGGTGACATCCTCAGTGCTTGGGAGCCTCCTGTGAAGCGCTTCTGTGATGTTTCCTCCGGCATTTATAGTGGTCTGTCTCTGCCACTTCCGGTTGTCAGTTCCAGCTGTCCGCTGCAGTGGCCGGTATATAGAGGGAAGGTACCTGAGAATATGATAGGTGGATGAAGTTAAGGGTAAAGGCGTTAGATTAGCGAGAAAGGTCAAACAGAGAGGTGGGAAGGAAGATGGACAAGTAGGATAGGACAGAAGGGGGTGACGAATTGGAAGATTGATTCTGGGGAAAATAGGGAAGAGGGGTTGTGAGGAAACTTGTAAAATGCACACTGATCCTATGTGGTTGGAGAGCGCCAAGGCAGAGATGAGGCTTTCTTCCTCGAGGCGACGGCCAGTGTGCTTTTGGAGGTGATGGAGGCCCAAGACCTATATGTCCTTGGCTGAATGTGTGCAGTGTTAAAGTTTTCGGCCATAGGGCAGTGGGGTTGTTCCATGCGCGAGTCCCAGAGATGTTATCTGAAGTGATTTGCAAATAGGCGTCCTGTTTGCCCAGTGTAGAGGAGACCACATCGTCAACAATAGATGCGTGTTGAAATGGTAGACACCGTTCTGGCGTCAAATGGAGGGAAGGGTGGAGGTGTGTGCACAGGTTTTGCAATTCCGATGGCGGCTTGGAAAGGTGTCAGGAGGGGTGTGTGGGTTAGTGAAGCACGTGTACCTCACAAGGGATTAACGGATGCAATGGACTTTACAGAACGCAGATAGGGATGAGGTATATATCCCTAGTGGTGGGGCCTGTTTGTAGTTGAAGGAGGATAATGCGATGTATCCGATGGTGGGGTGACAGGTGAGAACCGGGGGTATCTGTTCTTATTGTGGTTGAAGAGGTAGGGTTCGAGGGCAGAGGTCTGGGAAGTTGATGACATGCATGATAGAGCGTTATCGACCACGTGGGAGGGAAAATTGTGGTCTTCAAAGATGGAAGCCATGCAATGTGTTCTGTGATGGTATTGGTCCTCCTGGGAGCAGTCATGTTATTGGGTGTTTTCTTTCGATCTCACAATATAAGCTGAGAGATGGAAGCATAGAGTCGCCAGCAAATCTTGAGAATGTGCAGGTGTAAATGGGCTGTTGTTATGGGTAACTTCAACTTCTCCAATATTGATTGAAACCTCCTATGTGCAGATTGTTTAGTTGTCTTGTTGCCCAGGAGTGATCCCTGACTCAATATGCAGTTTGGCCGACTATGGGGGAGGCAATATTGGATTTAGTGCTCATCAACGAGGCAGTTTAGGTCTCCGATCTCGGTGGGAGACAATTTCGGTGGCAGTGACCACAACTGCCTCACCTTTACTAAAGCCATGGAGATGGAGAGGAACAGGCAGAATGGAAAAGTATTTTATTGGGGAAAGATAGTTATGCTACAATTAATCGGGAGCTTTGGAGTAGAAATTGGGAGCAATTGTTCTACGGGAAAGGCCTAACAGAAATGTAGACGCTGCTGAAGGAGCACTTCTTGCCAATGTTGGATAAGTTTTTACACTGAGGCAGTGAAGGAATATTAAAGTGAAGGAGCATTAGATGACAGGAGAAGAGGAGCTTCTCGGAAAAGAAGGAAGCTTACTTAAGGTTGAGGAGCCAAAGATCTGGCACAATTTCACTGGATTGCAGCGTAGTTTGGAAAGAAATGAAATGTACTGAGGAAAGCGAGGAGGGGAGCATAAAAAAGGCTTGGCGGGAAGTATTGGGGAAAACTCAAAGGTGTTATACACGTACATGCCGTCAGTCACAAGAGTTAGGCAAGGTTCTACATGAGCTTTTTTCTAGAGGGAGAGACCTTTTGATCGAACAACGTGGACCATTTTAACGGACTTGAACAGATTTACATTAAGAAAGTGGATGTGCTGGAAATTCTGAGAGACATCAAGATAGATAATTCCCCAAGATAGAATCAGATATATCCAAGGGTATTATGGGAAGTGAGGAGTGAGAATATTACGCCTCTGGCCATGATCTTTGCATCCTCAATCTCCACGGGATGATTGCAGGGAGCCGAAAATTGCACCTCTGTTGAAGGAAAGGAATAGGGAAATTTATGGGAATTTCATACCAGTCAATATTACATCTGTGGTAAGCAAGGTCTCGGAAAGGATTCTGACAAAGAAGATTTATGACTATTTGGTAAAAATTATATTTTGATTAAAGAGAGTCAGCATGGCTTTGTGACGGGCAAGTCATGCCTCACAAGTCTGAGTACTTTGAGGATGGGATGATGCAAGCTGATGAAGTTTGAGCAGTGGATGTGCTGTATATGGATTTCAGTAAAGCATTTGATAGAAAGTTCTCTGAGGTTGGCTCATTCAGAAAGTTAGGAGGTATGGGGTACAGGGAGATTTGCTGTCTGTGTACAGAATGAGGGCAGCGTGTATATCACTTGGAGGTCTGTGAATGATGGTGTCACGCAGGGATCTGTACTTTGACCTCTGCTCTTTGTAGTTTTTAAAAAATGAATTGGTTGATGAAGTTGAACAGTGGGGTAGTAACTTTGCCAATGATATAAAGGTGTTGTAGACAGTGCCGATAGCTGTTGCATGTTATGACAAGACATTGACAGGATGCAGAGCTGGTCTGAAAAGTTTCAAATGAATTTCAACCTGGATAAATGCGAAATAACGAATTTCTGAAGATCTAATTCGAATGCAGAATACGCCATAAAGACAGGGTTCCCGAGGTGTGGAAGAAAACAGCAGGATCTTGGGATCCACATATATAGATTCCTCAAAGTTGCCATACAAGTGGATAGGTTGTTCAGAAAGCATATGGTGGAACATAGAAGAATACAGCGCAGTACAGGCCCTTTGGCCCTCGATGTTGCGCCGATCCAAGCCCACCTAACCTATACTAACCCACTATCCTCCATATACCTATCCAATGCCGCTTAAATGCCCATAAAGAGAGAGAGTCCACCACTGCTACTGGCAGGGCATTCCATGAACTTACGACTCGCTGAGTGAAGAACCTACCCCTAACTTCAGTCCTATATCTACCCCCCTTAATTTAAAGCTATGCCCCCTTGTAATACCCGACTCCATACGCGGGAAAAGGTTCACACTGTCAACCCTATCTAACCCCCTAATCATCTTGTACACCTCAATCAAGTCACCCCTAAACCTTCTTTTCTATAATGAAAACAGCCCCAAGTGTCTCAGTCTTTCTTCATACGATCTTCCTTCCATACCAGGCAACATCCTGGTAAACCTCCTCTGCACCCGTTCCAGTGCCTCCACATCCTTCCTATAGTATGGCGACCAAAACTGCACACAATATTCCAGATGCGGCCGCACCAGAGTCTTATACAACTGCATCATGACCTCAGGACTCCGGAACTCAAGTCCTCTACCAATAAAAGCCAATACGCCATATGCCTTCCTCACCGCACTATTTACCTGGGTGGCAACTTTCAGAGATCTGTGTACATGGACACCAAGATCCCTCTGCTCATTCACACTACCAAGTATCCGACCATTAGCCCAGTACCCCATCTTTTTGTTATTCTTTACAAAGTGAATCACCTCACACTTAGCTACATTGAATTCCATTTGCCACCTTTCTGCCCAGCTCTGCAGCTTCTCTATATCCTGCTGTAACCTGCCACATCCTTCCTCACTGTCAACAACTCCTCCGACTTTCGTATCATCCGCAAACTTGCTCACCCAACCTTCTAACCCCTCTTCCAGGTCATTTATAAAAATGACAAACAGCAATGGTCCCAAAACAGATCCTTGCAGAACACCGCTAGTGACGGCACTCCATGAAGAAACTTTGCCATCAACTACTACCCTCTGTCTTCTTCCATCCAGCCAATTCCTAATCCAAACCTCCAACTCACCCTCAATGCCATATCTCCGTATTTTCTGCAGGAGCCTACCGTGGGGAACCTTATCAAACGCCTTACTAAAATCCATATATACCACATCTACCGCTTTCCCCTCATCAACCTCCTTCGTCACCTTTTCAAAGAATTCAATAAGGTTTGTGAGGCACGACCTGCCCTTCACAAAACCATGCTGACTATCCTTGATCACATTATTCCTATCCAGATGTGCATAAATCCTATCCCTTACAATTCTCTCTAAGACTTTGCCCACAACAGAAGTGAGACTCACCGGCCTATAGTTACTAGGGTTATCCCTACTCCCCTTTTTGAACAAGGGAACCACATTTGCTATCCTCCAGTCTTCTGGCACTACTCCTGTAGACAAAGAGGGCATAAAAATCAAGGCCAACGGCTCTGCAATCTCCTCCCTTGCTTCCCAGAGAATCCTAGGATAAATGCCATCAGGCCCAGGGGACTTATCTATTTTCACCTTTTCCAGGATTTCCAACACCTCTTCTCTACATACCTCAAAGCCATCCATTCTACTTATTTGTGACTCAGTATTCACATCGACGACAATGCCCTGTTCCTGAGTAAATACTGAAGAAAAGTATTCATTCAATGTCTCCCCAATCTCTTCCGCCTCCACATGCAACTTCCCACTACTATCCTTGACTGGACCTATTCCTACCCTCGTCATTCTTTTATTCCTAACATACCTATAGAAAGCCTTAGGGTTTTCCCTAATCCTACCGACTAAGGACCTTTCATGTCCCCTCCTTGCTTCTCTTAGCTCTCTCTTCAGGTCCTTCCTGGCTACCCTATAACTCTCAATTCCCCCAATTGAACCTTCACGTCTCATCTTGAGATAGGCCGCCCTCTTCCATTTAACAAGGGATTCCAATTCCTTATTAAACCACGGCTCCCTCGCACGACCCTTTCCTCCCTGCCTGACAGGTACATAATTATCAAGGACACTCAATAGTTGCTCCTTGAACAAGCTCCACATATCATTTACACTCTTGCCTTGGAGTCTACTTTTCCAAGCCACACATCCTAAGTCATGCCTCACCGCATCATAATTTCCCTGACCCCAGCTATAACTCTTGCCCTGTAGTACACACTTATCCCTCTCCATCACGAGAGTAAAAATCACCGAATTATGGTCACTATCCCCAAAGTGCTCACCTACCTCTAATTCTAACACCTGGCCTGGTTCGTTACCCAGAACCAAATCCAGTATGGCCTCACCTCTTGTTGGCCTGTCTACATATTGTGTCAGGAAACTCTCCTGCACACATTGAACAAACACTGACCCATCTAACGAACTTGAACTATAGCTTTCCCAATCAATATCAGGAAAGTTAAAGTCCCCCATAACAACCACCCTATTACTGTCACTCATCTCCTGAATCACCTTCCCTATCCTTTCTTCAATGATTCTAGGACTATTAGGAGGCCTGTAAAAGACTCCTAACAGGGTGACCTCACCTTTCCTATTCCTAACCTCAGCCCAAACTACCTCAGATAGCAAGTCCTCATCCATCGTCCTTCCCACCACTGTAATACTATCTTTGACAAGCAATGCCACACCTCCCCCTCTTTTACCCCCACCTCTGACCCTACTAAAACATTTAAATCCTGGAACCTGCAACAGCCAATCCTGTCCCTGTTCTAGCCATGTCTCCGTAATAGCCACAACATCGAAGTCCCAGGTACCAACCCACGCTGCAAGTTCACCTACCTTATTTCGTATACTTCTTGCATTGAAGTATACACACTTCAAGCCACTTTCCTGTTTACAGGCACCCTCCTTGGAAATTGATGCCATGTTCCTAACCTCCCTACACTCCAGGCCCTGCACCCTGAAGCTACAATCTGGGTTCCCATGCCCCTGCAGAGTTAGTTTAAACCCCCCCCCCCCCCAAGAGCACTAGCAAACCTCCCCCCAAGGATACTGGTGCCCCTCAGGTTCAGGTGTAGACCATCCTGTTTATAGAGGTCCCACCGTCCCCAGAAAGAACCCCAGTTATCCAAAAACCGGAATCCCTCCCTCCTGCACCATCCCTGTAGCCACGCATTTAAGTGTTCTCTTTCCCTATTCATCGAATCTCTATCACGTGGCACGGGTAACAAACCAGAGACAACAACTCTGTTCGTTCTAACTCTGAGCTTCCAACCTAGCTCCCTGAAAGCCTGTCTAACATCCTCGGCACTCCTCCGACCTATGTCGTTGGTGCCAATATGGACCAAAACTTCGGGCTGCTCCCCCTCCCCCTCCAGGACCCGGAAAACACGATCAGAGACATCACGTACCCTTGCACCTGGGAGGCAACATACCAAACGTGAGTCTCTCTCGTTCCCACAAAACCGCCTATCTGTGCCCCTAACTATCGAGTCCCCAATTACTACTGCTCTGCTCTTCTTCACCCTTCCCTTCTGAGTAACGGGGACAGGCTCCGTGCCAGAGACCTGAGCCCCGTTACTTACCCCTGGTAAGTCATCCCCCCCACAGGTATCCAAAACGGTATACTTGTTCTTGAGGGGAACGGCCGCAGGGGGTCCCTGCACTGGCTGCTTCCTCCCAGTCCCCCTCACTGTCACCCATCTATCTGCCATCTTTGGAGTTACTACTTCCCTATAACTCTGATCTATGACCCCCTCTGCCTCCCGAATGATCCGAAGTTCATCCAACTCCAGCTCCAGTTCCCTAACACGGTCTTGGAGGAGCTGGAGATGGGTGCACTTCCTGCAAGTGTAATCAGCAGGGACGTCGATGGCATCCCTCACCTCATACATGTTGCAGGAGGAACATTGCACTGCCTTCACTTCCATCCCTCTTCAGCTAACTTTTATTTTAAAAAAAACTGGGTCTAAAGAATACAACAAGCAAAATTCAGCACTTTCCTACTTACCACAACAGGTGTTATTATTAGGTTAGAGGAGAGGGCGGGTGGGAGGCACTACCCGTGTAGTGCCTCGGGTTCCTCTCCTTCGCGCTTTTAAAGGGGGAAAAAACCTACCCAGGTAAGCTTACACTAACTGCTTCCGGGTCTCTGCTGCCCCTCTGGTCGTCGTCACTTCCCCCTGGTGCTCCCGCTCTTTCTGTGAAGAGAGAGTGAAAGAGAAAAAAAAACACCGCTGCCCGCTACCGGTAAGCACTTTTAAAACCAAACGGTCTTACCTTCGCTGCTGCTCGCACTGGTGTTTTGGCTTTCATGAACAGGGGGATTGAATTTAAGAGCCACAATGTTTTGCTGCAGCTTTGCAAGACCCTTGTTATACCACACTTGTCTATTCTGCCCAGTTCTGGTGCCTCATTGTGGATGCTTGACAGGGGCTGCAGAGGAGATTTGCCAGGATGCTGCCTGGATTGGGGGACACATCTTATGAAGATATGTTGTGTGATATAGGGTATTTAAACTGGAAAAAAGAAGGAGCAGAAGTGATTACATAGAGATGTACAAGATAATGACAGGCAGAGGTAAAGTAGTTCGCCGGAGACTTTTCCTCAGGGCAGAAATGGCTGTCACGAGAGGTCATAATTTTAAGATGATTCGATGAAATTATAGGGAGGATGTCACAGGTAGGTTTTGACGCAGAGAGAGATTAGTGCATGCAATGCACATCGCGCAGTGGTAAGAGGTCAGAGACATTAGGCACATTTAGACCTCTGCTAGACAAACACATGGACGGTAGTAAATTGAGGGATGTGCATGTTAGCTTGATCTTAAATTAAAATAAATGCTCGGCATAACATTGTTGGCCATAGAGCTTGTAATGTGCTGTACTGTTCTATTTTATATGTTGAACATTTGGATGTTTATGAATTTGCTGTTTTTGGTCTCTATCAGTCATGAGGAGGCAGGATCGAATACCCTCCTAACAGCCAGCAGTAGATTCACGTAGATATTTCTGCTGTCTTTTGCACGAACGTTGTGGGCTCCCTTGGCCTTGGGGAAAATATACATTTGGGTACTGTTGTGAATGGCAGTTGTTTAATTGTCCACTGCCATTCACAACTGGATGTGGCAAGAATGAAAAGTCTTAATCTGATCCAGGGAAAGATTGAAGCTGGGAGCAGGAGTATGTCATTCCTCCAGTCAAACCAAATCAAACATTCATTGTGCTCATAGCTGACCATCCAACTCAGGACCGTGTCCGTGCTTATATGCAACAATCTTGCAAGCTTGTAGCTTGGAGAATTATGTATCTCTCACTTTTGAAATCAGACTTCGATTTCTTTCAGTGGCAGGTATTCGACAGGCTCAAAATTCACTGGGTGAAACGATTGATCTTCATCTCCATCCTGAATTATTCACCGTGTCTTTGTTAACTCTAACTGATTTTTCGGGCATGTCTTGTAATCCTTCTTGCGTCTACTTGTCGAGTCCTGTTTGAATATTCTTGGTTTATATTGTTCTCAACTGCAATGAATAGTCATAACCGATTCGACCGCATCTCATGCCTCAGTACGACCATTCCAGTAATTAATCTGATAAATGTTCACAGCACATCCTCCATTTCGAGAACCCCTTCTTCATTCAAGGAAATTAGAACTGTGCGCAATTCTCTAGGTGTGGCCGCACCAGGGCCCTGTATAACTACTGGACGACGTCCTTGTTCCTGTGCTTAGATAGTCGGACTATTTTCCCCCGCTCAGAGGAAGTGTCACGAACGCAAGAGTCAAAATTGGTGAGGGTGACAACAGAATGCCCACAGCAGATTACAGATAGACAGTTCTGAATGTTTGCAGCTATTTACTAACTGTCCCACTGAGCAAAACAGTACTCTTTCATAATACAGTGGCAGATATCCTCAAAGTCAAGATGACTCGTTGTTTCGAAAGGGAATGCGCATTTCCCAATCCTCCAGTTGCTTTCATGGATGAATTCATCTAATAGCAGCTGGTAATAACATCTTCCAATAAATGTACCTCTCATGGACTCCTTCCCCCTTACCCATTGCAGTACCACAGATATACCAATAGACCTAACACCATCTTAATGCTTGATTTGATCTCCATCAATTTTCGTTTCTGTTTGTTTCAGAATTACAGCAATTTCTGTTTGCTTTTGTTTGAACTGTCAACACATTTTGTTTATGCATGTTTCATGTCTCTGCAAATCTATTATGCTTCTGTTAATTTCTGGTCTCCATCAATTCCGGTTTCTATCTGTTTTATATTTGCAGCAACATCTGTTTGCTTCAGATTTATAGCAATCTCTGATTTGATCGTTTCAATCTGATCTGTTGAGTTTATCGGGTATTTTCTGCTTTTATTAGTTTCAGACCTCAGGCATCCACGGTTCTTTTTTTTATGATACCGCAGCAGAATAATTTAGCTAAGCCCTTGCTGGTGTTGGAAGGGATTCTTCTTATTGATGGACATTGATGTCCCATTCCCAGAATATATTGTAGCTCTTAACATAAATATACATCGATTTGTATTATGCAGAGTAATGCTCCGTAGCATTCGTTTCACGTGAGTTTTCATGAGGCCAGGCATCATTTTTTCAGATTCGTGGGGAAACTGCCTTCTTTCTGTATACCGATGTGCCAGGTTCTGACAATTGTCTGTCTGTCGCTCAGTTGGTCAGAAAATGTCCAGGCAGAAATTGTGGTGCCAGTGACATTGACTGCATAAGCTGATTGTATGAATATAAATACGTCCAACTGATGTTTGATTGATCGATGGGAAAGTGTTCCCAATTTTAGAATTAGTGATAAGAAGGTCTTTGATCGTGCTGGCTTAGTGTTGTAATTCTTAGCACCTCGATCAATGTTGGGTGATCTGTGTAAATTCCATGCTTTATTCAGATTTCCTTAAGAAGTAGGAACATGAGTTGTTTCATTGTTTCGACAAGGTCACTCACGCCTGTTCTGCCATTCAATGGATCTTGACTGATCCAACATTCCTCACGTTCACTTTCCTGCCCATTGCATGTAACTTTGTTTTTCACACTGATCAAGAATATTATATTGCAGCCTTAAATAAATATAACGGCTCTGTCCACAAACCTCTCCATGGAAACGATCACCAAAGACTCCAAATCATCGATGGGAAGAAATACCTTCTAATTTAAGTCGTACTTTGACCCATTTAATCCTGAAACAATGTCCTCTTGTCTTCAGTTGTGCCATGATTGGTAAGATCCTCTCAGCACTTAACTGCCAACACCCTTAAGAATCCTATATGTTACAAGGATAATACATCACATTCTTCTCAACTCCAGTGATGAAGTCCCAAAACGTTCTCCGACAATATCTACAGACCAGAGATCTTCCTGATGAACCTCATCTGAACTGCAATCTATTAACTATTGTATTTCCTCAAATAACCCGACAAAAACCCTGAGTACTCCAGATGAGGTCTCACCAGCACCTTCACCAGTTGCGGTCAGCCTTGTCTACTCGTACACTTCATCATCCTTGAAATAATAACCATGCGGTTCCACCTTATCTCCTGCACCAAGTCTGCTAGTTTTCAGTATTTAATGCAAACGTGCCACTAATTCCTTTTGACATGCAGTATTTCGTTGGTGCAAGAAGAAGAACAAAGATCCTTGCATCACAGGAGCAGACACTTTCGACTCCCAAGTATGCGCTAATTTAGATCCTCTATCTAAACCTGCTGCCTATTTCCTAAGGATCTTTAATCCTTCACTCCCTGCCCATTCATTTATCTGTCTCGATACATCTTCATTGACCCGATCATTCCCGCCCCGACAACCTCCGCTGTCAACGCGTTCCAGGCGCACACCAACCTCTGCGTGAAAGACGTTTTGCGTATATCTCCCCTAAACTTGTCCCATCTCACTTTGAACTCGTGACCACGAGTAATTGAGTCTTCCACGATGGGAAAATGTTTCTTGCAACTCACAGCATCTACACCACTCGTGATTTTGCAGGCCACAATCCGGATCCCCTCATCCCCTGCTCATATCGAGCAAGCGCCATACCAGGTAATATCCCAGCGAACCTCCTCTGCACCATCTCCAAAGCATCCACATCCTTTTCGTAACGTGGTGACCAGAAATGTATGCAATATTCCAAATGTGGCCGAACGAAAGTCTTATACAACTGTCACATGACCTGTTAATTCTTGTACTCAATACCCCGTCCGAAAGCATCCCGTGTACCTTCTTGACAATTCGGCTGGCCTGCGTTTCGAACTTCAGTGAACAATGCACCTGAACACCCAAATCTCTCTGTACTTCAATTTTCTCCAGGACGTTTACATTTACTGTAGATTTCGGTTTTGAAATTGCATCTTCCAAAATGCATCACCACGCATTTGTCTGGATTGAGTTCCATCTGTTATTTCTGAGCCCAAATCTTCAATATATCTGTATTCTGCTGTATTGTCTGTCAGTCAACCTCAATAACCACTGCTTCACTAATCTTAGTTCCATCTGCAAAATTTCTTATGAGACAAAATACGTTTCCATTCAATTCATTTCTGTGTATCATAAACAACATATCACAAACATCTTTGTGGGATACCACTAGACACAGGTCTCCATTTTCAGAAGCTCCCTTCCACTACTACTCTCTGTCTCCAGTTGTCTATGCATTTAGCTCAAACATGTTAAACCCACATGCGACTTCACATTCTTCATCAGCCTACCATGGGGAACCTTATCAAATGCCTTACAAAAGTCAATGCATGTGACATCTACATCCCTTCCCTCATCAATCACTTTGTCGCCTCTTCAAAGAATTCTATTAGATGTGTAAGACAATATTTTCGCTGAACAAAACCATTCTCCCTATCATGGGTAAGCTCATTGTCTTCCAAATGGTTATTTCTCCTCTCCATTCCCTTCTTCTCTGTTCACTTCCCTACTGCTGCCTTATTCCTGCGTCCGCATTATTTGCCCCAAACCCATAAGATGACGCTTGTCTAGTGACATTGTGACGATAGTAGAAATTTAATAGGTGAACGTAATCTTTTTTTATGAAGATCAGCCAATAAAATTATTTCCAGGTGATTCAATTGCGTTGTGTATATTAGTGGATCGATTATTTTTGTTACACATGCAAGGAATATTTGGATCAACAATCGAAGTTATTCAATCGACTTTGGAAAGTGAGCTTTGTGATAAACATTGGCTAGGAGTAATTTCACAAACGTCGAAGTCACATTACTCAGCCATATCTCTGGACATGGACAGTTGCCAGCCCCCACGAGATGTGAAAACAAAAGGTATTGAGGAGTCTCTTTTACCATCGACATGAATGGATTCCTGGGACTGAGTTTTTTTTAAAAATCACAAGCTCGCACCACATTTTAACAATGTGGTTGCTCCACTGACTGACTTGTTGAAGAAGTGTACAAACTTTCAGGGGACGGATGAATGTCCAAAGGAATTTGACCACTAACCCAGTCTTGGCCACATCTGATTTTGCGAAGCCTTTCAAGGTGGCTGTCGATGCGAGTGATTTGTGTGATGTACTGTAATCTTACAAGAATAAGACTAGAAGAAAGAAAAAATATCTATTTAGTATTCTCTTCCAGACAACTAAATGATGATCAACAAAAATATTCTGTAATAATCGAAAGAGCCCTTAGGCCTTGCTCTTCATCTGCAAAATGTCAACATTGATGTTGCCAATCTGAGTCACTTGCAAAGACAGATCATAACTCCTCAAAATTTGTGAAGAAAAATAAATATGGACTGTTGATATGGCGCTTATTACTGGAGCAATTCAGTTTGAAAACATATACGTGACAGGATGACAAAACACATTTGCAGATGCGATGCCATAAATGTGATGAAGGAAGACCAATGCGTTCGGTGGCGTGAGAAAATGGACTGAAATTGACAGCAGGACAGAAGATGTGCTTTTCAGTGTTTTGATATCATAAGGGTAAAGATTTCTGAAAATCAATCTATCTTGGTATGCTAATGGTCCACGTTTTTCTAATTGGGTCTGCTGCGGCATTTTAGTTTGTCCTTTTTTTGTGAAGCAAGGTTTAAACAGAGGGAGTGCGTACTCTGCTCAGAATCACCACAGTGACCAACTTGTGATGTCTTGCTCTTTTTTTAAAATTGGAACAACAGGAGTAGTCTGAATGGATGCGGCAAAATTCCGGCAGACGAAAATTTGTAGTCGAAGCTTTTCACAGTGCTGAGGTCAAGATGTTGAATGTAAAATGTTTTATTCCACTATCTGTTGCAGATAAAATCTTGCCATCACTTTCTGCTGTTATACTTGCATTTCATTCAATCGGTTTTGTTGATTTTGCCTTTGTCAAGTGTATGCACATACGATGTAACTATATTCGAATCATTAATTCGTAGCATTCAATATATCTATTGTTTTGCTAAGTACTTCGATAGAATGTTGTTGTGCTTTTTTAAAAAGAGTTTGCATTTTGAGAGCAGTGTAAAAATGAAGTGCATGGTTTCAAGACGAGTAGTTTGACTAATCAAATTGCATCTGCAACACAAACCTTAGTTTTATTGACGATTTGAATAAGTCAAGTTCCAGACTCGGGGTGGCTTTATGTATTCTTAATACATTGTCAGGGGGTTTGGTCTGTTCATAAAAAAAGGATCATCGCTGTCTCTTCAATATAATAACTAAGATCCACAAATCTTAATTTATGACTGGATTGGTGAAGCTGTTATTATAAATAAAATGCTCCCAACAGAAGTTATAATGGTCACATCTTCTCAATCTCATTGCCTTCACTGAGGTGTGGTGATCCTCTGGTGAATCTCACTGCCAGTCTTATGTCTGTAATAGAATTGTAGCCTTATGTACATTAGGTCCCTGGCAATTTATTGGATCATGATTTGCACACAGGTTGATGGATCTTTGAATCATTATATTGTAAGTAAATATATTTTTTCAATACTGCTTTGACAAGAAGCATCAACTCAACGAAATATCGTTTGTAAGATAAATATTCCAGCATGATTACCAACTGCTTTCCATAAAACATGTATACGTTGAGAAACCATATGAGCACCCAAATTTGAAGAGGCACAAATATCCCATTGCAACAAAAGATAATGTGGAATGTTACAATAGCACGATATTTAAGAATAAAAAGACTAATTGATTTTATGGTTTACTAAACCGTGTCTGCAAGGTGCCCACATTTCACAGGAGCTCCCCTGAACACAATGAGCTCCAGGTTTCTTCCATCTCAATTGACGCTGGAGTCACAGGCAAAGGAAAAGAAAACTGATAAGATAATCCCTTCAATCGACAGCAATACAGATGTAACTCCTTCAGGTAATTATAGATTGGACAACCACTCTCCATTTCTGTATCGATTTGAAGCGCAGCCTCCCTACAGTTTTCGTCCAGATAACTTGGGGCTTCCACTGGAAGCGCTGTGCACATTTTAATTTTAAATGCATCCTGATCCGATTCCACTTAACTGATCACAGAGAATCCCGTTTTTTCGAACTAACGATGCAATTGACTTCCACAGAATGTATTTCCTAGTAGGCCTGAGGACAGAACAATTAAAAAAAACTTTGAAATACGTTGGCAATTCCTATAGCTTCAGACGTTCACATTGTGTCACAAAAAATGGACGAAATGCTACTGCCAGGCACTACTGAAGTTAATAATATTTTAAGTCTTTGGTTTCTTAATTGTGTTGATGCAATGACATCTCAACAACACTTCATTCATGGAAGTTAAAATCGCAGCTCTATCTCAGCGACTTGTACAATTTCTACTCTAATTCAGACTGGGGCATAGTTCAAAAGCAAGACTGAGTTTTGGAATACTGAAGCTGGTAACTCACCTCCTGTCTCCACAAAAGCATAATTGTCAAGTGTGTGATGGGGTACGAGCTATTTTCTTGGAAAGGCACAGCTTCACAGTGTACTCAAGACTTCGACAAATTTATTGCTGCTACTTCACCGTGGCTGCCTCAAACCCTGAGGATTCCCTCTCTCAGGGCATTGCAGTCTACCTCCGTGAATGCAATGGGTGAAGAAGGCAGCTCAGCATCACCTTCTCCATGATGCAAGGAGAAGCAGACAATATTCGGACAGTCATTGCCATCCACCTACAACTGAATAAAACAAACATATTAACATGCCAGGAGGCAGAGGACCGAAACATTTAAGGTTCATTTGGCATTGCGCAATTTCAAAATTGTTGTCGCCATACATTCATACTTAGCTATTAAATTTTCCTTGTAGGTTAGTCATCCGGTTCTATTGCAATTGCCAGACAAACCTAAGAGAAAAGTCATAACTGGAGCAGACCATGGAAACGTGTTCCTTATTAGGGATTAGTCCAGGCTACTCAAAACATTTTTTAGCAGGCATCCCGGAAAATAGCTTTACCATTTGTTTCGGTAAGTATACAGTGAAAACCATTCTAAATAAGGTAGCGAAGTTGATTTTTAGGTTTAAAACAGACAAAATATATTTTCACAAAATTACATAATGAAATACGAAGAACAGAATAAAGAACCCCGCCAGAACTCAGTCTATCCAAACTAAACTCAATTATCCTGTTCCGAATATGCAAACCATTCCTTATAAACAAACTTCCTTTAAAACACAGTGCAGACAAGGATCAGATGCTTACAGGTTAAAGGTAGAAGGGCAAAGGAAACAGTTTGCACACAGCTAACTGTTGAATTCTCAATCATTTCTGGATTGAATTAAACTGCTCAGCTCAGCTGACCTTTCTTTATACTGGTCACTTCTAAAACATGAACATTTTAGCCTGAAGTCTCAACTGTGTACATATAAACAAAAAGGTCTCACAATGCCTTAGTGGGCGGCACGGTGGCACAGTGGTTAGCACTACTGCCTCACAGCGCCAGAGAACCAAGTTCAATTCCCGCCTCAGACGACTGTCTGTGTAGAGTTTGCACATTCTCCCCGTATCTGCGTGGGTTTCCTCTGGGTGCTCCGGATTCCTCCCACAGTCCAAGAATGTGCAGGTTGGGTGAATTGGCCATGCTAAATTGCCCGTAGTGTTAGGTGCAGGGGTAAATATAGGGGAATGGGTCTGGGTGTGGGCGGGTCGGTGTGGACTTGTTGGGCTAAAGGGCCTGTTTCCAACTGTAAGTAATCTAATGCCCTTTATTCCCAGTACCAAAGTAGACTAATCGGGGCTCGGCCTGGTTTATTACCGCTCTGAAAATAAATGTCATGGGCAGGGTATCCTTCAGCCAAGGAACAGCTTTTAGAAGAAAATTGACTCATTTTGTGACACCACATCCCTTAAATGAATATCAAAACATGGCTTCATTGTTCGACCTTCAAAACCCAGTTAGTAGCCCAAACACACATACAGACATCACTAACTACGAAAATGCAAACGTGCACAACCACATAAAAACTCAGGCAGTGCTACGCCCAACACCGAACACCTTCGTATCTCATTCGAGTTGCGATAATGCATCATCAATCACGTTTTCTGGATCTGTTACATGCACAATTGTCAAATTGTTCGGCTGCAACAACAATCTCCATCGAAACTTGGCAGAAAGTCTGGCATTTCTGTCCTTAAATAATTCCACAAATATGAATGGGTTATAATCAGTGTATACGATTGTCTCACAGGCATTGCTGGTATTATGAACACTGAAATGTTATAATGATAACACCAAGCTTAAATTCTCTTTCTCTACCGTCGAATATTTCTGCTAATGAACGTTCAATCTCCTAGAACATCGACCGATGTTTCTTTCTATTGCCACGTCATCCTCCTGCAGGAGCACCACACCGCACCCACATCTGAACATGCGATACGGAACGAGAGAACGGCTGCTATTTGACTGCAGGAACCGTCAAATAATCAGAACATGATCCAGATCAGGTTACAATATGTACAATGGACACCCTCATGCCCCACAGTCAATGAATGATCATTCTCTCCTTTCATAATTCCCACGAAGCATTCAGGGGAGCATATCCGGACATTGATCGCATCGTCACTCTCCATCTCATTGCCTTGGGGAGTAGCTCTCCGACATCTTGGCACAATCAAAGTGGAAATTCAGTCAACATCGCTGTTGAGCCAATTGCTCCTTGTCATCCTCGATCAGTCTCTTCAACGATTCTGTCTGTGTACGATCAGTGAAAGAAAACACCTACGAACAGCTCTCTGAATCATGGGCTTATATATAAATCAACACAGAACGGGGAGTGACTTCCTCACTGCATTCTGATCGAGGTGTTCATATATAAAAGAATGTAGATTGGAGAAGAGAATTTAGATTAGAGTGGTGTGGAAAATGAATAGAGGCAGAGTGCCTGCAGAGTGGAGAGATAACATTTTATTTCTCCACTCTGCAGGCACCCTGCCTCTATTCCTGAATATGGGCTTTTGCCCGAAACGTCGATTTTCCTGCTCCTCTGATGCTGCCTGACTTGCTGTGCTTTTCCCGCACCACTCTAATCTAGACTTTGATTTCCAGCATCTGCAGTCCTTGTTTTTACCTGGAGAAGAGAGTTGCACACTGCAATCATCTTAAGGCGTTTATCAATAAAACTGAGAAAAGACTTAGACACTACCCTCTGATCGATGTCTTCATTTTTGCAAGTTAAACTGCCTGGGGGAATAGTTAGCCACGGTTATCAATTCGAGGGCTTCACATGAGAAACAACACAGACTGGTCAGTGAGATAAACGCTGCGCTCTGATCGAGGGCTTTAAATATCAGGCAACATAGACTGGGGAAAGAGTTGCGCACAGTACTCTGATCGAGTGATTAACATGTAAAAATCACAGGCTGGGGAGAGAGAGGGAGACAGACAGACTCCACTCCAATCCACGTCTATACACGGAAGAAAGAGCAGAGAGTGGTGTATGCGTTACACCCTGCGCTGAGATCGACGAGTGTATCCAAAAATCAAAACAAAGGAGCAAGTAAGTTACACATTGCATAAGGGTCGATGCATGTATCAAAATAGACTTGGGGTAATTATACAAATTGCACGATATTTCACGGAATTATTCAAAACAACTAAAGATCTGCAGATGTTGAAATAAATTAGAAATTGCTTGTATAATAAAGCAAAACGTGGTAAAGTGAGAACATATCGGTTCTATTAACTCAGTCCCATCTTCTACGTGATCATTTTGAATACCTTAGAGTCAAATCTTCGAAGGTTTAGGCAGGAACATGGATTAGAGATGACAATTCAATCAATCATGATCTTATCGTATGGTGAGGCAACTCGAAGGCCTGAACGACCTCGCTGTCCCTCATTCACGATGAATGACAGCTTCCTGTTATCACAAGACTCATAACCCTTCAATGACAGCCTGACTGGAGATTTACTGCTTCAGCTCGAAACACAGCAACACATCAGTCTCTTTGCACCTGGGAAATCATGTCTCACAAACTTAATTGAGATTTTGAGGAAGTAACAAAGAGGAGTTATGAGGGCAGACCGGTAGATGGGATCTTTATGGACTTCAGTAAGGCGTTCGACAAGGTTTCCCAAGGGTTAAATATCATGGAATACACGGAGAACTAGCCATTTGGATATAAAACTGGCTCAAAGGTAGAAGGTGGTGGTGGAGGGTTATTTTTAATACTGGAGGCCAGTGACCAATGGAGTGTCACAAGGATCAGAGCTAGGTCCTGTATTTTTTGTCAACTACATAAATGACTTGGATGCGAGCATAAGAGGTACAGTTAGTAATTTTGCAGATGACATCAAAATTGGAAATGTAGTGGACAGCAAAGAGGACTATCTCAGATTGCAACAGGATCTCGACAAGATGGGCCAATGGGCTGAGAAGTGGCAGATGGAGTTTAACTCAAATAAACGCGAGGTGCTGCATTTTGGGAAAGCAAATTTTAACAGGACTTATACACTTTATGATAAGATCGCAGGTAGTGTTGCTGAACAAAGAGTTCTTGGAGTGCAGGTTCATAGATCCTTGAATGTGGAGTCTCAGGTGGATAGGATAGTGAAGAAGGCGTTTGGTAAGCTTGCCTTTATTGATCAGAGTATTGAGTACATGAGTTGGGAGGTCATGTTGCGGCTATACAGGACATTGGTTAGGAAGAGCGCAGCAGTTCAGGCAGCATCCGAGGAGCAGTAAAATCGACGTTTCAACAAAAGCTCTTCATCAGGAATACAGGCAGAGAGCCTGAAGTGTGGAGAGATAAGAACTCCACACTTCAGGCTCTCTGCTTGTATTCCTGATGAAGTGCTTTTGCCCGAAACGTCGATTTTACTGCTCCTCGGATGCTGCCTGAACTGCTGTACTCTTCCAGCACCACTCTAATCTAGACTCTGGTTTCCAGCATCTGCAGTCATTGTTTTTACCCAGGACATTGGTTAGGCCACTGTTGGAATGTTGCGTGCAATTCTGGCCTCCTTCCTATCGGAAAGATGTTGTGAAACTTGAAGGGGTTCAGAAAGGTTTTCCAAGAATGTTGCCAGGTTTGGAGGATTTGAGTTACAGGGAGAGGCTGAACAGGCTGGGGCTGTTTTCCCTGGTGTGTCGCAAGCCGAGGGGTGACCTTATGGAGGATTACAAAATCATGAGTGCATGGATAAGGTAAATAGGCAAAGGCTTTTCCCTGGTGTCGGGGAATGCAGAACCACAGGGCATACGATTAGGGCGAGAGGGGAAAGATATAAAAGAGACCTGGCAATTTTTTTCACACAGCGTGCGGTACGTGTTTGGAATGAGCTCCCAGAGTAAGTGGGGGAGGCTGGTATAATTGCAACATTTAAGAGGCATTTGGATGGGTATATGAATAGGCAGGGTTTGGAGGGATATGGACCGGATGCTGGCAGGTGAGACAAGATTGGATAGAGATATCTGGTTGGCATGGACTGTTTGGACCGAAAGATCTGAATCCATGCTGCACATCTCTATGACTCTGTGACTCTTCCCCTCAGCAACACCAAATGAGGTATTTTTTTTCAAATCTCCAACTGAAAACTACCAACATACATTGAACAAAACAACCAAAAAACACGACCATCTCCTTGCCAACACAATGGCAAAAATGACATAGAGACTAACTTACTTCGACATTCCATGATTCATGATTCGTATGGAATTTAAGTCATCAGGATCACTGGAAGCAAAGTGATGAGGGTCGCCAGTCCAGCCTAAAGAAACCAGCTGACCCTCCCACTTCACACAATGGCACAATAAGAACATACAAACTAGGAGTAGGCGGAGGCTTTCCGGGATTTCGATCCTGTTCTGTGATTCAATAAGATATTGGCTGATCTTTTTGTGGACTCATCCACTTACCAGCGCTTTCACCGTGTCACTTAATTTCTTTATTGTTCTATAAAACCAAAATCTATGTTCGGTTTAAAAGTATTTAGTGATGTTGCATCAAGTACTTCACTGGGCAAGGCATTCCATGGATTAACAACTCTCTGAGCAAAGAAGTTCCTTCTCTATTCAGTCCTAAATGTTATCCCTCTAATTTTGAGGCGATGCCCTTTTGTCCTAGTTTCACCTACCAGTGGAAACATCCTTTCCACTTCTAATCTATTTCCTTCATACTTTTACGTAATTCAATAACATCAACCCCCTCAATCTTCTGAATTGCAGTGAATATAATTACACTCTACGTAGTCTCTACTCGTGATCAAAAACCCTCAACTCCAGCATCAACCTAGTAAACCTGGTCTGCACCCCCTCCAGTGCTAGTACATCCTTTATCAAGTAAGTAGACCAAAACGACACACAGAACTCTAGGTGTGCTCCCACTAGCACCTTGTAGAACTGCAACATTAAACTCAATCCCTTTATCAATGAAGGAAAAAATTCCATTTGCCTTCCAATTACTTATTGCACCTGGAGACCAATTTTCTATGATTCATACACAAGGACACCTTTGTCCCTCTGCATTGCAGCATACTAAAACGTTTTACCATGCCTTTCCTCACGATTATTCTTAGGAAAATATATGACTTCACATTTATCTATTCACACAATGGATCTACGTTCTTCTGCAGAGTTTCACCATGATCTGCACACTTTGCTCTGCCACTCACATAGAATGACCGTGATTTAGTCATGAACGTGATGACCAGCAGCACTAACAGTAGAAAACATTCCCCCAGTCACTTGTGAAATCGTTGATCTTTCTGCAAGTTTGATGAATGATTGAACCCTTCCCACAATGAGAACAAGTGAATGGTCTTCCCTTCGTGTGAACTCGTTGGCATGTTTGCAGGTTCGATAATACAGCGATTTTCTTCACACACTGACAGCAGTACATGGAGTGAATATGTTGGTGTTACAGCAGGTTGGATAACTGCGTGAATTGCTTTCCACACTTAGAGAAAGTGAAGGATCTCTCCCTTGTATGAACTCTCTGGTGTGCTTGCAGGTTGCTTGATTAAATAAATTTCTTCCAAATGTGAGAGCAGATGAACGGTTTCGACCGGTGCCACAAGGTTTAACAAGGTTTTTTTCAGAGAGATCGTAAAAGCTGAGATCCTGATGAGTCTCGAAATATCTACTTGGAAAAGATTTTAACCGTATTTATTAACACTTAGACAATGAAAGGGGATCGGCCAGTACACCCAGTTTAGGGTTTCTTTGCCTTGTGTTCAGTAAGATATTTTGTTTGTAGCTGCAGGGAAGGTGTTAGCTGGGAATCCAGAGATGAAGTTGGAAATCCAAAAAAGCAGTTCCATGCTAATCCTCTCTCTCTCTCTCTCTCTCTCTCTCTCTCTTTCTGATACCTCTTGACATGTTTTAACTGGGCCTTGCCTGGTCTGCGACTTGCGTGAAAAGCTCGCTGGCGACTAAGTTCGCAAATGACTAACCATTCCCAAATACAAATTCTCTGATGTATAAGTAGGCTCGTTTAATCAGTAAATCCCTTGCCACAGTCAAAGCAGTGAATACCCTCTTCTGGGTGTGAATTCACTCGGTGTCAGCAGGGTGGATATATTAGTGAATCCTTTACCACGCTCAAAGCAGGAGAATGATCACTCCACAGTATAAGTTTGCAGATAGCCCATCAGATCACAGACAGCAATACATTCTTTCTCACACGCCAAACAGATGAGTGGCGTCTTCCCAGTACGTCTGAGCTAATGAATTTCTAGTTCAGATAGGGAATGATATCCCTCTCCACAGTATGCCCATTTCTCGGACTTATTTATGCTGGAAGTGTTCTCGTTCTGAACTCTTAAAAAAAAGATTTGTTCACATGCAAACATATGCATTCTCTGTTTTATTCTCTCTCTCTCTCTCTCTCTCTCTCTCTCTCTCTCTCTCTCTCTCTCTCTCTCTCTCTCTCTCTTACACACACACACACACACACTCTTTCTTTATTGTGCATTTTTGCTTCAGGCTGTTTAACGATTTTTTTTCCACTGACAGTACACAGACAGTCGTGTGTGTGTGTGTGTGTGTGTGTGTGTGTGTGTGTGTGTGTGTGTGTGTGTGTGTGTGTGTGTGTGTGTGTGTGTGTGTGTGTGTGTGTGTGTGTGTGTGTGTGTGTGTGTGTGTGTGTGTGTGTGTGTGTGTGTGTGTGTGTGTGTGTGTGTGTGTGTGTTGCAATCTTTGTCGGTCACATTTATTTTCAAAACATTTTGGAGCATTTGGATTGGAGGAACATTTCTCCTTCTATGATCTATAACATTCTGATTCTGATCAATCAGCTGATTCCAGATTTTAAACTAATGTTAGTTTTGATTTTTTTCTACAAATCCTTCCCCTATGGTATCCTGTAAAAACTGTTTTAAAAGTCATTAATATCAATGAATAAAAAAAGCTCTGATGTCAATATTCTTCTAAACACACAATTTCGTGCTAACCGATAGATTTCTCATTATGTTTGGTGCGCAGTCGATTGGTCAAATGGCCTCTTCTGTACTGCGTGAGTTGTGTTTTTCTTCAGGATATATACACAGAATACTGGACGAAAAGGTTTCAACTTAACTGGACTGCACCACTTAGTGAAAGACATCGGGGGATATAAGGAAGAATATTAGGTAAACATCGATTTGCCACAAACTAGAATTCTCTACATATGAGAAAGTGACAAGAATCATTTCTGACAATTTATTACAAACTCAATAGACCCAAATACGATATCAAAACACAATTGGATGATCCAATGGTGGAAATGAACTTGCGGGATGACAGCCATATGCAGATTGAATGACAGTCATATGCAGATAGAATGATTGCTGGGGAGTCGGCACATATTTGAATTGCTGTGCCATATCGAGTCCATCACTGAAACATAGAATATCATAGAAATTCTCTCAATTAAGACAGGAAATAACAAACGAATTTTATAAAAGCTTGATATTATGAAATGTATATTTCGCAACAAAACAATACATGGCTCAAACTGATATTAAGTGAATTCCTCATCACATGACAGTTTGACCTTCAGAAAAGAGCTCCTTTTAACTGTGAACATTAGGAAATGCGTCATTCTGTCAGCCAAACAAATCCATGTGTCAAGCGAAGCATGTAAAGGATGCCAAATGTCTTTCAGATCTGCACTCTGCCTGGATTAGCTATCTTCGCGTTCAATTCTTGCATGTCAACACTTTCACCTCGAATGAGAAAGCAAGTGGAATGGGAAGAAAAAAGTGTAATGCTCACAGATGATTGACAATTCAATAAGTTTCAGTCTGGGTGAAGCACTACCTTCATTCAGAGAGAGATGAGAAGCTGCAGCAAACTTCACTGAGCGGGATTGAGCAGCTTCAAAAGCCCATTCTTGACCGTCCGCATTCAGACAATAGAGCGACTCTGATTGGTTGAAAGACAAAATTGCTTCCAGTGTTCCAGTATTTCCAATTCGACAACCTTGATGTTTCTCATCAGAGGGGTTGCTCTGCTTCACCTCACAGGTGCATGCATATTGTTCCATTCGTTCTGTGCAACCAGGCGCCTAGCTGAGTTGCCTGTATGGTGTTTTCAATGGCGTGGTATATTCTGGTTGGTGTAGCCAACATTGCACGTTCGGTACAGAATGCATACGTTTCTGAGACAAAGATGAATATTCGAAATGCGTTAAGCAGCTCCCCACAATGTGTTAAAAATGAAATGAGTAGTCACTTTACTTGGCTGTCAGAATTCTATTCTTACAAAACCTTTTTTTTTACATTGTAGCCTAAAGAATTTATCCTAAAAAAAAATTCCTGGCTGATAAATTGGAGAGAGCAAAACGTCACTATGAAAAGTAACCAGAACAAAATACATTCCGAAAAGAGATATGTGATTTCCAGCATATGATTTTGGTTACATGATGCTGTAGTCTTTTGCTGTAAATTCTGTGTCCTTAGATTTTTTACTCCACAACCACCTGATGAAAGATCAGTGCTGCAAAGCTCGTGATTCCAATTAAACCTGGTGTTGGACTATAACCTGGTGTTGTGTGATGTTTAACTTTGAACACCCCAGTTCAACACCTGCCCCTCAAATCATGATTCCCGAAAGGAGAACTGGAGAAAAAAAAGGTGACAGACATAAAGATGACATTACATCTTAATTTATTATGTTAGAAAAATGCATGTGTAGTTTTGGCAATGGTAGCCATCTAACCCAACTCAGTTGGCAGGAGAGCCGTTGTGCTTTGGACCTCACAACTCCAAAATTACCACTCGCAGCCACAGTTGGTGTCCAATTCTCCTCTTTGGGAAGACTAGATAAGATGAGGAGCTGACAAATGCACATCAGGTCAGGAAGCATCAAAGGAAAAGAAGAGTCACATTTCAGGCACGCCTCTGTCTCTATCCCACTCTACTTTTCTCCCTATCTCTCTCTGCCTCCTCTGTCTCGTCTCACCATCATTTTCTCTATCTTTCTACCTCTCTTCTCTTCCCTTCCGCTCTCTGTGCCTCTCATTTCAACCTCTCTGCCCCTATGTCTCTCCCTACTGTATTCACCCTCCCTCTCCCAATTTCACTCTCCCCTTCCTACTTTTCTGTCAAGCTTTCTCTTTCCCTACCTATCACGCATCCAACCTCTGTCTCTGCTCCCTCCCTCGCTCTAGTTCCCCTTCTCTCTGTATTTATCCCTCTCTCGGTTTGTCCCTCCATCTATCACTTTTGCTGTCCCTCTCTCCTTCCCTGTCTTTCTCTTTGTCCCTCTGCCTATGTCTATCTCTGCCTCATTCTCTACCTCTAATCTCCTCTCCCTATCTCTCCCTCAATATCTGTCTTCCTCTCTCTCTCTGTCCCTCCCCATTTCTTTTTTTTTTACTGTCTCTCTCTCTGTCTGTCTCTCTTTCAATCTCTCTCCCTCACTTGTGTCCCTCTCCTTATCTCCCTCTACCTCTCTCTGCAAGTCTCTCACCTGCTCTCAATCCCTCTCTCCCTATATCGTTCCTTCTCTATCTCAGACTCTCCGTCTCTGTGTATCTCTTTCTTTGTGTCTCTGTGTCCCACTCTTTCCCTTTCTACTCCTTCCTATCTCTCCCTCTCTCAGTCTCTCACTCTCTCCATTCTCTCTCTCTGCCCCTACCCATCTCTTCCCTTTTCTCTCCAATTCACTATGTGCGTCTTCTTATCAGTCTCCCTCTTTCCATCTCCTTATCTCGACCCTCATCGCTCTCTCTCTCTCCCTTTCAGTCACTCTCTGCTCTTCGCCCTATCTTTCTATTCTATCTTTGCCCGTTTCAATCTCACCCTTTCCCTCTCGTGATCTATCTTTTAATATCTCTCTGTCTGTCTCTGTCCCTGTCTCCACCACTCTCTATATTATGCCGCCTCCCTCTCCTTATCCCACTCAGTCTCTCTTTCTCTCGGCGTCTCTATCTCTCAGTCCTTCTGTCCCTATATCTCTTCCTCTCCGTCTCTCTCTATGTGCCTCTGTCTCTCTATATGTCTTATTTTCTTTACCCTTGCAATCTCTCTCTTTCTCAGTCCCTCTGTCTCCCTCCTGGCTATCTGCTCCCCTCTCTATCTCTTTCACCTTCCACGTCCTATTTCTCTGATTCGATCCCTCTCTTTCTTTCTCTGTACGTCTCTCGCTTTTTGCTTCACCTTCCCTGTATATGCTCCTCATCTTTTCTGCTTCCCCTCTCTCCGTCTCTGTCCGCTCCTCTTTCCTTCTCCCACTCTCCATCCCCTTCCTATTCCTATCTCTGTCCCTCCTCCTAACTTTATCTGCCCTCTCCCCATCTTTCTGTTCGTATCTCCCTCTCAATTTGCCACTCTCCCTATCTCTGACTGTCTCTGTGGCCCTCTCCCTATCTCTCATTCTCGCTCTATCCCTCTATTTCTCTGTTCGTCTCCACATCTCACTCTCCATCTCATCTTCCTCACGCTTGGTCCCTCTCTGTCTATTTCTCTAACTCTGTTTCTCACTGTCTCTCCCTATGTCTCATTTTGTCGCCCTCTGCATCTCTCTCCCTCATCCTCCTATCTCTCTATCTGTCCGCTACCTCTCGTCCCTCCCTCCCTCCCCTTTCTGCTCTCTCTCTGTCACCCCTCTCCTCTCTTTTTCACTAGATTTTCCACTCTCGTTATCTCTCACTTTGTCACTCAGAACTATGTCTCTCTTTCAACATCTCTCTGACACTTTGTCTGGCTGTCTCTGTGGCCCTCTCCCTATCTCTCATTCTCGCTCTATCCCTGTCTTTCACTCTTTCTCCATCTCTCTCTTCCCATCTCTCGCCACCCCTCTCACTCTCTCACCATTTCTTTCTGTCAGTCTCCATATCTGTGTCCCTGTCGTTATATCTCACGTTTTATATATCTCTCTCTCCCATCCTCTCTCTTTCTGAGTCTGTTCCAGAAACTGTGTCAAATATCTCAGCAAGCTGATAATCGCATCGGATCAAACACGTTGAAACTCTTGGGAAAATGTGAACTAAAGTAGAAGACGTGGGTCTCTTGATTTGCAATCGTTTAGAAAAAGAAACGTAACTTCACTGCAGATTGTTTCGTCTTGTACCACAGTTTTCCAGAACTTGCCTCAATCATATGGTGAGTTGAATGTGGATGAGTCTGTGCAAACACACCGTGTGGTATTAGTAAGTTTTGAGAGGATTTATAGCTCAGGTTGAGATTCTGGATGGAGGTTTGCTCGCTGACCTGGAAGGTTCATTTTCAGATGTTTCATCACCATAATATGTACCATCGTCTGTGAGCCTCCGAACGAAGTACTGCTGGTGTTTCCTGCTTTCCTTTATATTTCTGGGATTTCGGGTGTTGGTGATGTAATTTCCTTTTGTGACGCCATTTCCAATAGCGATGCTGTATCATGTTCTTTTTTCTTAGGGGGTGGCAAATGTAATCGAATTCAATGTGTTTGTTAATTGAATTCCGGTTTGAATGCCATGCTTCAAGGAATTGTCGTGCATGTCTGTGTTTTCCTTGTACTGGGATGGATGTGTTGTCCCAGTCGAAGTGGTTTCATCCTCATCTATATGTAGGGATACTAGTAAGAGAGGTTCATGTTGTTTTTGGTTAGTTGATGTTCATGTATCCTGGTGGCTGGTTTTCTGCGTGTGTCCAATGTAGGAATCTTTACAGCTCTTGCACACTCTTTTTGTAAATAACAATAGTTTTGCTTGTTGTCTGTATAGGGTCTTTCAAATTCATTAGCTGCTGTTTAAATGTGTTGGTAGGTTTGTGGGTTACCGTAATTCCAAGGGATCTGAGTAGTTTGACAGTCATTTCCGAAATGTCCTTGATGTCGGTGAAAGTAGCGAGGGTTTCTGGATGCGTTTCATCTGCTTGTCCCCTGGAGACCATCTCACCCCTCATTCCAAAGAAAAAAAACACACCTTTCCGAATTATTTGCAGGGCGTGTTAAAAGCGGCACTGCTCCTTTAATTAACGCGCTGTCCCTTCGGACTAGAAGTCCAAAGCATGGGGGCAAATTCAGGCCATTCAGAAAAGACTGTTAATCGGTGGGAGAAATGTAGAGAGAAAGGCATGACATTGGAAATGAGAAGCGCACAGGGAAACCGTTTGGTGTGGAATTAAATGTGACTGACGGAAGGGGGAACCAATGGAAAGACAAGATTATTTAAACAACGATGTCGTCATCTCTTGGAAAACCTGTACTGTGAGTAGATTGTGAGTGGCGTCGAAGAGGAGAGAAAGCAAGAAAGTGTCAATGTTCAGAAAGATGATGATGGACTTACAGGTCGATGCACTACTGAGGAGCGAGAGATGGGTAGGAACTGAAAAAAATGAGGGGAACCTGTGTCTGATATTTGAACAGGATTTAAATATTAGATTACTTACAGATATTCGAACAGGTCTGTGGAGAAGTAAGCGGTATGTGTACTGCCATGTGATGGCATGGACTAGGAGAGAAGGTGGGCCGCGAGGTGGGATCATCCACAGAGAGGTCTGTGGCACCTCCAATTGGAGCAAGAATGCAGGACAGGAACAGTGGGGTTTGTTTATCATACCTACGCCATTCCGATCCTGTGAATACAGTAAATTCAAACTCAGTTTGGTTTTAGTATCCTCGGCTGAATTTAAATTAATAGACGGAAATTGAATTGATCTGAAAACAGCAACCAAATCTCGGGTATCCATTGAACTGCTAACTGTTGCATGCAACTATTTTTTGGACAGCCTATCTATTAGCTGTTCTGTTTTGGCAGCTCTGGCCAATCTTTAAATTGACTTCAAATTTCAGAAAGTATTTTCTGTGTTAAAGTGTGCGTATTTTCTTCCGACTTAGGAGCTTCAAGATAGAAAAAGTGGAAAATAATTGAGAAACATGAAAGTTGAGTTTGTGGGAAGTGATGAGAAGGGAGAAAGGGAGTTGCACAGAGGAATTAAAGAGAGCATCAGACCGAGAATGGTCGGGTAGAAACAGAGGGATACAGTCTCCTGATAGAAATTAAAGTGGCGAGAGTGGTGTGGTTGCAGGGGTGTTCAGCAGCGTGAGTTACTTGGAAATCAGCAATTCAGGAAAGATACAGAATTAAAATAAGTAGCTGACAGCACTTTGCAGACATCCACGACGTCTCAGAATGTTGGACAAACATGCACTGATTTTGACTGCTGTTATTGTTTTAATATGGAGATAACGCTGCCACTTTGCCAGAGACCCGGATTCGAATCACACCTCGGGCAACTGTCTGTGCGGAGTTTGCATGTTCTCTGTGTGGGTTTCCTCCGGGTGATCCGGTTTCCACCCACAGTCTAAAGAAATGCATGTTAGGTGAATTGGCCATGCTAAATTGCCCGTAGTGTTAGATGAAGGAGTAAATGTAGGTGTGTGGGTGGGTTGCTCTTCGGCGGGTCCGTGTGGATTTGTTGGCCCGGAGGGCCTGATTCAACACTGTAAGTAATCTAATCTTTGCAACAAAGGAACGGCTGGTTTCGTCGAAGATACTTTCTGGAGAAAGACCATTGACTTGACAATCTTCACATCTACTTCCAAGAAATTTTGAGATGGCAGAACTTCGGGAAACAATAGATATACACTACTAGGAACTGGGAGATGGGTGAGTTGGAAAATGTCTTTCAAGTTTGATTAACTGTACCCTTACATGCTGAGAGGAGTGTAAACAATCATACCAGGCGGGGTTGGAAGTATATATGTAATCGGAAAGGAACGTCATACCAGAATCATTAGAAAAACAGAAACAATGATTTAGGCATAATCTTCCAGCTTCTTTCAAAGATGCAAACACGTCATTCCCCGTCCCTTTCAATGGGTTTAAACACAGGCACAAACAATTTTTGCTTTCCCCTTGCCAATTCGGCATCAAAAAACAACAACGATTCTTCAGTCTGATCAAAATATTAGGGCTATTTCAAACTTAGGTTTATGCTTTGTAGGTTTGATGTGAGAGTATGGTGTATGAGCCCAGCCGTCCGGTGTCAAAAGTAAGAAGATATAAAGGATCCCTCCTTCACAGTACAAGATTCCTCAACAATCTGCCTGTTATTGTTAGCTCTTTGACAGTCACCCATTATTTGAGAATCATTTGGAATCTCAATACTCGTCACGGATGCAAGGTTTGTTGAAATGCTCGCAGGCGGGCGCAATATAAAGAAATATTTCCATTTCATCGATGTGATTGAAACAATCTTTGATTATTTTAAGCAGTCAGTCGGTCTGTTAAACAATTGCCTGTAAAACGGATCTTATGCGCCTCAAGTCACCATTCACTCTCTAAGTGTTCCACAAAGGCAGCAATGTCCCCTGGCAAGGACTTAAAAAGATCCAGCATCTCATTGCGTGCTCAACACACAGGCTGGACACAGCTGAATTTCCACTGCACTATCGACTTTGTGTTACAGCCAGTATAATTTCATTGTGAGCCGTGCACAGGTTGCTTAGTGCTGACTGCCCAATCATCTGGTGTCCCAACAGTAAATAGTGTATTGCTATAGACAATACACATTTCTGTATGTTCAAACGTCAGTCATCTCACGCATTACTGTAGACAAGAGAGGAGCATGAGGCTGAGTGTCCACATATCAGCGGCCCAACTCAGTATGCATTGTGTTACTGCAGGAATTGTTTTATTAATGTCTGCACACTGACGAGTGTCCAATTATCAACCATACCAATCAGTTGACGTTGTATTACAGCAGATGAGACGTAAGTTACAAACATTCGAATGTCCAAATATCTATTCAACCACAAAGTAGACATAGTATCATTGTAGACAATATGCCCCTGCTGAGAGTTCACACACCAGTTTCTTCAGACAGAAGATATTGTATTATTGTGCACCACACATTCTCTGTGTAACCGAATATCGGTTAGTCCGCACCACCAACATTAGCTTAGATTACTTACAGTGTGGAAAGAGGCCCTTCAGCCCAACAAGTCCACACCGACCCTCCGAAGACAAACCCATCCTGATCCATTCCCCGACATTGACCCCTTCACCTAACACTATGGGCAATTTAGCGTGGCCAATTCATCTAACCTGAACATTTTTTTGGACTGTGGGAGGAAACCGGAACACCTGGAGGAAACCAACGCAGACACAGGGAGAATGTGCAAACTCCACACGGGTGGGAATTGAACCCAGGTCTCTGGCACTGTGAGGCAGCAATGTTAGCCATTGTGTCACCATGCCGCCCACAACATTACATGGTTGCACATTATGTCTCTTTGTCTGTCAAAGTTTTTATATCTTTATGCATGTCTGTGTCTGTATGACTTTATGAGATAGTGTGTGAGTCTGTTTTTATATACTTGTGTGATCTTGTGTGTGTCTGAATATGTAAGGGATTGTGTGCATGTGTGTCCATGATTTTGTTTATGTGACTGTGAATGTGCCTATGCATGTGAACGCGTGAGTGTGAGTCTGCGTGTGGGTGTGTTTATATTTCTCTGAGTGGATGAGACTCTGTGAAGCTATGCGTGACTCTATGTATCCTGGCGGGTATTGCTATTTGTCTGAGAGTGTTACTGTGTCAGTGTGGGTGTGTGTTTGCTCGTGTGTGTATCGGTGTATGGGAGCATTCATCTTTTTCAGTCTGTTTGTATGAATGCATGGCTCTGTATGAATGTGCAAGCATGTGCGTCAGTGTATGTGTGCGGGTCAATTATTGTTTTGTTGTGTGCATCAATGTGTATCTCTATGAGTGCGTGTATCAGTTGTTTGTGCACGTGGTCATATAAAACTAATATTGTATGAGTGCCAGCCTCTGTTAGTGTACGACTGCTTGTAAGTGTTTTGTTGCGTGTACCTGTGTGAGTGTGCATGTCTCAGTCTTTGTGTATTTGTGCGTGTGGCAGTGGAAATGTGTGTGCCTCAGTGAGAGTGTGAATATATGTCCATGAGTGAGTAATTTTGTGAGTGCGTGCTTGTTTACACAACAACAGCAGAGGGAGGGTTTTGTTAGTGACGGTTTCTGTGTCTGTGCAGGAGTTGACACGACTCTGAGTTTAAAAAAACTTGATCACAATTTGTCCATCTGAATTCAGAAAATCCTCAGTATTTTCAGATAAACTGTGGATAATAATTTTTAAAAAGCATAACAGTCACGTAATGATCTGTATGATTGATCTTTAGGAAAATGAACCACACATGTTGAATAATTGTATGATACGTTGTTGAAATCTCACGCTGAATAAATAAACCACCTGACTGCATATTATTTATTTTCAGTAAAGGTTGTGTTCATTTTGAGTAGAAAATTTGGAATAAAAGCTAGATGTTTTCCAAAGGTGAGCGTTTTATCTTATGGAGAGGCATCGAGCAGTTTAGACTGCACACTGCCTCCGGAGTTCAGAGGATTGAGACAAGATCTAGTTAAGGTCTATAAGATACTGAAGTGATTCAGAAGCGAGACGTCGAGAGAATGATTCTTCGTGTAGAGAATTCTAAAACGAGAAGTCACTGTTTTAGGCAACAAAGGCAACAAGGGCAGCATATTTAAATCCGATGTGTTGAGAAATTACTTCACTCCAAGGAACATCAATATAGAGTCATCGATTATACGGATGTACAGAATTGAAACAGACCCTTCTGTCCAACCAGTCCAAGCCGACCAGATATCCCAACCCAATCTAGTCTCACCTGCCAGCACCTGGCCCATAATCCCTCCAAACCCTTCCTATCCATATACCCATCCAAATGTCTTTTAAATGTTGCAATTGTAACAGACTCCACTACTTCGTCTCGTAGCTCATTCCACACACGTACCACCCTTTGGGTGAAAAAAATGCATCTAAGGTATCTTTCCTCACTAACCTTAAACCTATGCCCCCTAGTTCCGGACTCCCCCAACCAAGCGAAAAGATTTTGTCTATTTATCCTATCCATGCCCCTTATAATTTTGTAAATCTCTATAAGGTCACCTTTCAGCCTTTGACACTCCAGGCAAAGCAGCCCCAGCCTGATTAGCCTCTCCCTGTAGCTCATAATCTCCAATCCTGGCAACATCCTTGGAAATCTTTTCTGAAGCATTTCAAGTTTCACAACATCTTTCCGATAGAAGGGAGACCAGAATTGCACGCAATATTCCAACAGTGGTCTAACCAATGTCCGCAACATGACCTCCCAACTCCTGTACTCAGTACTCTGAACGATAAAGGAAAGCGTACCAAGCGCCTTCTTCACTATACCATGTATCTGCCACTCCACTTTCAAGGAGCTATGAAACTGCACTCCAAAGTCTATGATTTCAACAACACTCCCTAGGACCTTAACATTAAGTGTGTAAGTCCTGGTAAGATTTGTTTTCCCAAATATGGCACCTCACATTTACCTGAATTAAGCTCCATCTGCCAACTCTCGAGCCATTGCCCACCTGATCAAGATCCTGTTGTCATTTCAGGTAATCTTCTTCGCTATCCATGACATCTCCAAATTTGGTGTCATCTGCAAACTTATTCACGATACATCTTATGCTCAAATCAAATCATTTATATAAATCACGGAGAGGACTTGACGGAGGAAAGATTCTTGTGGCACTCCACTGGTTACAGGCCTCCATATGTGGATTTCTTAGAGCGTGGTAGGTGTCAGGGCACCAAGTAAGTTTAAGAAGGAGGTCGACAGATGTTTCAGTTTTGAAGATTGAAGGGGACGGGCAGAAAAGTGAGCATTAGGCAGAGATTTGATCAGCCATCATTGTTTTAAATGGCCGAACAGTCTTGAGGAAGTGAACAGCCTAAAGTTTCCCGTGTTTTGGTGTTCCTTTTGAACACTCTGAGTGAGATTGACGCGAGAAAAATATGGTAAAAACAATGACTGCAGATGCTGGAAACCAGATTCTGGAATAGTGGTATTGGAAGAGAACAGCAGTTCAGGAAGCATCCAAGGAGCAGCGAAATCGACGTTTTGGGCAAAAGCCCGTCGAGAAAAATATGTAAAACAGAATGAGATTGCGAAATAAAGAGAGATTAAGAGGCCAACATGTAGCGATAGTGAAGAAGCGTAGAAAAGAGATGTACACAGACCGGAATGAAGGAAGACAGTCAGAAAGCGGGCGACATCAAAAGAAAGACAGGCAGATATCGATCTCGGAAAGATAGACAGAGATAGACACTTATGTAGAATGGAGGAAAAGAGAGATAAGAGTTAGTAGAAGGAGAGAAATAGAGAAGGAGAGAAGGAGAGAAACACAAACAATAAAAGCAAAAAGTGTTGAGAGTGTGACGGTGGGAGAGCGAATGACAAAGCGAGAGAGAAAGCCTGAAAAATATCAGAGCACTAAATCGAGATGAGCCAAGCATCAGGCAGGGCAATACGGGATGTCAAATATTCCTGGCTACAAGGTGTTCTGAAATGATCGGAAAGATTGGTAGCAGTGTCAGTTCAGGATAGAATTGTAGAAAGGAAAATTAGGAAGTTCAAGAAGCTTCAAAGGCAGAATCAAGCTTACAAGACGAACGTGGAAGAATCATTATATTCGAAAGTGGACTTGTGGGAAGAATCCACAGGAACAAAACCCTGTCGAGAAATTATTGAGAGGTACAGATATATACAAGTTGTTGTAATCGAGGGGGAATGCTGACCTAAATGCAGATTGGAACAGTGGATTTGGCAGTAGAAGCAAGTGTGCTTAGTTTCCAGTCAGGAGGCCTTTGCACATATTATGTGTCCAGTCCAACGAGAACGAAGTTATTGGCAGACCAGACGCATGGGAAGGAGCCAGGCCGAGTAGATCAAGTGGGAGCACATTTTGGAGGCAATGATCATTTTATAAGAATTTCACGAACGGTATTGAGAAGGACAATGCTCGATCAGACTAAGATTTGGCCTAGAGAAGTCTTCAATGGAAGAGGAGCTAGAAGAGGTTTTAAGTAAACATTAAGCTACCTTTAAAATGTCATGATACAGGTACGATCAATGCTTTATTACGCAAGCTTCAAAGCATGACCAATCAATTGGACAGCACTATATTAAACAAATGTGCTAAGACAAACCTGAAAAAAAAAGTTGATAACAGGTGTCACCTAGGAAATACAACTGAAAATCAAGAAGATGTCAGAAGATTCAGGGGATGTGAAACATTATGACAGAGAAACAAAACGTAAGATTGAGAAGAGGCAAGAGTCTTCCATTAAGGAGTTTCCCAGTGTGTTTGATAGATAGTTTTTTTTTAAATTGTGACAGAGTACTAGGAATAATAAGAGACAAGACGCATGGAAACAAAAGATAGGTATTTTTCCCATGAACTTGCAGAATGGAGAGAAGGTGAAACAGTAAAATTCACAGACAGCAACAAGATCGACAGGAGACATACGTTTTGGAGAAGCACAAAGCGCTTGTAGACTCACAGGCACAGATTGATTGAATGGTCAAAAGTCGGGCATCTGGAATACAGTGTGGGAAAATGGCAAGCTGATTTGACAGAAAATCTTAAAAATAAAAGCAAATATCGTTACAACAGGGAATCACGACAAAATTCTGCTGGCTTAGAATGATTTACATCTTCACGCACACGTGCCCAAGAAGGTATTAGATGAACACAAAACGTATTGAAGGAGGCTAATGGCGTTCTGTTCTTCAGAGGAGATGGAGTGCATGCACATGTGATGTTTTAGTTATATAGCGGGCTGAGAATATCAGATCTGGAATGTTATATGAATTCTGGATTCGTAATTGAACGCAGGATATGTTCGCAGCTGAAAATGTGTTGCTGGAAAAGCGCAGCAGGTCAGGCAGCATCCAAGGAGCAGGAGAAACGACGTTTCTGGCATGAGCCCTTCTTCTCTCCTGCTCCTTGGATGCTGCCTGACCTGCTGCGCTTTTCCAGCAACACATTTTCAGCTCTGATCTCAAGCATCTGCAGTCCTCACTTTCTCCTAGAGGATATGTTTGCATTCGAGTTTGTTCAGGGGAAGATTCCTGGTTTAATGACTTCAGCGAGGGGGCTATTTCCTGGGTAAAGGTTGCACAGACTGGGCTTGTTCCCACTTGAGTTTTGAAGAGTCGAATGAAGCAGCAGCCTATTACTTGATTGAAGAGCGCAAAATGCTGAACAGTCTGGACAAGGGGATATGGGAGGGGTTATCTCCTGTCGTAGGAGAAAGAGAAAATATTCCAGTGCTTCTGGTCGCAAATCCATATTTTGCTTTCTAAATCTTTACTAGCATGTCCCAAGCAGCTCACCAAATATAGTCCAGTTTTAACTTCCAGAAACAGTGTCAAATATCGCAACAAACTAACAATCACATCGCATCAAACACGCGGAAGTGTTTGTTTAAAGTGTGAACTAAAGTAGAAGACATGGGTTTCTTGACTTGCAATTGCCGAGAAAAATAAACATAACTTCACTGCAGATTGTTTCGTCTGGTAACATAGTTTTCCAGAAATTGCCTCAATCAGATGGTGAGGTCAATGTGGACGAGTCTGTGCAAACACAACGTGTGGTATTAGCGAGTTTTGAAAAGATTTGTAGCTCAGGTTGTGATTCTGGTTGTAGGTTTGCTCGATGAGCTGGAAGGTACATTTTCAGACGTTTCATCACCATACTATGTAACACCTTCAGTGAGCCTCCGGACGTAGCACTGCTGGTGTTTCCCGTTTTTTATTTATATTTCTGGAATTGCTTCGGTTGTTGATGTCATTTCCTATAGTGATGCAATTTCCTATGGCGATGTCATGTCGTGTTCTTATTTTTAGGGCGTGGTAAATGTCGTCCAATCCAATGTGTTTGCTGATTGCATTCCAGTTGGAATGCCAAGCTTCTAGGAATTGTCGTGCATGTCTGTATTTGACTTATAGTAGGATGCATGTGTTGCCCCCCTCCTCATCTGTATATAGGAATACGAGTGAGAGAGGGTCATGTTGTTTTTTTGGCTAGTGGAGGTGCATTCATCCTGGTGGCTGGTTTTCTGCATGTTTGTCCAATGTAGTATTCGTTACAGTTCTTGCACACTATTTTTGTCAACGACAGTAGTTTTTCTTGTTTTCTGTATAGGGTTTTTCAAGTTCATTAGTTGCTGTTTTAGTGTGTTGGTGGGTTTGTGGGTTACCATAATTCCAAGTGATCTGTGTAGTCTGGCAGTCATTTCCGAATGTCCTTGATGTCGGGGAGAGTAGCGAGGGTTTCTGGATGCGTTAATTCTGCTTGTCTCCTAGAGACCATCTCACCCCTCATCCCAAAGATAAAGAACACACTTTTCCGAATTATTTGCAGGGCGTGTTAAAAGCTGTACTGTTCCTTTAATTGACGCGCTGTCCCTTCAGAATAACAGTCCAAAGCGCGGGGGCAAGTTCAGGTCAGTCAGAGAAGACTGTTAATCGTTGGAACAATTGGAGTGAGAAATGCGTGTCATTGGGAATGAGAAGCGTGCGGTGAAACTGTTTCGTGTGGAATTAAATGTGACTGACGGAAGGGAGAAGTAGTGGAAAAGCAAGATAATTTAAACAACGACATCACAACCTCTTGGAAAACCTGTGCTGTGAGTAGGTTGTGAGTGGCGTCGGAAAGGGGAGGGAAAGCAAGAAAGTGTCAATATTCAGAAAGATGATGAGGGACTGACAGGTCGATCCATCACTGAGGAGTGAGAGGTGGGTAGGAACTGAAAAGAATGAGGGGGACCTGTGACTGATATTTGAACAAGTCTATGGAGAAGTAAGCGGTATGAGTACTGCCACGTGATGGGATTGTCCCGGAGAGAAGTTAGGCAGCAAGGAGGGCATCAAAGGAGGATCGTCCACAGAGAGGTCTGTGGCACCTCCAATCGGAGCAAGAATGAAGCACGGGAACAGTGGGGTTCCCGTCCTGCATATCTATTAGCTGTTCTGTTTTGGCAGCTCTGGTCAATTTTTAATTTTACTTCAAATTTCAGAAAGTATTTTCTTTGTTAAAGTGTGCGTTCTTTGTTCCGACTTAGGAGCTTCAAGACAGAAAAAGTGGAAAATAATTGAGAAACATGAAAGTTGAGTTTGTGGGAAGTAATGAAGAGGGTGAAAGGGAATTGCACAGAGGTATTAAAGAGAGCCATAATTTGGAGATGCCGGTGTTGGACTGGGGTGTACAAAGTTAAAAATCACACAATACCAAGTTATAGTCGAACAGGTTTAATTGGAAGCACACTAGCTTTCGGAGCGACGCTCACAATCACCTGATGAAGGAGCGTCGCTCCGAAAGCTAGTGTGCTTCCAATTAAACCTGTTGGACTATAACCTGGCGTTGTGTGATTTTTAACATTAAAGAGAGCATCAGACAGAGAATTATCCCTTCTTCATAGTACGTGATGCCTCAACAACTTGCCTGTTATTGTTAGCTCTTTGACAGTAATGCATTAGTTGAGAATCATTTGGAATCTCAATACTCATCACAGATGCAAGCTGTGGTGAAATGCTCGGAGGTGGACGCAATTTCAAGAAATATTTCCATTTCGTGAATGTGCGTGGAGCAATATTTGTTTATTTTGAGCAGCCAATCGGTCTGTTAAATACTTACCTGTAAAACGGATCTCATTGGCCTCATATTTAAATGTTTTAGTAGGGTCAGAGGTGGGGGTAAAAGAGGGGGAGGTGTGGCATTGCTTGTCAAAGATAGTATTACAGTGGTGGAAAGGACGATGGATGAGGACTTGCCATCTGAGGTAGTTTGGGCTGAGGTTAGGAATAGGAAAGGTGAGGTCACCCTGTTAGGAGTCTTTTACAGGCCTCCTAATAGTCCTAGAATCATTGAAGAAAGGATAGGGAAGGTGATTCAGGAGATGAGTGACAGTAATAGGGTGGTTGTTATGGGGGACTTTAACTTTCCTGATATTGATTGGGAAAGCTATAGCTCAAGTTCGTTAGATGGGTCAGTGTTTGTTCAATGTGTGCAGGAGAGTTTCCTGACACAATATGTAGACAGGCCAACAAGAGGTGAGGCCATACTGGATTTGGTTCTGGGTAACGAACCAGGCCAGGTGTTAGAATTAGAGGTAGGTGAGCACTTTGGGGATAGTGACCATAATTCGGTGATTTTTACTCTCGTGATGGAGAGGGATAAGTGTGTACTACAGGGCAAAAGTTATAGCTAGGGTCAGGGAAATTATGATGCGGTGAGGCATGACTTAGGATGTGTGGCTTGGAAAAGTAGACTCCAAGGCAAGAGTGTAAATGATATGTGGAGCTTGTTCAAGGAGCAACTATTGAGTGTCCTTGATAATTATGTACCTGTCAGGCAGGGAGGAAAGGGTCGTGCGAGGGAACCGTGGTTTAAGAAGGAATTGGAATCCCTTGTTAAATGGAAGAGGGCGGCCTATCTCAAGATGAGACGTGAAGGTTCAATTGGGGCGATTGAGAGTTATAGGGTAGCCAGGAAGGACCTGAAGAGAGAGCTAAGAGCAGCAAGGAGGGGACATGAAAGGTCCTTAGTCGGTAGGATTAGGGAAAACCCTAAGGCTTTCTATAGGTATGTTAGGAATAAAAGAATGACGAGGGTAGGAATAGGTCCAGTCAAGGATAGTAGTGGGAAGTTGCATGTGGAGGCGGAAGAGATTGGGGAGACACTGAATGAATACTTTTCTTCAGTATTTACTCAGGAACAGGGCATTGTCGTCGATGTGAATACTGAGTCACAAATAAGTAGAATGGATGGCTTTGAGGTATGTAGAGAAGAGGTGTTGGAAATCCTGGAAAAGGTGAAAATAGATAAGTCCCCTGGGCCTGATGGCATTTATCCTAGGATTCTCTGGGAAGCAAGGGAGGAGATTGCAGAGCCATTGGCCTTGATTTTTATGTCCTCTTTGTCTACAGGAGTAGTGCCAGAAGACTGGAGGATAGCAAATGTGGTTCCCTTATTCAAAAAGGGGAGTAGGGATAACCCTAGTAACTATAGGCCGGTGAGTCTCACTTCTGTTGTGGGCAAAGTCTTAGAGAGAATTGTAAGGGATAGGATTTATGCACATCTGGATAGGAATAATGTGATCAAGGATAGTCAGCATGGTTTTGTGAAGGGCAGGTCGTGCCTCACAAACCTTATTGAATTCTTTGAAAAGGTGACGAAGGAGGTTGATGAGGGGAAAGCGGTAGATGTGGTATATATGGATTTTAGTAAGGCGTTTGATAAGGTTCCCCATGGTAGGCTACTGCAGAAAATACGGAGATATGGCATTGAGGGTGAGTTGGAGGTTTGGATTAGGAATTGGCTGGATGGAAGAAGACAGAGTGTAGTAGTTGATGGCAAAGTTTCTTCATGGAGTGCCGTCACTAGTGGTGTTCCGCAAGGATCTGTTTTGGGACCATTGCTGTTTGTCATTTTTATAAATGACCTGGAAGAGGGGTTAGAAGGTTGGGTGAGCAAGTTTGCGGATGATACGAAAGTCGGAGGAGTTGTTGACAGTGAGGAAGGATGTGGCAGGTTACAGCAGGATATAGAGAAGCTGCAGAGCTGGGCAGAAAGGTGGCAAATGGAATTCAATGTAGCTAAGTGTGAGGTGATTCACTTTGGGAAGAATAACAAAAAGATGGGGTACTGGGCTAATGGTCGGATACTTGGTAGTGTGGATGAGCAGAGGGATCTTGGTGTCCATGTACACAGATCTCTGAAAGTTGCCACCCAAGTAAATAGTGCGGTGAGGAAGGCATATGGCGTATTGGCTTTTATTGGTAGAGGAATTGAGTTCCGGAGTCCTGAGGTCATGATGCAGTTGTATAAGACTCTGGTGCGGCCGCATCTGGAATATTGTGTGCAGTTTTGGTCGCCATACTATAGGAAGGATGTGGAGGCACTGGAACGGGTGCAGAGGAGGTTTACCAGGATGTTGCCTGGTATGGAAGGAAGATCGTATGAGGAAAGACTGAGACACTTGGGGCTGTTTTCATTAGAGAAAAGAAGGTTTACGGGTGACTTGATTGAGGTGTACAAGATGATTAGGGGGTTAGATAGGGTTGACAGTGTGAACCTTTTCCCGCGAATGGAGTCGGGTATTACAAGGAGGCATAGCTTTAAATTAAGGGGGGTAGATATAGGACTGAAGTTAGGGGTAGGTTCTTCACTCAGCGAGTCGTAAGTTCATGGAATGCCCTGCCAGTAGCAGTGGTGGACTCTCCCTCTTTATGGGCATTTAAGCGGGCATTGGATAGGTATATGGAGGATAGTGGGTTAGTATAGGTTAGGTGGTCTTGGATCGGCGCAACATCGAGGGCCAAAGGGCCTGTACTGCGCTGTATTCTTCTATGGTCTATGTTCTATATCACCATTCAGTTTCTGAGAGTCCCACAAAAGCTGCAAAGTCCCACTGCAAAGACTTACAAAGATGCAGCATCTCATTACGTGCTCAACACACAGGCTGGACACAGCTGAATCTCCAAGTGTCAGTCCACTGCACTGTCGACTTTGTGTTACAAACAGTATTGTTTGTTTTTGAGCGCGGCACAGGTTCTTAATGCTGACTGCCCCAACACCTGGTGTCCCAACAGTAATTAACGTATTGCAAGAGAAAACACACACTTCTGTATATTCATCAGTCAGTCATCTCATACAGTCGAAATTGCATTACAGTCGACAAGACAGATGCACAAGGCTGGATATCCACATATCAGCTGCCCAACTCAGTAGGCATTGTGTTACTATAGGTATTGTTTTACTGAAGTCTGCACACTGATGAGTGACTAATTATCAACCATACCAATCAGTTGACGTTGCATTACTCCAGACAATACGTAAGTTACAAACATTTGAATGTCCAAATATCTAATCAACAACAAACGGGTATTGTATCATTGTAGACAATATGCACTTTGCACACTGCTGAGTGTTCACACATCAGATACTTCACACAGTCGATATTGTGTTATTTTGCACCACACATTCTATGATTACTCCTGACTGTCCGAATATCAGTTATCCCACACTGCCAACATTATATGACTGCATATTATGTCTTTTTGTATGTAAGTTTTTGTATATATTTATGCATGTCTGTGTCTGTATGACTTTGTTAGATAATGTGTGAATCTGTTTTTATATACTTGTGTTCAAAGTTTGGGAGAAGATTTGTACCTCGGGTGTTCGTTGTAGGGGTTCTGTTCGCCGAGTTGGGAATTTGTGTTGCAGACGTTTCGTCCCCTGTCTCGGTGACATCCTCAGTGCTTGGGAGCCTCCTTCACAGAAACATCACAGAAGCGCTTCACAGGAGGCTCCCAAGCACCGAGGATGTCACCGAGACAGGGGACGAAACGTCTGCAACATAAATAACCAGCTCGGCGAACAGAACCACAACATATACTTGTGTGATCTTGTGTGTGTGTGAGTATGTCAGGGATTGTGTGCATGCGTGTGCATGATTTTATTTATGTGACTGTGAGTGTTTCTAAGCATGTGAATGCGTGAGTGTGAGTCTGCGTGTGATTGCATGGCCATGCGTGTATATGTGGGTGCGTTTGCATTTGTATGGATGCATGAGACTCTTGTAAAACTCTGCGTGACTGTATAAATCCTGGAGTTCATTGCTATTTGTCAGAGAGTGTTACTGTGTCAGTGTAGGTGTGCGTTTGCTAATGTGTGTTTTGGTGTATTTGAGTATTCGTGTTTTGCAGCGTGTTTGACTGAATGCAGGTCTCTGTATGAGTGTGCATGTGCGTGCGTCTCAATGATTGTTTTGTTGTGTGCATCAATGTGTATCTCTATGTGTGCGTGCTTCAGTATTCTGTCCACGTGATCATATGCCACTGTTATTGAGGGAATGCGAGATGCATGCATCTGTGCGTGTACGTCTGCTTGTAAGTGTTTTGTTGTTTGTTCCCGTATGAGAACGCATGTCTCAGTATTCGTGTATGTTTGTGTGCCGCAATGGAGATGTGTATGCCTCAGTGAGTGTGTGAATATGTGTGTATAAGTGAGTAGTTTTGTGTGTGTACACAACAGCTGAGGGAGAGTGATGTCAGTGACGGTTTCTGCCTCTGTGTAGGAGTTGACACGACCCTGAGTTTAAAATTCTTCATCACAATTTGTCATCAGACATATCCGAATTCAGAAAATACTCAGTATTTTCGGATAAACTGCGGATAATAATTTTAAAAAAGCATAACAGTCACGTAACGCTCTTTATGAATGATCTTTAAGAATGAACGGCTTTTGTTGAATAATCGTAAAACATGTTATTGAAATCTCATGCTGAATAAAACAAACCTCCTGACTGTCTGTTATTTATTTTCAGTAAAGCTTGTGTTCAATTGAGTATCCAATTTGGAGTAAAAGCTAGATGTTTTCCAAAGGTGAACGTTTTGTCTTACGAAAAAAAAACATTGAGCAGTTTAGACTGCACACTTCTACTCCTGAGTTTTGAAGATGAAGAGAAGACCTAGTTAACGTCTATAATATACTGAAGTGATTCACAAACGAGACATCGAGAGGATAATTCCTCGTGTGGAGAAATCTAAAACTAGAAGATTCTGTTTTAGGCTACAAGTGAAGTGTATTTGAAACAGAGTTGATGAGGAATTACTTCTCTCCAAGGATCATCGATATAGAGCCATAGAGATGTAAAGCACGGAAACAGACCCTTCTGTCCAACCCACAGACGCCGCCAGACGTTTTGTACTTGACCAGCACCACACTCTCGACATTCTCTATCCCCATGGTCAATGATGCTGACAGCGTGGTGTCACTCTAATGTCTCCCAGGAGTAAGTGTTACATATACATTGGTCTCAATCAGGTCAGTGATGCACACACGGAGGGGTCATTCTGCTCTGTCCATGGCATCAGTGATAAAGGAAAAAGGGTGTGGTCAGTCTGGTCTCTTCCGGGATGCTGAGCTCGGCTGAGCAGTGGCACACAGAGTTCAACACGCATAAATGCGAGGTATTCATTTTGGAACATCGAATTTGAATGATGAATACAGAGTTAAAGATAACATTCTTTGCAGTGCGGAGGAACAATGTGATCTTAGACTCCCTGAACATCGACCCCTCAAACTTACCGCCCAAATTCAGAGGGTTGTTAAGAAGGCGTAGGGAGCTTTGGCTTTCATTAACTGGGGGATCCACTTGAAGAGATATGAGATTTTGCGACAAGTCTGTAAAACTCTGGTTCAAACACACTTGGAATATTGTGTCCAGTTCTGGTCGCCTTATTAAAGGATATTTCGAAAGGGGCCGAGGAGATTTACCAGGCCGCTGATTGGATTGCAGGACATGCCTGATGAAGTGAGGTTGAGTGAGCTAGGGTATTTTACGTTGGAGAGAAGGAAGAGACGTGACTTGAGAGACATGTACAAAATAATGAGAGGCACAGTTAAACTAGAAAGCCAGAGACTTGCCCCAAAACAGAAGTAGTTGTGTTGAGAGGTCATATTTAGACGGTGTTTGGAGGAAGGTACAGGGGCGATGTCAGAGGTAGGTTCTTTTTTGCAGAGTGTGGTGCTTGCGTGTTATGTACTGTAAGAGATGGAAGTTGAGTCAGACACATTAGGAAGGTTTTAACGACGGCTGGATAAGCACATGGACGTCCTTAAATTGAGGGTTGAGTAGGTTCGATTGATCTTAGAGAAAGAGAAATGTTTGGCACGACATCGTGGCCGGAAATGTCTGTTCAGTGCTGTACTATTCTATGTTACAATTTCTAGAACATTGAATGCAGAACAATACAGTGCAAAATAAGTCCATCGGCCCTCGATGTTGCACCGACGTGTGAAGTAATCTAAACCCATAACTCTACCCTAACCCATCATCACCCATATTCATATCCAAGGACTGCTTAAAATCCCCTATTGTGGTTGAGTTACAAACATTGGCAGGCAGGATATTCGACGTCTTTACCACTCTCTGAATAAAGAATCAGCCTCTGACTTAAATCTATCACCCGTCAACTTGCACCTATTTCCCCACGTAATAGCCGACATCATCGTACCAGGCAAAAAAAAAATCACTTTCATCACTATTTTCCATCACTACTTTAAATCTAATACAATTATGGCCCCAAAGTGCTCCCCCACTGACACCTCAGTCACCTGCCCTGCATTATCCCCCAAGAGTTGTGCAAGTTTTGCACCTTCTCCAGTAGGTATATCCACATACTGAATCAGAAAATGTTCTTGTACACACTTAGCAAATTCCTCTCCATCAAAACCCTTAACACTATGGCAGTCCCGGTCTATTTTAGAAAGTTAAAATCCCCTACCATAACCATCTTATTATTCTTACAGGCAGCTGAGATCTCCTTACAAGTTTTGTTTCTCAATTTCACTCTGACTATTAGGAGGTCTATAACACAATCCCAATAAGGTGATCATCACTTTCTTATTTCTCATTTCCACCCAAATAAATTCCCTGGATGTACTTCCAGGAATATTGTCCCTCAGCACAGCTGTCCCTTATCAAAAACGCCACTCCCCCTGCTCTCTTGCCTCCCTTTCTATCCTCCCTCTAGCATTTGTAACCTGGAATATTAAGCTGCCTGTCCTGTCCATCCCTGAGCCATATTTCTGGAATTGCTAGGATGTCCCTGTCCCATATTCCTAACCATGCTCTGAATTAATTTGCCTTCCCTGTTATGCCCCTTGTTTTGAAATTAATGGAGTTTAATTAATTAGTCCTATCTTATGCCTGCCTGTCCTGACTGTTTCTCGCTCATGTTCTCATGTGTACCAGTCTAATCTGTACCTCTTTCCACACTATTTCCCTGTGTCCCACCGCCCCACCTTACAAATTTAAATCCTCCCTATCAGATCCAGCAATTTCCCTGCAAGTATATTAGTCCCCTTCCAATTTAGGTGCAATCCGTCCTTCTTGTACAGGTCACTTCTTCCCCAAAGGTGATTCCAATGATGCAAATGTGTGAATTCTTCTCCCATACACCAGCTCCTCGGCCATGCATTCATCTGCTCTATCCTCCTATTACTGCCATCACTAGCTCGTAGCACTGGGGGTAATCCAGAAATTACTACTCTCAAGGACCTCCTTTGTAAATTAAACCGTGATCCCATTTCTCCTCATTTTCTCCAAAAGCCTACCATGATTAGATTAGATTAGATTAGATTACTTTACAGTGTGGAAACAGGCCCTTCGGCCCAACAAGTCCACACCAACCCGCCGAAGCGTAACCCAACCATACACCTACATTTACCCCTTACCTAACACTACGGGCAATTTAGCATGGCCAATTCACCTGACCTGCACATCTTTGGACTGTGGGAGGAAACCGGAGCACCCGGAGGAAACCCACGCAGACACGGGGAGAATGTGCAAACTCCACACAGTCAGTCGCCTGAGGCGGGAATTGAACCCGGGTCTCTGGCGCTGCTAGGCAGCAGTGCTAACCACTGTGCCACAACCTTCTCAACGGCTTTTGTGAAGTCCATGTACATCACGTTAACTTATCGACCTTCATCTACATGTTTGGTCACCTTCTCTAAAGACTCCATGAGGTTTGTGAGACGGGACCTGCCATTGACTAAATCGTGTTGAACACCTCCAATAAAATGATTGCTTGTTACATGATAATATATACTATCTCTAAAAATTCTTTCCAAAACTTTCCTACAACAGACTTAAGGCTTACTAGTTTATAATTCTCTGAGTCATCTCGACCGCTCTTCTTGAATAAGAGCACATTTGCAATCTTCCAGTCCTCTGGTACTAAAACTGCAAAGTCCAAGGCAAAGGCTCCACCATCTACTCCCTAAAATTCCATAGTTTCTTCTGATAAATCCTATCTGGCAACTTCCTACCATAGCAACCACCACTCCTTCTGGAATTGATAACACCTCCCACTTACTAACCTCAATGGTCTCAAGCCTAACAGCCCGTATCTCAGCCTTTTCCTCGACAATATTCACCTTTTCCTGGGTGAAAACAGGTGAGAAATATTCGTTTAGCAGCTCTCTAAGCTCCACAGGGTCCACAAACAGCGTTCCACTTCTGACTTTGACTGGTACTGTTCCAACTCGAGTCATCCTTTTTTTTACCTTGCATACCTGTAGAAAGGTTTAGGGTTCTCCTTTATGCTACCTACTGAAGATTACTAATGTCCCCACTATGCCCTTAACTCTCTCTTACATATTTCCTAGGTAATCTGTAACTCTCCATCGCCTCACCTGAATCATCACGTCTCAGCGTCACATACACCTTCCTCTTCCACTTTACAAGAGATACAATTTCTTTTTAAACCACGGTTCGCTTACAATATGACTTCCTCCCGGCATGACAGGGGCATATCTATCAACGACACGCAATCTGTTTTCCTTCAACCAGCTCCACATTTCGATTCTCCACATCCCCTACATTGTGCTACCTCATTCTATTTTGTCCTCAGTCTTACCCAATCGTATTGCCCTTCCCACTTCAATAATTCTTGACTGGTGGCATTTACCTGCCCCTTTCCAGCAATCAATTAATTGGAACCGAATCATGATTACTCTCTCCAAAGTGTTCACTGATCACTAAATCAAACATCTGGTCTGATTCATAACCAAGTACCATATCCATTGTGGTAGTTAGTTATGTATGGTATGTCAGCCCTTCAACATACTGTGTTAGGAAACCATCCTGCACTCATTGGAGAAAAACGTATCCATCCGACGTACAAGAGTCATAGCATTTTCAGTCTATATTGGGGAACCTAAAGACCCCCATAACTCCCACCCTCTTCCTTTCACTCTTACCCAGAATCATTTTACCCATCCTCTCCTCTACATCCCCAAAACTTTGCAGAGGCGTTTAATTAAACGCCCAACATTGTGGCGTCTCCTCTCTTGTTTCTAACTTCAGCCCATACCGTCCTAGTAGACAAGTCCTGTCAAAAGTTCTTTCAGCCACCGTCATATGGTAATTGAAGAACAAAGCCACACCCTCCCCTTTTTACCACATTCGCCGATCTTAATGAAAGATTTAAACTCTGGAACCTGCAACATCTATTCCAGACTCTGCTCTATCCATGTCTCCAAAATGGTCCAACATCGAAGTCCCAGGTACCTTTCCATGCTGCAAGCTTGCCGACATTATTCCAGATACTTCTGGCATTGATTTCGATATACTTCAAATCGGTTTACTGTCTGCTACCAAACTCATATCAACGTGAAATCCTGTACATGTCTCCTCCATACTCACATTCTCCTGTGTACTGAAACGATACCACACGATCACAACCCCTGCTAAGCAAGTTTCAACCGACCCAAACACCATTAGCAAATTTCCCATCCAGGATATTAGTACTGCCCTGCTCAAATGAAGAGCGCCGTGCTTGCAGAGGTCCCAACTTCCCCAGAAAGAGCCACAATTATCGATACATTGAAAACTCTCCGCCCTGAACGATCCCTGCAGGCACGTGTTCAGCTGATATCTATCCCTGTTCCTCACCTCGTTATCACGTGGCACGGGTAACAAACCAGAGATAACAACTCTGTTTGTTCTTGCTCTCAGCTTCTACCCACACTTCCTGAAATCCTACCTTACATCACTATCCCTCTTTCTACCTAGGTTCTTGGCACCGATGTGAACCATGACTTGGGTCGGGTCACCCTCTCCATTCAGGCCTTCAAATGCACGAAACGAGACATCACGGACCTTGTCACCTGGGAGGCAACAAACCAACACGAGACTCTTTTGTTCCCACCATCCTTCCGTCTGACCTTCGAACGATTAAGTCTCCAATGACTAACACTATGCTACTTCCCCCTTCCCTTCTGTGAAACAGGGACAGACTCTGTGCCAGAGACCTGAGCGCCATTGCATGCCCCTGGTTAGTCGTCCCCCTCAACACTATCCAAAACGGCATACTTGTGTTTACAGGGGAACGACCACAGGGATCCCTGACCTGACTTTTCTATGTTCTCCGCACTCCATTAAGTAAGTGATACACAATCAATTGGGTCAGTGTGCTGTCTCCCGGAACAATAATACACACACAGTTGTGTCAGTCTGTTCTCGCAGGTCTCAGTATTACAGAGCTGAAAATGTGTTGCTGGAACAGCGCAGCAGGTCAGGCAGCATCCACGGAACAGGAGAATCGACGTTTCGGGCATAAGCCCTTCTTCAGGAATGCTGCCCTGGATGCTGCCTGACCTGCTGCGCTGTTCCAGCAACACATTTTCAGCTCTGATCTCCAGCATCTGCAGACCTCACTTTTTCCTCTGTATTACAGACACAGTGCAATCCACCTGCTGTCTTCCCAGGGTGCGTTATACACACAATGAGGTACACTCACTCTCTCCCTAAGGTTCGTGATACACATATCGTGGCTTCAGTGAGCAAATATCCTAGGGTCAGCAATGCTCACACACAGTGGAGTGAATCTGCTTTAATCCCGCTGTCAGTTATAGACACGCAATGGCGTCAGTCTGCTCGCCTCCCTAGGTTAATGATGCATATGCATTGGATTCATTCTCTTCTCTCCCTAGGGTGAGCGATGCACACAAATTGGGACAGTTTGCTTTCTCCACAGGATCAGCGATAATTAATTCTCAACTCGGGCGATATGTCCATGAGGTGGTTACACATTTCCTTGTGTCTCCGTGGGTTTCCTCCCTGTGCTCCGGTTTCCCCCCCACACTCCAAAGATGTGAAGGTCAGGTGAATTGACCATGCAACTCACTTCAATTATGTAATCTTGGAGCATGCATTCAATCTCTTTTTGAACCTGTACCAACTTTAGTGGGTTAAGTCTTTAAGGACGTTGTTTAAGTGAAACACAATTTCCTACATCTCCAACATGCATAATTAGGTTGATATTTCCCAACTTATTTCCATATATCTTCCCATGCGATTGCAAGACCGTGTTTTTCTGTTCATTTCGATTTTCCTCCAGAAGGTAACGCAATCATTTATCCAAATTGTTGACAACGTTCTCATTGTACAATTAAATTTGAAGAATGTACAATTCAGAATCCTTTGAAATTGGGTCTTCACTCTGTGCTGCAACTGTTAACACAGTCTTCTTGTGGTTTCCTTCCCTGTGAAACTACTTTATCAGCATATTCATATGAGAGTTTTTTCTGTCCAGAGTTCTTGTCAAAACGTTTTCCACTCAATCTCCTTTCGACTTGAGAAGGTCTTCCAAACATTGTTTTCAAAGGTTTATCTATCAAAGCCAGTAACACAAAGACCTTATCTTGATCGCAAAATTAAGAGTTTTTGATGTCTTCCCTGCGTCCGATTTTACTGTTTGCTGTGGTAACTTAAATGCCGTCTAAACCATTCTCCACCTCTATTTAGTCGCTACCGAAAATCTGGCGCATTTTCATATTATGTGGTCTCTGGATTCTGATAAACCAATTTTTCCTTAATGTCATTGAAAGGTTCTCATTTTATGCTCAAAAAATTAATTCAAATGGCCTGAAGTGGTCAATTCATTTGTTTCAGCACTGATTGTAAAACAAAAAGCATTTAGATAGACTTGACTATAAGCTCTGAACGTTGTCTTTAATGTCTGACGCTACATTTCTCGCTACCCATGTGATTCTGGATGGTGTTCAGCAGATTTCAATTGCTATACATAAATGCTCTGAATGATTTTGATGCAAAAATTAACCATTGAACTGACTGTATCTCAATGGCTCATCTGTATGTCTTGAAATAATTGAATAATTCTTCTACAATCATTCTAGCTGTTCTATTATTTAGTGGAAATGTTGTCGACATATCCATTATTGTCAGCACGGATTGATTCTATCTTTTGTTCTATGCACTTAGTTAAGAGTTGAAATGTGTGGCGCTGGAAAAGCGCAATAAGTCTCTCAGCATCCAAGCTTATGACGGGCTTGTGCATAAAACAGTGATTCCCCTGATCTTTGGATGCTGACTGACCTGCTGCGCATTTTCAGCGCCAGACCTTTCTGCCCTCTAACATCTGCAGTCCTCATCTTCTCTCAGACAGTTAAGGCTCTTGTAAAATTCTCCTCAAATGCAGGAAGTTATTTAAAGATGCGAATTTATTACTGTTTTTTTCACAAATACCTGCCAGTTATGACATGACCAGCATAATTCAACAGCGTCCTTCATTAATTTTAGTCAACATGTCACCTCCTGCGCAAAAAACAAATACAAATAGACTGAATTCGGCCAAATCATTTGATGTATCGTAGAAACACAACTCCTTTATCCTGATTACCTGGTTACTCTCGGCTTTCAGCTCTTAACCTGCTCTTTACGTTTGATGTCACATTTCCAACACTCGCTGTGATTCCTGGATGTATGCAATCGACTTAAATTCATTTATTCCGAACCTATACATATCTTCCCTGAATAATTTTGGTGTAAAATGTGAGCCTTAAACTGACTGTATCTCTTTGTGTATTCCGTCTCTGGTGAAAGACTTGACTTGCTCTGCTGCAGTCCTTTTCACTGTGATATTGTGTAACTGAATGGCCTCTGGAAATGTGGTGAAGATATCTATTACTGTGAAAATATAACGATACCTAATTTTTGTTTTCCATATGGGTCCTACACAATCAATTAATTCTCCTGTGGAAGATCCCACAAATTCAAGAATGGGTGTTAAACGTTCTGCTTGTACTCCTGCCTGAGGTTTTCAATTACGTGACATCTATGCCATTTTTGGAAATTGCTGGTACATCCTTATGCAGTTCAGGCCATGAAAAATGTTTTTTGAGTGTTTTCGCTTGATTTTTTATACCTCCGAATTGACCACCTACTGGCAATTTATGTGCTACCCGCAACACCTCCATTCTGTAAGGCACCTGCAAAACAATTTGATGAACTTCAGCCGTTTTCTCATCTGCGTGATCGTCTCCATTTCCACATGAAAACATCATTATTAAAGTATTAACATACTTTAATACGCTCAGAACATTCTTCTTTGTATGTTTCCCGATATAATTGCTTCAGTTTTTCACCACTCTATTGAAACTCAGTTAATTTGTCTTGATTTTAAAATAATCACCTTGTCCTGTTGTTACTTTTATTGTCTCAGCCATTGGATTAAAAATTGTTGCTGATGTCTCTTCTTCAACTTCGTTATCTACAATCATCGATTTCTATTCCTGTTTCAACTGGTGATTTTCTGATCTTCTACTCACACAATCATGAACAATCCCAGGATATACTTCCAGTTAGACATAAGTTGCCTGATTTTCCACTTTTTTTTTGTCAAACACAGTACGCAGCACGCTTACCTTTGATTCAGCTGCAAGGAAAAATTGGATTCCTGGAACTGAGGGTTTCTGCAATACGCTATCACCATTTCTCGTCTGGTTTCCACCACTCCAATTTCACTCTGCAAAATCGGATGCTTTTCATCCCACCGTGCATTCCATATATTAGGACTTTTCTTTCTGGCAATAGTCTGTAACGATGCTACTACTTTACAAAGGATTTGCTGTCCATGATCTTTTTTTAAGAGGTTTGTAAAAGTCAGACGTTCTGATTTGTCTTCGTGTCTTGGCTTTTGAGTATGGCCAATCTTTGCTGCCTTCGGCAAAAATCTGGAAAAAAGGCTTTTAGGCTTAGTTTTGCTTTAGCTACTAGTACATCGAATTGGGAGTGCCCAGTTCTCCCAGTTCAAGGTTTTCTTTTTGGTCTGGTTTAGTTTTTATTTAATCTGGGGACCCAGAGAAGCTGCTGGGATGAAAGAGGTTGCATGTTTCATCTGTGATGATGCTGTACCTTTAAGAAGGTTATGCCGATCTTGTCTTGTTGCTCAGAGATTTCGAAAGGGCACAGACTCCGAAAATTCCGAAAATTTTAGCGCCAATCTGATTACAGCTAATCGATACTGCCTCAGGCAAAAGGCTTTTAAATTAAATAAATACACAATTAAAGAAGAGTCGCCAGATTTCTCAGCTAAATTTTCGACTGTTTTAGTCTGATTAATCTATGTCGGCAGTCAAGCAGTTGTGAAGCTGCTGCAGGCAAGAGGTGTAGTTCCAGGCTGATCCTTCTCTCTCTTTCTGCTATCTGTCCTGTAAGACCCTGTGATGGATGTTTTGTGCCAATGGTTGTTTATGGGCATTGTTGCGAGGATTATCAACAGCATCATTGAGTTAGCAAGATCTGGCGTGTTCACAGACAGCTTACGTTATTCAGTATTCTGTTATCTTTTGTTTGTGTTTCAAATCTTTTTATTCAAAACTAATTGATAAGAGAAGCTGCATTACTCCTGGAATTTTCACGTTAAACCTTCTTAAAAGAATTAGAAATATTATGGTCTGGACAACTTTTTTGAAATTATTGAGGAAGTCTGGCCTGGTGCACAACACATTTGGGCTTATTTGCAGGATTTGTTCTGTCGCTCCAAATTGGGAATAGGAATGTTGGACAGGGAGTGGTAGGCATGAGTACCGTTTGGAGTTCAATTTAAATAGTGTTTTGGGACTGCAATGGCTGTTCTGGTCACCAAGCGTTTTCTAAGGGTGGAAGAAGTGGCGTTGGTAGTTTTGCAACATGTCATTAAGGTCAAACTACTGCAATTACCAGACCAACTGGTTTGCTTCTGTTGGGAAAGAAGGAAAAGATTATTACAGCTAGATCAGCTTTTAAGTTTGCATGAAATGCCACCAAAATCTTTTGAGATGGCAAAACCTCAATTGAAAATGAAGCAGCCCGAGTAAAAGGCAAAAAAGGGAAGTGCAAACAAAATCAAGAAGTTTGAAAGACGAGTGAAAGCAGAGGAAACAGATGGCGCGGCTAACTGTTTCATTAGAGGGTGGCGAGGGTGATGAGAGGTAGCACAGGGGTGTTTTGTCAGTGTTGCGTTTCAGGGTGGCGTGAGATTGCACAAGCAGGGGGTGCTTCATTTTGGATGGGGGTGATGGAGCAGTGGGAGATGGAGCAAACTGGGTGTTTCGCCGTTGGATTGTTTCAGGACTGTTGTCGGGGTGATGCGGTGTCGAGCGGTGTCTATTTATTGGGGTTTAATTTGGGACAACAGGAAATGCTACAGCGGCGTCTGTTTCATTGATGTGCTGTTTCAGGGCAGCAGGGGGACAGGAGATCTCACAAGGGGCTATATTTCATTTGGGAGGTGCTTCTGGACAGGGGGGCAGGTGAAAAGTTGCACAGGGATGTGTTTCGTCGAGGGGCGTTAGTCAGGGCGGCGGGAAGTGGTACAAAGTTTTGTGTTATATTGGAGGGGATTGTCTCAGGGCGGTGGGAGGGTACTTTCGTAGAAAATGGAGTCTTGGGGCGGCAGGGCGGCGGAGAAAATGCAAAGCGATTGTGTTTCATCGTGCGGCATGTTTCTGGTGAGCAGGACATAGCGCGTGAGGTGTTTCATCGTGAGAGATTTTGGGCAGCGGAAAAAAGGAAAAGGGGATATGATGCGTTGAAGGACATGATTCGGGGCGGCAGGTGTTAACGTAAAGGTGTGTGTTTCATCGGATGTGGTTTACAGGATGATAAAAGATGGTGCAGGAGAGGTTGGATCATCGGGTGGATGGCAGTACAATGGAGAAAGCGCTTGCTGAGGCGGTTTCATTGAGAGAGTGTTCCAGGGTAGCAGGAGACAGCGCAGTGTATGGTTCGTCCACGGGCGTGTGTTTGATCGGGGGTGGTGCTTGGGGAAGATACCACAAGTGGTGTGTTTCATTTGTGAGTGTGTTTTGGATTGGCATGAGATGGCGTAACAGGAAGTGCTTCACCATGGGGCCTGTTTTGGGGTGATGAAAGATGTAGTAACGGTGAGTATGTTTCATTCAAGGCAGCAGGAGATGTGGCAAGAGACAGTGTGTTTCCTTTCGGACCTTTTCTGGGTCTGTGGGAGATGGCGCAAGGAGGGGTGTTTCATTGGTGGTGTGTTTCTTGAATGCAGGACACGTGAATAGAACAAGGGGAGTGGTGTTTCGGAGCGGGTGGGCAGAGACTATAGGCAAGGGAGTGTTGGTTAGGGATTTTTCTGGAGCCGGGAAATAGCCCGAGGTGGTTCTTTTGTCGATGTTGTTTTGGGACAGTGGGTGACAGCGTAAGGGGGGTGCTTCATCCAGGACGTGTTCCGATGTGGCGGGGCGATGTAAATAGTGCAACTGGTTGTTTTTCATTATGGGATATCCAGCGTGGCCAGACATGCCTCAGGGTGTGTAGTATCGTCGAGGGTGGTGCAGTAGAGTAGATAGTGCAAGAATGGGGTGTTTTGTCGAAGAAACATTTTTGTGCCACGGAGTGTTCATGATGGCACAATTGATAGGTGTTTCATTGAGGGTTTGATTCTGGGCAGTAAATGTGGCGCAAGCTGGTGGGGTGTTTGATTGGGGTGTTTCCAGTCGGCAGTCAATGGCACAAGGGATATATGTTTCGTTGGGGTAGTGTTTTGGAGATGGCATGTGATGGGGCACAGGTGAGGGTGATTTGTTGGATGAGTGGCCAGTCACGGGGAGATGCTGCAAAGTGGTTGTTTCATTGGCGGGGGAGGTGGGGCGGTGTTGACGGCACAAATGGTTGTATTTCGATGAAGGGGTGCTCTGGGAGGGGGAGATGGCGCAAAGGGGTGCATTTTGTTGGGGTCTGTTTCAGGACTGTAGCAGATATGGCTGGAAGCTTCGTCAGTTGTGTGGCAGTAGAGCAGAGATGTCAAAATGTGGTGTTTCATGCAGGGATCTATTTTGGGGTGCCAACGTGAGGCAAATGGCCTAACAGTTGTGAATTTGTACAGGGTTTTATTAGGGCAGCGGGGTGGAGAAGATATATGTGTTTTATCAGGGTGTGTTTCGATGCAGGCCGTTGCAGCTTAGTGGAAGATGCTGCAAGGGTGTATTTTTTGTTCGGGTGTGATTCGTGGCAGTGGAAGATGATGAATGGGGTCATGTTTCTTCCACGTTGCTGCTTTGAGGAGACGGCAGATGGCGCAAAGTGTGGTTATTTTGTTGTGGGGGTGATGGAGTGGGGAGAACACAAAAGGGGGAGTGTTTCATCATGGAGTGTTCTGAGGTTGTGGCTAGTGGTGCGGGGGATGTTCTGTTGGTGTGGTGGGACAAGGTAGATGGCACAAAGTTGTGGAGGCGGGGTGACTCGGCAGGGCTGCTGGTACGACAGTCGTTGTTATGTCGGGGCTATGTTTGGGGTGGCAGGGCCAGGGAGATGGCACAACAATAGGTGCCTCCACTGAGGTTGTTTTGGGGTGGTGGCTGAAAGCGCAAGAGGCGTGTTTCATTGGGGCAGATGTCTCAGGGCAAGTGGGAGATAGCACAAAGGGGTGTGTTTCGTTTCAGGGGCACATTTCGTGGAACCACGGCGGGAATTATGGTGCATGAGTTGATGTGTCATCGAGGTTGGTCTTTCATCGCAGCAGGAGATGGTGCAAGGGGCAGTTTCATTGTAGGGCAGCAGTTAGTGTGGTGCAGCTTCCCCGAGGGATTTTCCATCGTGCAGTGGACGTGTGCGGGAGATGGCAGAAGGGGAATGTTTCGTTTGTTGGGGGCAGGGCAGGGAGAATACACAAAATGTGTTGTTCTGAAGAGTGGAAAGCTTCAGGGTGGTGATGTGTGGAAAGTGGCGAAAGTGCGAGTGATTTGTTGACATGTGTTTCGATGGGATAGGTGATGGTGCAAGGAGTCAGAGAGTAGTAAGAATATGGAATGCATTGCCTGCAATGGTAGTAGATTCGCCAACTTTTAGTTCATTTATGTCTTCATTGGACAGGCATTTGGATGTAAATGGTATAGTGTAGATGGATGGGCTTCAGATTAGTATGAAAGGGCGGCGCAACATCGAGGCCCGAAGGGCCTGTACTGCGCTGTAATGTTCCATGTTCTATGAGTCGATGTTTCATCACGGCTGCTATTTCAGGGTGGCGGGAGATGGCACGGGGGTGTTTGTTCAGGGAGTGTTTTGTGGCGGCAGGAGGTAACTAAACGGGCTGTGTTTCTTTCGGGATGCGGCAGGATGCTGTCGATAGCGCAGGGCAGTGTTTATTCGTGGGTGCAGTGGGAGACGAAGCAAGGGTGTGCGCATTTCGCCGAGAGGGGCTGGAGATGGATCAAGCTGGGTGTGTTTCGTTTTGGTGTCTTCTGGGCAGCAGGACGGCGGGAGATTGCTCAAGCAGGGACTGTTTCTCCGGGGCATTGTTTATGCAAGGTGGAAAGGTGAGATAACACAAGGCGGGTGTTTCGACTTGGGCCAGGGTGAATAAGGAGCGGGCAAGGAAGATATCGCAAGTGGGGCGTGTTTGGTCGAGATATGTATCATGAGGGAGTGTTTTCAGTTGGCGGGAGATAGTCCAAGATAAGCGTGATTAATCCAGGGAGTGATTCGGGGTGGCGAGTGATGACACCGGTATGAGGATGTTACGTTGAGGGAAGGGAGGCTGTGGAAGAGGTGAAATAGGATGAGTTTCATCGGGGGTCTTTTGGGGTGGTCTTTGATAGCACACGAGTGGTGATGTTTCATTGAGGGTGTGGTGTGAGATTACTCAAGGTTGTATGCAATATTGTGGGTGCGGTGGGGCGGGCAGAGATGGACAAAGGGAGGTTGTTTCTTTGGTGGGGATGTAATGGTGCAGTAGAAGAAAGTTGTTGTGGTTCTGTTCGCCGAGCTGGGAATTTGTGTTGCAGACGTTTCACTGGAGGTTTCCAAGCACTGAGGATGTCACCGAGACAGGGGACGAAACGTCTGCAACACAAATTCCCAGCTCGGTGAACAGGAACACAACAACGACCACCCGAGTTACAAACCTTCTCCCAAACTTTGCAGTAGAAGAACGCTCAAAGGGCAAGAATGCTTCCTTGTGGGGAGGTTTTGGGCTTTTTCAGATCGCGCCAGTTGTGGGGGTTCTGTCAGTGCGATGTTTCAGTGTGGCAGAGTTGGCACAAGCTGTCAGTGTTTTGTCATGTGGGAGATACCAAAAGTTGGTGTGGTATTTTCACGGGCTTGTGTCAGGTCGGCGGAATATGACGCTGTACTTTTTAAATCGGTAGAGTTGTTTTATTATGGTGGCAGGAGATGTCACTAAGTGGGGTGATTTGTCGGGGTGTGTTTTGGGTGATGGTGAGAGGTATATTTCTTCTGGGTGTTGGTTGAACAGTGGATATATTGCAAGGGGTTCGTGTTTAATCGGGAGAGTGCTTCAGTGCAGCTGGTTTTAAAGCAAGGGGAGGACTGTTTCAACAGGGAGTGTTTCAACAGGGAGTGTTTCAGTAATGAGTTGGTGCAATCGGTGGCATTTTGTGTTGGTCTGTGTGTTGGGAGGAGGGAAATGACGCAAGTGGGATGTATTTCTTCCGTGTCAGGGCAGTATTGTGGCGGCAGAAAGCATGGGTGTTTCCTGGTCCAGGAGGGAAGTGGGCTGGGGTGGTGATATCAGTGGCTTGTGTTTCGTCTGGCGGGTGTTTTGGGGCTGAGGAGCATGGGAGATCACGCAAGGGACTGTGTTTCATCTGGGTGGCTGTGTATCAGGGCAGCGGGAATGGCGTGTGGGGCGGTGTACTGGGCCGAAGTGCTACAATGCTGTTTGAAGGACATTGCAAGAAGGTGCAACTGGGGCATTTCGTTGAGGTGGTGGTGGGTTAGGTTAGATGGCACAAGGAGGACGTCGTTTGCGGGTGTGTGCTTGAACGTGGTGGACGGGGAAAATGACACAAGAAGCTGTTTTGTTGCGGGGTGTTTTGGGGCAATGGAGTGGTGACAATAGCACAGGAGGGGTATTTCTTTGGGGGTTTGTTTTGGTGCAGTGGGAGATGGTGCATGGAGTTGGTGTTCAGCCAGAGTTGTGGTTTGGTGCAGCAGGAGATGGCGAAAGGTATGGGTGTGTTTCTTTGAGGGGCATGTTTCAGGATGCGGGTGATGGTGCAAGGAGGTTGTGTTTCATTGGGGGATGTAAAAGTGCAGTGATAGATGGGGCGAGGGTTTTTTTTTTATCGACGGGGCTGTGGAAGAGGATAGATGGAGTAAGAAGACATTTTTCATCGGGGATGGCAGGTCAGGGTTGATTTTTCATCCAAGTTCATGATAGAGTGTCGGTGATTGCGCAAGAGAGGCTATTTTGTTGGAGGGATATTTTAGGGCTGTGGTTGATGATGCAAGAGGGCTCTGTTTGGTCGGATGTGTGGTTCAGAGGGGAAGTGGCGGAATGCGGTAGTGCTTCATGGGAGGAGTATTTTGCGGTAGTGGATTATAGCATAGGAGTGTGGATATCGCTGGCGTGGATATTGTGTAGATGGGGCTGGGAAGTTGGTCCAAGGGTTCAGTGTTACATCTGAGACGGGTATTTTAGAGACACAAAGCGTGGGAAATTGAGCAACGGGGATGTGTTTTGTCAGTCCTGTCTGTTTCAGAACACAGAATAGGATGATGGCACAACGGGGAAATGTTTTGTTGTGGAGATGTTTTGGAGCGGCAGACGAGAGTGCAAGGGCAGTAGAGTAGGTGACAGGGCGAAGTATATACCACAACGGGAGTTGTTTAATCGGTGGGGCAGCTGGATGATGAGGAGTTGGCACAATGTGGGGTGTTTCATCATTCAGATGTTTTCGGTTGGCGGTATATGGAGCAAAGGGGGTTGTTTCCATGCAGAGAGATGGTAAACGTGTTAGGTGTTCCATCTGCGTGTTTTGTTTTGGAGTGACAGAATATGGTGCAAAGTGGTGCAATTTCACTGGTGTGTTATTTTGGGCGGGTGGAAGATGGAGCAAGGGGAGTGTTTCATCAGGACAGCTGCTATCGGGTGGCAGGAGATGTTATAAAGGGGGCGTGTTTCGTCAGAGGGTTATTTTGGCTCGGCAGATCATTACTCAGGAATGGTGTGTTTCGGCAGGGAGTGGTTTCAGGGTGGCGGGTCAGAGGTGATTGCATAAAGCAGTGACTTTCATCAGTTGGATGCTTCAGAGCGGCAGGAGATGGAGCAAGGATTGTGTGCATTTTTGGTGTGTGTAGCACGCCCGGGCGGCAGGTGGAACATGGGAGGAGTTGTGCATCATTGTGATTGATTCAGGCCAGCTCGAGATGGAGCAAGTGGGGAGTTAGTTGTCAAGTTGGGTGTTTCATGCTGGCAGGCGATTCCACAAATTGGGGCGTTTTGTCAGGAGATGTTTTAGGGTAGTGAGACGGGTTCACGCAGATGTTTCATGAGGGTTGTGTTTGGACCAGTGGGAGATAGTGAAAGGGGGTGCTGTTTCATTCGGGCATTTGTTTCAAGGTGGTGGTACGGGAGAAACGGTGTAAGTGTGGTGTTTCATCCAGGGGTTGTGTTTTGGGACGGTAGTAGGTCGTGTAAGGGACTTTTGTCGTCTCAGTGGGTGTGTTTTGAGGCACGATGAGATGCCACATTAAGGGGGTGTTTCGTCAAAGATGATGGCTGGGCATGTGAGATGGTGCAAGGGGGCAAGCTTCATCAGTGAGTGTTTTCGAGTTTCGGGAGATAGTGTCAGGGGAGTGTGTTGCAACGGGTTTGTAATTCAGTGTGCATTTCAGGAGATGGCACAAGTGAGGCGTTTCATTGTGGTTATTTCACAGCGGCGGCAGATGGCGCACATCAGGGTGTTTCATTGTTGTGTGCGTTTTGAGGCGGCAGGAAGGGGAGATGGCTCAAGGGAGGGTTTCGTTGATGGTGCTTTTTTGGGAGGGCGTTTGATATTTAACCATCTGGTCCTATCTGTTTTTATGTACTCGGTTGCTGAAAACAAGCCATGTTTCCCGATGCCTCAGGAACGAATAGTATATTACAAGGGGAGCTGCATTCGCGATACGGCTAGCCCTGTTGCTGGTATAACTTCCACACCACTTCCTCACGATCATTTCAGTGTAGATTTGGTTGGTCAGTATATCACTAAGTAATCCAGACAAAGAGACGCTTGTGTGTCACCTCGTCAGTGATATCCACATGAGGTGAGGAGAGAATTCTCTTCAATTATTAATCTTTTCAGTAGTTTAGTGTGATCATCTTTACTCGCCCCCCCCCCCCACTCCCATCCCACTATGTAAGAAAGGGTGATCAGTTCATCATAAATGTTGTCGCAATGGGAATAAAACTCAGAAAAGAACGCATTAGGACACGCTTGGCCTCTATAACCTTCCATTTCCACTCGCCGCAAAAGCCAAAGTCACTCAGATAGGAGTCGGACTTCATGAACCGATTAGGGATTTGGTAAATTAGAGCGTCCTTGTTCTATCCCATCGTATGTTGGAACGAGGTGTAGCCTGGCCCAGCATTTACTGTCTGTCTTTAACTATCCCCTTTGGAAACTGAAGAGTGAGCTGCCTTCTTGAGCCAGTGGAGTCCATGTGCTATAGTTTACACATAATGCCGTTCAGGAGGGATTTCTAAAATTTTGCCGGAACGGTTGATATATTTCCAAGACAAGGTGCTGTGTGATTTGTGGGAGAAGATGAACGAGGAAATGGACAGTGCCGGTAACCGGAGGTTTCGAAATTGTGAGGGAGCGAAGACGGGCGCAGAGGGGAAAGGTAAGCAGCAGGAATACCAGTAATAACACGGACATGTTAAGATCCGAGACGTGGACGTGTGATGGTGTGATTGAACATTTGAATTGTTGGTTAATTTGAATAAGATTGGAGAGTAGATTCATATGAACTCACTTGGAATCTGAACAATGCAAACACGAGTGAAAAAAAAGTAGGAGACAAGGAAGTTTTTATGGTAGATATAATCTTAAGGATAGTTGATAAAGATAGTATTACAGCTGTGGAAATGACGATGGATGAAGACTCGCCATCTGAGGTAGTTTGGGCTGAGGTTAGGAATAGGAAAGGTGAGCTCACCCTGTTAGGAGTTTTTTACAGGCCTCCAAATAGTCCTAGAAACGTAGAAGAAAGGATTGCGAGGATGATTCAAGAGAAGAGTGAAAGTAATAGGGCGGTTGTTATGGGGGACTTTAACTTTCCTGATATTAATTGGGAAAGCTATAGCTCAAGTTCGTTAGATGGGTCAGTGTTTGTCCAATGTGTGCAGGAGGGTTTCCTGACACAATATGTAGATAGGCCAACAAGAGGTGAGGCCATACTGGATTTGGTTCTGGGTAATGAACCAGGCCAGGTGTTAGAATTAGAGGTAGGTGAGCACTTTGGGGACAGTGACCACAATTCGGTGACCTTTACTCTAGTGATGGAGAGGGATAAGTGTGAACTACAGGGCAAGAGTTATAGATGGGGGCAGGGAAATTATGATGCTGTGAGGCATGACTTAGGATGTGTGGCCTGGAAAAGTAAGCTTCAAGGCAAGGGTGTAATTGGTATGTGGAGCTTGTTCAAGGAGCAACTATTGAGTGTCCTTGATAAGTATGTACCCGTCAGGCAGGGAGGAAAGGGTCGTGTGAGGGAGCCGTGGTTTAATAAGGAATTGGAATCCCTTGTTAAATGGAAGAGGGTGGCCTATGTAAAGATGAGGCGTGAAGGTTCAATTGGGGCGATTGAGAGTTATAAGGTAGCCAGGAAGGACCTGAAGAGAGAGCTAAGAGCAGCAAGAAGGAGACATGAAAGGTCCTTAGTTGGTAGGATTAGGGAAAACCCTAAGGCTTTCTATAGGTATGTCAGGAATAAAATAATGACTAGGGTAGGAATAGGTCCAGTCAAGGATAGTAGTGGGAAGTTGCGTGTGGAGGCTGAAGAGATTGGGGAGACACTGAATGAATACTTTTCGTCAGTATTCAATCAGGAACAGGACATTGTTGTCAATGTGAGTACTGAGTCACAATTAAGTAGAATGGATGGCTTTGAGGTATGTAGAGAAGAGGGGTTGGAAATTCTGGAAAGGGTGAAAATAGATAAGTCCCCTGGGCCTGATGACATTTATCCTAGGATTCTCTGGGAAGCAAGGGAGGAGATTGCAGAGCCATTGGCCTTGATTTTTATGTCCTCGTTGTCTACAGGAGTAGATTGGAGGCTAACAAATGTGGTTCCCTTGTTCAAGAAGGGGAGTAGGGATAACCTAGTTACTTTGGGCCGGTGAGTCTCACTTCTGTTGTGGGCAAAATCTTAGAGAGAATTGTAAGGGATAGGATTTATGAACATCTGGATAGGAATAATGTGATCAAGGATAGTCAGCATGGTTTTGTGAAGGGCAAGTCGTGCCTCACAAACCTTATTGAATTCTTTGAGAAGGTGACTAAGGAGGTGGACGAGGGGAAAGCAGTAGATGTGGTGTATATGGATTTTAGTAAGGCGTTTGATAAGGTTCCCCATGGTAGACTACTGCACAAAATACGGAGGTATGGCATTGAGGGTGAGTTGGAGGTTTGGATTAGGAGTTGGCTGGCTGGAAGAAGACAGAGGGTAGTAGTTGATGGCAAAGGTTCATCTTGGAGTGCCGTCACTAGCGGTGTTCCGCAAGGATCTGTTTTGGGGCCATTGCTGTTTGTCATTTTTATAAATGACCTGGAGTAGGGGTTAGAAGGTTGGGTGAGCACGTTTGCGGATGATACGAAAGTCGGAGGAGTTGTAGACAGTGAGGAAGGATGTGGCAGGTTACAGCGGGATATAGATAAGCTGCAGAACTGGGCAGAAAGGTGGCAAATGGAGTTCAATGTAGCTAAGTGTGAGGTGATTCACTTTGGTAAGAGTAATAAAAAGATGGGGTACTGGGCTAACGGTCGGATACTTGGTAGTGTGGATGAGCAGAGGGATCTTGGTGTCCATGTACACAAATCTTTGAAAGTTGCCACCCAGGTAAATAGTGCGGTGAAGAAGGCATATGGCGTACTGGCTTTTATTGGTCGAGGAATTGAGTTCCGGAGTACTGAGGTCATGTTGCAGTTGTATAGGACTCTGGTGCGGCCACATCTGGGGTATTGTGTGCAGTTTTGGTCGCCATACTGTAGGAAGGATGTGGAGGCACTGGAACGAGTGCAGAGGAGGTTTACCAGGATGTTGCCTGGTATGGTAGAAAGATCGTATGAGGAAAGGCTGAGGCACTTGGGGTTGTTTTCATTGGAGAAAAGAAGGTTTAGGAGTGACTTGATAGAGGTGTATAAGATGATTAGGGGTTTAGATAGGGTCGACAGTGAGAATCTTTTCCCTCGTATGGAGTCAGCTATTACAAGGGGGCATAGCTTTAAATTAAGGGGGGGTAGGTATAGGACAGATGTTAGGGGTAGGTTCTTTACTCAGCGAGTCGTGAGTTCATGGAATGCCCTGCCAGTAGCAGTGGTGGACTCTCGGGAAATAATCAATGGTTATCGTCAGAAGGTAGAAACGTGGAGTTGAGTATGATCAGATCACCATTAAATAGCGGAGCAGACGGAATGTACTAAATTGCCTCCTTCTGCTCCTGCATCTTCTGGTCTGTGTTCAGAATCGATTCTAGTTTCTGTTTTCTTTTTATTGCCTCATGGGATGTTGCGTGACTGGCTGGATCAGACGTTATGGCCCAAATGAAATTTTCTGCTCTTATGGATCTTTTTCAGTGCCTACTGTTCACCTATACGTTTGCTTTAGGGGAGCTAGTAACAGACAAAGCTTAACGATCCTCATCCTGACTTTCGGCTTGTTCCTACTCTGCTTCTGATTCATTTCATCAGATTGAGCCGCCCTGTTAATGGAGGGTAGGACTGAGAAACGCCTGTCATTTTCTGTTGTTCCTTATGCCAAACTCCATGTTTCTTAACCCCCTCACCTGCAAGGCATGTTTCAGTGAAATCTCCCTTCCGGTCTTTCAGTGAACCTCTTTGAGTGTGAGAAGAGCAGGGGAGTGTGTCATGGTGGGCTTTGCAGGCGGGAGCAGCAAGAGGTCTCCAACCTCTATCTCCAATGCAGAAAATGCTACAAGGTCCATTAAACTACAATACTGGGACGCACAAAGGGCGCCATTAAAGTCAAGTGCCCCACTATCCTAACATAAACATGACTGCCAGCTCACTCAGACACAAGCTTCAGTTGGCTGTGGAGACTGTTAAGATAGGGTGAACAGATACTGTGGTACTGTATTCATCTGACCCTCTCCCTGTTTCCCCTTCGCAAGAAGGAAGGGGTTGAAGGGTGGTCATAATACCTGAGATTGAGCCAGTATAATTTAAATCCAGAAACAGAACTCGTGAGCAGAAGAAAGCTAATCCATTCCTCGTTTATACTCCCCATTCTATTCCATCATGGCCAATCAACTAATTCAGTGCTGTGTTCCTGCCTTCTTTCACATACGCTTTCGCCCAGTGAGAACTCTCTCTAACTCCTCCTCAAACATTCAATTCATGTTTTGATCACTACCGTTTTCAACTGCACAGGATTCCACATGATCCCCATTACGTGGGGGGAAGACATTTCTGCTGAACTCAGACCTAACTGATCCAATTCCTCGTCACACAACAGTTGTGTCATCCAGGAATCAGTCTGGTAAGCGTTTGTCGTAATTCCTATATCATCAGAATATTCTTTTTCAGATAACAACACCGAATCTACACACATCAGCCTTCAAGTGTCGTCTCATCCTGTACGACATTAGCACGTCTCTGCTCGAGCACTCGAACCCTCTCACTATGAAGGCCAAAATGCATCTGTCTTTTCACCTGCAATCCTTGTCTACAATAATCAGTGTGCAAGGCCTCCCCACCTCTCCAACTTACCAATCTGTCATCATTCAAAACATAACATGCCTTCTTTTATCCCAAAATGATAAACGTACATCCACCCACTTTATACTGCATCTGCCATGCATTTTCCCACTCACTCAATTTAGTCCAAATCACGCTGTGGCATTCTGCCCAAACGTCACAGCTCACCCTCCTAATTAGTTTTGTGTCATCTGCAAATTTGGAAAAATTACATTTATTCCCTTCACCTGAATCACTAGTCGTAATCGTGACCAGGTGATGTCCAGGCCCTAAATATGTATCATGGAGCAGAATGGGACGAAAAATATTCGAGAAATCTTTCAGTTTCCTTTAACAATTATAATATTAATTTTATCCAGGGTCATGCCTGTTATCCAGTCCAAATAAAAATCCACATTAACTCTAAAGTGCTGCTTCACAAATCTATTGAACTCAGTGTAAATTCCTGATGACTGTTCCTGTGTGCAATGTACTTTACTTTGGTAATGAGCAGCATCAAAATATCAATGTTCTTGTCTCTGCGAGTTTGACACATTTTGTCTGTGTGTGTGTGTGTGGCTTCTTGTGCGTGCTGCTGTGCATGTGAAAACACTGGTGTGATTGTGCGAATGTGCATAATTGTGTGTGGGTGACTGTGCGTGCTTCAGTGTTTCTGTGTTGTATCATGTTTGTGAGATTGTATGCAAGTGTGATTGAACAGATTGGCTTGGACATGAATTGGACAAGTCGTAAGATGGCTTGGACATGAATTGATTTGATTGTGAATGCGTATATATATGTGCGTGTGTGACTACTTTTTCAGTGAGTGTAAGGATGTTTGATGGCATGTTTGTTTAAGTGAGTAGACATGCGCGTGTCCAAGTGTGAAAGCGGGTGGTTGTCAGATTGTGTGTGGGGAATGCATTGGAGCGAGTGTGAGTACGTGCATAATTGAAATGAATATTTGCATAATTGACATTTTTCATGCGGATGAGAGTAGGGGCGTTTAAGTGCGTATTTGTAAGTGTGTATGTGTAAGTGTGCGATTGTAACTGCATGGTTGGTTGTAAGAAAAGACATAATGATGTAACGAATAGGAGCAAGAGTGGTCCATTTGGCCAATAGAGCCTGTTCCAACATTCAATGACAGCGCAATGAATCTTTTCCTGGACTCATCTCCACTTAAATGCCCGCTCACTATAACTCTCAATTCCTTTACTGTTCAAAAACATATCTATCTTTGCTATACAAGCATTCACAGTGGTAGCCTCAACAATTTAAGTGGGCAAGGAATACCACATATTCAAGGAGAAAGTGAGGTCTGCAGACGCTGGAGATCAAAGCTGAAACTTTATTGCTGGAACAGCACAGCAGGTCAGGCAGCATCTAGGGAACAGAAGATTCGACGTTTCGGGCACATGCCCTTCTTCACAAGACTTTGGGTGAACAAGTTCCTCCTCAACTCAGTTCGAAATCTGCTCTCATTTTTTTTAATGCGTTCTAGTTTCAAAGGCCAATGCAAACAATCTCCCTATTTCTATGATATCTATTGTCGTCATTTTTTTTGTCTTTCTATAAAACTTCTCCCTCATTCTTCTAACTTCCAATGAGGATAGTGCCAGACTACGCAATCTCTCCTCCTAAGCCAGACCTCAATTCCAGCGCCAATGCAAGCTTCCTCAATTGGAGAGAGTAAAAATGTCCCCGATACTCCAGATGTGTTCGCACCAGCATTCTAAACATTTGCAGCATAACCTCCATATTGTGAAACTCCACACTTTTCGCTGTGAAAGACAATATTCCACTGGCCTTTTTAAATACGTATTGTACCATAAGAGTATGGTTCTAAGACTGCATGCAGGCGGGGTCTGTGTGTGCGCACGTTAAGTGTGAGATTCGTGCATGTGCGTGTTCAGTGTGTGGTTCGTGTGCATGTGTGTGTGTGTCTGTATGTATGTTCAGTGTGCGGTTTGTCAGTATCCCGTCCGTGTGTTCAGGAAATTTCACCTTCAAGTTTACAAAACAGAGAGAGATTTATCTTTAGTTTAAAATAGTAGAGGCCGGCTCAATTTTGTGGCAGGAACAAAACCAGACAATTTACCTTATGAAAGGACAATACGCTCAAATAATTGGGTTAACCAACGAGAGCACGGCTGCTAATTGACTGCAGGAACCGTCAAATAACGAGAATATGTTTCAGATCAGGTTTCAATATGTGCAATGGACACCCTCATGCCGCACAGTCAATGAATGATCGCGCTCTCCTTCAGTCTCGTCAACGATTCTACCTGCGTACGATCAGTGGAAGAATAGACCTACAAATAGCTCTCGGATCCATTGGCTTATAAATAAAACAACACAGAACGGGGAATGACTTCCTCACTGCATTCAGATCGAGGTATTCATATATAAAACAAAGTAGACTGGAGACCAGAGTTGCGCACTGCAATTTATCAGTATAACGGACAGAGGCATTTATCAGTATAACGGAGGAAAGACTTAGACAATACCCTCTGATCGATGTCTTCATTTTTGGAATTTAAACTTCCTGGGGAGATAGTTACCCACAGTACTCTATTCCAGGGCTTCACATGTGAAACAACACAGACTGGTGAGTGAGATAAAAGCTGTGCTCTGATCGAGGCTTTAAACATACAACAATGTAGATTGGGGAGAGAGCTGCACGCAATAATCTGATCGGGTGATGAACATGTAAAAACGACAGGCTAGGGAGAGAGAGAGACAGACAGCCAGACTCCACTCCAATTCATGTTCTTACATATAAGATAAAGCAGAGAGAGGTGAATGCGTTACACCCTGCACTGCGATCGAAGGGTGTACCTAGAAATCAAAACAAAGGAGCAAGTAATTTACACATTACATTCTATTTGAAGGGCTGATGCATGTATCAAAATAGGCTTGGGTCAATTATACAAATTGGACTCGTTTCACGGTTTCAAAACAACCAAAGCTCTGCCAATGCTGAAATAAATTAGAAATTGCTGGAGAGCGTGTGAAAGTGAGGACATATCAGTTCTATTGACTCAGTTCCATCTTCTACACAATGATTTTGAAAACCTTGGGGACAAATCTTCGAGGGTTTATGAAGGAACCTGTTTTAGAGCTGACAAGTCAATCAATCATGATCTTATCGCATGGTAAGGCAATTCGAAGACCTGGACGGCATCCCTGCCCTTCATTCATGATGTACAACAGCTTTCTGATACCACCAGACTCATAGCTCTTCACTGACAGCCTCACTGGAGATTTCTTGCTTCTGATCGAAGCTCAGCAAACGCTCTAGTTTCTTTGTGCCGGGGAAATCATGTCTCACAAACTTGATTGAGTTTTTTTAGGAAGGAACAAAGAGGATTAATATGGGCAGAGTGGTAGACATGATCTATATGGACTTCAGTAAGGCGTTCGATAAGGTTTGATAAGGGAGACTGATTAGCAAGGATAGATCTCACGGAATACAAGGAGAACCTGCCATCTGGATACAGAACTGGCTCAAAGGAGCTGGTGGTGGAGGGTGGTTTACCTGACTGGAAGCCTGTGACTAGTGGAGTGTCACAAGGATCGGATCTATTCCACTAATTTTGGCATCTACATAAATGATTCGGATGCGAGCCTAAGAGATACAGTTAATACGTTTGCAGATAACGCCAACACTGGTGGACAGCGAAGAGGGTTACCTAAGATTACAGGAGGATCTTGACTAGACGGGTCATTCGGCTGAGAAGAGGCAGATGGAGTTTAAATGCGAGGAGCTGCATTGTGAGAAAATAAAACTTACCAGGACTTATACACTTAAAGTTAAGGTCCGAGGGAATGTTGCTGAACAAAGAGACCTTGGAGTGCAGTTTCATAGTTCCTTGAAAGTGGGGTCGCAGGTAGATAGGACAGTGAAGAAGCCGTTTGGTATGCTTTCGTTTATTGGTCAGAGTATTGAGTACAGGAGTTGCTGGTCATGTTCTGGTTGTACAAGACATTAGTTAGGCCACTGTTGGAATATTGTGTGCAATTCTGGTCTCTTTCCTATCGGAAAGGTGTTGTGAAATGTGAAATGGTTCAGAAAAGATTTAAAATGATTTTGCCAGGGTTGGAGCATTTGAGCTATAGGGAGAGGCTGAACAAGCTGGGGCTGTTTTCCCTGTAGCGTCGGAGGCTGAGGGGTGAAATTATAGTGGTTTACAAAATTCTGAGGGACCTGGATAGGGTAAATAGACAACGTTTTTTTCCCCTGAGGTCGGGGAGTGCAGAACGAGAGTGCATAGTTTTTTTGTTGAAGGGGAAAGATATAAAAGACATCTATTGGACAACGTTTCAGACAGAGGGTGGTACGTGCATGAAATGATCAGCCAAAGGAAGTGGTGGAGGCTGGTACAATTGCAACATTTAAGAGGCATTTGGATGGATGTTTGAATCAGAAGGCTTTGGAAGGGTATGGGCTGGGTGCTGCCAGGTGGACTGGATTGGGTTGGGATATCTGGTCGGCTTGGACGGGTTGGACCGAAGGGTAAGCTTACATGCTATACATCTCTATGACTCTATAACTCTATGACTTCCCTTCAGCGACTCCAAATGAGATAAGCTTTCAAATCTACAACTGAGAACTACCAACATATCTTGAACAAAACAACCAACAAACGCGGCCATCTTCTTGCCAACACAATGGCAAAATGTAACCTCCCTTTCATTCATGATTCGTAATTAATTTAAATAATCAGAATCACTGGAAGCAAGGTGATGAGGGTGGCCAATCCAGCATAAAGAACCCCGGTGAGCTTCCCATTTTAACCACTGGCACAGTAATGTGAGAAACGAAGCTCACTCACTTCAATACTGTCAGTCCGAGACAAGATCTGAAGCAGTAGTATCGTTTATTACGCTCTTGCATGAGGGGTGTGGTGTCTACTCTTTACAAAGTAGTCACACACACACACCGAGTTTACCGAGTCCATAATAGTTACGTAATTCGTTTCGTTACTCTCCTCTCATTGCTGCTCCCCTGTTTACATCTGTCACTGCTCTAAACCCGGCTGTTTATCTCTGAACTCATCCCGCCTTGTCCGTGACAAAATGTTTATCTCTGGTCTCACAAGGCCGTTTGATAACCGACTTTTGTTGTCTTATTGTTATATATCGTTCTGCACTGACATCTGTTTCCGTGCCTATCAAAGCAACATTTCCTTATATTCTTTGCCCATACTGAGCCTAATGACCTCTTGATTGTATTTTTTTCTTTGTTTTTGCTGAAGTGGGAAACAGATGCTTGTAACGACTGTTTTTACAATCAAATCTAACTTAACTCCCTCCACTCACAGCACCTTATCTCAGTGCCTATAACATCTACCATTGTTTGCAGGCACATTTCATTCTTGTAGGCACATTTTAGCTAATAAAAAAACAATTATATATTTCCTTCACATAGTTTGCATTCTTGTTAACTCAGCTCTTGGCTAAAACATTTATACACTGGTGTGAGTTCATTTACCTTGCATAATCAATTATAATTGCAGAAGTCACACTGCTTTACATATATCCCACAATGAGAAATACAAACCAGGAGCAGGAGCAGGCACCCAGGCCTTCCAAACTGCTCTGCCATTCAATAAGATTTTGGCTGATCTTTTCGTGGACTCATCCACTTTCCACCGCTTTCAACATGTCTGTTAATTTCTTTATTGTTCAATAAGAAATCTAAGTTCGGTTTAGAAGTGTTTTGACAAGTTGCGTCAAGTCCTTCACTGGGCAAGGCATTCCATAGATTAACAATCCTTTGGGTAAAGAAGTTCCTACTCAATTCAGTCCTAAGTTTTATCCCTCTTATCTTGAGGCCATGTCCTCTTGTCCCAGTTTCACCGACGAGTGGAAACATCCTTTCTACTTCTATCTAATCGATTGCCTTCATAATTTTATGTACTTCTCTAACACCAATCCCCTCAATCTTCTGAATAGCAATGAATATAATTGCAGTCGGGGTAGTCTCTACTCATGATCAAACCGCCTCATCTTCAGAATCAACCACGTAATCCTGGTCTGCACAAGCTCCAGTGCTAGTACATCCCTTATCAAGTAAGTAGACCAAAACTGCACACAGACCTCTAGTTGTGGCCTCACCAACACCTTGTGGAACTGTAACATTAAACTCAATACATTTAGCAATGAAGGACACAATTCCATTTGCCTTCCTAATTACTTGTACCTGGAGACCAATCTGTACACATTCCCGCAGTCAATTGTGAAATCGTAGGACTTTCTGCAAGTATGACGAATGATTGAACCTTTCCCACAATAAGAGGACGTGAATGGTCTTTCCCTCGTGTAAACTCGCTGGCCTACTTGCAGGTTCGATAACACCATTATCCATGGAGTCAATATGTTGGGGTAACAGCAGGTTGGATTATGGCGTGAATTGCTTCCCACACTTGTAGAAAGAGAAGGATCTCTCCCTTGTATGAACTCTCTGGCGTGCTTGCAGGTTACATGATTAAGTAAATCCCTTCCAAATGTGAGAGCAGATGAACAGTTTCTACCGGTGCCACAGGGTTTAACAAGGTTTTGCTGTCCCTGTGGTTTTTTTTTCAGAGAGATCGTAAAGGAAGATATTCTGATGAGTCTCGACATATCTGATTGAAAAAGATTTTAAGCGTATTTTTTGACACTTGGACAATGAAAGGGGAGTGGCCAGTACACCAGTTCAAGGGTTGCTTTGACTTGTATTCAGCAAGATGTTTTGTTTGTTGCTGCAGGTAGGGTATTAGCTGGGATTCCAGAGATGCAACCGGAAATCCAAACAGCAGTTCCATGCTCATCCCCCCACTCCCCCCTCCTCACCCCCCCCCCCCCTCCCCCCGCCTCTCTCGCTCTCTGACATCTTTCTTGAAAGAATCTGCATTTATTTTTACCTTTTTTTGCGCATGGTTTATTTATGTCGATGAAACAGTGATTTGGAATGCCATCGTTGTGTTCAGTGAGTCGATTAGGTTTTCTCTCAAGTTAAGTTATTCAAAATTCTGTTTCACCATGTTCGTGTTTCATTCAGTAGTTTGTAAATAAACCCGTTTTTGGTTACAACTGAGTGGTTGCGCCAACTGCAGGACGCTAGAACATCCAGTGAACACATTCTTCAAACAATTAAAAAATATCAGGTCTGAGCTACTTTTTGGAAAACTTAAATGGGGCCTGACCTGGTTTGCAACATGTGTGAAAAACTCGCTGGTGAGTAAGTTCGTAAATGAATGGTCATTCCCAAACACGAAATCTCTGATATATAAGCAGGCTCGTTTAATCAGTGACTCCCTTGACACAGACAAAGCAGTGAATCGCCTCTTCTGGGTGTGAATTCGCTCTGTGTCAGCAGGGAGGATATATGACTGAATCCTCTCCCACGCTCAGAACAGGAGAATGAGCTCTCCACAGCATGAATTTGCAGATGACATATCCAATCACAGACCGCAATAAATTCTTTCTCCCACGCCAAACAGATGAATGGCCTCTCCTCAGTATGTCTGTGCTAATGATACTCAAGTTCAGATAGGGAACGAAATCCCTCTCCACAGGGATTTCGAGGTCTTATTTATGCAGAGAATGTTGTCGTTCTGAAATCTAATAAAAAAAGGAGACTTGTTCACATGCAAACGTATGCATTCTCTGTTTCCTTCTCTCTCACACACATACTCACATACACTCATTGTCCCCATGACTTGTCCTACCTGCCTGTATTCCTTTCCACCTAACCACTCCACCCTCCTCCCCGACCTATCACCTTCATCCCCTCCCCCACTCACCTATTGTACTCTATGCTACATTCTCGCCACCCTCACCCTCCCCTCACTTACCTCTCCACCCTTCAGGCTCTCTGCCAGTATTCCTGATGAAGGGCTTTTGCCCGAAACGTCGATTTTACTGCTCTTCGGATGCTGCCTGAACTTCTGTGGTCTTCCAGCACCACTAATCCAGAATCTGGTTTCCAGCATCTACAGTCATTGTTTTTACCTACACTCACATACACAGACAGACTATTCTTGTTTCTCACCGACAGTCCTGCACGTGAATGTGTGTGTGCATGTGTGTGTGTCGCAATTCTTTGGCAGTCACATTTATTTTCAAAACATTCTGTTGCATTTGGATTAGAGGAACATTTCTCCTTCAGAGAATCATTCAGATTCTGATCAATCGACTGATTCCAGGTTTTAAACTAATGTTAATTTTGGATTATTTCTTCAAATCCTTCCCCGATAATATCCTATAAAAACTGTTTTAAAAGACATTACTATCAATTAAAAATAAAATCTCTGAACGCACAATTTCATGCTAACTGATAGATTTCTCATTACGTTTGATGCACAGTCAATTGGTCAAGTGGCCTCTTCTGTACTTTATGATTTCTGCTTTTTCTTCACGATATTTATGCAGAATACTGGACGAAAACGTTTCAACTTAACTAGACTGCACCACTTGGTGAAAACCATCGGGGGATATAAGGAAGAATATTAGTTAAGCATCGATTTGCCACAACCTAGAATTCTCTACATATGTGGAGGTGACAAGAATTACTTCTGACAATTGATTACAAATTCGATAGACTCAAATACGATATCAAAATACAATTGGATGACCCGATGGTGGGAATGAACTTGCGGGGTGACAGCCATATGCAGATAGAATGACAGTGACTTGATTGCTGGGGAGTCGGCACATATATGAATTGCTCTTCCATATCGAGTACATCACTGAAATATAGAATTTCACTGAAATTCTCTCATTTGAGACTAGAAATAACACATGAATGTTATAAAAGTGTGATATTATGAAATGTATATTTCGTAACAAAACAATACTTGGCTCAACCTGATATTAAGTGAATTCCTCATCACATGACGGGTTTGACGAGCAGGAAAGAACTCCTTTTACCTCTGAACATTATGAAAGACGTCGTTCTGTCAACCAGACAAATTCATGTTTCAAGTGAAGCATTTAAAGGATGCCAATGCCTTTCAGAGAGCAGAAGACCGGGTCAATCTTTTCAGATCTGCACCCTGTCTGGATTAATTATTCCCGTTCAATTTTTGCATATCAACACTTTCACCCAACTGAGAAAGGAACTGGAATGGGAAGAAAACAGTGTTATGCTCACAGATGATTGGCAGTCTGGGTAAAGCTCAACCTTCATTCAGAGAGAGATGAGAAGCTGCAGCAAACTTTACTGAGCGGGATTGAGCAGCTTCAAAAGCTCATTCTTGACCCTCCACATTCAGACAATAGGGCGCCTCTGACTGGTTGGAAGACAAAATTGCTTTCAGTGTCCCAGTTTTTCCAATTCGCCAACCTTGATGTTACTCATCAGAAGGGTTGATCGGCTTCACCTCACAGGTGCATGCATATTGCTCCTCCTGTGCAACCAGGCGCCTCGCTGAGTTGCCTGTATGGTGGTCTCAATGGCGTGATAAATTCCGGTTTGTGCATTCACCATTGCACAATCGGTATAGAGTGCGTAAATTTCTGAGACAAAAATGAAAATTAGACATGCGTTGTGCATTACCCCCCTCCCACCCCCCAATGTGGCATAAATGAAATGTGTTGTCACTTTACTTGGCAGTAAGAATTCTGTGCTTGACGAAACGTTTTGCTAAATTGTGGCCGAAATAAGTTATCCTAAAAGAAAATTATCCAGGCTGATAAATTTGAGAGAGCAAAACGTCACTATGAAACATAACCAGAAGGTCAATACATTCCGAAAACGAAATATCTAATTTCCAACACCTAATTTCAGTTACATCATGCTGCAGTGTTTTTCTGTAAATTCTGTGTCCTAAGATCTTATTCTCCACAAACACCTGGGGAAAGATCAGTGCTGCAAAAGTTTCTGTTTCCAATTAAACCTGTTGGATTATAACCGGGTTTTGTGTGATTCTTAACTTTGTCCACCTCAAATCATGATTCCCGAAAGGGGAACTGGAGAACAAACAAAAAGGAGAAAGACATAAAGATGGTATTATTTCGTAATTCATTTTGTTAGCAAAACGCATGGGTAGTTTTGGCAATCGTAACTATCTGTCCCAACTCAGTTGTTAGGAGAGGCTGTTGCTGCTTTGGAAATCTTTAATTCAAATCTCCACTTTGGGGAGAGGAGATTCGATGATGAGCTGGAAAATGCACGTCAGATCAGGCTGCATCAAAGGAAGAGAAGACTCATATTTCAGGCACGTCTCGATCTCTGTTCCACTCTCCTTCTCTCCCCATCTCTGTCTTCCTCCTCTCTCTCTCTCACTCTCACCATCCCTTTCCCGATCTGTCTCCCTCTCTACCCCACCCTTCCACTCTCTGTGCCTCTCCTTCTACCCCTCTACCCCGATGCCGCTCTGTACTTTATTACATCTCCCTCTCCCAATTTCGCTTACCCCTCCCTACCTTTCTGTTTTCGTGTCCCTTTCCCGATCTCTCACGCATTCAATCTCTGTCTCTGCTCCCTCCCTCGATTTAAATCTCCTTCGCTCTGTATTTGTCGCTCTCTCTCCCTTTGCCCCACCCTCTATATCTCCTTGTCCTCGCTCTCTCCATCCCCGTCTCTCTCTTCGTCCCACTACCTACGACTCTCTCTGCCTCCATCCCTACGTCAAAGCTCCTCTCCCTATCTCTCCCTCAATATCTGTCTTCCTCTCTCTTTGTCCCTCCGCATTTCTCTTCTTCATTGTCTCTGCCCCTCTCTCTCCCTTTCAATCTCTCTCTCTCCCTTCTGTCCATCTCCTTATGTTCCTCTACCTTCCCCGACCACTCTCTGCAAATCTCTCACACGCTCCCTACCCCTACCTAATTCCATCTCTATCTCAGTCTCTCCGTCTCTCTCTTTCTCTCTCTCTTTGTGTCTCTGTGTCCCACGCCTTAATTTTCTCTTCCTTCCGATCTCTCCCTCTCTCAGTCTCTCTCTCTCTCTCCATTCTCTCTCTCTGTCCCCCTCCCATATCTTCCCTTTCCTCTCCAATTCTCAGTCCGTCTCATCTTTCTCCCTCTGTCCATCTCCCTATCTCGCCCCTCCTCACTTTCTCTCCCTCCCTTTCAGTAACATTCTGTACTTTGTCCTATCTTTGTGTTCTATCATCGCCCCTTTCAATCTCTCCCTTTCCCTCTCATGGCTTATCTTTTAATATCTCTTGGTCTCTCTGTCCCTCTACTTATCCCACTCAGTCTCTCTCATGGCGTCTCTGTCTCTCAGTACTTCTCTCCCCATATCGCTTCCTCTCTGTCTCTCTCTATGTGTCGCTTTCCGACCTCCACTTTCTCCATCTCTGTCCCCACCTCTTTCCTTCTCCCACTCTCCATCCTCTTCCTCTTCCTATCTCTGTCTCTCCTCCTTACTTTTACTGCCCTCTTCCCATTTTTTCATAGTATCTCCTTCTTAATTTGCCACTCTCCCTACCTCCCTCTCTCTCTTTCTCTCTTCGTCTCCACATCTCACTCTCCATCTCATCTTGCTCATTTTCAATCCCTCTCTGCCCATTTCTCTCACTCTGTATCTCACTCTCTCTCCCTGTGTCTCTTTTTGTCGCTCTCTACGTTTCTTTCCCTTAACCTCCTTTATCTCTATCTGTCCTCTATCTCTCGCCCCACGACCCCCCATTTCCCTCTCTCTGTCAGGCCCCTCCCGCTCTTTTTTACTGAATTTTTCACTCTCGTTATCTCTGCCTTTGTTACTCCTAACTATGTCTCTCTTTAAACATCTCCCTGACTAACTGTCTCTGTGGCCCTCCCCATCTTTCATTCTCGCTTTATCCCTCTCTCTCACACTCTTTTTCTATCTCACTTTTTCCCTCTCCCGACGCCCCTCTCACTACCTCACCATCTCTTTCGACGAGTCTCCCTCTCTGTGTCCCTGTCCTTATATCTCACGTTGTATATCTCTCTGTGTCTCTCCCTCCCTCTCTCATTCTGTTTCTGTTTTGTGCTCCCTCTCCACCCCCCAATTCATTCTCTTCCTGTCGGTCTGTGCATCCCTCCCCCTGTCTCTCTGTCCCTCTCCCATTGTTTCCGTCCTTCTCTCTCTTTCTCACTTTCTGTCGCTATCTCTCTCCCTCTCTCCCTGCTTCTCTCTCTATCACTGTCTGTCTCGCACAGGCTTTTGTTGAATCCCTGAGCTGAGTTGGGTATGAGTACGGTCTCACACAGCCGTCATTCAGCAAAGCACAAGGAAGGTTAACTCTCTCTCTTCGCTCTGTATTCTCAGCAGATGGAGAAAGGAGAGTTATGGACAGCAGTGGTGGAGAGGACTATGTCTTTCACCGCTCTGTGCAGTGTACAGCTCGTGTTGAAGTACCACAGGGAAGGAGAAAAGCAATGCAAGCAAAAGAGGACATCTCCATTGTAAACGATACGTCCTTTTGAAACATTTACACCAAATAAGGCATGCATTGCTCGGCTGCAAAGGAGCAAAAGATTATGTCACAGTTCACAGGGCGAATAAATGTCCTGGACACAGTAACGTGCACAAAAGAGTCAGAATGACTGCCAATCCGTTAGGAAACATTTCCTTATGAATGATTTACGCCCAGTATCAAAGAATACGGCTAATAACTCAATTGCTGGATAATTAGAGATGGAATTAAATTCCGTGCTCTCCCTGTCCACGGGGTCCAGGTTGCGGTGCGGGAAAAGTGCAGCAGGTCAGGCAGACTGTCCTTGTCCTTGAGTGTTTGGTGGGACAGTGTAGATGTATATTTACTCTGAATCTCAGCACCACCTCCAGCCACCAGCAGCTTCATGTTCACTGAAGAGATTGCGGCAGAGGGGGAGACAGAGAGAGAGTTAGAGAGATAGATATTTCTGGCGTACAGTAGAGATCAGATTTGATGTGTTCCAAAGAGTGGAATCCCACATCTGAATGAAACTTCTGATGAAAGAGGTAAAGAGAACAAGAGCGCGACGGAGAGGATAGGAGACAGGGTGTGAGAGAAAAAAGGAGGAGAGAAAGTGCGTGGGATAAGGGGTAAGAGAGAAGTGAGAGGAAGGAGAAATTGCAAGACTGAAGGAAAATGTGGCAGTGAAAATGAAAGAGTAAAGGAGACAGCAGGATCGATAAATGAGGAGGGTGAAAAAGGCAATGAAAAGCAAATTTGGAGGTAGAAAACATTTTGGAAATTTGGCATGGAGAAAGAGAAAATATTCCAGTGCTTCTGGTCGCAATCATTTTTCTTCCCTCAATCTTTAATTGCATGGCCCAAGCAGCTCACTAAATATCGCCCGGTTTGATCTTCCAGAATCTGCGAGGAGAAAGTGAAGACTGCAGATGCTGGAGATCAGAGCTGAATATGTGTTGCTGGAAAAGCGCATCAGGAAGAAGGGCTTATGCCCGAAACGTCGATTCTCCTGTTCCTTGGATGCTGCCTGACCTGCTGCGCTTTTCCAGCAACACATTTTCAGCTTCCAGAATCTGCGTCAAATTTCTCATCAAACTGGCCATCATATCACATCAAACACGCTGAAATTCTTGTGACAGTGTGAATTAAAGTATAAGATGTGGGTTTCTTGATTTGCAAGTGTTGAGAAAATGTAACATACCTTCACTGTCGATCGTTTCGCCTGTTACCATAGTTTTCCAGAAATTGCCTCAATCAGATGGTGTTGATGGCGGATAAGGCTGTGCAGTATTTGTGAGTTTTGAGATGATTTGAGATTCTGGATGTAAGTTTGCTCGCTGAGCTGGAAGGTTCATTTTCAGACGTTTCGTCATCATGCTATGTAACACCTTCAGTGAGCCTCTGGACGAAGCGCTGCTGGTGTTTCCTACTTTCTATTTATATTTCCGGGATTCCGTGGGTTGGTAATGTCATTCCCTGTTGTGAGCTATTTCCTATGGCGATTGCATATCATGTTCTTTTTCTTAGGACTTGCTAAATGACATCCAATTCAATGTGTTTGTTGATTGAATTCCAGTTGGAATGCCATGCTTCTAGGAATTGTCGTGCATGTCTGTGTTTGGATTGTACTAGGATGGATGTGCTGTCACAGATGAGCCGGGAGGGCATCTAATGAGGATCGTCCACATAGAGGTCTGTGGCACCTCCAATCGGAGCAAAAATGCAGGACGGCAACAGTGGGCTTTGTTTATCACGCCAACGTCATTCCTTTCATTGCTCCGATCCTGTGAATGCAGTAAATTCAAACTCAATTTGGTTTTACTATCTTGGACATAATTAGTTCTTTGAGAGTTGCCCGACAGTTGAGAATCATTTGGAATCTCAATACTCGTTTCGGACGCAAGATATGGTGAAATGCTCGGAGGTGATCGCAGTTTAAAGAAATATTTACATTTCATGGATGTCAGTGAAATAATCTTTGATTATGTTGAGCAGTCAGTCCATCTGTTAAATAATTAAATGTAAAACGGATCTTATTGGTCTCCTGAAGAAGGGCTTATGCCCGAAACGTCGATTCTCCTGTTCCTTGGATGCTGCCTGACCTGCTGCGCTTTTCCAGCAACACATTTTCAGCTTATTGGTCTCAAGTCAATATTCAGTCTCTAAGAGTTCAGCAAAGTCTGCAATGCCCCACTGCAAAGACTGAAAAAGATTTAGCATCTCATTGCGTGCTTAACACATAGTCTGGGCGCAGCTGAATTTCCAAGTGTCAATCCACTGGACTGTCGACCTTGTGTTACAACCAATACTTAATTAATTGTGAGCCGTGCACAGGTTGCTTAGTGCTGTCTGCACAAACATCTGGTGTCCCATCAGTAAATAATGTATTGTTATAGGCAATACACACTTCTGTATGTTCAAATGTCAGTCATGTCACGCCATCAAAATTGCATTAATGTAGGCGAGACACAGTGCACAAGGCTCAGTGTCCACATATCAGCGGCACAACTCAGTAGGCATTGTTTTACTGTAGGTATTGTTATGGTAATGTCTGCCCACTGATCAGTGTCCAATTATCAACCATGCCAATCACTTGACGTTGTATTACTGCTGATGATACATACGTTACAAACGTTTGAATGTCGAAATATCTATTCAACACCAAAGTAGATATTGCATCATTGTCGACAGTATGCCATTTGCACTCTGCTTAGTGTCCACACATCAGTTACTTCACACGATAGATATTGTATTATTGCGCACCACTCATTGTCTGTTAACTGCTGACTGTCCGAATATCAGTTAGCCCGCACTGCCAACATTACATGGTTGCACATTATGTCTCTTTGTGTGTCGGTATTAGTATATCTTTATGCATGTCAATGTCTGTATGATTGTGTGAGATAGTGTGTGAGTCGGTTGTTATGTACTTATGCGTCCTTGTGTATGTCTGAATATGTAAGGGATTGTGTGTCTGATTTTGTTTGTGTGATTGTGAGTGTGCCTATGCATGTGAATGCGTGAGTGTGAGTCTGCGTATGATTGCATGAACATACTTGTGTGTGTGGGTGTGTTCACATTAGTCTGGATGCATGATACTCTGTGAAGCTATGCGTGATTCTATGTATCCTAGAGTGTATTTCTATTTTTCTGAGAGTGCTACTGTGTCAGTGTAGGCGTGTATCGGTGTATGTGAGCATTCGTCTTTTTCAGTGTGTTTGCCTGAACGTAAGTCTCTGTATGAGTGTGCATGCATGTGTGCCTGTGTATGTCTGCGTCTCAATTATTGTTTTGTTGTGTGCATCAATGTGTGTCTCTATGTGTGCGTTTATCAGTTGTTTGTACACGTGATCATATACTACTGCTATTCTTGTACGAGTGCGGGCATCAAGATGCACGCCTCTGTGCGTGTAGGTCTCCTTGTAAGTGTTTTGTTGAATGGAGCTGTGTGTGCATGTATGTGCATTTGTGCATGTGGCACTGAAAATTGGCGTGCCTCAGTCAGTGTGTGAATATGTGTGCATGAGTGAATAATTTTGTGGCTGTGTGTGTACACAACAACAGCAGTGGGAGAGTTTTGTCAGTGACGGTTTCTGTGTCTGTGCAAAGCCCTGAGTTTAAAAATCTTGATCACAATATGTTAATCAGATAAACCTGAATTCATAAAATACTCAGTATTTACGGACCAACTGTGGATGATAATTTTTAAGAATCATAACAGTCACTGAAAGATCTTTATGAATGATCTTTACGAATGAACCACAAATGGTGATTAGTCGTATGATACGTTGATGAAATCTCACGCTGAATAAATAAACCACATGACTGCATATTATTTATTTTCAGTAAAGCTTATGTTCATTTGATTAGCAATTTTGGAATAAAATCCCGATGTTTTCCAAAGGTGAGCATTTTGTCTTAAGAAGAGACATCGAGCAGTTTAGAGTGCACCGGGTTCAGAGGATTGAGATAAGACCTAGTTAAGCTCAATAAGATACTGAAGTGATTCTCAAGCGAGACGTCGAGAGGATGACTCCTTGTGTAGGGAAATCTAAAACGAGAAGTCACTCTTTTAGGCGATAAGGGCAGAATATTTAAAACGGGGATTGAGGAGACATCACTTCGCTCCAAAGAACATCAATCTAAAGTCATAGATCATACAGATGTACAGAACGGAAACAGACCCTTCTGTCAAACCCGTCCATGCCGACAAGATATCCCAACCCTATCCAGTCCCACCTGCTAGCACCTAGCCCATAATCTCTCCAAACTCTTCCTATTCATATACACATCCAAATGCCTTTCAAACGTTTCAGTTGTAACAGACTCTGGTTGCTCATTCCATACACGTCCCACCATCTGCTTGAAAGAAATGCCTCTTCTGTCTCTTTTAAGTCTTTCCTCGCTCACCTGAAACTTATGCCCCTCATAATTTTGTAAACCTCTATAAGGTCACCCGTCAGCCTCCAACAGTCCAGGCAGAGCAGCCCCAGCTTGTTCAGCCTCTCCCGAGAGCTCAAAATCTCCAACCCTGGCAACATCCTTGGAAATCTTTTCTGAAACATTTCAAGTTTCACAACATCTTTCCGATAGAAGGAAGACCAGAAGTCCACGCAGTATTCCAACAGTGGCCTAACTAATATCATGGACAGACGCAACATGACCTCCCAACCACTGTACTCAGTCCTCTGAATGATAAAGTAAACGATACAAAACGCCTTCTTCACTATTCTACCTAACAGCGACTCCACCTTCAAGGAGTTATGAATCTGCACTCCAAGGTCCCTCGGAATTAAACACTAAGTGTATACGTCCTGGTAAGATTTGTTTTTTTTTTCCAAAATGCAATGCCTCGCATTTACCTGAATTAGGTTCATATCCCACCTCTCAAACCATTGGCTCTTCCGATCAACATCCTGTTGCAATCTGAGGAGATCTTCTTCACTGTCCACTACATCTCCAATTTTGGTGTCATCTGCAGACTTACGATAATTCTTATGCTCAGACAAAATCATTTATATGAATCACGGAAAGTTCTGGACGCAGCACCGATTCTTGTGACGCTCCCCTTGTCACAGGCCTCCACATGTGGATTTTATCGAGCGTGGTCGGTGTCAGGGCACCAAGTATGCTTAGGAAGGAGGGAGACAGATTTTTGATTTTGAAAGGTAGAAGGGAACGGGCAGAAAAGTGGGCATCAGGCAGAGATTGATCAGCCATTATCGTTTTAAATAGCCGAACTATCTTGAGGAAGCAAACAGCCTAAAGCTTCCTTTGTTTTGTTTTTTTGAGCACTCTGAGTGAGAGTGACGCGAGCAAAATGTGCGAACCAGAGTGAGATTGTGCAATAGTGAGAGATTAACAGGCCAACATGTAGCGATACTGAAGAATCGTAGAAAAGAGAAAGAGATGTACACAGACCGGAAGGAAGGAAGACAGGCAGAAAGCGGGCGACACCAAAGGAAAGACAGATAGATATCCATGTAGGAAAGATAGACGGAGATAGAAACCTATGTAGCATGGAGGGAAAGGGGCTAAGAGATAAGAGAATGATAGAAATAGAGTTAGAGAATTAGATCGACAGAGACGGGAGAGAGAGAAACAGCCAATGAATTTTAAAAATGCTGAGAGTGTGAGACTGGGATAACGAATGACAAAGGGAGAGAGAAAGCCTGAAAAAAGAGCACTAAATTGAGATGGGCTAAACATATGGAGACAAGCATCAGGCAGGGCAATACGGAATGTGAAATATTCCTGGCTACAAGGTGTTCTGAAATGGTCGCAGTGTCAGTTCAGAATAGCATTGCCGACTGGAATAGACGGAGCAAACAAAGAAGTATCATTATATTCGAAAGTAAACTCGCTGGAAGAATCCACAGGAACAAAACCCTGTCGGGAAATTAGTGAGAGATACAGATATATTCAAGTTGTTATAATTGAGGGGTAATGCTGACCTAAGTGCAGATTGGAACAGTGGGTTTGGCAGTAGAAGCAAGTGTGCTAAGTATGCAGTCTTGAGGCCTTTGTGTATATTTTGTGTCCAGTCCAACAAGAACGGAATTATTGGCAGACCAGGCTATTGGGAAAGAGCCAGGCCGAGTAGATTAAGTGTGAGCGCATTTTGGAGGCAATGATCATGTTATAAGCATTTCTCGAACGATATTCAGAAGGACAATGCTCGATCAGAGTAAGATTTGGAGGAGAGAGGTCTTCAACGGAAGGGGAGCCAGTAAATCTACAATGATAGGTTGTTTTAAGAGATTTTAAGTAAACATTGAGCTATCTTAAAAAGGTCATGATCCAGGTGCGATCAATGCTTGTTTACACACGCTTGAAAGTATGAACAATGTATGGACAGCACATTTGTATTCGTTATCCCACTCTCACACTCTCAGCATTTTTTAATTTCATTGGCTGTTTCTCTCTCTCCTGTCTCTGTCACTCTAATTCTCGAACTCTATTTCTATCATTCTCTTATCTCTTACCCCCTTTCCCTTCATTCTACATAAGTTTCTATCTCTGTCTATCTTTCCTACATGGATATCTATCTGTCTTTCCTTTGGTGTCGCCCGCTTTCTGCTTGTCTTCCTTCCTTCCGGTCTGTGTATGGACAGCACCATATTTGACAAAGTTGCTAAAACCCAGCTGAAAATAAAACAGCGTAGATAACAGGTTTCAGCTCGGAAATACAAATGAAAATGAAGAGGAAGTCAGAAGTTTCAAAAGGGATGTGAAAAAGTACGACAGAGAAACAAAAAGTGAGATTGAGAAAATGCAGGCGCGTTGCATCAAGGAGTTTCCCAATGTGTCTGATATATCGTTTTTTTTTAATTGTGACAGAAGGATTAGGAATGATAAGAGACAAGACGCATGGAAACAAAGGACAGACTTTTTTTTTCTCATGAACATGCGGAAAGGAGAGATGGTGTAACAGTAAAATTCACAGACTGCATCACGATCGACAGGGGACGTACGTTTTGGAGAAGCACAAAGCGTTTGCACACTCACGGACACAGATTGATTGAATGGGCAATAGTCGGGCATCTGCAATACAGTGTGGGAAAATAGCAAGCTTATTTGACAGAAAATCTTGCCAAAAAAACAGATGTCATTACAACAGGGAACCACTGCAAAGGTCTGACGTCTTAGAATGATTTACATCTTGGAGCACATGAGCTCAAGGAGCTCATGTGTTATTATATGAACACAAAACGTAATGAAGGAGGCTAAAGACGGACGTTTAGACAAGACGGAGTATACACACATGTAATGTTTAAGTTATACAGGGGGCTGGGAATATCAGATCTGGAATGATACATGAATTCTGTTTTCGTAATTGAAGGAAAGCTATGTTTGTCTCTGAGCTGGTTCAGGGGGAAGATTCCTGGTTTAATCACTGCAGAGAGACGGTTGTTCCCTGAGTAAAGATTGGGCGTGTTACCACTTGAGTTTTGAAGAGTGAAATGAAGCAACAGCATATTACCTGATTGAAGAGGTAATGCGGAACAGTCTGGACAACGGGATATATTATGGTTTCTCTCCTGGCATAGGTAGTCTGGAAATAAAAGGCACTGACTTACAATGGGCAAGGCGTGGTGAGGGGAATGGCCTGAAGATTCGCATTTTCAGGACAGAGATGTGAATTCTCTCTCGCTTTCGTCAAAGGCAATATGCGAGCACAGAACTTCTTGCAACCCAGAAGGCTGTGCATGTGGACTATTAAAGATGTTTGAAGACGCAGACGAACGATTTATTGTCAATAGACGAATGGAATGTTACTGGGAAGGTGTGAATAGAAATACAATAGAATGAATCATGGATATATTGAATGCTGAAGCAGGTGTAAAAGTGTTCAAACACTTACAGTCTGCTCCTGTCTCGTATGTTTCTATCTCCTGCGATTAGGGCTGAATGAACTCCTCCTTACTCACATCCCTGGCTTTGTTGCCTTTGAGACTTGAAGGTAGGACATCCAGCCTCTCTGTGACATTCCTTCCCATTCCGTTCATTTTGACCGTCTCCCGGTTATTCCAGGCCTGTGCTGTCCTTTCCCAACTGGAACACTATGATACAACATATCTTAATCCTCCACAATTATCTGCTGCTAATACACAATCCCAATCCCTGCTGTGCATGGCCCACCGTTCCCCTCTCTCTCTTTTCCTCGCCACAAACCACCATTCCACCAACTCACCGCTCCCACCACCAAACATTTATCATGATCAATTTTCTTGTGTGTCCATAATATCTTATAACAAGCAATAAATCGCACGCAGCTTCTCATTCCATGAGATCCTGACTTTGGAATACCCATTGCATTATGTTTTATTTTTGTGAGGGGAGCATGGAACAGTGGGGAGCATGAAAACCTGAGAATGCGTCGAACTAATCTTATTTATTTGATACATTGCATTTACGTGCATGGACAGCAAGCTTGATTTCCAAATTATTCGCTCTCTTCCACTTTATTCTGAGCTCACCAACAAAATGTGTGTGCCATTTTTCAGCGTTATTCACCTTTGGAATGATTCTGTGTGCCCTGATTTTCCTTTCAGATTTTTAAAACAATTTGGTTCCTGTCCACATCAACCGCTCAACAAACTTATCCCATCTCGATCGAGATGTATGCACTGGAAGGTGTACAGATCACATCAGTCTCAGCTTTGGATCTATTTCCCCTTCAATTTTAAGCAGTCAACTTTGCTGCATTCGTCTCCACATACCTTGCTTTTATTCAATCGTTTTTCATTAATTGTTAATCTGAATCCCTCCATCAATCCATTCTGTTACTTTCTGAAAGATCTTGAATATTTTAATTATTATCAAATCAAGTAATATCCAATGCACAAAATGCGGAAGCAGGGGATTGAGGGTGATTCGGCAGTTTTGATTATAAATGTAAAAAGACAGAGGGCAGTGGTTGATGGGAAAAAATTATCTTGGACTTCAGTTACTGGATGTGCAGCGCAGGATTCTTTTGAGAAATCTACTGTTTGTCATTTTTATAAATGACAGAGAAGAGGGCGCGGAAGCATGGGTTCGTAAATTTGTGGAAGAGGTTAGTGGAGTTGTGGTTAGTGCTGAAGGATGTTGCAGGTGACAGATGGACAAGCTGCAGAGCTGGTCTGAGAGGTGGCAAATGGGGTTCCATGCAGAAAATGGTGAGGTGACTCCCTTTGGAAGGATTAACAAAAACGAAGTTATCTGGGCTCATGGCAAGATTCTTGATTCGGAGATGCCGGTGTTGGACTGGGGTGTACAAAGTTAAAAATCACACAACACCAGGTTATAGTCCAACAGGTTTAATTGGAAGCGCACTAGCTTTCGGAGCGACGCTCACAATCACCTGATGAAGGAGCGTTGCTCCGAAAGCTAGTGTGTTTCCAATTAAACCTGTTGGACTATAACCTGGTGTTGTGTGATTTTTAACTTGGCAAGATTCTTGGTAGTGTAGAAGTGGAGAGAGGTCCCGGAGTCCATGTACACAGATCCATAAAATTTTCCACCCAAATTGATAAGGTTGTTAAGAGAGCATGTGTTGTCTTAGCTTTTATTGGTATTCATATTGCGTTTCAGAGCCACGTGTACCTGCTGCAGCGGTACAAAACTCCAGTGTGGCTGCACCTGCATACGGTTCTGGTCACAACATAGAACATAGAACAGTACAGCATAGAACAGGCCCTTCAGCCCACCATATTATGCCGACCACTGATCCTCATGTATGCATCCTCAAATTTCTGTGACCATATGCATGTCCAGGAGTCTCTTGAATGTCCCCAATGACCCTGCCTCCACAACTGCTGCTGGAAACGCATTCCATGCTCTAGGGCGGCCAGACCTGGATGCAGTATTCCAAGTGCGGTCTAACCAAAGTTTTATAGAGCTGCAACAAGATCTCACGACTCTTAAACTCAATCCCCCGTTAATGAAAGCCAAAACACCATATGCTTTCTTAACAACCTTGTCCACTTGGGTGGCCATTTTAAGAGATCTATGTACCTGCACACCAAGATCCCTCTGTTCCTCCACACTGCCAAGAATCCTGTCGTTAATCCTGTACTCAGCTTTCAAATTCGACCTTCCAAAATGCATCACCTCGCATTTATCCAGGTTGAACTCCATCTGCCATCTCTCAGCCCATCTCTGCATTCTGTCATTGTCCCACTGCAGCCTACAACAGCCCTCTATACTGTCAACGACACGCCCAACCTTTGTGTCATCTGCAAACTTGCTGACACATCCTTGAATCCCCTCATCCAAGTCATTAATAAAAAGTACAAACAATAGAGGCCCAAGGACAGAGCCCTGTGGAATACCACTCACCACAGACTTCCAGGCAGAATATTTTCCTTCACTCTACCACTCGCTGTCTTCTGTTGGCCAGCCAATTTTATATCCAGGCAGCTATGTTTCCCTGAATCCCATTCCTCCTGACCTTCTGAATAAGCCTACCATGGGGAACCTGATCAAATGCCTTGCTGAAATCCATATACACCACATCCACAGCTCGACCATCATCAACTTTTCGAGTCACATCCTCAAAGAACTCGATCAGGTTTGTGAGGCATGACCTGCCCCTCACAAAGCCGTGTTGACTGCATTTAATCAAGCCATGCTCTTCCAGATGGTCATAAATCCTATCCCTCAGAATCCTTTCTTACACCTTGTAGACGACAGACGTGAGACTGCTCTGTAATTGCCGGGGATTTCCCTATTTCCTTTCTTGAAGAGAGGAATTACATTTGCCTCTCTCCAGTCCTCACGTACGACTCCAGTGGACAGCGAGGATGAAAACATCTTCGCAAGTGGTGAAGCAATTGCATTTCTCGTTTCCCAAAGCATTCGAGGACAAATCTGGTCCGGGCCTGGCGACTTGTCAATCTTAATGTTTGACAAAATTTTCAGCACATCAGCTTCCTCTATCTCTATCCATTTCAGCATGCACACCTGCTCTTCAAAAGTTTCATTCACTACAAAGTTCGTTTCTTTCGTAAAGACAGAAGCAAAAAAACTAATTTAGGGCTTCCCCTACTTCCTCAGACTCCACACACAAGTTCCTTATGCTATCCCTGATAGGCCCTACTCTTTCTTTGATCATTCTCTTATTCCTCACATAAGTGTAAAATGCCTTTGTGTTCTCCCTAATCCGTTCTGCCAAGCCTTTCTCGTGCCCCCTCCTGGCTCTCCTCAGACCATTTTTAGGCTCCTTCCTCGCCTGCCTGTCATCCTGTCGAGCTGAGCTTGACCCTAGCTTCCTCCACCTTGTGTAAGCTACCATCTTCCTTTTGACGAGAAGCTCCACCGCTCTCGTCATCCAAGGTTTCTTTATCTTACCACTTCTTGCCTTTCTCAGAGGGACATATTTATTCATCACTTGCAACAACTGTTCCTCAAACAGTCTCCACGTGTCTATAGTGCCTTTACCATGGAACAATTTCTCCCAATCCATGCTTCCTAACATTATAGGAAGAATGTGGAAGCTTTGGAATAGCAGCTTCCCTCAGAGAATAGCAGTGGCATGGAAGGCAATGCCTGCAAAAGTAGTCGACTCGACAAGTTTAAGGGCATGAAAGTGGTCATTGTATAAACATATGTATGAAAATGGAATAGTGTAGGCTGGATAGGTTTCAGACTGGTTCCACAAGTCGGCGCAACATCCAAGGCTGAGGGGCATGTACCGTAATTTAGTTGTATGGTCTCTGATCTCCGTGTCTACGACGAACCAGCCCCAGAGTAAGGTGAGAAGCAAGTGGTTTAGTGGAGTTCTGAAAACTATTATTTTTCCACACAGATGAGGAAAAAAATATGGAATGTGCCTTCTTCGTTGCCGGTGAAATTTGCACTCTCAGAGTATTTAGAAAAAAGCACTAACCATGCTGAGGCATTGCAGGCGATGAATCAAAAGTACAGGTAAGTGAGATTAGCTCAGTTTGCTGTTTGTTCGTCGGTATAGACATATTCGGCTGAAAGACACGTTTCTGTGTTATATGACTCACTGACTTCATTTTCAGTACATAGCATATTTGTGTTGGATTAATAAGGCCATGCTCCCAATGAAAACCATCACTGATCCTACGTTAAGAGGCCAACATAAACACATTTTGCCTCTGTCATTTTCTTTTTAAGATGTGTATATTTAGCAAAATCACCGCTGGTTCAAATTAAGATTTAAAAATAAACTTGAAGATTAATGCGATTGCCACTGCAGCTTGTGTTTTTTAAAAAGGAATGATATTTCTGGATGTATCAATTTGGACAACGATTATTCTCCTCCCGGTCTGGGCACAAGGCACACTTTGAGACACGTCAACAATTAATGCCAGTCTCCGGGGACAGTAATTGTGTCGCTGTTATGTTCTCTCCTTCTATCCTTTAGGGAGAACTTTCAAAATATTATCTCATGGTATTAGAGGAAGACCTCAGCTCCAGCATGTGCAGGCATCAGTATTTCGAAGAGAGAGAGAGAGAGAGAGAGGAGAGATTGTAATTCGAGAAAGACACGCTGGCATATAGCAGCAACGAAAGAGAATCTGGAGACAGCGGACTGGAGTTTCACGAAGATGGACAGGAAACTCTCTGCACAAATCGCCTATTACATTAGAAATCAGCATTGGATGGCAATCGACTATCGAATATGATATGTACTCTTGCTGTTTCAAAACGTTTACTATCCCTTCCTTGCTGCTGTTGGTATCTTTGGTAAGTTTATTCATCCAGCGAAGTTTAACCATGAACTAGACGTGACAGTTCTATCTGATGAAAACAAGTCAAAGAGTTCAGACGTTTGTACTGACTGGACGCAGCCATTGAGGGCTTCAGCTGACTGGATGTCTGCTTTGCCATGCAGAGTGACACCAGCAGCGGAGGTTGAATGCTAACAACTCACGATGGCTCCATATCGCGCCCCCCCCCCCCTCGTTTAAATTCATCTACTGCCAACATAGTTTTCAATATTGCTCTAAAGCAAAGATCAAATCGCCTCTGTTGAAAGATGGGGGACTGTGCTCAGTTCATATGCATTATTATCAACGTGATCTTTGCTGTATTTATTGATCAATGTTCCTCCAAGTGAACGTGAAGATGTCCTGTTTCACGTAGTTGCTGCCTTGCCCTTCCATTTGGAAGTTGTCTTGGAAGTTGAAGGTGTTCTCCGAGCATCTTCGTGAATTTTTGCTGTACACCCTGCTTATAGTATACATTGCAAATACTGAGCATCAGTGGTGAGAATAGATGTTTGTGTGTGTGGTGCTATTCCAGCGAGCTGTTTTTTTCCGGATGGTATCGAGTGTCTTGAGTGTTGTTGGAGCTGCATCCATTCAGAGAAGTGAGGAGTATTCCATCACACTCTTGACTTCTGCCTTCTCCTTGGCTGGGCAAGCTGACGGGAGCATCAGAAGGTGAGTACTATGCTGTAGGATTCCCAGGCTCTTTCATCCACTGTATTCATAAGACTAATGTAGGTCAGTGTGAATAATGATTGAGTTTAGACGAATATACCCATCGCTGAATGCAGTCAGTGTCTTCAAAATGTCAACAGGAATTCCCTCAAGCATGTGTCCTTCTTCCCAAACTGTTGTGCAGGTTCCCTGAAGGTGTCCATTCTTTGCAGTCCGCTTAGACCCCAGAGGATTTCCTCAGTGGAACAGAACATTCTCATGACAGTCCACAGGTTCCTCGCAACATGAGCAGCGACAAAAAGGTGTCAGCTGAAACCACTGCCAGAAACGCGAGTGGCAACAGCAGTCCGAGTTTCTGAAGTAGCGTCACTGGATTTGAAAGGTTAACTTTGTCATTCTTTTCAAAGACGCTGCCAGACCGGCTGAGTTTCTCCAGACATGATTTCCTCTCAGAGTTCCAAACGTTCTTTCTTTTTTTTCACTCTCCGAGTTTTCAATGCTGACAAGGGCTGGCAAAGAGGCATAAAACACTCAGACGAAAATAGGCGATGGGAGGTATTCATTCACAAGGAAAAAACTCAAAGGCAATTTGGACTGGCAAAGGTAAAAAAGACAAGAGATGTTTGCAGATTTTGGACTCCCGTCGAAAATGTGGGACCTCCACTTACAACTGTCAACATAAACAAAACCTCTGTGATTCTAGATATGAACCTGCTCCTCTCTTAACCGAATGCAATCTCTGAGTCCGTTTGAATTGGTATGTATTGATGGTTTGACATTCCTCCCTTTAAACTCCTTCCACATTTACATTTTTTTTGTTTCTTTCCTGACCCCCTCACCCCAATTCATTTTTGTTTTCCATAAAATCAATTTAGTCACATATTCCCTTTCTCCATCTCTCTCCTCGATCCCATTCTGAAATTAAGTTTCCCGTTGGTGCTTCTAAGCTCTCGTCTCTCCTTGCAAAGCCGAGTTTCGTAACTGTGACATATCCCAATGCTCCCAAAGGTCACCAGTTGGGAACATCCCAATATTGCTTTCTCCACACACTCCTGCCAAGTATACTAGGCGTTTGCAAATTAGTTTGTATGTAGTGTGAAGTTCACCATAATATTGTAACAATATTATGATATGCCCCTCATAAGTATTAATAATCTGGATCTTGGTATGTGAGGAGTAAAATTTCAAACGTTTTGTCGTTGATACAAATATTGACGGAAATGTAAATCATGAGGTTGACAGCCAGAAACTCCAAACTGAAATTGGCAATTGGTTCAGTTGGCTGGTCGTGTGCAAATATAGTTTAACAATTTATTAGATAAAGTTGAGGTGATGTGCTTATATTGAGAGAACGTTTAAAGACTGTATAAAATCAGAGGTACACTTGTCAGGAGGGTGCAGGAGTAGAGGGATCTGCGTGAACATATGCATATTCAATGAAGATGTAAGAAGAGTGGGAGAGAGCAATAAATAATGTATTCACTATTCATGGTTTTAGTAAACTATGTACAGAATGCCAGTGCAAGGTGGAAATGTTGAACTCGTGCCAAACCTTTGTCATACCTCACATCGTGTATAGTGTACATTTGTGGGTGCCACATTAGCAGAAAAATGTGAACGCATTGGCGATAGATTGCAGAAGACATTTAAAGGTATGTTTCAAAGAATGAGGAATTTCAGTGGTGAGGATCGATCGAAGAAAATGGTTCTGTTCTCCCGAAAGAGATGGAGTCTGAGAGGTGACCAAATAGATGTCTCTGAAACCGTGTAGTGGGTTGTGACAGAAGAGATAGGGAGAAGGTGTTCCCGCTCCCAAAAATCACAAGATCAAGACACGATTTTATTTAGATTAAGGTAAAAAAGGAGCAAATATGAAGTGAGTAGAAGATATTCTTCGCCCAGCAAGTCGTTAGGTTTTGGAATGTACTGAGTGGAAATGTAGTGGAGACAGGCTATGTCGAACTGTGGGAAAGCGACATTTCATGGTTATTTAGTTAGATATGGTGTGCAGAAATACAAGGGAGAAGGAAGAGACTTGCTGGAGGGAAATGTAGAGCAGATGCAGTTTCGATGGACTAATTGTTTCTGTCGCCACCATGACACTTCCGGACAGTGAGTGATTCTGTTGCTACTTGATTTATAATATTCTCTGCTCTCCCTTGTCACAAGGAACTTGTCATGAGTATGTTACATTTCACAAGGGTTGTTTGGATATTTTATTGCCTTCAATCAATTAATTTACTTTCGAATGATCATGAAATGAAATAGCTTGTAATAATTCTACGTTGACAGACATATGATTGGCTGTAAAATGATGGTGATATGGGATATAGCAGCGTTGTTCAATTTGAAGAAAAAGATTTTTTTCCACTGTACGTTCCCAATCGGTGAGTAAATTCATTTTTAACGAAGAGTAAACAGGTGACAATGTGTTCTTTTTCGAAACAAAAAGAAATACTGATACATTATGCATTAAAGTTTACAGCTTTGCAGTAGTTTTTTTAACATAGTCTGACACGACAAGGGGCACGACAAGGGAAAGAATGACATAAAGCCAAATCAAATCGGAGCAAAAGCAAGTTAAAAGAAAGCCAAACTGTGAAAGCGATCCAGTTTATAGACTGATGTTGAACGCTTAAGTTAGTGGGCAAAAAGTTAATGAAAGGATTATGATATGAAAAATCAGAGTTTGCTCGTATTAGAACACAGAATAAAAGTACAGAGACTTTTTTTTAAATTGAGTGAAACTACAAAACTTTGCAACATAAAAAGAGTTGTGAGCACTTGTGCAGGAAACATAGAATGCTAGCACACAGAGGAGTAGGTAATCAGGAAGCTTGATAGAATGAGACAATATACCATCGATAGTAACAGGTGCGGTGCCGGAAGACTGGGGGTTGGCTAACATGTTGGCACTGTTTAAGAAGAGTGGTAAGGACAGGCAAGGGAACTCGATGAAAGTGAGGACTGCAAATGCCGAAGATCAGAATCAAGGTTAGAGTGGTGCTGGAAAAGCGCAGCAGATCAGGCAGCATCCAAGGAGCAGGGATATCGACGTTTCAGGCAAACGCCCTTTTGTTGATGAAGGGCTTTTGCCCGAAACGTCAATTTTCCTGTTCCGCGGATGCTGCCTGACCTGCTGTTCTGTTCCAGTACCACTCTAATCAAGCAAGGGAACTATAGACAATTGAGCCTGATGTCGGTGGTGAGCCAGTCTTTGGAGGGAATCCTGAGGGACAGGATGTGCATGGATTTGCAAAGGCAAGAGTATTTAGGGATAGCCAACATGGCTTTGTGCGCTTGAAACCATGTCTCAAAAACAGGTAGATGACTGAAGGTGGAGGTGCAGGAATGTCTTTCAGACTGGAAACCTGTGACCAGTGGAGTGCCACATGGATTGGTGCCAGGTCCTCTTTTTTTGTCATTTATGTCCATGATTTGCAAGTGAGCACAAGAAGTATAGTTAGTAAGTCAACAGATAACACTTAAATTGGAGGTTAGTGGAGAGCGACCAAGCTTACTTCAGGTAACAACGGGATCTTACTCAGATGGGCCAATGGGCTGAGAAATGGTAGATAGTGTTTCATTTGGATAAATGTGAGGTGCTGCATTTTGGGAAAGCAAGTCTTATCAGGACTCATTCACTGGGCATGGATAGCTTAAATATACAGAGTCTCCTCTTGGAGTGGGTGAGTCCAGAACTAGTGAGTGTACGCTTAGGGTGAGATGGGAAAGATGTAAAAGGGACCTAAGGGGCAACCTTTATCATACAGAGGGTGATGCGTGCATGGAATGAGCTACCAGTGGAAGTGGTAGAGGCTGGTATAATTGCAACATTTAAAAGGCTTCTGGATTGGTACATGAATAGGAAGGGTTTGAAGAGATATGGGCCGGGTGCTGGCAGGTGGGACGAGATGGATTGGGATATCTCGTCAGCATAGCCGAGGTGGACAGCAGGGTCTGTTTCCGTGTTGTACTATGACTCTATGATTCTATCTCAAGTCTCTTACTTCAAGTATAGATTAGGCAAATGTTACTGTTACTGTACTGCAGGACTGCAGACGCTGGAGCTCAGAGTCAAAAAGGGTGTTGCTCGACAAGTGCAGCAGAGCAGGCATTTCGGGCATGAACCCTTCATTCTTGACGAAGTATTCATACCCAAAACATCGATTCTCATGTCCCTTGGGTGCTGCATGACCTGCTGTGCTTTTCCATCATCACACTTCTCAATTTTCATGAGATCGTATCTGGAGGACATTATAACCGTTATTTCATGGAAAGCAACCTTCTGTGTCTTCACGATGGTGATCCCCTTATGGAGGCAGTGCCGTCTGAGCATAAACTAAACAGTTTGGGTCTCTATTTTCAGCAATGTCGAAGAAAGAGTGGTCATCTCATTTGAATAGAGAATTTTTTAATGGGTGGTAAACGTCAATGCTAAGAATATGTTTCGCATTCACACAAGAATCTAAGACCAGAGAACGTAGCCTTAGAAGACAAGGAGTACGACTTTGGACTCAGAAGGGGAGGAATTTAATCTGTCAGAGAATTGTATGTCTTTGGAACTTCGTATAGAGCTGTCTGAGTCAAGTTCTTGTGTATATTTAAAGTTGAGCTGATTGATTCTTGACTGCAGTAGAAAATTGAGGCTTGGTTAGAAAGGCGAAGGAGGTGAACCCGAGGTATGCCAGACCATCTGTGCTCTGATGGAAAGGTGGAGCAGGCTCAAAAGGCCTCTTTGTCCTACTTCCCATGGTCTTCCGAACACGCAGCGCTGCTGACTCATTAGAGAGGTGACTCAGTGCTAAGGCTATCCAGAGAGTCATCATGTCTCAGATGAGTGGTCATATGGTAACAGAACACTTTGCACGATAGCCTCAACATTTCTGAGCAATCGACCTTGTTCTGCTGCCATCACTCTGCATTGCAAGCCTGCTATCCAGTCAACTGAGCCAGAAAACTCCCTCACCCACAACCGACCCTTTCGTCCATTAGTTCCACCATTACTTTTTTAGTAATATCAACACAGTCCAACCCTCTGAGCTAATTAGCTGCATTATGCTTCAAACTGCTTTGCTGCAGAGAGATTTGAGTGACCATTTGTAAGTATCAAACACAACTTGCATGCACGGATAGTAGGAAATAAGGAAGACAAATTAGTTTTTGACATTAATTGAGAAAAGAACATGGGGGAGGGTTTAAACTAACTCTGCAGGGGCATGGGAACCCAGATTGTAGCTTCAGGGTGCAGGGCCTGGAGTGTAGGGAGGTTAGGAACATGGCATCAATTTCCAAGGAGGGTGCCTGTAAACAGGAAAGTGGCTTGAAGTGTGTATACTTCAATGCAAGAAGTATACGAAATAAGGTAGGTGAACTTGCAGCGTGGGTTGGTACCTGGGACTTCGATGTTGTGGCTATTACGGAGACATGGCTAGAACAGGGACAGGATTGGCTGTTGCAGGTTCCAGGATTTAAATGTTTTAGTAGGGTCAGAGGTGGGGGTAAAAGAGGGGGCGGTGTGGCATTGCTTGTCAAAGATAGTATTACAGTGGTGGAAAGGACGATGGATGAGGACTTGCCATCTGAGGTTGTTTTGGGCTGAGGTTAGGAATAGGAAAGGTGAGGTCACCCTGTTAGGAGTCTTTTACAGGCCTCCTAATAGTCCTAGAATCATTGAAGAAAGGATAGGGAAGGTGATTCAGGAGATGAGTGACAGTAATAGGGTGGTTGTTATGGGGGACTTTAACTTTCCTGATATTGATTGGGAAAGCTATAGCTCAAGTTCGTTAGATGGGTCAGTGTTTGTTCAATGTGTGCAGGAGAGTTTCCTGACACAATATGTAGACAGGCCAACAAGAGGTGAGGCCATATTGGATTTGGTTCTGGGTAACGAACCAGGCCAGGTGTTAGAATTAGAGGTAGGTGAGCGCTTTGGGGATAGTGACCATAATTCGGTGATTTTTACTCTCGTGATGGAGAGGGATAAGTGTGCACTACAGGGCAAGAGTTATAGCTGGGGTCAGGGAAATTATGATGCGGTGAGGCATGACTTAGGATGTGTGGCTTGGAAAAGTAGACTCCAAGGCAAGAGTGTAAATGATATGTGGAGCTTGTTCAAGGAGCAACTATTGAGTGTCCTTGATAATTATGTACCTGTCAGGCAGGGAGGAAAGGGTCGTGCGAGGGAGCCGTGGTTTAATAAGGAATTGGAATCCCTTGTTAAATGGAAGAGGGCGGCCTATCTCAAGATGAGACGTGAAGGTTCAATTGGGGCGATTGAGAGTTATAGGGTAGCCAGGAAGGACCTGAAGAGAGAGCTAAGAGAAGCAAGTAGGGGACATGAAAGGTCCTTAGTCGGTAGGATTAGGGAAAACCCTAAGGCTTTCTATAGGTATGTTAGGAATAAAAGAATGACTAGGGTAGGAATAGGTCCAGTCAAGGATAGTAGTGGGAAGTTGCGTGTGGAGGCGGAAGAGATTGGGGAGGCACTGAATGAATACTTTTCTTCAGTATTTACTCAGGAACAGGGCATTGTCGTCGATGTGAATACTGAGTCACAAATAAGTAGAATGGATGGCTTTGAGGTATGTAGAGAAGAGGTGTTGGAAATCCTGGAAAAGGTGAAAATAGATAAGTCCCCTGGGCCTGATGGCATTTATCCTAGGATTCTCTGGGAAGCAAGGGAGGAGATTGCAGAGCCATTGGTCTTGATTTTTATGTCCTCTTTGTCTACTGGAGTAGTGCCAGAAGACTGAAGGATAGCAAATGTGGTTCCCTTGTTCAAAAAGGGGAGTAGGCATAACCCTAGTAACTATAGGCCGGTGAGTCTCACTTCTGTTGTGGGCAAAGTCTTAGAGAGAATTGTAAGGGATAGGATTTATGCACATCTGGACAGGAATAATGTGATCAAGGATAGTCAGCATGGTTTTGTGAAGGGCAGGTCGTGCCTCACAAACCTTATTGAATTCTTTGAAAAGGTGACGAAGGAGGTTGATGAGGGGAAAGCGGTAGATGTGGTATATATGGATTTTAGTAAGGCGTTTGATAAGGTTCCCCATGGTAGGCTACTGCAGAAAATACGGAGATATGGCATTGAGGGTGAGTTGGAGGTTTGGATTAGGAATTGGCTGGATGGAAGAAGACAGAGGGTAGTAGTTGATGGCAAAGTTTCTTCATGGAGTGCCGTCACTAGCGGTGTTCCGCAAGGATCTGTTTTGGGACCATTGCTGTTTGTCATTTTTATAAATGACCTGGAAGAGGGGTTAGAAGGTTGGGTGAGCAAGTTTGCGGATGATACGAAAGTCGGAGGAGTTGTTGACAGTGAGGAAGGATGTGGCAGGTTACAGCAGGATATAGAGAAGCTGCAGAGCTGGGCAGAAAGGTGGCAAATGGAATTCAATGTAGCTAAGTGTGAGGTGATTCACTTTGGGAAGAATAACAAAAAGATGGGGTACTGGGCTAATGGTCGGATACTTGGTAGTGTGGATGAGCAGAGGGATCTTGGTGTCCATGTCCACAGATCTCTGAAAGTTGCCACCCAGGTAAATAGTGCAGTGAGGAAGGCATATGGCGTACTGGCTTTTATTGGTAGAGGAATTGAGTTCCGGAGTCCTGAGGTCATGATGCAGTTGTATAAGACTCTGGTGCGGCCGCATCTGGAATATTGTGTGCAGTTTTGGTCGCCATACTATAGGAAGGATGTGGAGGCACTGGAACGGGTGCAGAGGAGGTTTACCAGGATGTTGCCTGGTATGGAAGGAAGATCGTATGAGGAAAGGTTGAGACACTTGGGGCTGTTTTTATTAGAGAAAAGAAGGTTTAGGGGTGACTTGATAGAGGTGTACAAGATGATGAGGGGGTTAGATAGGGTTGACAGTGTGAACCTTTTCCCGCGTATGGAGTCGGGTATTACAAGGGGGCATAGCTTTAAATTAAGGGGGGGTAGATATAGGACTGAAGTTAGGGGGAAGGTTCTTCACTCAGCGAGTCGTAAGTTCATGGAATGCCCTGCCAGTAGCAGTGGTGGACTCTCCCTCTTTATGGGCATTTAAGCGGGCATTGGATAGGTATATGGAGGATAGTGGGTTAGTATAGGTTAGGTGGGCTTGGATCGGCGCAACATCGAGGGCCAAAGGGCCTGTACTGCGCTGTATTCTTCTATGTTCTATGTTCTATGTTCTATGTTCTAACAGAGCATAGGAGTTATTCGGTGTCACCGCATCACTATAAGACAGTAGTCAGACTATACTTGAATTATTGCATGTAACTTCGCTCCCCTCATTTGAGGAGGTATGTAGTTGCATTGGACAGAGTTCATAGACGTTTTATTCGATTTATTTCGGAGATGAGAAGTGTGGCTTGCATTGTGGAGTTTGGTAGAATGCGAGTAGATCAGTAAGATGCGACAGAGATTGATACAAAAATTCTTCAATATCAGTGCAAATCTGGAATGAGATGACTCTGTTTAAGGATAAGGGGTCATAGATTTAAAACAGAATTAAGGAAAAGGCATTTCTCTCAAACGGTCGCGAGTATGTCGACTTCATTACTCCAGAGTACAGTGGATGCTTGCACTCTGAAAATAAGTATTGGAGAAGACGTGCTAATTTCTAAATTTGTCATATGTTGAAGGGCGTGTGCAGAAAACTGAAGCAAAGGACGAGATGGCATTAACCACACTCGCATTAAATGGCAGGTCAGACTCGAGGGCCTGAATGGTTTCCTCTGTTCCTATTTCTTTTGTTCTTAAGCTACACCTGAATAAAGAAGGCGGTGATGAGTAGGTGGAATGCTAATTGGGGAGTGGGGGCGAGAAAAGGTGGGGGGAAAATTCTAAATCATGTCTTCTAACTTGAAACTGCACCTCCGCCCCATCAGTCCAACTGATCAAATTGTCAACGTCCCTTTCGAGTTCCATACTGTCATCCGCACAGTTGTAAACAATGCTCCCAAATTTAGGGACAACCAAAAACATTGGCATTGCTCCCTACGCAGCAATTTCCAGTTCTTTCATATGGATTGCAGTTGTGCATGTAGAAAAACCAGCATTAGGGGACTGAATCTTGGAATGGACGGTAATACAAGGACACAATGGAAGAATGTGGAAGGAGAGCCTGTGCTGTTTAGAATCGGGATTTCAAACGTGACAGCTGTGGAGTCTGATGTCTGATTCAAGGGAAGGTTTAATACTGACAGGAGACACTCCAGGTATCCCTTCCGCACTTCTCTTCAATATTATGCTGGACAGCGCAACTCCCAATTTCTGGGGTGGGCAATCCTTGCATGCAGTTTTGGATCAATACCTGTGTTACATCTTTTTTTTGGAAACATGCGGGTAAAAAGAATGTTACACTGGAGGAATTGTTAACAAAATGGAAACCCACTCTCCCCTGCCTTCTGCACATAATCCTTCAAATCCTTCTTTCTCTGGTGAACAATCCTTACATTCATTTTTGGATCAATGACCTGTGTTAGACCTAAAGCTTTTGACAATATGAAAGTAAAAACGATGTTGCTTTGGTAGATTTCCAAAAAAGTAACCCACCCTCACTCGCCTCCGACACATAACGCTTCCAAGATGATCAGGGAGCCCGAGTCTAAATGGTAAAATGAGATATTGCCCATTTGGTTGTTATATTTTATTTTTAAAGCAAATAGAGGAAATGACGACAGGACGTAGGAGCAGAAGTAGGCCATTCGGCCCAGCGACTCTGTTCAGCTATTCAATGAGGTCGTGGTTGATCTGATCATCCTCACCTCCAAATTCCTGTCTCTTCCCACAGTAACATGGTTGCAAAGTGAATGCACTGCAAAGCTCCGTGGCGCAGTGGGATCTGGAGGTCCTGGTGTGTGAATTGCAAATGGGTAGAGGTAAAGCAACCATTGAGCCACAGAGTCAGAGTCCTAGAGCAACGCTACCGTGTTGTCGGCCCAAACAGGTCCATGCCGATTATAATGCCGATCAACATTAATTCTATTTCCCTGCAGTTGGTCCATATCCTTCTCAACCTTTCCTAACCATGTATTCATCCAAATGGATTTTAAATGTTGTAATATACCCGCTTCAACAATTTCCATTGGTAGCTCATTCCACATGCTCATTACACTTACTGTGTAAAACAAGTTGCCCCTCAGGTTTCCATTTATTCTTTCCCTTCTAAGCGTAAAGTGAAGCTCTCTAGTCCATGATTCATCACTCAATGCAAAAGACTGAGAGCATTCACATTATCAATGCCTCTCATGATCATACAACATCGGAAAGAACAAAGAGCAAAGAAAGTTACAGATCCTCTGTCTAAACCTTTCAGCTATTTTCTAAAGGTTTTTTTTTGATTAGATTACTTCCAGTGTGGAAACAGACCCTTCGGCCCAACAAGTCCACAGCGACCCACCGAAGCACAACCCACCCATTCCCCTACATTTACCCCTTTACCGAACACTACGGGCAATTTAGCATGGCCAATTCACCTGACCTGCACATCTTTGGGCTGTGGGAGGAAACCGGAGCACCCGGAGGAAACCCACGCAGACACGGGGAGAACGTGCAAACTCCACACAGTCAGTCGCCTGAGGCAGGAATTGAACCCGGGTCTCTGGTGCTGTGAGGCAGCAGTGCCAACCACTGAGCCACCGTGCCGCCCACAAGGGTATCTTTCCCTTTTTTCCATGCCCATTCATGTATCTGTCCAGATGCATCATAAATTATGCTATCGTTCACGTTCACTGACAACGCGTTGCAGTCACCTACCAAACTCTGTTTAAAGAGTTTTCCATGCATATCTCCTCTGAGTTTTCCCCTCTCCCGTCACGTTGAATTCGTGATTCCTAGTAATTGCGTCCCCTAAGATGTGAATAAAAAACTTCTTGTTATACACCCTGTCCATACTTCTCGTAAATTTCTAGATCTTAGTCAGGTTCCCCCCAATATGAATCTTTCTGACGATAATAATCCAAATCTGCTCAACCTCTTTTCAAAGCTAGCAACATCCATACCAGGCAACATCCTTTTGAACTTCTTCTGCACCGTCTCTAAATCATCCACGTCCTGTTGGTACTGTTGCGATCAGAAATGTATGCAGTATTCCAAATGTGTCCAAACCAAAGTCTTGTAAACCTGCAACTTGGCCTGCCAACTTTCTAGTCAATACCCGAATGATGAAGGAAATTATGCTGCATGCCATTTCGATCACTCCATTGACCTGCGTTGCCACCTTCAGATTTCTCTGTACATCAATTTTGCACAGTACCTTTCCATTTACTTTATAGTTTACTCTTGAATTAGATCTCATCACTCGCATTTTCCCACTTCTCTGCTCTCCAGTCATTCTCTCTTCTGCTGCAATCTCAGATAGTCCCCTTTTTTACCTGCGACTCCACCAATCTTAGTGTCATATGCAAGCTTCCTAATCTGACCACATAAGCCTTCCTCGAAATCATTTATGTATATCATAAGCAGCAGTGGTTTCAGCAGGGATCCCTGTGGAGCATCATTGCTCACAGTTCTCCATTTTGACAAACGTCTTTCTGCTACTACTCTCTGTCCACTGTTGCCCATCTATCTCGTTCACCGTGGACCCAATGCGATTTCACCTTCTCCATCAGCCTACCGTGGGAAACTTTATCATGCACCTTACTGAAGTCCATTTATATGACATGTACACCCCTTCCCTCAATAATCAACTTTATCACTTCCTCAAGGAATTCAGTTAAGTTGATAAGATATGACCTTCTCTGCACAAAACCACGTTGCCGATCACCGAAAGCTTCAGTCTGTCTTCAGTCGCCGAGACCTTATGTACGCGTCGATTTTTCTGTTAGTTTATCTCACAACTTCATCTGTCACCATGGTTCCCAAATGTTGTCATTTCTACCCCTCAATTTCATGGGAACATATCCCTCCAAAACTTTCATCAACGTCTCTTGAAAAGCCTCCCACATGTCATATGTGGATTTACCTCCAAACAGCTACTCCAAATCTACATCGCCCAGCTACTGATGAAGTTTGGCACAGTTGGCCTTACCCCAATTTAACTCTCTTCCTTTCAGATCAGTCTCGTCTTTGTCAAACAGTTTATAAAACTTACGTAACTGTAATCACTATTTCCAATCTAAATCCCCGACTGAAACTTCAACCAACTGGCCCGGCTCATTCCCCAACTTCATGTCCAGGAACAGACCATTGCCGAGTTGGACTATTTACATGTTACTCGACAAAACGTGTCCTGGATGCTGCTACAAATTCTGTTCCATCTGGAACCAGATTCCACGAAGTGAACCTCAATCAATGTTGGGAATATCACAATCTCTGATCATCCGCGCCTTGCTGCTCCTACATCTTTCTACAACCTGTTTACATCTTTGGACTTCTGTCTCATGCTCACAGTTGGGAGGCCTGTAGTACAGCCCCAACATTGTTACCACACCCTTGCTCACACTGAGCTCCGCCCGTTTTACCTCAATGCTCTAGTCATTCTCCTTCAGCACAGCTGTGATATCCTCTTTGACCAGTAATGCATCTTCTCCACCCATTTTACCTCCCACTAGATCCCACCTGAAGCACCAATAACCTGAGATATTTAGTTACCAATCATGGCCTTGACTCAACCAAATTGCACTAATAGTTAAAACATCATCCAAGCCATAAGTTAATCTGCCTTACCTACTACACTTCTTGCATTAAAATAAATGCACCTCAGCCAACCAGTCCCTTTGCGTTTATCATGTGCTCCCTGCCTACTATTCCCCTTAGTCACGCTGACTTCATGATCGAGTTGCTTAGAGGCTTTAGTTCCTACCTCCTTACTGTCCACTAATCTCCACAGCTGGTTCCCATACCCTTACCACATCAGCTTAAACGCTCCCCAACAGTATTTTAAAAAAGCACCCCCAAGGACATTGATGTCAGCATGACCCAGGTCCAAACGTCCGATGCTTAATAGCTCCACCTTCCCCTGAATCAGACCCCTTCTCCCAAATATCTGAAACCCTACCACCTGCACCATCTGTCCAGCCACCCATTCATCCTGTCTCTTCTTTCATTCCTTCTCTGACGTGTGCAGGACACTGGAAGCATCCTAAGATGACTACCGCTGATGTCCTACCATTTAGTTGGCTTTTAAGGCCCTAAAATCTGCTTGTAGGAATTCATCCTGTTTTGTTTTATTTTAACCTTTGTCTGTGGTGCTGATATGCACCACGACAACTGGCTGATCATCCACCATCTTGAAAATGTCCTGCAGCCGATCTGGCCTGTGCATCTCGCAGGCAACATAACATTCAGGAGCCTCGTTTTCGAAAGCAGAACCGCGTATCTGCTTGCCTTACAATTGAATTCCCTATGACAATAGCCCTTCCACTCCTTTTTCCCGCCCTTCTGAACAGCAGAACCGTCCAATGTTACACGAACCTAGCTTCTGTGGCCCTTCCCAGATGAGCCATCGTCCACAACTATGGGCAAGGCCGTATCCCTATTTTGGAGGGAGATGAACGCAGGAGACACTTGCATTGCCTTCCTAATCTTTCTCTGCCTTTTGGTCACTCACTTGCTTTCTCCCTCAGCAATCCTAATCTGTGGTGTGACCAATTTACGAAACGTGTTATTCACGACCCCCTCAGTATTGCGGATGCGCCAGGGTGAGTTCATCCGCAGCTCCAGAGCAGTCATGCAGCCTGACAAATGCTGCAGATAAACAGACATCCTGCACGTGAAAGAATCAAGGACATAACTGTGTCCCTGAGCTCCCACCTCTCGCTGTCTCTTAACAAAAATGTTCTACATTGTCCAACCCCACCCGATAACTCAGACCCTTGCGTTCTGGAAGCTTCCTCGTAAATTTCGTCTGCACTGGTTCCATTTTAATGGCATCCTTCCATTCGCTAAGTGACGAAATTGAACTCAATATTCTAAGAGCAACCGCACAATTGCGCCAGCACTACCCAACTTCTATATTCAATGCCGTGATTGATGAAGGCCTTTGTGATAATATCCTTCTTCATTGTCCTCTCTACCTATGATTCCAATTTCAGGAAATCGTGCACTTAATATCCAATATCCCTCTGTTCCATTACACACCTTCGCATGTTTATCTGTCTCATCATATGTTGAGTCCAGTAAGTCCCTTCTTTCAGGAAGCATGCTTGGAGACTGAATGAGATTAACATTTTAAGGACGGTATGATTTAAATTTGCACAAGTGCTCTGGCCACTACATCTCTCTCAAATGATTTCTAAGGTAAAGAAATTCATCGTTGTCCAAAGAAAAAAGAACAAAGAAAATTAGAGCCCAAAAATAGGTTCTTCACCCCTCCAGGCCTGCGCCAATCCAAATCCTCTATCTAGTTCAGTCACCTTTTCTCAAATGGTCTGTATCCCTCTGCTCCCTGCCCATTCCTGTATCAATCTGGAAGCATCCTAAATGATCCTTTCATTACCACCTCGACCACGTCCACGGGCAACGCATTCCAGGCATCACCACGCGCTACCAAATTAACTTTCCATGCATATCTCCCCTGAAGTATGAGGGCCTCTCACCTTGAACTCGAGGCCCTCATACTTCATTCTGGGATACAAGTTCATCTTAAATGAATGCTTCTTAATTTTGAGATTATGCCCCTCTCTACGTTGTCAAATGGCATGCGTGTGCTGCAACTAATGTATAATTTCCCGGTTTTATTGCTCTTTCTCACAGTTAACACGCTGGCGATTGCGATCCTCTCTCGTTATCAGTGTGGTCTATCCAAATGTGTTATCCGATATCTGGTGTACATGGCAGTGGCAGATCTACTGGTCAACGTTCTTGACCTGATACTCAGACATATTCCAATTGTTTATGTGGACGAATTTCGGTTTGTGAAGTCCCTCCCAGTGTGCAACATTCATGCCATCTTTGTCCATGCAGCGACGGACTGTTCTGTGTGGTTCACTGTTGCTTTCACCTTTGATCGATATGTGGCTATCTGTTGCCAAAAACTGAAACATAAATATTGTAACGAGAAAGTTGCATCTGTCGTACTGGGAATAGTAGCAATGCTGAGCTGTTTAAAGAATATCTTGTGGTATTTTATGTTATCAGATCAGTATCGGCTAAAGAACATTCCTTGGTTTTGTGAGGTAAGATCGGGTTTCAAATTATCTAAGTTCTGGGGAAGAGTCGAAATCAGTCATCACCTTCTCACACCATGTTTGGCAATTCTTCTGACTGTGCAGTTCAATGCTTTATGTGTCAGGCATATCCTAATGGCCAACAGAGCCCGCAGACGTCTAAAGACATTCAGTAAGGAGAACAACGTCACAGACTCAAAAATGGAGAGTCGAAGAAAATCCATAATTTTACTGTTTCTCATTTCAGCCAACATTGTACTATCATGGGCAGTCGTTATGTTCTATTCAATATGGAACCGGGCTTGGCTATTGGGACATAAGATTATGTTTCTACATTATTTTGTCCGGGAAATTGGATATATCTGCCAGCTCACAAGTCACTGCACAAATATTTGTATTTATGCTGGGACACTGACTAAGTTCCGGAATCAGGTGAAGGATGTGTTCAAATATCCAATTACTCTATTGATAAAATTGTTTAATTAATGAAAACCAGCTTTAAATAGAGAAATCAGTTCCAAATCAAGATCACTGCAATTCACTTTTCCATGGTGGCAGAGCGATAGGCCATAGCAAGCCAATGAACGCACACTAGCAGGTGATAAATCCACACAGTGGGATCAGTTTATTCTCTCATCGGTGTCAGTGATAGACATACATTGGACTCAGTCTGCTCTCTGACCGGGCTTATTGATACGCAAGTGGGGAGAGGAGTCAGACATATGTGTCCTGGGATCAGTGACACACACTCAGTGGGGTCTTTCTCCTTCTTCACTGAGTTCAGTAACACACATACAGAATCATTCATCTGTTGTCTCAGTAGTTTACATCATACAGATCAGTTGGGTGAGTCTGCAAACACCTTGGGGTCAGTGGTGTCAGTGATGCATACACAGTGGATTCGGTCTGCACTCTCCCCGAGGTCAGTGAAATAAATATGGTGGGTTCATTGATGCATATACAATGGGATCAAACTACTCTCTCCCCAGCGTCATGAAACTCACACAGTGGAGTAAATCTGCCCTCGTTCTGGACTCAGTGATTTGGAAACAATACGGTAGGGACAGTGGCGGTTGATGTCCAGTCAGCAGTCTCCCCGTCAGCAGTGCTAGACATACAAAGCGTTAGTCTGCTCTCTCATCAGGGTCAGTGTTACACACTCAGTGGTGTCATTCTGTACCCGCCCCAGGATCTGTGAGACATTTACAGTAAGGTTGGTCTGCGACTCGTCGAAGTCAGTTAATCACACAACGGGGTCATTTGGCTCTCTATCTGTGATCAGGCCTCCTCTTACTATGACAAGGGTTACATCCACACTGGAATCAGTTGTTCTCTCCCGTCGTCAGTGATACACGCAGAGTGGGATCTGTATGATTTCTCACCGGGAGCAGAGATGCAGACAAAATACGTTCATTCGGCTCTATCCCCAGGGGTAGTTGTAAACACAAAGTATGGTCGGTCTGCTATCTCCCCACGGTCAGTGATGTACAGGCAGCAGAATCAGCTTTTTCTCTCCCCGGGGTCAGAAATACCCACAGAGTGAGGCCAGTCTGTATTCTCCACAGTGTCAATGATGCACAAATAGTGGAATAAACCTGCTCTCTCCGCGGGCTCAGTGACCAACGCACAATAGGTTCAGTCTGCTTTCTCCACAAAGCCAATGACACACACACAATAGGTTCAGTCTACTTTCTCCACAAAGCCAATGACACACACACAATAGATCAGGCTGCTTTCTCCCATGGATCAGTAATACAGATTCAGTGCTCTCAGTCTGTTCTCTGCCCAGGATCAGTGAGACAAGCACAAATGGGTCACTCTGCCCTCTCCCCGCAGTCAGCGACACAGACTTACTGAAATCATTCTGCTATCATCCGGGGACATTGATGCACGCAAAGTGATGTCAGTCGGCATGTTCCGTGGTCGATAGGACGCACATAATGGTGTTCATCTGCTGTTTCTCCCCCGGGTCAGTGAAACACGGAAAATGGAGTCGGGGACTGTCTCTCTGGGATCAGTGATACGCAGACATTGGTGTAAGCCTGTTCCATCCGGGGTCATTAATGCACATAGATTGGGATCAATCTGCTGTCTCCCCTGGTACCATTGATGTAACTGAAGTCGTGGTCAGTCTGCTGTTATCCAGGGATCAATAATGCACACACAATAGGTTATTTCTGATTTCTCCCTGGGCTCAATAAAACTCATATAAACGGGTCAGTCTGCTCTCTTCCGGTGGTCACTGTTGCAGACTCAGTGGGATCTGTCTGCAGACTACTCAGGTCAATGGTGAGTGCCTTCTCCCTGCCGGGTCCGTGCCGTCATCTGTCCACTGCCTGTGGTCTGCGGGAAAGATACAGTGGAGTCAAATTGCTCTGTCCCCTGCGAAGCCTCTTCTAAGGCTGGCTACCTTGAAGACATTCTCCTCCTCTCTCGAGAGGGTCTCAGCGAATCCCTCTCTCACTGTATCCCCCAATCATCTCCTCTGCCCAGAAACTCTTCAGCAATGTCCTGAAGCAGACTCGCTACCACAGCCATACCTCCATTTTCGATGCCCACAGACGGAATAGACTGATCACACGTCGACTCCAGTCTACATCCAAACCAATATAACTTGGTCGTGAACAAGTCAGTCCTGATGAAGGGCTTAAGCATGAAACGTCGATTCTCATGCACCGCAGATGCCGCCAGACGTTTTGTACTTTACCAGCACCACGCTCTTGACAATCTCTATCCCCATGGTCAATGATGCTTTCAGCATGGTGTCAGTCTAATGTCTCCCAGGAGTAAGTGTTACATATACATTGGCCTCAATCAGGTCAGTGATGCACACACAGAGGGGTCATTCTGCTCTGTCCATGGCATCAGTGATAAAGGAAAAATGGTGTGGTCAGTCTGGTCTCTTCCTGTATCATAATTACAAACAAACAGAGGTGTCAGCGTGCTCGGTCCACAGATTCAGTGATACCCATGCTATCGGGTCAGTCTGTTCTGTCGCCAGAGTCAGTGACACACACACAGAAAGGCCAGCCTGTTTTCTCCCCAGGGTTAGTGATAAACGTACAGCATGATCAACATGACATCTCCTCGTGATCAGTGATGCACAAATAGAGGAGTGCGTCTGCTCTCGCTCCGTTCATGCACACTGTTGGGGCAGATACCTCTCTCCCTGATTTCGTGATGCACACACAGTGAGCAGTCTGCTCTTCTTCAGGCTCACTAACATGCTGGCAGTGAGGTAAGTTTGCTGTCATCACAGGATGAGCGACACACACATTTTGAATCAGCCTATTCTCTCTCCGCGGTCAGTGGCACACATGAACAGGGGAATCAGTTTGTTGTCTCCCAAGGTCCAGAAAAACAGGCACGAAGACGAGTCAGTCTACTGTATCCCTGGCATCCTTGATAAACACATAGAGATTTTTCCTTGTGATCTCTGACATACGCATACAGTGAGGTTAAGTCTGCTCTTGGACTAGACACTGTGATGCACACACAGTTGTGTGTTTCTGCTCCCTCCCCAGTGTCACTTGCGGTACCAATAAGATCTCTCCTCAGGGTCAGTGATGACCACACAGTTGCGTAATTCTCCTTTGGATATCATACTGGCTGGCTGGAAGAAGACTGAGTGGTAGTGGATGGAAAGTATTCAGTCTGGAGTTCGGTGACCAGTGGTGTCCTGCAGGCATCTATCCTTGGGACGCTGCTCTTTGCAGGTTTCATAAATGACTTGGATGAAGGGGTGGAAGGGTGGGGTAGTAACTCGGTTAAGACACAATTATTGGTGGAACTGAAGATAGTGTCGAGGGATGTTCAGGCTATAACAGCATATTAGCAGGATGCTGAGCTCGGCTGAGCAATGGCACACAGAGTCCAACACGAATAAATGCGAGGTATTCATTTTGGAACATCGAATTTGAATGGTGAATACAGGGTTAAAGATAAATTCTTTGCAGTGCGGTGGAACAATGTGATCTTAGACTCCGTGAACATAGATCCCTCAAACTTACTGCCCAAATTAAGAGGGTTGTCAAGAAGGCGTAGGGAGCTTTGGCTTTCATTAACTGGGAGATCCACTTGAAGAGATATGAGGTTTTGCAACAAGTCTGTAAACTCTGGTTCAAACACACTTGGAATATTGTGTCTAGTTCTGGGCGCCTTATTGAAGGATGTTTAGAAAGGGGCAGAGGAGATTTACCAGGCCGCTGATTGGATTGCAGGACATGCCTGATGAAGTGAGGTTGAGTGAGCTAGGGTATTTTACGTTGGTGAGAAGGAAGAGACGTGACTTGATAGACATGTACAAAATAATGAGAGGCACAGTTAAACTTGAAAGCCAGAGATTTGCCCAAAACAGAAGTAGTTGTATTGAGAGGTCATATTTAGACGGTGTTTGGAGGAATGTACAGGGGCGATGTCAGAGGTAGATTCTTTTTGCAGAGTGTGGTGCTTGCGTGTTATGTACTGTAAGAGATGGAATTTGAGTCAGACACATTAGGAAGGTTTTAACGACTGCTGGATAAGCACATGGATGTCCTTAAATTGAGGGTTGAGTAGGTTCGATTGGTCTTGGAGTCAGAGAAATGTTTAGCACGACATCATGGCCGGAAATGTCTGTTCAGTGCTGTACTATTCTTTGTTACAATTTCTAGAACATTGAATGCAGAACAATACAGTGGAGAATAAGTCCATCGGCCCTCGATGTTGCACCGACGTGTGAAGTAATCTAAACACATAACTCTACACTAACCCATCATCACCCATATTCTTATCCAAGGACTGCTTAAAATCCCCTATTGTGGATGAGTTACAAACATTGGCAGGCAGGATATTCGACGTCTTTACCACTCTCTGAATAAAGAATCTGCCTCTGACTTAAATCTATCACCCATCAACTTGCACCTATTTCCCCACGTCATCGCCGACATCATCATACCAGGCAAAAAACACACTTTCATCACTATTTTCCATCACTACTTTAAATCTAATGCAATTATAGCCCCAAAGTGCTCCCCCACTGACACCTCAGTCACCTGCCCTGCCTTATCCCCCAAGAGTTGTTCAAGTTTTGCACCTTCTCCAGTAGGTATATCCACATACTGAATCAGAAAATGTTCTTGTACACACTTAACAAATTCCTCTCCATCTAAACCCTTAACACTATGGCAGTCCCGGTCTATTTCAGAAAGTTAAAATCCCCCACCATAACCATCCTATTATTCTTACAGGCAGCTGAGATCTCCTTACAAGTTTTGTTTCTCAATTTCACTCTGACTATTAGGAGGTCTATAATACAATCCCAATAAGGTGATCATCACTTTCTTATTTCTCATTTCCACCCAAATAAATTCCCTGGATGTACTTCCAGGAATATTCTCCCTCAGCACAGCTGACCCTTATTAAAAACGCCACTCCCCCTGCTCTCTTTCCTCCCTTTCTATCCTCCCTCTAGCATTTGTAACCTGGAATATTAAGCTGCCTGTCATGTCCATCCCTGAGCCATATTTCTGTAATTGCTATGATGTCCCTGTCCCGTATTCCCAACCATGCTCTGAATTAATCTGCCTTCCCTGTTATGCCCCTTGTTTTGAAATTCATGCAGTTTAATTAATTAGTCCTAGCTTATGCCTGCCTGCCCTGACTGTTTCTCGCTCATGTTCTCATCTGTACCAGTCTAATCTGTACCTCTTTCCACACTATCTCCCTGTGTCCCACCGCCCCACCTTACAAATTTAAATCCTCCCTATCAGATCCAGCAATTTCCCTGCAAGTATATTAGTCCCCTTCCAATTTAGTTCCAACCCGTCCTTCTTCTACAGGTCACTTCTACCCCAAAGGTGATTCCAATGATCCAAATGTGTGAATTCTTCTCCCATACACCAGCTCCTCGGCCATGCATTCATCTGCTCTATCCTCGTATTCCTGCCATCACTAGCTCGTAGCCCTGGGGGTAATCCAGAAATTACTACACTCGACGACCTCCTTTTTAAATTAAACCGCAATCCCATTTCTCCTCAGTTTCTCCAAAAGCCTACCATGATTAACCTTCTCAACGGCTTTTGTGAAGTCCATGTACATCACGTTAACTTATCGACCCTCATCTACATGTTTGGTCACCTTCTCTAAAGACTCCATGATATTTGTGAGACGGGACCTGCCCTTGACTAAATCGTGTTGACCACCTCCAATAAAATGATTGCTTGCGACATGATAATAAACACTATCCCTTAAAATTCTCCCCGTGTCTGCGTGGGTTTCCTCCGGGTCCTCCGGTTTCCTCCCACAGTCCAAAGATGTGCAGGTCAGGTGAATTGGCCATGCTAAATTGTCCATAGTGTTAGGTAAGGGGGAAATGTAGGGGTATGGGTGGTTTGCGCTTCGGCGGGTCGGTGTGGACTTGTTGGGCCGAAGGGCCTGTTTCCACACTGTAAAGTAATCTAATTGCAAAACATTCTTTCCAAAGCTTTCCTACAACGGACGTAAGGCTGACTAGTCTATAATTCTCTGGTTCATCTCGACCGCTCTTCTTGAACAAGAGCACATTTGCAATCTTCCAGTCCTCTGGTACTAAAACTGCAAAGTACAAGGCAAAGGCTCCACCATCTACTCCCTAAAATTCCATAGTTTCTTCTGATAGATCCTATCTGGCAACTTCCTACCATAGCAACCACCACTCCTTCTGGAATTGATAACACCTCCCACTTACTAACTTCAATGGTCTCAAGCCGAACAGCCCGTATCTCAGCCTTTTCCTCGACAATATTCACCTTTTCCTGGGTGAAAACAGTTGAGAAATATTCGTTTAGCAGCTCTCTGAGCTCCACAGGGTTCACAAACAGCGTTCCACTTCTGACTTTGACTGGTACTGTTCCAACTCGAGTCATCCTTTTTTTTTTACCTTGCATACCTGTAGAAAGGTTTAGGGTTCTCCTTTATTCTACCTACTGAAGATTACTAATGTCCCCACTATGCCCTTAACTCTGTCTTACATATTTCCTAGGTAATCTGTAACTCTCCATCGCCTCAACTGAATCATCACGTCTCAGCGTCACATACACCTTCCTCTTCCACTTTACAAGAGACACAATTTCTTTTTAAACAACGGTTCGCTTACAATATGACTTCCTCCCGGCATGACAGGGGCATATCTATCAACGACACGCAATCTGTTTTCCTTCAACCAGCTCCACATTTCGATTCTCCACATCCCCTACATTGTGCTACCTCATTCTATTTTGTCCTCAGTCTTGCCCAATCGTATTATAATTGCCCTTGCCACTTCAATAATTCTTGACTGGCGGCATGCACCTGCCCCTTTCCATCAATCAATTAATTGGAACCGAATCATGATTACTCTCTCCAAAGTACTCACCGATCACTAAATCAAACATCTGGTCTGATTCATAACCAAGTACCAGATCCATTGTGGTACTTAGTTATGTATGGTATGTCAGCCCTTCAACATACTGTGTCAGGAAACCATCCTGCACTCATTGGAGAAAAACGTATCCATCCGACGTACAAGAGTCATAGCATTTTCAGTCTATATTGGGGAACCTAAAGACCCCCATAACTCCCACCATCTTCCTTTCACTCTTACCCAGAATCATTTTACCCATCCTCTCCTCTACATCCACAGAACTTTGCAGAGGCGTTTAATTAAACGCCCAACATTGTGGCGTCTCCTCTCTTGTTTCTAACTTCAGCCCATACCACCCTAGTAGACAAGTTCTGTCAAAAGTTCTTTCAGCCACCGTCATATGGTAATTGAAGAACAAAGCCACACCCTCTCCTTTTTACCACATTCGCCGATCTGAATGAAAGATCTAAACTCTGGAACCTGCAACATCTATTCCAGACTCTGCTCTATCCATGTCTCCAAAATGGTCCAACATCGAAGCCCCAGGTACCTTTCCATGCTGCAAGCTTGCCGACATTATTCCAGATACTTCTGGCATTGATTTCGATTTACTTCAAATCGGCTTACTGTCTGCTACCAAACTCATATCAACGTGAAATCCTGTACATGTCCTCCATACTCACATTCTCCTGTGTACTGAAACGATACCACAGGATCACAACCCCCGCTAAGCAAGTTTCAACCGACCCAAACACCATGAGCAAATTTCCCATCCAGGATATTAGTACTGCCCTGCTCAAATGAAGAGCGCAGTGCTTGCAGATGTCCCAACTTCCCCAGAAAGAGCCACAATTATCGATACATTGAAAACTCTCCACCCTGAACAATCCCTGCAGGCACGTATTCAGCTTATGTCTATCCTTGTTCCTCGCCTCGTTATCACGTGGCACGGGTAACAAACCAGAGATAACAACTCTGTTTGTTCTTGCTCTAAGATTCCACCCACACTTCCTGAAATCCTACCTTACATCACTATCCCTCTTTCTACCTAGGTTCTTGGCACCGATGTGAACCATGACTTGGGTCGGGTCACCCTCTCCATTCAGGCCTTCAAATGCACGAAACGAGACATCACGGACCTTGTCACCTGAGAGGCAACAAACCAACACGAGACTCTTTTGTTCCCACCATCCTTCCGTCTGACCTTCGAACGATTAAGTCTCCAATGACTAACACTATGCTACTTCCCCCTTCCCTTCTGTGAAACAGGGACAGACTCTGTGCCAGAGACCTGCGCGCCATTGCATGCCCCTGGTTAGTCGTCCCCCCTCAACACTATCCAAAACGGCATACTTGTGTTTACAGGGGAACGACCACAGGGATCCCTGACCTGACTTTTCTATGTTCTCCGCACTCCATGAAGTAAGTGATACACAATCAATTGGGTCAGTGTGCTGTCTCCCGGAACAATAATACACACACAGTTCTGTCAGTCTGTTCTCGCAGGTCTCAGTACTACAGAACTGAAAATGTGTTGCTGGAACAGCGCAGCAGGTCAGGCAGCATCCAGGGAACAGGAGAATCGACGTTTCGGGCATAAGCCCTTCTTCAGGAATGCTGCCCTGGATGCTGCCTGACCTGCTGCGCTGTTCCAGCAACACATTTTCAGGTCTGATCTCCAGCATCTGCAGACCTCACTTTCTCCTCAGTATGACAGACACAGTGCAATCCATCTGCTGTCTTCCCAGAGTGCGTTATACACACAATGAGGTACACTCACTCTCTCCCTAAGGTTCGTGATACACATAAAGTGGCTTCAGTGAGCAAATATCCTAGGGTCAACAATGCTCACACACAGTGGAGTGAATCTGCTTTAATCCCGCTGTCAGTTATAGACACGCAATGGCGTCAGTCTGCTCGCCTCCCTAGGTTAATGATGCATATGCAGTGGATTCATTCTCTTCACTCCCCAGGGTGAGCTATGCACACAAATTGGGACAGTTTGCTTTCTCCACAGGATCAACGATAATTAATTCTCAACTCGGGCGACATGTCCATGAGGTGGTTACACATTTCCTCGTGTCTCCGTGGGTTTCCTCCCTGTGGTCCGGTTTCCCCCCCACACTCCAAAGATGTGAAGGTCAGGTGAATTGACCATGCAACACACTTCAATTACGTAATCTTCGAGCATGCATCCAATCTCTTTTTGAGCCTGTACCAACTTCAGTGGGTTACGTCTTTAAGGACGTCGTTTAAGTGAAACACAATTTCCTACATCTCCAACATGCATAATTAGGTTGATATTTCCCAACTTATTTCCATATATCTCCCCATGCGATTGCAAGACCATGTTTTTCTGTTCATTTCGATTTTCCTCAAGAAGGTAACGCAATCATTTATCCAAATTGTTGACAACGTTCTCATTGTACAATTAAATTTGAAGAATGTACAATTCAGAATCCTTTGAAATTGGGTCTTCACTCTGTGCTGCAACTGATAACACAGTCTTTTTTTGATTTCCTTCCCTGTCAAAATACTTTATCAGCACATTCATATCAGAGTTCTTTCTGTCCAGAGTTCTTGTCAAAACGTTTTCCACTCAATCTCCTTTCGACTTGATAAGGTCTTCCAAACATTGTTTTTAAAGGTTTATCTATCAATGCCAGTAACCTTATCTCGATCGCAAAATTAAGAGTTTTTGATGTCTTGCCTGCGTCCGATTTTACTGTTTGCTGTGGTAATTTAAATGCTGTCTAAACCATTCTCCACCTCTAATTAGTCGCTCCCGAAAATCTGACGCATTTTCATATTATGTGGTCTCTGGATTCTGATAAACCAATTTTTCCTTAATGTCATTGAAAAGTTCTCATTTTATGCTCAAAACATTAATTCAAATGGCCTGAAGTGGTCAATTCATTTGTTTCAGCACTGATTGTGAAACAAAAAGCATTTAGATAGACTTGACTATAAGCTTTGAACGTTGTCTTTAATGTCTGATGCTACATTTCTCGCTACCCATGTGATTCTGGATGGTGTTCAGCAGATTTCAATTACTATACATAAATGCTCTGAATGATTTTGATGCAAGAATTAACCATCGATCTGACTGTATCTCAATGGCTCATCCGTATGTCTTGAAACAATTGAGTAATTCTTCTACAATCATTCTAGCTGTTCTATTATTTAGTGGAAATGTTGTCGACATTATTGTCAGCACGGATTGATTCTATCTTTTGTTCTATGCACTTAGTTAAGAGTTGAAAACTGTGACGCTGGAAAAACGCAATAAGTCTCTCAGCATCCAAGCTTATGACGGGCTTCTGCCTAAAGCAGTGATTCCCCTGATCTTTGGATGCTGACTGACCTGCTGCGCATTTTCAGCGCTTTACCTTTCCATTCTGCCCTCTAACATCTGTTGTCCTCACCTTCTCTCAGACAGTTAAGGCTCTTGTAAAATTCTCCTCAAATGCAGGAAGTTATTTCAAAGATGCCAATTTATTACTGTTTTATTTTCACAAATACCTGCCAGGTATGACATGACCAGCATAATTCAACAGCGTCCTTCATTAATGTTTGTGAACATGTCACCTCCTGCGAAAAAAACAAATACAAATAGACTGAATTTGGTTAATTCATTTGATGTATCGTAGAAACACAACTCCTTTATCCTGATTACCTGGTTACTCTCGGCTTTGAGCTCTTAACCTGCTCTTTACGTTTGATGTCACATTTCCAACGCTCGCTGTGATTCCTGAATGTATGCAATCGACTTAAATTAATTTATTCCGAAGCTATACATATCTTCCCTGAATAATTTTGGTGTAAAATGTGAGCCTTAAACTGACTGTATCTCTTTGTGTATTCCGTCTCTGGTGAAAGACTTGACTTACTCTGCTGCAGTCCTTTTCGCTGTGATATTGTGTAACTGAATGGCCTCTTGAATGTGGTGAAGATACCTATTACTGTGAAAATATAATGATACTGAATTTTTGTTTGCAAAATGGGTCCAACACAATTAATTAATTCTCCTGTAGAAGATCCCACAAATTCAAGAATGGGTGTTAAACGTTATGCTTGTATTACTGCCTGAGGTTTTCAATTACGGGACATCTATGGCATTTTTGGAAATTACTAGTACATCCTTATGCAGTTCACGCCATGAGAAATGTTTTTTTTGTGTTTTCGCTTGATTTTTTTCTACCTCCGAATTGACCATCTACTGGCAATTTATGTGCTACCCGCAACACCTCCATTCTGTAAGGCACCTGCAAAGCAATTTGATGAACTTCAGCCGTTTTGTCATCTGCGTGATGATATGATCGTTTCCATTTCCACATGAAAACATCATTATTAAAGTATTAACATACAGGAATACGCTCAGAACATTCTTCTTTGTATGTTTCCCGATATAATTGCTTCAGTTTTTCACCACTCTATTGAAACTCAGTTAATTTGTCTTGATTTTAAAATAATCACCTTGTCCTGTTGTTACTTTTATTGTTTCAGCCATTGGATTAAAAATTGTTGCTGATGTATCTTCTTCAACTTCGTTATCTGCAATCATCGATTTCTATCCCTGCTTCAACTGGTGATTTTCTGATCTTCTTTCTTTGTGGGTGCAGTGGGAGATGAAGCATGGGTGTGCGCATTTCACCGAGCGGGGCTGAAGATGGATCAAGCTGGGTGTGTTTCGTTTTGGTATTTTCTGGGCAGCAAGGCGGCGGGAGATTGCTCAAGGAGGGGCTGTTTCACCAGGGCGTTGTTTATGGAAGGTGGAAATGTGAGATAACACAAGGCGAGTGATGCGTCTTGGGCCAGATTGAAGAAGGAGCGGGCAAGGAAGATATCACAAGTGGGGCGTGTTTGGTCGAGATATGTATGATGAGGGAGTGTTTTCATTTGGCGGGAGATAGTCCAAGATAAGCGTGATTAATCCAGGGAGTGATTCGGGGTGGCGAGTGATGACACCAGTATGGGGATGTTACGTTGAGGGAAGGGAGGCTGTGAAAGAGGGTGAAATAGGATGAGTTTCATCGGGGGTGTTTTGGGGTGGTCTTTGATAGCACACGAGTGGTGATGTTTCATTGGGGGTGTGGTGTGAGATTACTCAAGGTGGTATGCAATATTGTGGGTGCGGTGGGGCGGGCAGAGATGGACAAAGGGAGGTTGTTTCTTTGGTGGGGATGTAATGGTGCAGTAGAAGAAAGTTGTTGTGGTTCTGTTCGCCGAGTTGGGAATTTGTGTTGCAGACGTTTCACTGGAGGCTCCCAAGCACTGAGGATGTCACCGAGACAGGGGACGAAACGTCTGCAACATAAATTTCCAGCTCGGCGAACAGGAACACAACAACGACCACCCGAGCTACAAATTTTCTCCCAAACTTTGCAGTAGAAGAACACTGAAAGGGCACGAATGCTTCCTTGTGGGGAGGTTTTGGGCTTTTTCAGATGGCGCCAGTGGGGGTTCTGTCAGTGGGATGTTTCAGTGTGGCACAGTTGGCACAAGCTGTCAGTGTTTTGTCATGTGGTGTGTTTCAGGGCAGCCGGAGATGCCAAACGTTGGTGTGGGATATTCACGGGCTTGTGTCAGGTAGGCGGAATATGACGCTGTACGTTTTTAATCGGTAGGGTTGCTTTATTTTGGTGGCAGGAGATGTCACTAAGTGCGGTGATGTGTCTGGGTGTGTTTTCGGTGATGGTGAGAGGTATATTTCTTCTGGGTGTTGGTTGAACAATGGATATATTGCAAGGGGTTCGTGTTTAATCGGGGGAGTGCTTGGCTTTAAAGCAAGGGGAGGGCTGTTTCAACAGGGAGTGTTTCAGTAATGAGTTGGTGCAATCGGTGGCATTTTTTGTTGGTCTGTGTGTTGGGAGGAGGGAAATGGAGCAAGTGGGATGTATTTCTTCCGTGTCAGGACAGTATGGTGGGGGCAGAAAGCATGGGTGTTTTCTGGTCCAGGAGGGCAGTTGGCTGGGGTGGTGATACAAGTGGCTTGTGTTTCGTCTGGCGGGTGTTTTGGTGCTGAGGAACATGGGAGCTCACGCAAGGGACTGTGTTTCATTTGGGTGGTTGTGTATCAGGGCAGCGGGAATGGCGCATGGGGCGGTATACTGGGGTCGAAGTGCTACAATGCTGTTTGAAGGACATTGCGAGAAGGTGCAACTGGGGCATTTCGTTGAGGTGGTGGTGGGTTAGGTTAGATGGCGCAAGCAGGATGTCGTTTGCGGGTGTGTGTTTGAACGTTGTGGACAGGGGAAAATGACACAAGAAGCTGTTTTGTTGCGGGTTGTTTTGGGGCAATGGAGTGGTGACAATAGCACAGGAGGGGTATTTCTTTGGGGGTTTGTTTTGGTGCAGCGGGAGATGGTGCATGGAGTTGGTGTTCAGCCAGAGTTGTGGTTTGGTGCAGCAGGAGATGGCGAAAGGTATGGGTGTGTTTCTTTGAGGGGCATGTTTCAGGATGCGGGTGATGGTGCAAGGAGGTTGTGTTTCATTGGGGGATGTAAAAGTGCAATGATAGGTGGGGCGAGGGTTTTTTTTATCGACGGAGCTGTGGAAGAGGATAGATGGAGCAAGAAGACATTTTCATCGGGGATGGCAGGTCAGGGTTGATTTTTCATCCAAGGACATGAGAGAGTGTGGGTGATTGTGTAGGAGATGCTATTTTGTTGGAGGGATATTTTAGGGCTGTGGTTGATGATGCAAGAGGGCTATGTTTGGTCGGATGTGTGGTTCAGAGGGGTAGTGGCGGAATGTGGTAGTGCTTCATGGGAGTAGTATTTTGCGGTCGTGGATTATAGCATAGGAGTGTGGATATCGCTGGCGTGGATATTGTGGAGATAGAACATAGAACATAGAAGAATACAGCGCAGTACAGGCCCTTTGGCCCTCGATGTTGCGCCAATCCAAGCCCACCTAACCTATACTAACCCACTATCCTCCATATACCTATCCAATGCCCGTTTAAATGCACATAAAGAGGGTGAGTCCACCACTGGTACTGGCAGGGCATTCCATGAACTTACGACTCGCTGAGTGAAGAACCTACCCCTAACTTCAGTCCTATATCTACCCCCCCTTAATTTAAAGCTATAAAATTCCCCCTTGTAATACCCGACTCCATACGCGGGAAAAGGTTCACACTGTCAACCCTATCTCACCCCCTAATCATCTTGTACACCTCAATCAAGTCACCCCTAAACCTTCCTTTCTCTAATGAAAACAGCCCCAAGTGTCTGAGTCTTTCCTCATACGATCTTCCTTCCATACCAGGCAACATCCTGGTAAACCTCCTCTGCACCCGTTCCAGTGCCTCCACATCCTTCCTATAGTATGGCGACCAAAACTGCACACAATATTCCAGATGCGGCCACACCAGAGTCTTATACAACTGCATCATGACCTCAGGACTCCGGAACTCAATTCCTCTACCAATAAAAGCCAGTACGCCATATGCCTTCCTCACCGCACTATTTACCTGGGTGGCAACTTTCAGCGATCTGTGTACATGGACACCAAGATCCCTCTGCTCATCCACACTACCAAGTATCCGACCATTAGCCCAGTACCCCATCTTTTTGTTATTCTTCCCAAAGTGAATCACCTCACACTTAGCTACATTGAATTCCATTAATGGGGCTGGGAAGTTGGTCCAAGGGTTCAGTGTTACATCTGAGACGGGTATTTTAGAGACACAAAGCGTGGGAAATTGAGCAACGGGGGTGTGTTTTGTCGGTCCTGTCTGTTTCAGAACACAGAATGGGATGATGGCACAACGGGGAAATGTTTTGTTGTGGAGATGTTTTGGAGCGGCAGACGAGAGTGCAAGGGGAGTAGAGTAGGCGACAGGGCGTGGTATATACCACAACGGGAGTTGTTTAATCGGTGGGGCAGCTGGATGATGAGGAGTTGGCACAATGTGGGGTGTTTCATCATTCAGATGTTTTCTGTTGGCGGTATATGGAGCAAAGGAGGTTGTTTCCATGCAGAGAGATGGTAAAAGTGTTAGGTGTTCCATCTGCGTGTTTTGGTTTGGAGTGACAGAATATGGTACAAAGTGGTGGAATTTCACTGGTGTGTTATTTTGGGCGGGTGGAAGATGGAGCAAGGGGAGTGTTTCATCAGTACAGTTGCTTTCGGGTGGCAGGAGATGTTATAAAGGGGGCGTGTTTCGTCAGAGGGTTGTTTTGGCTCGGCAGATCATTACTCAGGAATGGTGTGTTTCGGCAGGGAGTGGTTTCAGGGTGGCGGGTCAGAGGTGATTGCATAAAGCAGTGACTTTCATCAGTTGGATGCTTCAGAGCAGCAGGAGATGGAGCAAGGATTCTGTGCATTTTTTGGTGTGTGTAGCACACCCGGGCTGCAGGTGGAACATGGGAGGAGTTGTGCATCATTGTGATTGATTCAGGCCAGCTCGAGATGGAGCATGTGGGGAGTTAGTTGTCGACATGGGTGTTTAATGCTGGCAGGCGATTCCACAAATTGGGGCGTTTTGTCAGGAGATGTTTTAGGGTAGTGAGACGGGTTCACGCAGATGTTTCATGAGGGTTGTGTTTGGACCAGTGGGAGATAGTGAAAGGGGGTGCTGTTTCATTCGGGCATTTGTTTCAAGGTGGTGGTACGGGAGAAATGGTGTAAGTGTGGTGTTTCATCCAGGGGTTGTGTTTTGGGACGGTAGTAGGTCGTGTAAGGGACTTTTGTCGTCTCAATGGGTGTGTTTTGAGGCACGATGAGATGCCACATTAAGGGGGTGTTTCGTCAAAGATGATGGTTGGGCATGTGAGATGGTGCAAGGGGGCAAGCTTCATCAGTGAGTGTTTTCGAGTTTCGGGAGATAGTGTCAGGGGAGTGTGTTGCAACGGGTTTGTAATTCAGTGTGCATTTCAGGAGATGGCACAAGTGAGGCGTTTCATTGTGGTTATTTCACAGCGGCGGCAGATGGCGCACATCAGGGTGTTTCATTGTTGTGTGCGTTTTGAGGCGGCCGGAAGGGGAGATGGCTCAAGGGAGGGTTTCGTTGATGGTGCTTTTTTGGGAGGGCGTTTGATATTTAACCATCTGGTCCTATCTGTTTTTATGTACTCGGTTGCTGAAAACAAGCCATGTTTCCCGATGCCTCAGGAACGAATAGTATATTACAAGGGGAGCTGCATTCGCGATACGGCTAGCCCTGTTGCTGGTATAACTTCCACACCACTTTCTAACGATCATTTCAGTGTAGATTTGGTTGGTCAGTATATAACTAAGTAATCCAGACAAAGAGAAGCTTGTGTGTCACCTCGTCAGTGATATCCACATGAGGTGAGGAGAGAATTCTCTTCAATTAATAATCTTTTCAGTAGTTTCGTGTGATCATCTTTACTCGCCCCCCACTCCCATCCCACTATGTAAGAAAGGGTGATCAGTTCTTCATAAATGTTGTCGCAATGGGAATAAAACTCAAGAGAAGAGTGAAAGTAATAGGGTGGTTGTTATGGGGGACTTTAACTTTCCTGATATTAATTGGGAAAGCTGTAGCTCAAGTTCGTTAGATGGGTCAGTGTTTGTCCAATGTGTGCAGGAGGGTTTCCTGACACAATATGTAGATAGGCCAACAAGAGGTGAGGCCATACTGGATTTGATTCTGGGTAATGAACCAGGCCAGGTGTTAGAATTAGAGGTAGGTGAGCACTTTGGGGACAGTGACCACAATTCGGTGACCTTTACTCTCCTGATGGAGAGGGATAAGTGTGTACTACAGGGCAAGAGTTATAGATGGGGGCAGGGAAATTATGATGCTGTGAGGCATGACTTAGGATGTGTGGCCTGGAAAAGTAAGCTTCAAGGCAAGGGTGTAATTGATATGTGGAGCTTGTTCAAGGAGCAACTATTGAGTGTCCTTGATAAGTATGTACCCGTCAGGCAGGGAGGAAAGGGTCGTGTGAGGGAGCCGTGGTTTAATAAGGAATTGGAATCCCTTTTTAAATGGAAGAGGGCGGCCTATGTAAAGATGACGCGTGAAGGTTCAATTGGGGCGATTGAGAGTTATAAGGTAGACAGGAAGGACCTGAAGAGAGAGCTAAGAGCAGCAAGGAGGAGACATGAAAGGTCCTTAGTTGGTAGGATTAGGGAAAACCCTAAGGCTTTCTATAGGTATGTCAGGAAGAAAAGAATGACTAGGGTAGGAATACGTCCAGTCAAGGATAGTAGTGGGAAATTGCGTGTGGAGGCTGAAGAGACTGGGGAGACACTGAATGAATACTTTTCGTCAGTATTCAATCAGGAACAGGACATTGTTGTCAATGTGAGTACTGAGTCACAATTAAGTAGAATGGATGGCTTTGAGGTATGTAGAGAAGAGGGGTTGGAAATTCTGGAAAGGGTGAAAATAGATAAGTCCCCTGGGCCTGATGGCATTTATCCTAGGATTCTCTGGGAAGCAAGGGAGGAGATTGCAGAGCCATTGTCCTTGATTTTTATGTCCTCGTTGTCTACAGGAGTAGTGCCAGAAGATTGGAGGCTAGCAAATGTGGTTCCCTTGTTCAAGAAGGGGAGTAGGGATAACCCTAGTAACTATAGGCCGGTGAGTCTCACTTCTGTTGTGGGCAAAATCTTAGAGAGAATTGTAAGGGATAGGATTTATGAACATCTGGATAGGAATAATGTGATCAAGGATAGTCAGCATGGTTTTGTGAAGGGCAGGTCGTGCCTCACAAACCTTATTGAATTATTTGAGAAGGTGACTAAGGAGGTGGACGAGGGGAAAGCAGTAGATGTGGTGTATATGGATTTCAGTAAGGCGTTTGATAAGGTTCCCCATGGTAGACTACTGCAAAAAATACGGAGGTATGGCATTGAGGGTGAGTTGGAGGTTTGGATTAGGAGTTGGCTGGCTGGAAGAAGACAGAGGGTAGTAGTTGATGGCAAAGGTTCATCTTGGAGTGCCGTCACTAGCGGTGTTCCGCAAGGATCTGTTTTGGGACCATTGCTGTTTGTCATTTTTATAAATGACCTGGAGTAGGGGTTAGAAGGTTGGGTGAGCAAGTTTGCGGATGATACGAAAGTCGGAGGAGTTGTAGACAGTGTGGAAGGATGTGGCAGGTTACAGCGGGATATAGATAAGCTGCAGAACTGGGCAGAAAGGTGGCAAATGGAGTTCAATGTAGCTAAGTGTGAGGTGATTCACTTTGGTAAGAGTAATAAAAAGATGGGGTACTGGGCTAACGGTCGGATACTTGGTAGTGTGGATGAGCAGAGGGATCTTGGTGTCCATGTACACAAATCTTTGAAAGTTGCCACCCAGGTAAATAGTGCGGTGAAGAAGGCATATGGCGTACTGGCTTTTATTGGTAGAGGAATTGAGTTCCGGAGTTCTGAGGTCATGTTGCAGTTGTATAGGACTCTGGTGTGGCCACATCTGGAGTATTGTGTGCAGTTTTGGTCGCCATACTGTAGGAAGGATGTGGAGGCACTGGAACGAGTGCAGAGGAGGTTTACCAGGATGTTGCCTGGTATGGTAGAAAGATCGTATGAGGAAAGGCTGAGGCACTTGGGGTTGTTTTCATTGGAGAAAAGAAGGTTTAGGGGTGACTTGATAGAGGTTGTTTTAAAAAATTCTCAAGGTCAAGGACCAGGCTCGCAGGAAAGTAGTCTGACACAGAACAAACAGCCAAGAGGCGAGTCTGCTAGAATATAAGTGTTTTATTCCCCGCAGCGTCGCCACAACCAGGTCTCGTACTTACAACGGGTCTGGTTTATACTCACTCTACATGTTACCGGAACTGGGAGCCGTCAGTTCTCGTAGAGCGGTTGCCAACAACCCACGGTCGGCGGTTAAACGCAACCCCGGAGCAGACTCTACCGAACTGGAGACTTTTCCAGCTGATATACTCTTTTCGAGATCTAAACATTCATGTGAACAGCAGAGCAAGGCTGAAAAACACATTCCATTCTGGTCACATACAGATAAGAAGATAAACACGGGAAGGTGTGTAATAAGATTCACACGGGACTAAGCGACACCTTCCATTTTCGGTTAGATTCACACATGTATTGGGACACAATTTTAACCCTTTCACCACATTCCACTGCTTGGCCCAATACATGTGTTACATTATGCCCATATGTATTCTTTCTAACAAGCGCCTACGTACACGCCAAATATACAAGCAAGTCAGGACATTACAGCATGTTAAAATCACCAGGACCGCTACCAGGATCGACAAGGGTGGGAACAGGAATGTCCCCGCAGTGGAGGACATACCACTCAATATGTCCCACCAATGATGAGCTGACTCCACGTCCAATACACGGGCAGCATGTACTACCTCCTGTCCATGTATAACGGTAGACACCGTAACCTTGGTGACATTGGTTTGATGCTTTCGTAATATCTGCTTAAGCTCCTCGGATCGGTCCAATGCTCGCTTAAACCGATCCAGGGAAATGTTCCAAGGATTCATCAGCACTTTCCACTGCACCTTGGTAAAGTGGCGAGCACTGCTATAAGTGGTCAACAAATAGGTCTGATTCTGCCAGTGCCACTGATAGACATTTGAGAGGCATCCCGAGAACGGTGCTGAGGGAAGCATAGGATGTGGATTATTGGTAGCCACACAGAGCGTGTGTGGCCCAATCTGCCACATCATGTCCCTTGGAGTTTCAACAGTCCATTCGCACAGGGCCGTTCCCTTAGTCAAGCAAGGGTCCCGATACCTGTCCATCAGTAGGCACGTTTTCCCCTGATCAGTCTGTTCACAAGCGGACAGATTATAGGTAATATTGGTATCTGGGCTAAACCACTGTCCCCTTGTCTTCAGAAAATAATATCCAGAAGATGTAATCACTGGTAATACATAATATCGACAGACCGTAACAGTGTGGGTTACATTCATGGTAACAAAGTATCCGTTACACATAGTTGCGTTACACCATGTTCGTTCTGGATGGGTTATCATCCACAATTTCTCAGATACATTCCATATTCCCCTCCACGCTTGTACATTGGGGGATGTTACCACACGCAAAAAGCGTTCTTTCTGTATTTGAGCATGCAACATTTGAATATGACAGGCAGTCCAATTTAACTGAGCCGTAATGTTCTCAAACAGTTCCTGAGTGGCACCCCAGACATCCAGTTCCCATTGCAGAGATCGTATCATTATTTCAGCTGTCTCTCCTTGAGTCATCATTACGGATGGCATCCACCTTCCAATAGTATGTAGTCCTTGTGAGGTGGCCTGTCCCGTGTTAGATAATTTAGTACGGGTTACCTCAGAGTCAATGGCATTCGAGATACCCATAACAGTTCCTGCGCCTCCCAGCAGGGTGTCGTACCACGCTCGTCGCCGCCTCTTGGTATGACACTCGGGTATGAGGGGCAACTGTACCCGCCAATGAACATCAGTGTGCAGTACCGCCCGGGCCATCTGTTGACAAGTTGACATAATAGGGGCCAACTGTGTTCGATGCGACCGCACACCCCCCGTGGCACCCCTCTTCGGTGCTGGCCCGCCCCGCGTGGGGTTTAATAACGCCTCAGACGGGGCGTTCGTCGAGGGCAGTACCATTATTAACCACATGAATCGATGACGATTCCGAATATCGGTGGCATTGCGCAGCCACAGATCTTCCCCCCGAGCTGTGACGCTCCAATGAGTCCCCGTTGTCCTGCATGTCTGGGTGCGTCGGTCCCACAAACACGTCTTGACTTGGGCATTTACCACCAGGGTGCAATTAGGCGGTATGAACGATATGTCATATTTTTCCCCATCCCGGCGCATGTAGCACTGTGCACACGTGTACAATTGACAGTCGCTGGTGAGAGTCAGAACAACGCACTGCTGACCGGGTTCACATGTAAAATTGTCCTGCGTCCGTCGCTGGTTACTGGCCTCCCACCGCACCTCATGGTGGGCGACCGGTACCAGCGTCCAGGCCGTGATACCGATGCCCTGGAGTGGCCATCCGATCGCGAACATCGCCAATAGGAGTCGCAATCCCCATGACCACCCCATGTTCAAGGCGGAGGGCCAGCCTGCGGGTGCATAGCAATTACAACATTATTTAGGTCTCACGTAAGTAGCACTGGTTCGCCGGGACGTTTGCCCAGGTCGGGTCCCCGGGGTACATAATGGTGACCAGACTGTCCTTCCCCTGTGCTATGATTTCGGCCGGCCTGGGGGGGCCGGTCGTCTGGCGCACCCATACTTTGGCCCCCTTAGTGTCAGTAGACCCAAATCCCCCCGTCCCACGCTCAGTAACCGTAACGGGAGCTCCCGTCTCTTCCACCGTTGTAAGGTTACATGGCTTAATGACCAATTGCGCTATTCTGTCCCCCTTCTGTATCACGTAAGGTTCAGCAGCGATGTTGACCAGGACCACCCCCAACTCCCCTTGGTAGTCCGCGTCAATTACGCCTGCCATCACATCAATCCCCTTTAGTGACAGTCCCGACCGCGGGAGGATATGCCCATAGGTTCCAGGGGGACAAATCAATCCTAATCCGGTCTTAATCACCGTAGGTTTCTGTTGGATCAAAGTCTGGGCAGTTAGTGCTCGTAGGTCCAGTCCAGCCGAAGCCGGCGTGGCCCTTACGGGAATATCAGCTTCCTCAGCGAATTTCCACATTTTAATAGGCTGGGTCTTTGGGGTATCACATACTCGTATCATCCTATTCAAGGGTGTTACCCCATTTCCTAATGGGCGGTTATTAATTTGTTTCACCACCCGAATTAGTTGCTTCTTCCAACCTGTTAAGTCATTGCAACCTCCTGCTTTTCGTAGTGAGGACTTCAGAAGCCCATTCATTCGTTCTATAAGTCCCGCAGCTTGTGGGTGATAGGGTACATGATAAACCCATTCCACGTGGTTATCGTGACACCACTGCTTTACCGCCCTTCCTGTGAAATGGGAGCCATTGTCACTCTGGACCTGTATGGGCAATCCATAAAATTGTTCAATCAAATCTAAACATCGCAAGGTAGCCTGTTGATTGTTGTGACGACAGGGATGGGCTACCAAAACCCCAGACATAGTGTCCACAGCTGTACATATGTGGTTACATCCTTGTGAGGAGGGTAAGGGACCCACAAAGTCCATTTGCCAGCTCTGTCCCGGACCATCCCCCCGATGGATATGTCCCATCATGTGTTGGGGCACTCCCTGCCGCTGATGTTGACACTGCTCACACTGGTTTACTGCAGTCTTAACATCATCTACCATAAGATCTATTCCTCGGTCTCGAGCCCATTGCAAGGTTCCTTGCACTCCCCAGTGCCCAGCCTTAAGGTGTGCCCATCTAGCTAGGTCCACTGAGGTGCCCTTTGCACAATCATGGTTCGGACGATACCATCCACATATCGGTTATGTAGAGCTTCCACATCATTTCGAGATGTATGGGCATCTACGTGGGTGATGTATATGACCAGGTATTGAGTTTTCTCCCATATATCTTCCCATAACTGTTTACCCCATACTTCCCTATTCTGGATCATCCACTGATTGGCCTGCCAAGTTGGCATCCATTGTGTCATGCCGTTAACCACTGACCACGAGTCAGAGAACAAACAAACTCCCATGACCCCTGCTTGCATGACTACCATATGCACTGCTTTTAATTCTGCCCACTGACTACTTTTTCCCTCCCCTAATTCTTCTAGGGTAGTGCCTTGTTTTGGGTTAAAGGCGGCAGCTTTCCATCTACGCTGTCCCGCTTTCCATTGGGCTGACCCATCTACGAACCAAGCCGTGGCTTGTTCATCCGGGGTCAGTTCATCATACCGTTTTCCCATCTTAACGGGTGATTCCTTGTATTCAATCACCTCAAACCGTTTTTCCCCTTCCTCAGGGGCCTCCGCCACTTGCTCATGTAGGACTGACACTCCTTTCTGTCCAGTCCGCACTCTCTCCGACACATACCATTTCCATTTAATGATGCTGCTCTCTTGGGCAGTTCCTATTCGGTGGGTAGTGGGGTCACTAAGTACCCACGGAAGAATAGGGATAGCTGTTCTCATGATCACTTCATGTCCAATGGTCAGGGCTTCGGTTTCCACCAAGCCCCAGTAGCATGCTAATAACTGTTTCTCAAAGTGGGTATACCGTTCCCCTGCCGGGGGTAATTTTCGGGACCAAAATCCCAATGGCTTACGGGTTCTTCCCTGTTTTTGCCATAAGCTCCAATTGGCATAATCCCCCTGTGCTGAGACTTGCAGTTCTACAGGTCCTGACTGTATCTTTCCCAAGGATACAGCTTGCTGTATCGCTTGCTTGGCCATTTCAAATGCAGTTTGATAGACCTCCGTCCATTCGAACGCTGCCTTTTTCCTCGTAACTCGATACAAAGGTTTTAAAATTTGTCCTAAATGGGGAATATGCTGTCTCCAGAATCCGAATAACCCAATAAATTGCTGCACGTCCTTCTGGATGTGAGGGACGGCAAAGACCTGAATCTTATTTTTAGCTTTCGCAGTGATTTCCCTTTCCCCCTTGTTCCACACGATTCCTAAGAATTTTACCGTTTGTGAGGGACCCTGGATTTTGGCTGGGTTGATCTCCCACCCATATCCTCGCATATGTTGAACCAGTTGGTCCAGCAATTCCTGAACCTACTTCTGACTTGTCCCCTGTATCATCATATCGTCAATATAGTGCGAGATCATCACTTCGTCAGGCACTTTAAAGGCAGCCAAGTGTTCTGCAACTATCCGGTGGCAGATAGTAGGGCTATGCAGATATCCTTGGGGCAATCGCGTGAACGTGAATTGTCTACCCTCCCAAGTGAATGCGAACTGTTCCTGCCTATCTTCGGGAATAGGAATTGTGAAGAAGGCATTAGCCAAATCAATTACTCCGTACCACACCCCTGGATGATGTTGGATTCGTCCTATAATAGTGACGGCATCCGGGACCGCTGCCGTCAAGGCCGGAGTGTGACGGTTTAGTTGCCGATAATCTACCGTCATCCGCCATGACCCATCGGCTTTATGTACGGGCCATAAGGGGTTATTCCACGCCGTGGTGCATGTCCTAAGCACTCCCGCTTCCAAATAATCCTTAATTGTGGCGGATATTTCTTTATGTCCGCCGGGAATCCTATACTGTCTAAGACTTATTACGCGATCGGCGATCGGGATGGGGAAGGGGTCCATTTTAACCTTTCCCACTAACACCGTCCTACAGCGCAAAGCCATTTTCGTGATTCCAAATTCAAACTTCCCTTGTTGGAGGTGAAGTGTTAAACCGGCCAGAATGTCCATTCCCAGGATCCATTCTCTAACTGGTGTAATGATAATTGAATAAGTTTTAATGGGCATTGTACCTATCTTTAGGGGCAATTGTACTGTTTTTCCTTCAATCAGATTACCTCCCAGCCCAACCAGCGTGACTGGGGTTCCTTTAAACTTATGGGGCGTCCCATAGATTAAGGTGGCCTCCGCCCCTGTGTCCACTAGAGCCATAACGGTTTGGACGGATTTGCGCCAATAGATAGTCAATGATACATGAGGTCGAATGTCGTCTGCTGACCATTGGCTCGTTCGTGGGCAAACCCTTGGGGCTTGGCCCGATTCCTATTGTTCCTCCCATTCATCTTCCCCAGACAGCACTGGGTAAAGACGTTTGCCTCGCCCTTCTTTGTTCTTGCCTTTCTTACTAGGTTTCCGGCCACGCCTATCCACTTTATAACACTCTCGGAGGGGAGGCCGTACCTCCTCCTCCTCCTCGTCCTCCGAGGATTCCCACCGCTGGGAAGTGGAAGTTCTACCCCTTCGAGGCTCATTAACAACCGGACCCCGTGTCTGACATTTTTGTGTTAGTAATTCCACTAGGTCTTCCATAGTGGGTCGGGACTCCGTCTCTACCCGGGACACCTTCAGTCCCTTTCGTCTGCATAAGTCTTTTAATTCCGGTGTAGGTAGGCCATCAATCTCCGATGCTGGGACCTGCGCCCGTATCAAAGCTTGCCACAAAGCACGCCGTGAGGGGCCTTGGTTACTTCCTTGATTAGGGTTTACTTTTCCCCCTGCCCGAGCCTCAGGGCGACGCCCCTCCGTGCCCCCCTGAGAAGCACGGGTTGTGGGTCCCCAATCCCCCAAACCACCCATCTCCCTCATCATACTACGGGCATCTCCTAGGGTTTCTCCCCGTCCACTCAACATTATGGTTAATAACAGTGGTTTATAATGGGGGGGGGGCAGTCTTCACTAGGTGGTCTCTAGTCTGTCTACTAACATTTGTGTTATCCACCTCGTCCAGCACTCCCAGCAACAGGGCATCCCGCACACACAAACGGGTTAGCCTCTGAACCCCTTCCTTAATTGTTGTCCAAGTTCCTTCCAAGGGGGGCCAATCGGACGGGAAGGGATACTGTTCGGCCACTGCCCTGGCATACATCCCAAATAAGGTCCCCATACTGCGATCTATTACCATATCCTTGGCTTGTCTGCGGTACCCCAGGTCTATGGCAGCATCCTTTGCTAATCCACCAAACTTGGGAGCATCCTGATAGTCTACCTGCACTTGTTGCCCCCCTTCCTCGAGGAGCCGAATTAGCCATAGCTCTAACGGCTCCCCAGGATTACGTCGGGTTTTCTGGGTGATAAACAGCACCTCATCGGTAGTGAAGTCTTCCGTTAATTCAGAGAATTCTGCAGGAGGCTGAGCCCGCGGTAATTCATGCATAATTGCCTCCCCTTGTTCATTCCGTATAGGGTTTCCTTCCTCATCTAACATTACCTCCCGTTGCACTGGGAGACGTCTCTGAACCTGCTTTCTCCTAACCACTGGTTTAGCTTGGAGTACGGGTGGGTCCTCTTCGTACTGATCATCTGAATCTCCCCAAATGTTCCCATCCCAATGATCGATATCCCACCGATCCCCGTTATTTAACTGGGCTACAAACGCCCGTACTTGTACTGGGTCCGGGGTTCGAGGGACCTTCCTTTTCTCTTTCCGTTTCTTAGCAGACAGATACATAATAGTTCGTCCTGCTAGTTCAGTTAATGGTGTCAATTCAGCTTTTAACTTCATAATTTCCTGCCTCAACATAGAGGCATCTCCCGAACTGAGTCCCTGCTCATGTTTCAGGAGGGCTAATTCTGCTTCAGCTTTTTGGCGCTTGTCTGACTGTTGTCTACAAGCCGCCGCACAGGCCCACATCCTCCGCTGTACCCCAGGCAAGGGGTTCTTCGGCAGGACTGGGATCCTCTCAAGGGTGGACAGCAGCGACCCTGGGGTTCCTACGCCCTCGGCCTCCCAGTTCTCCGGTCGCCCCCCACCATTTCTCAAACAGACTGCCACGCCATGCCACGGTCCATGCCATCCCGGGACGGTCGGGACCTCCACAGTTTGTTCCTCTGGTTTCTTAGCCTTTTTCCAAAACATTGTTCTGTATCAAAATCTTTCCTCAATTGCGATTGATCCTGCCGACTACGCCAAAATGTTTTAAAAAATTCTCAAGGTCAAGGACCAGGCTCGCAGGAAAGTAGTCTGACACAGAACAAACAGCCAAGAGGCGAGTCTGCTAGAATATAAGTGTTTTATTCCCCGCAGCGTCGCCACAACCAGGTCTCGTACTTACAACGGGTCTGGTTTATACTCACTCTACGTGTTACCGGAACTGGGAGCCGTCAGTTCTCGTAGAGCGGTTGCCAACAACCCACGCTCGGCGGTTAAACGCAACCCCGGAGCAGACTCTACCGAACTGGAGACTTTTCCAGCTGATATACTCTTTTCGAGATCTAAACATTCATGTGAACAGCAGAGCAAGGCTGAAAAACACATTCCATTCTGGTCACATACAGATAAGAAGATTCACACGGGAAGGTGTGTAATAAGATTCACACGGGACTAAGCGACACCTTCCATTTTCGGTTAGATTCACACATGTATTGGGACACAATTTTAACCCTTTCACCACAGAGGTGTATAAGATGATTAGGGGTTTAGATAGGGTCGACAGTGAGAATCTTTTTCTTCGTATGGAGTCAGCTATTACAAGGGGGCATAGCTTTAAATTAAGGGGGGGTAGGTATAGGACAGATGTTAGGGGTAGGTTCTTTACTGGGAGAAAGTGAGGTCTGCAGATGCTGGAGATCAAAGTTGAAACTTTATTGCTGGAACAGCACAGCAGGTCAGGCAGCATCCAGGGAACAGGAGATTCGACGTTTCGGGCACAGGCCCTTCTTCAGGAATGAGCAGAGAGTGTTCAGCAGGAGAAGATAAAAGGTAGGGAGGAGGGACTTGGAGGAGGGGAGTTGGAAATGTGATAGGTGGAAAGAGGTCAAGGTGAGGGTGATAGGTCGGAGTAGGGTGGAGGCGGAGAGGTCAAGAAGAAGACTGCAGGTCAGGAAGGCGGTGCCGGGCTGGAAGGATCCGGCTGAGACAAGGTGGGGGGAGGGGGGATGAAGAAACTGGTGAAGTCCAAGTTCATCCCCTGCGGTTGGAGGGTTCCCAGTCGGAAGATAAGACGCTCCTCCTCCGACCGTCGGGTTGTTGTGGTTTGGCGGTGGATGAGTCCAATGACCTGCATATCCTCGGTGGAGTGGGAGGGGGAGTTGAAATGCTGTGCCACAGGTTGGTTGGGTTGGTTCGTCCGGGTGGCCCAGAGGTGCTCCCTGAATCGCTCCGCAAGTAGGCGGCCTGTCTCCCCAATATAGAGGAGGCCACACCGGCTGCAGCGGATGCAGTAGATGATGTGGGTGGAGGTGCAGGTGAATCTGTGGCGGATATGGAAGTTTCCCTTGGGGCCTTGGAGAGAAGTGAGGGGGGAGGTGTGGGCGCAAGTGTTGCACCTCCTGCGGTTGCAAGGGAAGGTGCCGGGAGTGGTGGTTGGGTCGGTGGGGGGTGTGGATCTGACAAGGGAGTCGCGGAGGGAGTGGTCTCTACGGAAAGCTGATAGGGGAGGGGAGGGAAATATATCCTTGGTGCTGGGGTCTGTTTGGAGGTGGCGGACGTGACGGCGGATGATGCGCTGTTTACTCAACGAGTCGTGAGTTCATGGAATGCCCTGTCAGTAGCAGTGGTGGACTCTCGGGAAATAATCAATGGTTATCGTCAGAAGGTAGAAACGTGGAGTTGAGTATGATCAGATCACCATTAAATAGCGGAGCAGACGGAATGTACTAAATTGCCTCCTTCTGCTCCTGCATCTTCTGGTCTGTGTTCAGAATCGATTCTAGTTTCTGTTTTCTTTTTATTGCCTCATGGGATGTCGCGTGACTGGCTGGATCAGACGTTATGGCCCAAATGAAATTTTCTGCTCTTATGGATCTTTTTCAGTGCCTACTGTTTACCTATACGTTTGCTTTAGGGGAGCTAGTAACAGACAAAGCTTAACGATCCTCATCCTGACTTTCGGCTTGTTCCTACTCTGCTTCTAATTCATTTCATCAGATTGAGCCGCCCTGTTAATGGAGGGTAGGACTGAGAAATGCCTGTCATTTTCTGTTGTTCCTTATGCCAAACTCCATGTTTCTTAACCCCCTCACCTGCAAGGCATGTTTCAGTGAAATCTCCCTTCCGGTCTTTCAGTGAACCTCTTTGAGTGTGAGAAGAGCAGGGGAGTGTGTCATGGTGGGCTTTGCAGGCGGGAGCAGCAAGAGGTCTCCAACCTCTATCTCCAATGCAGAAAATGCTACAAGGTCCATTAAACTACAATACTGGGACGCACACAGGGCGCCATTAAAGACAAGTGCCCCACCATCGCTAACATAAACATGACTGCCAGCTCACTCAGACACAAGCTTCAGTTGGCTGTGGAGACTGTTAAGATAGGGTGAACAGATACTGTGGTACTGTATTAATCTGACCCTCTCCCTGTTTCCCCTTCGCAAGAAGGAAGGGGTTGAAGGGTGGTCATAATACCTGAGATTGAGCCAGTATAATTTAAATCCAGAAACAGAACTCGTGAGCAGAAGAAAGCTAATCCATTCCTCGTTTATACTCCCCATTCTATTCCATCATGGCCAATCAACTAATTCAGTGCTGTGTTCCTGCCTTCTTCCACATACGCTTTCGCCCAGTGAGAACTCGCTCTAACATTCAATGTAATGTTTTGATCACCACCGTTTTCAACTGCACAGGATTCCACATGATCCCCATTACGTGGGGGGAAGACATTTCTGCTTAACCCAGTCCTAACTGATCCAATTCCTCGTCACACAACAGTCGTGTCATCCAGGAATCAGTCTGGCAAGAGTTTGTCGTAATTCCTATATCATCAGAACATTCTTTATTAGATAACAACACCGAATCTACACACATCAGCCTTCAAGTGTCGTCTCATCCTGTACCACAGTAGCACGTCTCTGCTCGAGCACTCGAACCCTCTCACTATGAAGGCCAAAATGCATCTGTCTTTTCACCTGCAATCCTTGTCTACAATAATCAGTGTGCAAGGCCTCCCCACCTCTCCGACTTACCAATCTGTCATCATTCAAAACATAACATACCTTCTTTTATCCCAAAATGATAAACGTACATCCACCCACTTTATACTGCATCTGCCATGCATTTTCCCACTCACTCAATTTAGTCCAAATCACGCTGGGGCATTCTGCCCAAACGTCACAGCTCACCCTCCCAATTAGTTTTGTGTCATCTGCAAATTTGGAAAATTTACATTTATTCCCTTCACCTGAATCACTAGTCGTAATCGTGACCAGGTGATGTCCAGGCCCTAAATATGTGTCATGGAGCAGAATGGGACGAAAAATATTCGAGAAATCTTTCAGTTTCCTTTAACAATTATAATATTAATTTTATCCAGGGTCATGCCTGTTTTCCAGTCCAAATAAAACTCCACATTAACTCTAAAGTGCTGCTTCACAAATCTATTGAACTCAGTGTAAATTCCTGATGACTGTTCCTGTGTGCAATGTACTTTACTTTGGTAATGAGCAGCATCAAAATATCAATGTTCTTGTCTCTGCGAGTTTGGCACATTTTGTCTGTGTGTCTGTGTGTGTGTGTCTTCTTGTGCGTGCTGCTGTGCATGTGAATACACTGGTGTGATTGTGCGAATGTGCATAATTATGTGTGGATGACTGTGCGTGCTTCAGTGTTTCTTTGTTGTATCATGTTTGTGAGATTGAATGCAAGTGTGATTGAACACGTGCAGTCGTAAGATGGCTTGGACATGAATTCATTTAATTGTAAATGCGTATATATATGTGTGTGTGTGACTACTTTTTGAGTGAGTGTAAGGATGTTTGATGGCATGTGTGTATAATTGAGTAGACGTGCGCGTGTCTAAGTGTGGAAGCGGGTGGTTGTCAGATTGTGTGTGGGAATGCATTGGAGCGAGTGAGTACGTGCATAATTGAAATGAATATTTGCATAAATGACATTTTTCATGCGGATGAGAGTAAGTGCGTTTAAGTGCGTATTTGTAAGTGTGTATGTGTAAGTGTGCGATTGTAACTGCATTGTTGGTTGTAAGAAAAGAAATAATGATGTAACGAATAGGAGCAAGAGTGGTCCATTTGGCCAATAGAGCCCGTTCCAACATGCAATAACAGCGCGGTGAATCTTTTCCTGGACTCATCTCCACTTAAATGCCCGCTCACTATAACTCTTAATTCTTTCACTGTTCAAAAACATATCTATCTTTGCTATACAAGCATTCACGGTGGTAGCCTCAACAATTTCAGTGGGCAGGGAATACCACATATTCACAAGACTTTGGGTGAACAAGTTCCTCCTCAACTCAGTTTGAAATCTGCTCTCATTTTATCAAATGCAATGCCCACCGCATTCTACTTTCAAAGGCCAATGCAAACAATCTCCCTATTTCTATGATATCTATTGTCTTCATTTTTTGTCTTGCTATAAAACTTCTCCCTCATTCTTCTAACTTCCCATGAGGATAGTAGCAGACTGTGCAATCTCTCCTCCTAAGCCAGACCTCAATTCCAGAATAAATTTTGTGAAACTCTGTTTCCCCCGCTCCAGCGCCAGTGCAAGCTTCCTCAATTGGAGAGAGTAAAAATGTCCCTGATACTCCAGATGTGTTCGCACCAGCATTCTAAACATTTGCAGTGTAACCTCCATATTGTGAAACTCCACACTTTTCGCTGTGAAAGACAATATTCCATTGGCCTTTTTAAATACTTATTGTAACGTAAGAGTATGGTTCTAAATCTGCATGCAGGTGGGGTCTGTGTGTGCGCACGTTAAGTGTGAGATTCGTGCATGTGCGTGTTCAGTGTGTGGTTCGTGTGTATGTGTGTGTGTGTGTGTGTGTGTGTGTGTGTGTGTGTGTGTGTGTGTGTGTGTGTGTGTGTGTGTGTGTGTGTGTGTGTGTGTGTGTGTGTGTGTGTGTGTGTGTGTGTGTGTGTGTGTGTGTTCAGTGTGCGGTTTGTCTGTATCCCGTCCATGTGTTCAGGAAATTTCACCTTCAAGTTTACAAAACAGAGAGAGATTTATCTTTAGTTTAAAATAGTAGAGACGGGCTCAATTTTATGGCAGGAACAAAACCAGACAATTTACCTTATGAAAGGACAATACGCTCAAATAATTGGGTTGACCAACGAGAGCACGGCTGCTAATTGACTGCAGGAACCGTCAAATAACAAGAACATGTTTCAGATCAGGTTTCAATATGTACAATGGACACCCTCATGCCGCACAGTCAATGAATGATCGCGCTCTCCTTTCATCATTACCAGCGAGGCATTCGGGGGAGCATATCCCGGCCTGGAACGCATCGTCACTCTCCATCTCATCGCCTTGGCGAGTGGCACTCCCTCATCTCGGCACAATCACAGTGGAAATTCAGCCGACATCACTGCTTGAAACATCTGCTCCTTGTAATCTGTCAATGATTCTGCCTGTGTACGATCAGTGGAAGAACAGACCTACAAATAGCTCTCGGATCCATTGGCTTATAAATAAAACAACACAGAACGGGGAATGACTTCCTCACTGCATTCAGATCGAGGTATGCATATATAAAACAAAGTAGACTGGAGAACAGATTTGCACACTGCAATCAGATCGAGGCATTTATCAGTATAACGGAGGAAAGATTTAGACAATACCCTCTGATCAAGGTCTTCATTTTTGGAAGTTAAACTGCCTGGGGAGATAGTTACCCACAGTACTCTATTCCAGGGCTTCACATGTGAAACAACACAGACTGGTGATTGTGATAAAAGCTGTGCTCTGATCGAGGGACTTAATCATAAAACAATGTAGATTGGGGAGAGAGCGGCACGCAATAATCTGATCGAGTGATTAACATGTAAAAACGACTGGCTCGGGGGAGAGAGAGAGACAGAAAGCCAGACTCCACTCCAATCCATGTTCTTAAATATAACAAAAAGCAGAGAGTGGTGAATGCGTTATACCCTGCACTGCGATCGGAGAGTGCACCTAGAAATCAAAACAAAGGAGCAGGTAAGTTACACATTACATTCTATTTGAAGGGCTGATGCATGTATCAAAATAGGATTGGGTCAATTATACAAATTGGACTCTGTTTCACGGTTTCAAAACAACCAAAGATCTGCAAATGCTGAAATAAATTAGAAATTGCTGGAAAGCGTGTGAAAGTGAGAACATATCAGTTCTATTGACTCAGTTCCATTTTCTACACAATGATTGTGAATACCTTGGGGACAAATCTTCGAGGGTTTATGAAGGAACATGTTTTAGAGCTGACAAGTCAATCAATCATGATCTTATCGCATGGTAAGGCAACTCGAAGGCCTGGACGGCATCCCTGCCCCTCATTCATGATGTACGACAGCTTTCTGCTCCCACCAGACTCACAGCCCTTCACTGACAGACTCTCTGGAGATTTCTTGCTTCTGATCGAAACTCAGCAAACGCTCGAGTTTCTTTGTGCAAGGGAAATCATGTCTCACAAACTTGATTGAGTTTTTTAGGAAGTAACAAAGAGGATTAATATGGGCAGAGCGGTAGACATGATCTATGTGGACTTCAGTAAGGCGTTCGATAAGGTTTGATAAGGGAAACTGATTAGCAAGGATAGATCTCACGGAATACAAGGAGAACTAGCCATCTGGATACAGAACTGGCTCAAAAGTAGAAGACAGAGGGTGGTGGTGGAGGGTGGTTTATCTGACTGGAAGCCTGTGACGAGTGGAGTGTCACAATGAGCTGGGTCCTCTAAGTTTCGGCATCTACACAAATGATTTGGATGCGAGCCTAAGAGGTACAGTTAATACGTTTGCAGATGACGCCAACACTGGTGGACAGCGAAGAGGGTTACCTCAGATTACAGGAGGATCTTGACCAGACGGGCCATTCAGTTGAGCAGAGGCAGATGGAGTTTAAATGCGATGTGCTGCATTGTGGGAAAATAAAACTTACCAGGACTTATACACTTAATGTTAAGGTCCGAGGGAATATTGCTGAACAAAGAGACCTTGGAGTGCAGTTTCATAGTTCCTTGAAAGTAGGGTCGCAGGTAGATCGGACAGTGTATAAGCCGTTTGGTATGCTTTCGTTGATTGGTCAGAGTATTGAGTACAGGAGTTGCTGGTCATGCTCTGGCTGTACAGGACATTAGTTCGGCCACTGTTGGAATATTGTGTGCAATTCTGGTCTCTTTCCTATCGGAAAGGTGTTGTGAAACGTGAAATGGTTCAGAAAAGATCTAAAATGATGTTGCCAGGGTTGGAGCATTTGAGCTATAGGGAGAGGCTGAACAAGCTGGGACTGTTTTCCCTGTAGCGTCGGAGGCTGAGGGGTGAAATTATAGTGGTTTAGAAAATTATGAGGGACATGGATAGGGTAAATAGACAGTTTTTTTTTTTCCCTGAGGTCGGGGAGTGCAGAACGAGAGTGCGTAGTATTTTGATGAGGGGGAAAGATATAAAAGACACCTATTGGACAACGTTTTCAGACAGAGGGTGGTACGTGCATGAAATGATCAGCCAAAGGAAGTGGTGGAGGCTGGTACAATTGCAACATTTAAGAGGCATTTGGATGGGTGTTTGAATCAGAAGGCTTTGGAAGGGTATGGGCTGGGTGCTGCCAGGTGGACTGGATTGGGTTGGGATATCTGGTCGGCTTGGACGGGTTGGACCGAAGGGTAAGCTTACATGCTATACATCTCTATGACTCTATAACTCTATGACTTCCCTTCAGCGACTCCAAATGAGATAAGCTTTCAAATCTACAACTGAGAACTACCAACATATCTTGAACAAAACAACCAACAAACGCGGCCATCTTCTTGCCAACACAATGGCAAAATGTAACCTCCCTTTCATTCATGATTCGTAATTAATTTAAATAATCAGAATCACTGGAAGCAAGGTGATGAGGGTGGCCAATCCAGCATAAAGAACCCCGGTGAGCTGCCCATTTTAACCACTGGCACAGTAATGTGAGAAACGAAGCTCACTCACTTCAATACTGTCAGTCCGAGACAAGATCTGAAGCAGTAGTATCGTTTATTACGCTCTTGCATGAGGGGTGTGGTGTCTACTCTTTACAAAGTAGTCACACACACACACCGAGTTTAACGAGTACACAATAGTTACGTAATTCGTTTCGTTACTCTCCTCTCATTGCTGCTCCCCTGTTTACATCTGTCACTGCTCTAAACCCGGCTGTTTATCTCTGAACTCATCCCGCCTTGTCCGTGACAAAATGTTTATCTCTGGTCTCACAAGGCCGTTTGATAACCTACTTTTGTTGTCTTATTGTTATATATCGTTCTGCACTGACATCTGTTTCCGTGCCTATCAAAGCAACATTTACTTTTATTCTTTGCCCATACTGAGCCTAATGACCTCTTGATTGTATTTTTTCTTTGTTTTTGCTGAAGTGGGAAACAGATGCTTGTAACTACTGTTTTTACAATCTTGTTAACTCAGCTCTTGGCTAAAACAATTATACACGGGTGTGAGTTCGTTTACCTTGCATAATCAATTATAATTGCAGAAGTCACACTGCTTTACCCACATCCCACAATAAGAACATACAAACCAGGAGCAGGAGCAGGCATCCAGGCATTCCAGCCTGCTCTGCCATTCAATAAGATTTTGGCTGATCTTTTCGTGGACTCATCCACTTTCCAGCGCTTTCAACATGTCTGTTAATTTCTTTATTGTTCAATAAGAAATCTATGTTCGGTTTAAAAGTGTTTTGACAAGTTGCGTCAAGTCCTTCACTGGGCAAGACATTCCATAGATTAACAATCCTCTGGGTAAAGAAGTTCCTTCTCAATTCAGTCCTAAGTTTCATCCCTCTTATCTTGAGGCTATGTCCTCTTGTCCCAGTTACATCGACGAGTGGAAACATCCTTTCTACTTCTATCTAATCGATTCCCTTCATAATTTTATGTACTTCTCTAACATTCATCCCCTCAATCTTCTGAATAGCAATGAATATAATTGCAGTCTAGGTAGCCTCTACTCATGATCAAACCGCCTCAATTTCAGAATCAACCACGTAATCCTGATCTGCACAAGCTCCAGTGCTAGTACATCCCTTATCAAGTAAGTAGACCAAAACTGCACACAGACCTCTAGTTGTGGCCTCACCAACACCTTGTGGAACTGCAACATTAAACTCAATACATTTAGCAATGAAAACACAATTCCATTTGCCTTCCTAATTACTTGTACCTGGAGACCAATCTTCTCTGATTCATACACGAGGACACCATCGTTCCTCTGCATTGCATCATACTAAAACGTTTTACCATTCATGTCATAACATTTTTTCACGATTACTCCTACGAAAATATGTGACTTTACACTTACTTACTCACACAATGGATCTATGTTCTTCTGCAGAGTTTCACATTGATCTGCCCACTTTGCTTTGCCACTAATTTAAGATGACAGTGGTTTAGTCATGAAAGTGATGAGCAGGAGCACTCAGAGCTGAACACATTCCCGCAGTCACATGTGAAATCGTAGGTCTTTCTGCAAGTATGACGAATGATTGAACCTTTCCCACAATAAGAGGACGTGAATGGTCTTTCCCTCGTGTAAACTCGCTGGCCTACTTGCAGGTTCGATAACACCATTATCCATGGAGTCAATATGTTGGGGTAACAGCAGGTTGGATTACGGCGTGAATTGCTTCCCACACTTGTAGAAAGAGAAGGATCTCTCCCTTGTATGAACTCTCTGGCGTGCTTGCAGGTTACATGATTAAGTAAATCCCTTCCAAATGTGAGAGCAGATGAACAGTTTCTACCGGTGCCACAGGGTTTAACAAGGTTTTGCTGTCCCTGTGTTTTTTTTTCAGAGAGATCGTAAAGGAAGATATTCTGATGAGTATCGACATATCTGATTAAATAAGATTTTAAGCGTATTTTTTGACACTTGGACAATGAAAGGGGAGCGGCCAGTACACCAGTTCAAGGGTTGCTTTGACTTGTATTCAGCAAGATGTTTTGTTTGTAGCTGCAGGTAGGGTATTAGCTGGGATTCCAGAGATGCAGCCGGACATCCAAACAGCAGTTCCATGCTAATCACCGCCCTACCCACCCCCCCCCCCCCCCACCCCCACCCCCCGCCTCCCTCGCTCTCTCTGACATCTTTCTTGAAAGAATCTGCATTTATTTTTAGCTTTTTTTGCGCATGGTTTATTGATGTCGATGAAACAATGATTAGGAATGCCATCGTTTTGTTCAGTGAGTCGATTAGGTTTTCACTCAAGTTAAGTTATTCAAAATTCTGTTTCACCATGTTCGTGTTTCATTCAGTAGTTTGTAAATAAACCTGTTTTTGGTTACAACTGAGTGGTTGCGCCAACTGCAGTACGCTAGAACATCCAGTGTACACATTCTTCAAACAATTAAAAAATATCAGGTCTGAGCTACTTTTTGGAAAGCTTAAATGGGGCCTGACCTGGTTTGCAACATGCGTGAAAAACTCGCTGGTGAGTAAGTTCGTAAATGAATGGTCATTCCCAAACACGAAATCTCTGATATATAAGCAGGCTCGTTTAATCAGTGACTCCCTTGACACAGACAAAGCAGTAAATAGCCTCTTCTGGGTGTGAATTCGCTCTGTGTAAGCAGGGTGGATATATTACTGAATCCTCTCCCACACTCAGAACAGGAGAATGAGCTCTCCACAGCATGAATTTGCAGATGACATATCCAATTACAGACCGCAATAAATTCTTTCTCCCACGCCTAACAGATGAATGGCCTCTCCTCAGTATGTCTGTGCTAATGATACTCAAGTTCAGATAGGGAACGAAATCCCTCTCCACAGTCCGCCCATTTCGAGGTCTTATTTATGCAGAGAATGTTGTCGTTCTGAAATCTAATAAAAAGGAGACTTGTTCACATGCAAACATATGCATTCTCTATTTCCTTCTCTCTCTCTCATATGCTCACATACACTCATTGTCCCCATGACATGTCCTACCTGCCTGTATTCTTTTCCACCTAACCACTCCACCCTCCTCCCCGATCTATCACCTTCATCCCCTCCCCCACTCACCTATTGTACTCTATGCCACATTCTCGCCACCCTCACCCTCCCCTCACTTACCTCTCCACCCTTCAGGCTCTCTGCCAGTATTCCTGATGAAGGGCTTTTGCCCGACACGTCAATTTTACTGCTCTTCGGATGCTGCCTGAACTTCTGTGGTCTTCCAGCACCACTAATCCAGAATCTGGTTTCCAGCATCTGCAGTCATTGTTTTTACCTACACTCACATATACAGACAGACTATTCTTGTTTCTCACCAACAGTCCTGCACGCGAATGTGTGTGTGCGTGCGTGTGTGTCGCAATTCTTTGGCAGTCACATTTATTTTCAAAACATTCTGTTGCATTTGGATGAGAGGAAAATTTCTCCTTCAGAGAATCATTCAGATTCTGATCAATCGACTGATTCCAGGTTTTAAACTAATGTTAATTTTGGATTATTTCTTCAAATCCTTCCCCGATAATATCCTATAAAAACTGTTTTAAAAGACATTACTATCAATTAAAAATAAAATCTCTGAACGCACAATTTCATGCTAACTGATAGATTTCTCATTACGTTTGATGCACAGTCAATTGGTCAAATGGCCTCTTCTGTACTTCATGATTTCTGCTTTTTCTTCACGATGTTTATGCAGAATACTGGACGAAAACGTTTCAACTTAACTAGACTGCACCACTTGGTGAAAACCATCGGGGGATATAAGGAAGAATATTAGTTAAGCATCGATTTGCCACAACCTAGAATTCTCTACATATGAGGAGGTGACAAGAATTACTTCTGACAATTGATTACAAATTCGATAGACTCAAATACGATATCAAAATAGAATTGGATGACTCGATGGTGGGAATGAACTTGCGGGGTGACAGCCATATGCAGATAGAATGACAGTGACTTGATTGCTGGGGAGTCGGCACATATATGAATTGCTCTTCCATATCGAGTACATCACTGAAATATAGCATTTCACTGAAATTCTCTCATTTGAGACTAGAAATAACACATGAATGTTATAAAAGTGTGATATTATGAAATGTATATTTCGTAACAAAACAATACTTGGCTCAACCTGATATTAAGTGAATTCCTCATCACATGACGGGTTTGACGAGCAGGAAAGAACTCCTTTTACCTCTGAACATTATGAAAGACGTCGTTCTGTCAACCAGACAAATTCATGTTTCAAGTGAAGCATTTAAAGGATGCCAATGCCTTTCAGAGAGCAGAAGACCGGGTCAATCTTTTCAGATCTGCACCCTGTCTGGATTAATTATTCCCGTTCAATTTTTGCATATCAACACTTTCACCCAACTGAGAAAGGAACTGGAATGGGAAGAAAACAGTGTTATGCTCACAGATGATTGGCAGTCTGGGTAAAGCTCAACCTTCATTCAGAGAGAGATGAGAAGCTGCAGCAAACTTTACTGAGCGGGATTGAGCAGCTTCAAAAGCTCATTCTTGACCCTCCACATTCAGACAATAGGGCGCCTCTGACTGGTTGGAAGACAAAATTGCTTTCAGTGTCCCAGTTTTTCCAATTCGCCAACCTTGATGTTTCTCATCAGAAGGGTTGATCGGCTTCACCTCACAGGTGCATGCATATTGCTCCTCCTGTGCAACCAGGCGCCTCGCTGAGTTGCCTGTATGGTGGTCTCAATGGCGTGATAAATTCCGGTTTGTGTATTCACCATTGCACAATCGGTACAGAGTGCGTAAATTTCTGAGACAAAAATGAAAATTAGACATGCGCTGTGCAGTTCCCCCCTCCCACCCCCCAATGTGGCATAAATGAAATGTGTTGTCACTTTACTTGGCAGTAAGAATTCTGTGCTTGACGAAACGTTTTGCTAAATTGTGGCCGAAATAAGTTATCCTAAAAGAAAATTATCCAGGCTGATAAATTTGGGAGAACAAAACGTCACTATGAAACATAACCAGAAGGTCAATACATTCCGAAAAAGAATTATCTAATTTCCAACACCTAATTTCAGTTACATCATGCTGCAGTGTTTTTCTGTAAATTCTGTGTTCTCAGATCTTATTCTCCACAAACACCTGGGGAAAGATCAGTGCTGCGAAAGTTTCTGTTTCCAATTAAACCTGTTGGATTATAACCGGGTTTTGTGTGATTCTTAACTTTGTCCACCTCAAATCATGATTCCCGAAAGGGGAACTGGAGAACAAACAAAAAGGAGAAAGACATAAAGATGGTATTATTTCTTAATTCATTTTGTTAGCAAAACGCATGGGTAGTTTTGGCAATCGTAACTATCTGTCCCAACTCAGTTGTTAGGAGAGGCTGTTGCTGCTTTGGAAATCTTAAATCCAAATCTCCACTTTGGGGAGACTAGATTCGATGATGAGCTGGAAAATGCACGTCAGATCAGGCTGCATCAAAGGAAGAGAAGATTCATATTTCAGGCACGTCTCTATCTCTGTTCCACTCTCCTTCTCTCCCCATCTCTGTCTTCCTCCTCTCTCTCTCTCTCATTCTCACCATCCCTTTCCCGATCTGTCTCCCTCTCTACCCCTCCCTTCCACTCTCTGTGCCTCTCCTTCTACCCCTCTACCCCTATGCCGCTCTGTACTTTATTCCATCTCCCTCTCCCAATTTCGCTTACCCCTCCCTACCTTTCTGTTTTCGTGTCCCTTTCCCGATCTCTCACGCATTCAATCGCTGTCTCTGCTCCCTCCCTCGATTTAATTCCCCTTCGCTCTGTATTTGTCGCTCTCTCTCTCTCTTTGCCCCACCCTCTATATCTCTTTGTCCTCGCTCTCTCCATCACTGTCTCTCTCTTCGTCCCACTACCTACGACTCTCTCTGCCTCCATCCCTACCTCTAAGCTCCTCTCCCTATCTCTCCCTCAATATCTGTCTTCCTCTCTCTTTGTCCCTCCGCATTTCTCTTCTTCATTGTCTCTGCCCCTCTCTCTCCCTTTCAATCTCTCTCCCTCCCTTCTGTCCATCTCCTTATGTTCCTCTACCTTCCTCGACCACTCTCTGCAAATCTCTCACACGCTGCCAACCCCTACCTACTTCCATCTCTATCTCAGTCTCTCCGTCTCTCTCTTTCTCTCTCTCTTTGTGTCTCTGTGTCCCACTCCTTAATTTTCTCTTCCTTCCTCTCTCTCCCTCTCAGTCTCTCGCTCTCTCTCTCTCTCTCTCTCTCTCCATTCTCTCTCTCTGTCCCCCTCCCATATCTTCCCTTTCCTCTCCAATTCTCAGTCCGTCTCATCTTTCTCCCTCTGTCCATCTCCCTATCTCGCCCCTCCTCACTTTCTCTCCCTCCCTTTCAGTAACATTCTGTACTTCGTCCTATCTTTGTGTTCTATCATCGCCCCTTTCAATCTCTCCCTTTCCCTCTCACGGCTTATCTTTTACTATCTCTTGGTCACTCCGTCCCTGTCTCTACCACATTCGATATCATGCCCCCTCCCTCTACTTATCCCACTCAGTCTCTCTCATGGCGTCTCTGTCTCTCAGTACTTCTCTCCCCATATCGCTTCCTATCTCTCTCTCTCTATGTGTCGCTTTCCTACCTCCACTTTCTCCATCTCTGTCCCCACCTCTTTCCTTCTCCCACTCTCCATCCTCTTACTCTTCCTAACTCTGTCTCTCCTCCTTACTTTAACTGCCCTCTTCCCATTTTTTTCATAGTATCTCCTTCTTAATTTGCCACTCTCCCTATCTCTCTCTCTCTTTCTCTCTTCGTCTCCACATCTCACTCTCCATCTCATCTTGCTCATTTTCAATCCCTCTCTGCCCATTTCTCTCACTCTGTATCTCACTCTCTCTCCCTGTGTCTCTTTTTGTCGCTCTCTACGTTTCTTTCCCTTAACCTCCTTTATCTCTATCTGTCCTCTATGTCTCGCCCCACGACCCCCCATTCTCCTCTCTCTGTTAGGCCCCTCCCGCTCTTTTTTACTGAATTTTTCACTCTCGTTATCTCTGCCTTTGTCACTCCTAACTATGTCTCTCTTTAAACATCTCCCTGACTAACTGTCTCTGTGGCCCTCCCCATCTCTCATTCTCGCTTTATCCCTCTCTCTCACACTCTTTTTGTATCTCGCTCTTTCCCTCTCCCAACACCCCTCTCACTACCTCACCATCTCTTTCTACGAGTCTCCCTCTCTGTGTCCCTGTCCTTATATCTCACGTTGTATATCTCTCTGTGTCTCTCCCTCCCTCTCTCATTCTGTTTCTGTTTTGTGCTCCCTCTCCACCCGCCAATTCATTCTCTTCCTGTCTGTCTGTGTATCCCTCTCCCTGTCTCTCTGTCCCTCTCCCATTGTTTCCGTCCTTCTCTCTCTTTCTCACTTTCTGTCTCTATCTCTCTCCCTCTTTCCCTGCCTCTCTCTCTATCACTGTCTGTCTCGCACAGGCCTTTGTTGATTCCCTGAGCTGAGTTGGGTATTATTACGGTCTCAGACAGTCGTCATTCAGCAAAGCACAAGGAAAGTTAACTCTCTCTCTTCGCTCTGTATTCTCAGCAGATGGAGAAAGGAGAGTTATGGACAGCAGTGGTGGAGAGGACTGTGTCTTTCACCGCTCTGTGCAGTGTACAGCTCGTGTTGAAGTACCACAGGAAGGAGAAAGGCAATGCAAGCAAAAGAGGACATCTCCATTGTAAACGATACGTCCTTTTGAAACATTTACACCAAATAAGGCATGCATTGCTCGGCTGCAAAGGAGCAAAAGATTATGTCACAGTTCACAGGGCGAATAAATGTCCTGGACACAGCAACATGCACAAAAGAGTCAGAATGACTGCCAATCCGTTAGGAAACATTTCCTTATGAATGATTTACGCCCAGTATCAAAGAATGCGGCTAATAACTCAATTGCTGGATAATTAGAGGTGGAATTAAATTCCGTGCTCTCCCTGTCCACGGGGTCCAGGTTGCGGTGCGAGAAATGTGCAGCAGGTCAGGCAGACTGTCCTTGTCCTTGAGTGTTTGGTGGGACAGTGTAGATTTATATTTACTCTGAATCTCAGCACCACCTCCAGCCACCAGCAGCTTCGTGTTCACTGAAGAGATTGCGGCAGAGGGGGAGACAGAGAGAGAGTTAGAGAGATAGATATTTCTGGCGTACAGTAGAGATCAGATTTGATGTGTTCCAAAGAGTGGAATCCCACATCTGAATGAAACTTCTGGTGAAAGAAGTAAAGAGAGCAAGAGCGCGACGGAGAGGAGAGGAGACAGGGTGTGAGAGAAAAAAGAAGGAGAGAAAGTGCGTGGGATAAGGGGTAAGGGAGAAGTGAGAGGAGGGAGAAATTGCAAGACTGAAGGAAAATGTGGCAGTGAAAATGAAAGAGGAAAGGAGACAGCAGGATCGAGAAATGAGGAGGGTGAAAAAGGCAATGAAAAACAAATTTGGAGGTAGAAAACATTTTGGAAATTTGGCATGGAGAAAGAGGAAATATTCCAGTGCTTCTGGTCGCAATCATTTTTCTTCCCTCAATCTTTAATTGCATGGCCCAAGCAGCTCACTAAATATCGCCCAGTTTGATCTTCCAGAATCTGCGAGGAGAAAGTGAAGACTGCAGATGCTGGAGATCAGAGCTGAATATGTGTTGCTGGGAAAACGCAGCAGGAAGAAGGGCTTATGCCCGAAACGTCGATTCTCCTGTTCCTTGGATGCTGCCTGACCTGCTGCGCTTTTCCAGCAAAACATTTTCAGCTTCCAGAATCTGCGTCAAATTTCTCATCAAACTGGCCATCATATCACATCAAACACGCTGAAATTCTTGTGACAGTGTGAATTAAAGTATAAGATGTGGGTTTCTTGATTTGCAAGTGTTGAGAAAATGAAACATACCTTCACTGTCGTTCGTTACTCTTGTTACCATAGTTTTCCAGAAATTGCCTCAATCAGATGGTGTTGATGGCGGATAAGGCTGTGCAGTATTTGTGAGTTTTGAGATGATTTGCAGCTCAGGTTGAGATTCTGGATGTAAGTTTGCTCGCTGAGCTGGAAGGTTCATTTTCAGACGTTTCGTCATCATGCTATGTAACACCTTCAGTGAGCCTCTGGACGAAGCGCTGCTGGTGTTTCCTACTTTCTATTTATATTTCTGGGATTCCTTGGGTTGGTAATGTCATTCCCTGTTGTGAGCTATTTCCTATGGCGATTGCATATCATGTTCTTTTTCTTAGGTCTTGCTGAATGACATCTAATTCAATGTGTTTGTTGATTGAATTCCAGTTGGAATGCCATGCTTCTAGGCATTGTCGTGCATGTCTGTGTTTGGATTGTACTAGGATGGATGTGCTGTCACAGATGAGCCGGGAGTGCATCTAATGAGGATCGTCCACATAGAGGTCTGTGGCACCTCCAATTGGAGCAAAAATGCAGAACGGCAACAGTGGGCTTTGTTTATCACACTAACGTCATTCCTTTCATTGCTCCGATCCTGTGAATGCAGTAAATTCAAACTCAATTTGGTTTTACTATCTTGGACATAATTAGTTCTTTGAGAGTTGCCCGACAGTTGAGAATCATTTGGAATCTCAATACTCGTCACGGATGCAAGATATGGTGAAATGCTCGGAGGTGAACGCAGTTTAAAGAAATATTTCCATTTCATGGATGTCAGTGAAATAATCTTTGATTATTTTGAGCAGTCAGTCCATCTGTTAAATAATTAAATGTAAAACGGATCTTATTGGTCTCCTGAAGAAGGGCTTATGCCCGAAACGTCGATTCTCCTGTTCCTTGGATGCTGCCTGACCTGCTGCGCGTTTCCAGCAACACATTTTCAGCTTATTGGTCTCAAGTCAATATTCAGTCTCTCAGAGTTCGGCAAAGTCTGCAATGCCCCACTGCAAAGACTGAAAAAGATTTAGCATCTCATTGCGTGCTTAACACATAGTCTGGGCGCAGCTGAATTTCCAAGTGTCAATCCACTGGACTGTCGACCTTGTGTTACAACCAGTATTTAATTAATTGTGAGCCGTGCACAGGTTGCGTAGTGCTGTCTGCACAAACATCTGGTGTCCCATCAGTAAATAATGTATTGTTATAGGCAATACACACTTCTGTATGTTCAAATGTCAGTCATGTCACGCCATCAAAATTGCATTAATGTAGGCGAGACACAGTGCACAAGGCTCAGTGTCCACATATCAGCGGCACAACTCAGTAGGCATTGTTTTACTGTAGGTATTGTTATGGTAATGTCTGCCCACTGATCAGTGTCCAATTATCAACCATGCCAATCACTTGACGTTGTATTACTGGTGATGATACATACGTTACAAACATTTGAATGTCGAAATATCTATTCAACACCAAAGTAGATATTGCATCATTGTCGACAGTATGCCATTTGCACTCTGCTTAGTGTACACACATCAGTTACTTCACACGATAGATATTGTATTATTGCACACCACTCATTGTCTGTTAACTGCTGACTGTCCGAATATCAGTTAGCCTGCACTGCCAACATTACATGGTTGCACATTATGTCTCTTTGTGTGTCGGTATTAGTATATCTTTATGCATGTCAATGTCTGTATGATTGTGTGAGATAGTGTGTGAGTCGGTTGTTATGTACTTATGCGTCCTTGTGTATGTCTGAATATGTAAGGGATTGTGTGTCTGATTTTGTTTATGTGACTGTGAGTGTGCCTATGCATGTGAATGCGTGAGTGCGAGTCTGCGTATGATTGCATGAACATACCTGTGTGTGTGGGTGTGTTCACATTAGTCTGGATGCATGATACTCTGTGAAACTATGCGTGATTCTATGTATACTAGAGTGTATTTCTATTTGTCTGAGAGTGCTACTGTGACAGTGTCGGCGTGTGTTTGCTCATGTGTGTATCGCTGGATGTGAGCATTCGTCTTTTTTCGTGTGTTTGCCTGAACGTATGTCTCTGTATGAGTGTGCATGCATGTGTGCCTGTGTATGTCTGTGTCTCAATTATTGTTTGTTGTGTGCATCAATGTGTGTCTCTATGTGTGCGTTTATCAGTTGTTTGTACACGTGATCATATACTACCGCTATTATTGTACGAGAGCGGGCATCAAGATGCACGCCTCTGTGCGTGTAGGTCTCCTTGTAAGTGTTTTGTTGAATGTAGCTGCGTGTGCATGTATGTGCATTTGTGCATGTGGCACTGAAAATGGGCGTTCCTCAGTCAGTGTGTGAATATGTGTGCATGAGTGAATAATTTTGTGGCTGTGTGTGTACACAACAACAGCAGTGGGAGAGTTTTGTCAGTGACGGTTTCTGTGTCTGTGCAGGAGTTGACAAAGCCCCGAGTTTAAAAATCTTGATCACAATATGTTAATCAGATAAACCTGAATTCATAAAATACTCAGTATTTACGGACAAACTGTGGATGATAATTTTTAAGAATCATAACAGTCACTTAAAGATCTTTTATGAATGATCTTTACGAATGAACCACAAATGGTGATTAGTCGTATGATACGTTGATGAAATCTCACGCTGAATAAATAAACCACATGACTGCATATTATTTATTTTCAGTAAAGCTTATGTTCATTTGATTAGCAAATTTGGAATAAAATCCCGATGTTTTCCAAAGGTGAACATTTTGTCTTAAGAAGAGACATCGAGCAGTTTAGACTGCACCGGGTTCAGAGGATTGAGATAAGACCTAGTTAAGCTCAATAAGATACTGAAGTGATTCTCAAGCGAGACGTCGAGAGGATGACTCCTTGTGTAGGGAAATCTAAAATGAGAAGTCACTCTTTTAGGCGATAAGGGCAGAATATTTAAAACGGGGATTGAGGAGACATCACTTCTCTCCAAAGAACATCAATCTAAAGTCATAGATCATACAGATGTACAGAACGGAAACAGACCCTTCTGTCAAACCCGTCCATGCCGACAAGATATCCCAACCCTATCCAGTCCCACCTGCTAGCACCTCGCCCATAATCTCTCCAAACTCTTCCTATTCATATACACATCCAAATGCCTTTCAAACGTTTCAGTTGTAACAGACTCTGGTCGCTCATTCCATACACGTCCCACCATCTGCTTGAAAGAAATGCCTCTTCTGTCTCTTTTAAGTCTTTCCTCGCTCACCTGAAACTTATGCCCCTCATAATTTTGTAAACCTCTATAAGGTCACCCGTCAGCCTCCAACAGTCCAGACAGAGCAGCCCCAGCATGTTCAGCCTCTCCCGAGAGCTCAAAATCTCCAACCCTGGCAACATCCTTGGAAATCTTTTCTGAAACATTTCAAGTTTCACAACATCTTTCCGATAGAAGGAAGACCAGAAGTCCACGCAGTATTCCAACAGTGGCCTAACTAATATCATGGACAGACGCAACATGACCTCCCAACCACTGTACTCAGTCCTCTGAATGATAAAGTAAACGATACAAAACGCCTTCTTCACTATTCTACCTAACAGCGACTCCACCTTCAAGGAGTTATGAATCTGCACTCCAAGGTCCCTCGGAATTAAACACTAAGTGTATACGTCCTGGTAAGAATTGTTTTTTTTTTCCAAAATGCAATGCCTCGCATTTACCTGAATTAGGTTCATATCCCACCTCTCAAACCATTGGCTCTTCCGATCAACATCCTGTTGCAATCTGAGGTAATCTTCTTCACTGTCCACTACATCTCCAATTTTGGTGTCATCTGCAAACTTACGATAATTCTTATGCTCAAACGAAATCATTTATATGAATCACGGAAAGTACTGGACGCAGCACCGATTCTTGTGACGCTCCCCTTGTCACAGGCCTCCACATGTGGATTTTATCGAGCGTGGTCGGTGTCAGGGCACCAAGTATGCTTAGGAAGGAGGGAGACAGATTTTTGATTTTGGAAGGTAGAAGGGAACGGGCAGAAAAGTGGGCATCAGGCAGAGATTGATCAGCCATTATCGTTTTAAATAGCCGAACTATCTTGAGGAAGCAAACAGCCTAAAGCTTCCTTTGTTTTGTCTTTTTGAGCACTCTGAGTGAGAGTGACACGAGCAAAATGTGTGAGCCAGAGTGAGATTGTGCAATAGTGAGAGATTAACAGGCCAACATGTAGCGATACTGAAGAATCGTAGAAAAGAGAAAGAGATGTACACAGACCGGAAGGAAGGAAGACAGGCAGAAAGCGGGCGACACCAAAGGAAAGACAGATAGATATCCATGTAGGAAAGATAGACGGAGATAGAAACTTATGTAGCATGGAGGGAAAGGGGCTAAGAGATAAGAGAATGATAGAAATAGAGTTAGAGAGTTAGATCGACAGAGACGGGAGAGAGAGAAACAGCCAATGAATTTAAAAAATGCTGAGAGTGTGAGACTGGGATAACGAATGACAAAGGGAGAGAGAAAGCCTGAAAAAAGAGCACTAAATTGAGATGAGCTAGACATATGGAGACAAGCATCAGGCAGGGCAATACGGAATGTGAAATATTCCTGGCGACAAGCTGTTCTGAAATGATCGCAGTGTCAGTTCAGAACAGCATTGCCGACTGGAATAGACGGAGCAAACAAAGAAGTATCATTATATTCGAAAGTAAACTCGCTGGAAGAATCCACAGGAACAAAACCCTGTCGGGAAATTAGTGAGAGATACAGATATATTCAAGTTGTTATAATTGAGGGGTAATGCTGACCTAAGTGCAGATTGGAACAGTGGGTTTGGCAGTAGAAGCAAGTGTGCTAAGTATGCAGTCTTGAGGCCTTTGTGTATATTTTGTGTCCAGTCCAACAAGAACGGAATTATTGGCAGACCAGGCTATTGGGAAAGAGCCAGGCCGAGTAGATCAAGTGTGAGCACATTTTAGAGGCAATGATCATGTTATAAGCATTTCTCGAACGATATTCAGAAGGACAATGCTCGATCAGAGTATGATTTGGAGGAGAGAGGTCTTCAACGGAAGGGGAGCCAGTAAATCTACAATGATAGGTTGTTTTAAGAGATTTTAAGTAAACATTGAGCTATCTTTAAAAGGTCATGATCCAGGTGCGATCAATGCTTGTTTACACACGCTTGAAAGTATGAACAATGTATGGACAGCACATTTGTATTCGTTATCCCACTCTCACACTCTCAGCATTTTTTAATTTCATTGGCTGTTTTTCTCTCTCTCCTGTCTCTGTCACTCTAATTCTCGAACTCTATTTCTATCATTCTCTTATCTCTTACCCCCTTTCCCTTCATTCTACATAAGTTTCTATCTCCGTCTATCTTTCCTACATGGATATCTATCTGGCTTTCCTTTGATGTCGCCCGCTTTCTGCTTGTCTTCCTTCCTTCCTGTCTGTGTATGGACAGCAGCATATTTGACAAAGTTGCTAAAACCAGCTGAAAATAAAACAGCGTAGATAACAGGTATCAGCTCGGAAATACAAATGAAAATGAAGAGGAAGTCAGAAGATTCAAAAGGGATGTGAAAAAGTACGACAGAGAAACAAAAAGTGAGATTGAGAAAATGCAGGCGCGTTGCATCAAGGAGTTTCCCAATGTGTCTGATATATCGTTTTTTTTTTAATTGTGACAGAAGGATTAGGAATGATAAGAGACAAGACGCGTGGAAACAAAGGACAGACTTTTTTTTTCTCATGAACATGCGGAAAGGAGAGATGGTGTAACAGTAAAATTCACAGACTGCATCACGATCGACAGGGGACGTACGTTTTGGAGAAGCACAAAGCGTTTGCAGACTCACGGACACAGATTGATTGAATGGGCAATAGTCGGGCATCTGCAATACAGTGTGGGAAAATAGCAAGCTGATTTGACAGAAAATCTTGCAATAAAAACAGATGCCATTACAACAGTGAACCACTGCAAAGGTCTGACGTCTTAGAATGATTTACATCTTGGAGCACATGAGCTCTGAGCTGGTTCAGGGGGAAGATTCCTGGTTTAATCACTGCAGAGAGAGGGTTGTTCCCTGAGTAAAGGTTGTACAGATTGGGCTTGTTACCACTTGAGTTTTGAAGAGTGAAATGAAGCAACAGCATATTACCTGATTGAAGAGGTAATGCGGTACAGTCTGGACAACGGGATATATTAGGGTTTCTCTCCTGGCATAGGTAGTCTGGAAAGAAAAGGCACTGACGTACAATGGGCAAGGCGTGGTGAGGGGAATGGCCTGAAGATTCGCATTTTCAGGACAGAGATGTGAATTCTCTCTCGCTTTCGTCAAAGGCAATATGCGAACTCAGAACTTCTTGCAACCCAGAAGGCTGTGCATGTGGACTATTAAAGATGTTTGAACACGCAGACGAACGATTTATTGTCAACAGACGAATGGAATGTTACTGGGAAGGTGTGAATAGAAATACAATAGAATGAATCATGGATATATTGAATGGTGAAGCAGGTGCAAAATAGTTCGAACACTTACAGTCTGCTCCTGTCTCGTATGTTTCTATCTCCTGCGATTAGGGCTGAGTGAACTCCTCCTTACTCACATCCCTGGCTTTGTTGCCTTTGAGACTTGAAGGTAGGACATCCAGCTTCTCTGTGACATTCCTTCCCATTCCGTTCATTTTGACCATCTCCCGGTTATTCCAGACCTGTGCTGTCCTTTCCCAACTGGAACACTATGATACAACATATCTTAATCCTCCACAATTATCTGCTGCTAATACACAATCCCAATCCCTGCTGTGCATGGCCCACCGTTCCCCTCTCTCTCTTTTCCTCGCCACAAACCACCATTCCACCAACTCACCGCTCCCACCACCAAACATTTATCATAATCAATTTTCTTGTGTGTCCATAATATCTTATAACAAGCAATAAATCGCACGCAGCTTCTCATTCCATGAGATCCAGACTTTGGAATACCCATTGTATTATGTTTTATTTTTGTGAGGGGAGCATGGAACAGTGGGGAACGTGAAAACCTGTGAATGCGTCGAACTAATCTTATTTATTTGATACATTGCATTTACGTGCAGGGACAGCAAGCTTGATTTCCAAGTTATTCGCTCTCTTCCACTTTATTCTGAGCTCACCAACAAAATGTGTATGCCATTTTTCAGCGTTATTCACGTTTGGAATGATTCTGTGTGCCCTGGTTTTCCTTTCTGATTTTTAAAACAATTTGGTTCCTGTCCACATCAACCGCTCAACAAACTTATCCCATCTAGATCGAGATGTATGCACTGGAAGGTGTACAGATCACATCAGTCTCAGCTTTGGATCTATTTCCCCTTCAATTTTAAGCAGTCAACTTTGCTGCATTCGTCTCCACATACCTTGCTTATATTCAATCGTTTTTCATTAATTGTTAATCTGAATCCCTCCATCAATCCATTCTGTTACTTTCTGAAAGATCTTGAATATTTTAATTATTATCAAATCAAGTAATGTCCAATGCACAAAATGCGGAAGCAGGGGATTGAGGGTGATTCGGCAGTTTTGATTATAAATGAAAAAATGCAGAGGGCAGTGGTTGATGGGAAAACATTATCTTGGACTTCAGTTACTGGATGTGCAGCGCAGGATTTTTTTGAGAAATCTTCTGTTTGTCATTTTTATAAATGGGTTAGTGGAGCATGGGTTCGTAAATTTGTGGAAGAGGTTAGTGGAGTTGTGGTTAGTGCTGAAGGATGTTGCAGGTGACAGATGGACAAGCTGCAGAGCTGGTCTGAGAGATGGCAAATGGGGTTCCATGCAGAAAATGGTGAGGTGACTCCCTTTGGAAGGATGAACAAAAACGAAGTTATCTGGGCTAATGGCAAGATTCTTGATTCGGAGATGCCGGTGTTGGACTGGGGTATACAAAGTTAAAAATCACACAACACCAGGTTATAGTCCAACAGGTTTAATTGGAAGCGCACTAGCTTTCGGAGCGATGCTCACAATCACCTGATGAAGGAGCGTCGCTCCGAAAGCTAGTGTGTTTCCAATTAAACCTGTTGGACTATAACCTGGTGTTGTGTGATTTTTAACTTGGCAAGATTCTTGGTAGTGTAGAAGTGCAGAGAGGTCCCGGAGTCCATGTACACAGATCCATAAAATTTTCCACCCAAATTGATAAGGTTGTTAAGAGAGCATGTGTTGTGTTAGCTTTTATTGGTATTGATATTGCGTTTCAGAGCCACGTGTACCTGCTGCAGCGGTACAAAACTCCAGTGTGGCTGCACCTGCATACGGTTCTGGTCACAACATAGAACATAGAACAGTACAGCATAGAACAGGCCCTTCAGCCCACGATGTTATGCCGACCACTGATCCTCATGTATGCACCCTCAAATTTCTGTGACCATATGCATGTCCAGGAGTCTCTTGAATGTCCCCAATGACCCTTCCTCCACAACTGCTGCTGGAAACGCATTCCATGCTCTAGGGCGGCCAGACCTGGATGCAGTATTCCAAGTGCAGTCTAACCAAAGTTTTATAGAACTGCAACAAGATCTCACGACTCTTAAACTCAATCCCCCGTTAATGAAAGCCAAAACACCATATGCTTTCTTAACAACCTTGTCCACTTGGGTGGCCATTTTAAGAGATCTATGTACCTGCACACCAAGATCCCTCTGTTCCTCCACACTGCCAAGAATTCTATCGTTAATCCTGTACTCAGCTTTCAAATTCGACCTTCCAAAATGCATCACCTCGCATTTATCCAGGTTGAACTCCATCTGCCATCTCTCAGCCCATCTCTGCATTCTGTCAATGTCCCACTGCAGCCTACAACAGCCCTCTATACTGTCAACGACACCCCCAACCTTTGTGTCATCTGCAAACTTGCTGACACATCCTTGAATCCCCTCATCCAAGTCATTAATAAAAAGTACAAACAATAGAGGCCCAAGGACAGAGCCCTGTGGAATACCACTCACCACAGACTTCCAGGCAGAATATTTTCCTTCACTCTACCACTCGCTGTCTTCTGTTGGCCAGCCAATTTTGTATCCAGGCAGCTATGTTCCCCTGAATCCCATTCCTCCTGACCTTCTGAATAAGCCTACCATGGGGAACTTGATAAAATGCCTTGCTGAAGTCCATATACACCACATCCACAGCTCGACCGTCATCAACTTTTCGAGTCACATCCTCAAAGAACTCGATAAGGTTTGTGAGGCATGACCTGCCCCTCACAAAGCCGTGTTGACTGCATTTAATCAAGCCTTGATCTTCCAGATGGTCATAAATCCTATCCCTCAGAATCCTTTCTTACACCTTGCAGACGACAGACGTGAGACTGGTCTGTAATTGCCGGAGATTTCCCTATTTCCTTTCTTGAAGAGAGGAATTACATTTGCCTCTATCCAGTCCTCACGTACGACTCCAGTGGAGAGCGAGGATGAAAAGATCTTCGCAAGTGGTGAAGCAATTGCATTTCTCGTTTCCCAAAGCAGCCGAGGACAAATCTGGTCCGGGCCTGGCGACTTGTCAATCTTAATGTTTGACAAAGTTTTCAGCACATCAGCTTCCTCTTTCTCTATCCATTTCAGCATGCACACCTGCTCTTCAAAAGTTTCATTCACTACAAAGTTCGTTTCTTTCGTAAAGACAGAAGCAAAAAAACTCATTTAGGGCTTCCCCTACCTCCTCAGACTCCACACACAAATTCCCTATGCTCTCCCTGATCGGGCCTCCTCTTTCTTTGACCATTCTCTTATTCCTCACATAAGTGTAAAATGCCTTTGTGTTCTCCCTAATCCGTTCTGCCAAGCCTTTCTCGTGCCCCCTCCTGGCTCTCCTCAGACCATTTTTAAGCTCCTTCCTCGCCTGCCTGTATTCCTGTAGAGCTGAGCTTGACCCTAGCTTCCTCCACCTTGTGTAAGCCACCTTCTTCCTTTTGACGAGAAGCTCCACCGCTCTCGTCATCCAAGGTTTCTTTATCTTACCACTTCTTGCCTTTCTCAGAGGGACATATTTGTTCATCACTTGCAACAACTGTTCCTCAAACAGACTCCACGTGTCTATAGTGCCTTTACCATGGAACAATTTCTCCCAATCCATGCTTCCTAACATTATAGGAAGAATGTGGAAGCTTTGGAATGGCTTCTTCCCTCAGAGAATAGCAATGGCATGGAAGGCAATGCCTGCAAAAGTACTCGACTCGACAAGTTTAAGGGCATGAAAGTGGTCATTGTATAAACATATATATGAAAATGGAATAGTGCAGGCTGGATAGGTTTCAGACTGGTTCCACAAGTCGGTGCAACATCCAGGGCTGAGGGGCATGTACCGTGCTTTAGTTGTATGGTCTCCGTTCTCCGTGTCTAAGCCGAACCAGCCCCAGAGTAAGGTGAGAAGCAAGTGGTTTAGTGGAGTTCTGAAAACTGTTATTTTTCCACACAGATGAGGGAAAAAATATGGAATGCGCCTTCTTTGTTGCCGGTGAAATTTGCACTCTCAGAGTATTTAGAAAAAATCTGCATGAGCACTAACCATGCTGAGGCATTGCAGGCTATGAATCAAAAGTGCAGGTAAGTGAGATTAGCTCAGTTTGCTGTTTGGTCGTCGGTATAGACATATTCGGCTGAAAGACAAGTTTCTGTGTTATATGACTCACTGACTTCATTTTCAGTACATAGCATATTTGTGTTAGATTAATAAGGCCATACTCCCAATGAAAATCATCACTGATTCTACGTTAAGAGGCCAACATAAACACATTTTGCCTCTGTCATTTTCTTTTTTAAGATGTGTATATTTAGCAAAATCACCGCTGGCTCAAATTAAGATTTAAAAATAAACTTGAAGATTAATGCGATTGCCACTGCAGCTTGTGTTTTGTAAAAAGGAATGATATTTCTGGATGTATCAATTTGGACAACGATTATTCTCCTCCCGGTCTGGGCACAAGGCACACTTTGAGACACGTCAACAATTAATGCCAGTCTCCGGGGACAGTAATTGTGTCGCTGTTATGTTCTCTCCTTCTATCCTTTAGGGGGAACTTTCAAAATATTATCTCATGGTATTAGAGGAAGACCTCAGCTCTGGCATGTGCAGGCATCAGTATTTCGAAGAGAGAGAGAGGAGAGAGATTGTAATTCGAGAAAGACACGCTGGCATATAGCAGCAACGAAAGAGAATCTGGAGACAGCGGACTGAAGTTTCACGAAGATGGACAGGAAACTCTCTGCACAAATCGCCGATTACATTAGAAATCAGCATTGGATGGCAATCGCGTATCGAATACGATATGTAATCTTGCTGTTTCAAAACGTTTACTATCCCTTCCTTGCTGCTGTTGGTATTTTTGGTAAGTTTATTTATCCAGCGAAGTTTAACCATGAACTAGACGTGACAGTTCAATCTGATGAAAACAAGTCAAAGAGTTTAGACGTTTGTACTGACTGGACGCTGCCATTGAGGGCTTCAGCTGATTGGATGTCTGCGTTGCCATGCAGAGTGACACCAGTAGCGGAGGTTCAATGCTAACATCTCACGATGGCTCCACATCGCCCCCCCCCCCCCCATCTTTTAAATTCATCTACTGCCAACATGGTTTTCAATATTGCTCTAAAGCAAAGATCAAATCGCCTCTGTTGAAAGATGGGGGACTGTGCTCAGTTCATATGCATTATTATCAACATGATCTTTGCTGTATTTATTGATCAATGTTCCTCCAAGTGAACGTGAATATGTTCTGTTTCACGTAGTTGCTGCCTTGCCCTTCCATTTGGAAGTTGTCTTGGAAGTTGAAGGTGTTCTCCGAGCATCTTAATGAATTTTTGTTCTGCACCCTGTTTATAGTATACATTGCAAATACTGAGCATCAGTGGTGAGAATAGATTTTGGTGCTATTCCAGCGAGCTGTTTTTTTCCGGATGGTATCGAGTGTCTTGAGTGTTGTTGGAGCTGCATCCATTCAGAGAAGTGAGGAGTATTCCATCACACTCTTGACTTCTGCCTTCTCCTTGGCTGGGCAAGCTGACGGGAGCATCAGAAGGTGAGTACTATGTTGTAGGATTCCCAGGCTCTTTCATCCACTGTATTCATAAGACTAATGTAGGTCAGTGTGAATAATGATTGAGTTTAGACGAATATACCCATCGCTGAATGCAGTCAGTGTCTTCAAAATGTCAACAGGAATTCCCTCAAGCATGTGTCCTTCTTCCCAAACTGTTGTGCAGGTTCCCTGAAGGTGTCCATTCTTTGCAGTCCGCTTAGACGCCAGAGGATTTCCTCAGTGGAACAGAACATTCTCATGACAGTCCACAGGTTCCTCACAACATGAGCAGCGACAAAAAGGTGTCAGCTGAAACCACTGACCGAAACGCGAGTGGCGACAGCAGTCCGAGTTTCTGAAGTAGCGTCATTGGATTTTAAAGGTTAACTTTGTCATTCTTTTCAAAGACGCTGCCAGACCGGCTGAGTTTCTCCAGACATGATTTCCTCTCAGAGTTCCAAACGTTCTTTCTTTTTTTTTACTCTCCGAGTTTTCAATGCTGACAAGGGCTGGCAAAGAGGCATAAAACACTCAGACGAAAATAGGCGATGGGAGATATTCATTGACAAGGGAAAAACTCAAAGGCAATTTGGACTGGCAAAGGTAAAAAAGACAAGAGATGTTTGCAGATTTTGGACTCCCGTCGAAAATGTGGAACCTCCACTTACAACTGTCAACATAAACAAAACCTCTGAGATTTTAGATCTGAACTTGCTTTTCCCTAAATCGAATGCAATCTCTGAGTCCGTTTGAATTGGTATGTATTGATGGTTTAACATTCCTCCCTCTAAACTCCTTCCACATTTACATTTTTTTTGTTTCTTTCCTGACCCCTTCACCCCAATTCATTTTTGTTTTCCGTAAAATCAATTTAGTCACATATTCCCTTTCTCCATCTCTCTCCTCGATCCCACTCTGAAATTAAGTTTCCCGTTGGTGCTTCTAAGCTCTAGTCTCTCCTTGCAAAGCCGAGTTTCGTAACTGTGACATATCCCAACGCTCCCAAAGGTCACCAGTTGGGAACATCCCAATATTGCTTTCTCCACACACTCCTGTCAAGCATACCAGGCGTTTGCAAATTAGTTTGTATGTAGTGTGGAGTTCACCATAATATTGTAACAATATTATGATATGTCCCTCATTAAGTATTAATAATCTGGATCTTGGTATGTGAGGAGTAAAATTTCAAACGTTTTGTCGTTGATACAAATATTGACGGAAATTAAATCATGAGGTTGGCAGCCAGAAACTCCAAACTGAAATTGGCAATTGGTTCAGTTGGCTGGTCGTGTGCAAATATAGTTTAACAATTTATTAGATAAAGTTGAGGTGATGCGCTTATATTGAGAGAACGTTTAAAGACTGTATAAAATCAGAGGTACACTTGTCAGGAGGGTGCAGGAGTAGAGGGATCTGCGTGAACATATGCATATTCAATGAAGATGTAAGAAGAGTGGGAGAGAGCAATAAATAATGTATTCACTATCCATGAATAGTAAACTATGTACAGAATGCCAGTGCAAGGTGGAAATGTTGAACTCGTGCCAAACCTTTGTCATACCTCACATCGTGTATAGTGTACATTTGTGGGTGCCACATTAGCAGAAAAATGTGAACGCATTGGCGATAGATTGCAGAAGACATTTAAAGGTATGTTTCAAAGAATGAGGAATTTCAGTGGTGAGGATCGATCGAAGAAAATGGTTCTGTTCTCCCTAAAGAGATGGAGTCTGAGAGGTGACCTAATAGATGTTTCTGAAACCGTGGAATGGGATGTGACAGAAGAGATAGGGAGAAGGTGTTCCCGCTCCCAAAAATCACAAAATCAAGACACAATTTTATTTAGATTAAGGTAAAAAAGGAGCAACAATGAAGTGAGTAGAAGATATTCTTCGCCCAGCAAGTCGTTAGGTTTTGGAATGTACTGAGTGGAAATATAGTGTAGACAGGCGATGTCGAACTGCGGGAAAGCGACATTTCATGGTTATTTAGTTAGATATGGTGTGCAGAAATACAGGGGAGAAGGAAGAGACTTGCTGGAGGGAAATGTAGAGCAGATGCAGTTTCGATGGACTAATTGTTTCTGTCGCCAACATGACACTTCCGGACAGTGAGTGATTCTGTTGCTACTTGATTTATCATATTCTCTGCTCTCCCTTGTCACAAGTAACTCGTCATGAGTATGTTACATTTCACAAGTGTTGTTTGGATATTTTATTGCCTTCAATCAATTAATTTACTTTCGAATGATCATGAAATGGAAACACGTATATAGCTTGTAATAATTCTACGTTGACAGACATATGATTGGCTGTAAAATGATGGTGATATGGGATATAGCAGCGTTGTTCAATTTGAAGAAAAAGCTTTTTGCCACTGTACGTTCCCAAGCAGTGAGTAAATTCTTTTTTAGCGAAAAGTAAACAGGTGACAATATGTTCTTTTTCTAAACAAAAAGAAATACTGATACATTATGCATTAAAGTTTACAGCTTTGCAGTAGTTTTTTTTAACATAAAAGGACACGACAAGGGGCACGACAAGGGAAAGAATGACATAAAGCCAAATCAAATCGGAGCAAAAGCAAATTAAAAGAAAGCCAAACTGTGAAAGCGATCCAGTTTATAGACTGATGTTGAACGCTTAAGTTAGAGGGCAAAAATTTAATGAAAGGATTATGATATGAAAAATCAGAGTTTGCTCGTATTAGAATACGGAATAAAAGTACAGAGACTTTTTTTTTAAATTGAGTGAAACTACAAAACTTTGCAACACAAAAAGAGTTGTGAGCACTTGTGCAGGAAACATAGAAAGCTAGCACACAGAGGAGTAGGTAATCAGGAAGCTTGATAGAATGAGACAATATACCATCGATAGTAACAGGTGCGGTGCCGGAAGACTGGGGGTTGGCTAACATGTTGGCACTGTTTAAGAAGAGTGGTAAGGACAGGCAAGGGAACTCGGTGAAAGTGAGGACTGCAAATGCCGAAGATCAGAATCAAGATTAGAGTGGTGCTGGAAAAGCGCAGCAGATCAGGCAGCATCTCAGGAGCAGGGAAATCGACGTTTCAGGCAAACGCCCTTTTGTTGATGAAGGGCTTTTGCCCGAAACGTCAATTTTCCTGTTCCGCGGATGCTGCCTGACCTGCTGTTCTGTTCCAGTACCACTCTAATCAAGCAAGGGAACTATAGACAATTGAGCCTGATGTCGGTGGTGAGCCAGTCTTTGGAGGGAATCCTGAGGGACAGGATGTGCATGGATTTGCAAAGGCAAGAGTATTTAGGGATAGCCAACATGGCTTTGTGCGCTTGAAACCATGTCTCAAAAACAGGTAGATGACTGAAGGTGGAGGTGAAGGAATGTCTTTCAGACTGGAAACCTGTGACCAGTGGAGTGCCACAAGGATTGGTGCCAGGTCCTCTTTTTTTTGTCATTTATGTACATGATTTGCAAGTGAGCACAAGAAGTATAGTTAGTAAGTCTACAGATAACACTTAAATTGGAGGTTAGTGGAGAGCGATCAAGCTTACTTCAGGTAACAACGGGATCTTACTCAGATGGGCCAATGGGCTGAGAAATGGCAGATAGTGTTTCATTTGGATAAATGTGAGGTGCTGCATTTTGGGAAAGCAAGTCTTATCAGGACTCATTCACTGGGCATGGATAGCTTAAATATACAGAGTCTCCTCTTGGAGTGGGTGAGTCCAGAACTAGTGGGTGTACGCTTAGGGTGAGATGGGAAAGATGTAAAAGGGACCTAAGGGGCAACCTTTATCATACAGAGGGTGATGCGTGCATGGATTGAGCTGCCTGTGGAAGTGGTAGAGGCTGGTATAATTGCAACATTTAAAAGGCTTCTGGACTGGTACATGAATAGGAAGGGTTTGAAGAGATATGGGCTGGGTGCTGGCAGGTGGGACTAGATGCATTGGGATATCTAGTCAGCATAGCCGAGGTGGACAGCAGGGTCAGTTTCCGTGTTGTCCAGCACTATAACTCTATGATTCTATCTCAAGTCTCTTATTTCAAGTATAGATTAGTGGGCGGCACGGTGGCACAGTGGCACAGTGGTTAGCACTGCTGCCTCACAGCGCCAGAGATCCGGGTTCAATTCCCGCCTCAGGCGACTGACTGTGTGGAGTTTGCACGTTCTCCCCGTGTCTGCGTGGGTTTCCTCCGGGTGCTCCGGTTTCCTCCCACAGTCCAAAGATGTGCAGGGTCAGGTGAATTGGCCATACTAAATTGCCCATAGTGTTAGGTAAGGGGTAAATGTAGGGGTATGGGTGGGTTTCGCTTCGGCGGGTCGGTGTGGACTTGTTGGGCCGAAGGGCCTGTTTCCACACTGTAATCTAATCTAATCTAATCTAATCTAATTTAATCTAATCTAATCTAATCTAATCTAATCAAATGTTACTGTTACTGTACTGCAGGACTGCGGACGCTGGAGCTCAGAGTTAAAAAGGGTGTTGCTCGACAAGTGCAGCAGAGCAGGCATTTTGGACATGAACCCTTCATTCTTGACGAAGTATTAATACCCTAAACATCGATTCTCATGTCCCTTGGGTGCTGCATGACCTGTTGTGCTTTTCCATCATCACACTTCTCAATTTTCATGAGATCGTATCTGGAGGACATTATAACCGTTATTTCATGGAAAGCAACCTTCTGTGTCTTCTCGATGGTGATCCCCTTATGGAGGCAGTGCCGTCTGAGCATAAACTAAACAGTTTGGGTCTCTATTTTCAGCAATGTCGAAGAAAGAGTGGTGATCTCATTTGAATAGAGAATTTTTAATGGGTGGTAAACGTCAATGCTAAGAATATGTTTCGCATTCACACAAGAATCTAAGACCAGAGAACGTAGCCTTAGAAGACAAGGAGTACGACTTTGGACTCAGAAGGGGAGGAATTTAATCTGTCAGAGAATTGTATGTCTTTGGAACTTCGTATAGAGCTGTCTGAGTAAAGTTCTTGTGTATATTTAAAGTTGAGCTGATTGATTCTTGACTGCAGTAGAAAATTGAGGCTTGGTTAGAAAGGCGAAGGAGGTGAACCCGAGATATGCCAGACCATCCGTGCTCTGATTGAAAGGTGGAGCAGGCTCAAAAGGCCTCTTTGTCCTACTTCCCATGGTCTTACGAACACCGCAGCGCTGCTGACTCATTAGAGAGGTGACTCAGTGCTTAGGCTATCCAGAGAGTCATCATGTCTCAGATGAGTGGTCATATGGTAACAGAACACTTTGCCCGATAGCCTCAACATTTCTGAGCAATCGACCTTGTTCTGCTGCCATCACGCTGCATTGCAAGCCTGCTATCCAGTCAACTGAGCCAGAAAACTCCCTCACCCACAACCGACCCTTTCGTCCATTACATTCCTGAAGAAGGGCCTGTGCCCGAAACGTCGAATCTCCTGTTCCCTGGATGCTGCCTGACCTGCTGTGCTGTTCCAGCAATAAAGTTTCAACGTCCATTACTTCCACCATTACTTTTTTAGTAATATCAACACAGTCCAACCCTCTGAGCTAATTAGCTGCATTATGCTTCAAACTGCTGTCCTGCAGAGAGATTTGGGTGACCATTTGTAAGTATCAAACACAACTTGCATGCACGGATAGTAGGAAATAAGGAAGACAAATTAGTTTTTGACATTAATTGAGAAAAGAACAGAGCATAAGAGTTATTCGGTGTCACCGCATCACTATAAGACAGTAGTCAGTATACTTGGATTATTGCATGTAACTTCGCTCCCCTCATTTGAGGAGGTATGTAGTTGCATTGGACAGAGTTCATAGACGTTTCATTCGATTTATTTCGGAGATGAGAAGTGTGGCTTGCATTGTGGAGTTTGGTAGAATGCGAGTAGATCAGTAAGATGGGACAGAGATTGATACAAAAATGCTTCAACATCAGTGCAAATCTGGAATGAGATGACTCTGTTTAAGGATAAGGGGTAATAGATTTAAAACAGAATTAAGGAAAAGGCATTTCTCTCAAACGGTTGCGAGTATGTCGACTTCATTACTCCAGAGTACAGTGGATGCTTGCACTCTGAAAATAAGTATTGGAGAAGACGTGCTAATTTCTAAATTGGTCATATGTTGAAGGGCGTGTGCAGAAAACTGAAGCAAAGGACGAGATGGCATTAACCACACTCGCATTAAATGGCAGGTCAGACTCGAGGGCCTGAATGGCTTTCCTCTGTTCCTATTTCTTTTGTTCTTAAGCTACACCTGGATAAAGAAGGCGGTGATGAGTAGGTAGAATGCTAATTGGGGAGTGGGGGCGAGAAAAGGTGGGGGGAAAATTCTAAATCATGTCTTCTAACTTGAAACTGCACCTCCGCCCCATCAGTCCAACTGATCAAATTGTCAACGTCCCTTTCGAGTTCCATACTGTCATCCGCACAGTTGTAAACAATGCTCCCAAATTTAGGGACAACCACAAACATTGGCATTGCTCCCTACGCAGCAATTTCCAGTTCTTTCATATGGATTGCAGTTGTGCATGTAGAAAAACCAGCATTAGGGGACTGAATCTTGGAATGGGCGGTAATACAAGGACACAATGGAAGAATGTGGAAGGAGAGCCTGTGCTGTTTAGAATCGGGATTTCAAACGTGACAGCTGTGGAGTCTGATGTCTGATTCAAGGGAAGGTTTAATAATGACAAGAGACACTCCAGGTATCCCTTCCGCACTTCTCTTCAATATTATGCTGGACAGCGCAACTCCCAATTTCTGGGGTGGGCAATCCTTGCATGCAGTGTTGGATCAATACCTGTGTTACATCTTTTTTTTGGAAACATGCGGGTAAAAAGAATGTTACACTGGAGGAATTGTTAACAAAATGGAAACCCACTCTCACCTGCCTTCTGCACATAATCCTTCCAAATCCTTCTTTCTCTGGTGAACAATCCTTACATTCATTTTTGGATCAATAACCTGTGTTAGACCTAAATCTTTTGACAATATGAAGGTAAAAAACGATGTTGCTTTGGTAGATTTCCAAAAAAGTAACCCACCCTCACTCGCCTCCGACACATAACGCTTCCAAGATGATCAGGGAGCCCGAGTCTAAATGGTAAAATGAGATATTGTCCATTTGGTTGTTATATTTTATTTTTAAAGCAAATAGAGGAAATGACGACAGGACGTAGGAGCAGAAGTAGGCCATTCGGCCCAGCGACTCTGTTCAGCTATTCAATGAGGTCGTGGTTGATCTGATCATCCTCACCTCCAAATTCCTGTCTCTTCCCACAGTAACATGGTTGCAAAGTGAATGCACTGCAAAGCTCCGTGGCGCAGTGGGATCCTGGTGTGTGAATTGCAAATGGGTAGAGGTAAAGCAACCATTGAGCCACAGACTCAGAGTCCTAGAGCAACGCTACCGTGTTGTCGGCCCAAACAGGTCCATGCCGATTAAAATGCCGATCAACATTAATTCTATTTCCCTGCAGTTGGTCCATATCCTTCTCAACCTTTCCTAACCATGTATTCATCCAAATGCCTTTTAAATGTTGTAATATACCCGCTTCAACAATTTCCATTGGTAGCTCATTCCACATGCAAACCACTTACTGTGTAAAAAAAGTTGCCCCTCAGGTTTCCATTTATTCTTTCCCCTCTAAGCATAAAGTGAAGCTCTCTAGTCCATGATTCATCACTCAATGGAAAAGACTTAGAGCATTCACATTATCAATGCCTGTCATGATCATATAACATCGGAAAGAACAAAGAGCAAAGAAAGTTACAGATCGTCTGTCTAAACCTTTCAGCTATTTTTTCAGGGTTTTTTTTAGATTAGATTACTTCCAGTGTGGAAACGGACCCTTCGACCCAACAAGTCCACAGCGACCCGCCGAAGCACAACACACCCATTCCCCTACATGTACCCCTTTATCTAACACAATAGGCAATTTAGCATGGCCAATTCACTTGACCTGCACATCTATGGGCTGTGGGAGGAAACCGGAGCACCCGAAGAAAACCCACGCAGACACGGGGAGAATGTGAAAACTCCACACAGTCAGTCACCTGAGTCGGGAATTGAACCCGGGTCCCTGGTGCTGTGAGGCAGCAGTGCCAACCACTGAGCCACCGTGCCGCCCACAAGGGTATCTTTCCCTTTTTTCCATGCCCATTCATGTATCTGTCCAGATGCATCATAAATTATGCTTTCGTTCACGTTCACTGACAACGCGTTGCAGTCACCTACCAAACTCTGTTTAAAGAGTTTTCCATGCATATCTCCTCTGAGTTTTCCCCTCTCCCGTCACGTTGAATTCGTGATTCCTAGTAATTGCGTCCCCTAAGATGTGAATAAAAAACTTCTTGCTATACACCCTGTCCATACTTCTCGTAAATTTCTAGATCTTAGTCAGGTTCCCCCCAATATGAATCTTTCTGACGATAATAATCCAAATCTGCTCAACCTCTTTTCAAAGCTAGCAGCATCCATACCAGGCAACATCCTTTTGAACTTCTTCTGCACCGTCTCTAAATCATCCACGTCCTGTTGGTACTGTTGCGATCAGAAATGTATGCAGTATTCCAAATGTGTCCAAACCAAAGTCTTGTAAACCTGCAACTTGGCCTGCCAACTTTCTAGTCAATACCCGAATGATGAAGGAAATTATGCTGCATGCCATTTTGATCACTCCATTGACCTGCGTTGCCACCTTCAGATTTCTCTGTACATCAATTTTGCACAGTACCTTTCCATTTACTTTATAGTTTACTCTTGAATTAAATCTCATCACTCGCATTTTCCCACTTCTCTGCTCTCCAGTCATTCTCTCTTCTGCTGCAATCTCAGATAGTCCCCTTTTTTACCTGCGACTCCACCAATCTTAGTGTCATATGCAAGCTTCCTAATCTGACCACATAAGCCTTCCTCGAAATCATTTATGTATATCATAAACAGCAGTGGTCTCAGCAGGGATCCCTGTGGAGCATCATTGCTCACAGTTCTCCATTTTGACAAACGTCTTTCTGCTACTACTCTCTGTCCACTGTTGCCCATCTATCTCGTTCACCGTGGACCCAATGCGATTTCACCTTCTCCATCAGCCTACCGTGGGAAACTTTATCATGCACCTTACTGAAGTCCATTTATATGACATGTACACCCCTTCCCTCAACAATCAACTTTATCACTTCCTCAAGGAATTCAGTTAAGTTGATAAGATATGACCTTCTCTGCACAAAACCACGTTGCCGATCACCGAAAGCTTCAGTCTGTCTTCAGTCGCCGAGACCTTATGTACGCGTCGATTTTTCTGTTAGTTTATCTCACAACTTCATCTGTCACCATGGTTCCCAAATGTTGTCATTTCTACCCCTCAATTTCATGGGAACATATCCCTCCAAAACTTTCATCAACGTCTCTTGAAAAGCCTCCCACATGTCATATGTGGATTTACCTCCAAACAGCTACTCCAAATCTACATCGCCCAGCTGCTGATGAAGTTTGGCACAGTTGGCCTTACCCCAATTTAACTCTCTTCCTTTCAGATCAGTCTCGTCTTTGTCAAACAGTTTATAAAACTTACGTAACTGTAATCACTATTTCCAATCTAAATCCCCGACTGAAACTTCAACCAACTGGCCCGGCTCATTCCCCAACTTCATGTCCAGGAACAGACCATTGCCGAGTTGGACTATTTACATGTTACTCGACAAAACGTTTCCTGGATGCTCCTACAAATTCTGTTCCATCTGGAACCAGATTCCACGAAGTGAACCTCAATCAATGTTGGGAATATCAAAATCTCTGATCATCCGCGCCTTGCTGCTCCTACATCTTTCCACAACCTGTTTACATCTTTGGACCTCTGTCTCATGCTCACAGTTGGGAGGCCTGTAGTACAGCCCCAACATTGTTACCACACCCTTGCTCACACTGAGCTCCGCCCGTTTTACCTCAATGCTCTAGTCATCCTCCTTCAGCACAGCTCTGATATCCTCTTTGACCAGTAATGCATCTTCTCCACCCATTTTACCTCCCACTAGATCCCACCTGAAGCACCAATAACCTGAGATATTTAGTTACCAATCATGGCCTTGACTCAACCAAATTGCACTAATAGTTAAAACATCATCCAAGCCATAAATTAATCTGCCTTACCTACTACACTTATTGCATTAAAATAAATGCACCTCAGCCAACCAGTCCCTTTGCGTTTATCATGTGCTCCCTGCCTACTATTCCCCTTAGTCACGCTGACTTCATGATCGAGTTGCTTAGAGGCTTTAGTTCCTACCTCCTTACTGTCCACTAATGACCACAGCTGGTTCCCATACCCTTACCACATCAGCTTAAACGCTCCCCAACAGTATTTTAAAAAAGCACCCCCAAGGACATTGATGTCAGCATGACCCAGGTCCAAACGTCCGATGCTTAATAGCTCCACCTTCCCCTGAATCAGACCCCTTCTCCCAAACATCTGAAACCCTACCACCTGCACCATCTGTCCAGCCACCCATTCATCATGTCTATTCTTTCATTCCTTCTCTGACGTGTGCGGGACACTGGAAGCATCCTGAGATGACTGCCGCTGAGTTTCTACCATTTAGTTGGCTTTTAAGGCCCTAAAATCTGCTTGTGGAAATTCATCCTGTTTTGTTTTATTTTAACCTTTGTCTGTGGTGCTGATATGCACCACGACAACTGGCTGATCATCCACCATCTTGAAAATGTCCTGCAGCCGATCTGAGACAGATCTGGCCTGTGCACCTCGCTGGCAACATAACGTTCAGGAGCCTCGTTTTCGAAAGCAGAACCGCGTATCTGCTTGCCTTACAATTGAATTCCCTATGACAATAGCCCTTCCACTCCTTTTTCCCGCCCTTCTGAACAGCAGAACCGTCCAATGTTACACGAACCTAGCTTCTGTGGCCCTTCCCAGATGAGCCATCGTCCACAACTATGTGCAAGGCCGTATCCCTATTTTGGAGGGAGATGAAGTCAGGAGACACTTGCATTGCCTTCCTAATCTTTCTCTGCCTTTTGGTCACTCACTTGCTTTCTCCCTCAGCAATCCTAATCTGTGGTGTGACCAATTTATGAAACGTGTTATTCACGACCCCCTCAGTATTGCGGATGCACCAGGGTGAGTTCATCCGCAGCTCCCGAGCAGTCATGCAGTCTGACAAATGCTGCAGATAAACAGACATCCTGCACGTGAAAGAATCAAGGACATAACTGTGTCCCTGAGCTCCCACCTCTCGCAGTCTCTTAACAAAAATGTTCTACATTGTCCAACCCCACCCGATAACTCAGACCCTTGCGTCTGGAAGCTTCCTTGTAAATTTCGTCTGCACTGGTTCCATTTTAATGGCATCCTTCCATTCGCTAAGTGACGAAATTGAACTCAATATTCTAAGAGCAACCGCACAATTGCGCCAGCACTACCCAACTTCTATATTCAATGCCGTGATTGATGAAGGCCTTTGTGACAATATCCTTCTTCATTGTCCTCTCTACCTATGATTCCAATTTCAGGAAATCGTGCACTTAATATCCAATATCCCTCTGTTCCATTACACGCCTTCGCATGTTTATCTGTCTCATCTTATTTTGAGTCCAGTAAGTCATTTCTTTCAGGAAGCATGCTTGGAGACTGAATGAGATTAACATTTTAAGGCCAGTATGATTTAAATATGCACAAGTGCTCTGGCCACTACATCTCTCTCAAATGATTTCTAAGGTAAAGAAATTCATCGTTGTCCAAAGAAAAAAGAACAAAGAAAATTAGAGCCTAAGAATAGGTTCTTCACCCCTCCAGGCCTGCGCCAATCCAAATCCTCTATCTAGTTCTGTCACCTTTTCTCAAATGGTCTGTATCCCTCTGCTCCCTGCCCATTCCTGGATCAATCTGGAAGCATCCTAAATGATTCTTTCATTACCACCTCGACCACGTCCACTAGCAATGCATTCCAGGCATCACCACGCTCTACCAAATTAACTTTCCATGCATATCTCCCCTAAAATGTTTCCCTCTCACCTTGAACTCGAGGCCCTCATACTTCAGTCCCCCATTCTGGGATACAAGTTCATCTTAAATGAATGCTTCTTAATTTTGAGATTATGCCCCTCTATACGTTGTCAAATGGCATGCGTGTGCTGCAACTAATGTATAATTTCCCGGTTTTATTGCTCTTTCTCACAGTTAACACGCTGGCGATTGCGATCCTCTCTTGTTATCAGTGCGGTCTATCCAAATGTGTTATCCGATATCTGGTGTACATGGCAGTGGCAGATCTACTGGTCAACATTCTTGACCTGATACTGAGACATATTCCAATTGTTTATGTGGACGAATTTCGGTTTGTGAAGTCCATCCCAGTGTGCAACATCCATGCCATCTTTGTCCACGCAGCGACGGACTGTTCTGTGTGGTTCACTGTTGCTTTCACCTTTGATCGATATGTGGCTATCTGTTGCCAAAAACTGAAACATAAATATTGCAACGAGAAAGTTGCATCTGTCGTATTGGGAATAGTAGCAATACTGAGCTGTTTAAAGAATATCTTGTGGTATTTTATGTTATCAGATCAGTATCGGCTAAAGAACCTTCCTTGGTTTTGTGAGGTAAGATCGGGTTTAAAATTATCTAAGTTCTGGGGAAGAGTCGAAATCAGTCATCACCTTCTCACACCATGTTTGGCAATTCTTCTGACTGTGCAGTTCAATGCTTTATGTGTCAGGCATATCCTAATGGCCAACAGAGCCCGCAGACGTCTAAAGACATTCAGTAAGGAGAACAACGTCACAGACTCAAAAATGGAGAGTCGAAGAAAATCCATAATTTTACTGTTTCTCATTTCAGCCAACTTTGTACTATCATGGGCAGTCATTATGTTCTATTCAATATGGAACCGGGCTTGGCTATTGGGACATAAGATTATGTTTCTACATTATTGTGTCCGGGAAATTGGATATATCTGCCAGCTCACAAGTCATTGCACAAATATTTGTATTTATGTTGGGACACTGACTAAGTTCCGGAACCAAGTGAAGGATGTGTTCAAATATCCAATTACTCCATTGATAAAATTGTTTAATTAATGAAAACCAGCTTTAAATAGAGAAATCAGTTCCAAATCAAAATCTCTGCAATTCACTTTTTCATGGTGGCAGAACGATAGGCCAAAGCAAGCCAATGAACGTGCACTAGCAGGTGATAAACCCACACAGTGGGATCAGTTTATTCTCTCATCGGTGTCAGTGATAGACATACATTGGACTCAGTCTGCTCTCTGCCCGGGCTTATTGATACACCAGTGGGGAGAGGAGTCAGACATATGTGTTCTGGGATCAGTGACACACACTCAGTGGGGTCTTTCTCTTTCTTCACTGAGTTCAGTAACACACATACAGAATCATTCATCTGTTGTCTCAGTAGTTTACATCATACAGATCAGTTGGGTGAGTCTGCAAACACCTTGGGGTCAGTGGTGTCAGTGATGCACACACAGTGGATTCGGTCTGCACTCTCCCCGAGGTCAGTGAAATACACATGGTGGACTGAGTGATGCATATACAATGGGATCAAACTACTCTCTCCCCAGCGTCATGAAACTCACACAGTGGAGTAAATCTGCCGTCGTTCTGGACTCAGTGATTTGGAAACAATATGGTAGGGACAGTGGCGGTTGATGTCCAGTCAGCAGTCTTCCCGTGAGCAGTGCTGGACACACAAAGCATTAGTCTGCTCTCTCAGCAGGGTCCGTGTTACACACTCAGTGGTGTCATTCTGTACCCGCCGCAAGATCTGTGATACATTTACAGTAAGGTTGGTCTGCGACTCGTCGAAGTCAGTTAATCACACAATGGGGTCATTCGGCTCTCTACCTATGATCAGTAATACACACTCAGTGGGGTCAGTTGTTCTCTCCGTTGGTCGGAGATACACGCACAGTGGGATCTGTCTGATCTCTCGCCGTGATCAGAGATGCAGACAAAATACGTTCAGTCGGCTCTATCCCTCGGGCCAGTTGTAAATACAAAGTATGGTCGGTCTGCTATCTCCCCACGGTCAGTGATGTACAGGCAGCAGAATCAGCTTTTTCTCTCCCGGTGGTCAGCAATACCCACAGAGTGAGGCCAGTCTGCATTCTCCACAGTGTCAATGATGCACATACAGTGGAATCAACCTGCTCTCTCCGCGGGCTCAGTGACCAATGCACAGTAGGTTCAGTCTGCTTTTTCCACAAAGCTAATGACACACACACACAATAGGTCAGGCTGCTCTCTCCCATGGATCAGTAATACAAACTCAGTGCTCTAAGTCTGTTCTCTGCCCAGGATCAGTGAGACAAGCACAAATGGGTCACTCTGCCCTCTCCCCGTGGTCAGCGACACAGACTTACTGAAATCATTCTGCTATCATCCGGGGACATTGATGCACGCAAAGTGATGCCAGTCGGCATGTTCTGTGGTCAATGGGACGCATACAATGGTGTTGATCTGCTGTTTCTCCCCCGGGTCAGTGAAATTTGGAAAATGGAGTCGGGGACGGTCTCTCTGGGATCAGTGATACGCAGACATTGGTGTAAGCCTGTTCCATCCGGGGTCATTAATGCACATAGATTGGGATCAATCTGCTGTCTCCTCTGGTACCATTGATGTAACTGAAGTCGTGGTCAGTCTGCTGTTATCCAGGGATCAATGATACAGACACAATGGGTTACTTCTGATTACTCCGTGGGCTCAACGAAACGCATATTGACGGGTCAGTCTGATCTCCCCCGGTGGTTACTGATATAGACTCAGTGGGATCAGTCTGCAGACGCTTTGGGTCAATGGAGAGTACCTTTTCCCTCCCGGGTCAGTGCTGGACGCACAATGACGTCAACTGCCTACTGCCTGTGGTCTGTGGCAAAGACACAGTGGAGTCAAATTGCTCTGTCCTCTGCGAAGCCTCTTCTAAGGCTGGCTACCTTGAAGACATTCTCCTCCTCTCTCGAGAAGGACCTCAGTGAATCCCTCTCTCACTGTATCCCTCAAGTCATTTCCTCTGCCCTGAAACTCTTCAGCAACGTCCTAAAGCTGACTCGCTATCACAGCCATAACTCCTTCTTCGATGCCTACAGACGGAACGGACTGATCCCACATGGACTCCAGACTACATCCAAGCCAACACAATTTGGAAGTGAACAAGTCAGTCCTGATGAAGTGCTTTTGCACAAAACGTGGATTCTCCTGCTCCGAAGATGCCGCCAGACATTTTGTACTTGACCAGCACCACACTCTCGACATTCTCTATCCCCATGACCAGTGTTACGGACAGAATGGTGTCAGTCTCATGACTCCCAGGAGACAGTGTTGCATGTACATTGGTGTCAATCTGGTCAGTGATGCACACACAAATGGGTCATTCTTTTCTGTCCATGCCATAAATGTTAAAAATTGGAGTGGTCAGTCTGGTCTCTTCCGGGATCACAATTAGAAACAGACAGAAGTGTCAGCATGCTCGGCCCACAGATTCAGTGATATCCATGCTGTCGGGTCAGTCTGTTCTGTCGCCAGAGTCAGTGACACACACACACAAAGCGGCCAGCCTGTTTTCTCCCCAGGGTTAGTCATAAACGTATAACAGGGTCAACATGATATCTCCTCGTGATCAGTGATGCACAAATGGAGGAGTGCGTCTGCTCTCGCCCCTGGACCGTTCATGCACACACTGTAGCGTCAGACCCCTCTCTCCCTGTCTTAGTGATACGCACAGAGTAAGCAGTCTGCTCCCACCCCAGGTTCAGTGACATACTGACAGTGAGGTAAGTTTGATCTCTTCACGGGATTACCGACACACACATTTTGGGTCAGCCTATTCTCTCTCCGCGGCCAGTGACACACATGCACAGTGGAATCTGTTTGCTGTCTGCCAAGGTCCAGAAAAACAGGCACGAAGACGAGTCAGTCTGCTCTGTCCCTGGCTCCTTGATACCCACATAGAGAGTTTTCCTTATGATCTCTGAGATACATATACATTGCGGTTAAGTCTGCGCTCGGGCTAGGCACTGTGATGCACACACAGTTGTGTGTTTCTGCTTTCTCACCAGTGTCAGTGATGCACACACAGTGGTATCAATAAGATCTCTCCTCATGGTCAGTGATGTGCACACAGTTGTATTATTCTGCTTTGGATATCATACTGGCTGGCTGGAAGAAGACTGAGTGGTAGTGGATGGAAAGTATTCAGCCTGGTGTTCGGTGACGAGTGGTGTCTTGCAGGCATCTGTCCTTGGGGCTCTGCTCTTTGTAGGTTTCATAAATGACGTGGATGAAGAAGTGGAAAGGTGGGGTAATAACTAAATTATGACACAAATGTTAGTGGAACTGCAGATAGTCTCGAGGAATTTTCAGGCTACAACAGCATATTGGCAGGATGCTGAGCTCGGTTGAGCAGTGGCACACAGAGTCCAACCCGAATAAATGCGAGGGATTCTTTGTGGAACGTCGAATTTGAATGATGAATACAGGGCTAAAGATAGCATTCTTTGCAGTGCGGAGGAATAGTGGAATCTTGGACTCGGCGAACACAGATCCCTGAAACTTGCCACCCAAATTCAGAGGGTAGTTAAGAAGGGGTATGGAGCTTTGGCTTTCATTAACTGCGGGATCCACTCGAAGATCCATTAGAGGATGCTTTAGAGATGGTGCACAGGAGATTTACCAGGATGCTGACTGGATTGCAGGACATGCCTGATGAAGGGAGGTTGAGTGAGCTCGGGCAGTTTACGTTGGAGAGAAGGAAGAGAGGTGACTTGATGGGCATGTCCAAAATAATAAGAGGCACAGATAGACTAGGTAGCCAGAGACTTTCCCCAAAACAGAAGTAGCTGTCATGAGGGGTCATATGTATATGGTGTTTGGAGGAAGGTACAGGGAACATGTCAGAGGTAGGTTCTTTTTGCAGAGGGTGGTATTTGCGTGGTATGCACTGTAAAAGATGGAGGTTGAGTCAGAGACATTTTAACAATTGGTGGATAAGCACATAGACGTTCTTAAATTGACGGGTGAGTAGGTTCGGTTGATCTTCAGAACCTACTCAACGTCCCTTCATCAGGCATGTCCTGCAGTCCAGCCTAGAAAGTTAAAATCCCCTTCCATAACCACCCTATTATTCTTACAGATAGCTGAGATCTCCTGACAAGTTTGTTTCTCAAATTCACTCTAATTATTGGGAGGTCTATAATACAATCCCAATAAGGTGAGCATCACTTTTTTATTTCTCAGTTCCACACAAATAAATTCCCTGGAGGTACTTCCAGAAATATTCGCCCTCAGCACAGCTGTAATCCTACCCCTTATCAAAAACGACACTCTCCTTCCTCTCTAACCTCCCTTTCTGTCCTTCCTGTACTGGGAGTAATCCAGATATTACTACTCTCGAGAACCTCCTTTTTAAAATCATCCGCAATCACATGTCTCCTCATTTTCTCCAAAAGCCTACCATGATTAACCTTATCAACGGCTTTACTGAAGTCCATGTACACCACGTTAACTGCCCTACCCTCATCTACATGCTTGGTCACCTTTTCAAAAACCTCCATGTGGTTTGTGATACGCGACCTGCCCTTGACTAAACCGGGTTGACTACCTCAAATAAAATTATTTTTTGCTACATGATTATAAATCCAATCTCTTAAAATTCTGTCCAAAACTTTTCCTACCACAGCTTACTGGTCTATAATTCTCTGAGTCATCTCGGCTGCACTTCTTGAACAAGGCTTCAACATTTGCAATCTTCCAGTCCTCTGGTACTAAACCTGCATACAATGACGACTCAAAGAACAAGCCAAAGGCTCCACCATCTACTTCCTAGCATTCCAGAGATTCATCTGATAAATCCTATCTGGCCCAGGGAACTTAGCAACTTCCATTCCTTCTAGAATTGATAACACCTCCTCCTTACCAACCTCAATTCTTTCAAGCCTAATAGCCCGTATCTATGTCTTTTCCTCGACAATATCCTCCTTTTCCTGAGTGAAAACAGATGAGATATATTCGTTTAGCAGCTCTCTGATCTCCCCAGGGTCCACAAACAGCGTTCCACTTCTGCCTTTGACTGGCTCCATTCCTACCCTTGTCATCTTTTTTTTCCCTATATACCTGTAGAAAGCTTTGGGGTTCTCTTTTATTCTACCTACTGAAGATTACGCATGTCTCCTCCATGCCCTTCTTAACTCTCTCTTTAAATATGTCCTAGCTAATCTGTAAATCTCCATCGCCTCACCTGAATCATCTCGTCTCAACGTCACATAAGCCTCCCTCTTCCATTTAACAAGAGATAGAATTTCTTTGGGAAACCACGGTTCCCTTACAATATCACTTCCTCCCTGCCTGACAGGGACATACCTATCAAGTACACGCAATATGTTTTCCTTCAACCAGCTCCACATTTCGATTGTCCACGTCTCCTACATTTTGCTTCCCCATTCTATTGCTTCCTCAGTCTTGGCCAATCGTATTATAATTGCCCTTCCACCTTCAATAACTCTTCACCATTGGCATGTACCTGCCCCTTTCCATCGATCAATTAAATGGAACCGAATTATGGTTACTCTCTCCAAAGTGCACACCAATCACTAAATCAATATCTGGTCTGGTTCATAACCAAGTACCATATCCAGTGTGGCACTTGTTTCTGTATGATATGTCGGCCCTTCAACATACTGTGTCAGGAAACCATCCTGCACACTTTGGAGAAAACCTTATCCATCCGACGTACAAGACGTACATTTCCAGTCTATCTTGGGGAACCAAAAGACCCCCATAATGACCACTCTGCTCCTTTCACTCTTACCCAGAATCATTTTGCCAATACACTCCTCCACGTCCTCAGAACTTTGCAGAGGCGTTTAAAACACTCCGAGCTGTGTGGCCTCTCCTCTCATGCTTCTAACCTCAGCCCATACCACCCCGATAGACAGGCCCTCGACAAGAGTTCTTTCAGCCACCGTTATACGGTCCTTGAATAAAAAAAACACATCGGAGGGTCGGTGTGGACTTGTTGGGCCGAAGGGCCTGTTTCCACACTGCAATGTAATCTAATCTAATCCCTCCCCCTTTTACCACCTTCCCCCATTTTAATGAAAGACCTAAACCGCGGAATCTGCACATCCATTCCAGACTCTGCTCTATCCATGTCTCAAAAATGGCCCAACATTGAAGTCCCGGGTACCTATCGATGCTGCAAGTTCACCTACATTATTCAGGATACTTATGACGTTGATTTCGACACACTTCAAACCGGCTTGCTGTCTGCTACCATACTCACATGAAGGTGAAATGCTGTTCATGTCCTTCCGACTCACATTGTCCTGTGCACTGAAACTACACAACCGGATCGCAAACCCTGTTGCGTTACTTTAAACCCACCTGAATACCAGTAGCAACTTTTCCACCCAGGATATTAGTACTGCCCTGCTCAAGTGAAGAGCGCCGTGTTTGCAGAGGTCTCACCTTCCGCAATAGGGCACCAATTATCGATACTCTGGAAACCCTCCATCCTGAACCATCCCTGCAGGCACGTATTCAGCTGATGTCTATCCTTGTTCCTCGCCTTGCTATCACGTGGCACGGGTAACAAACCAGAGATAACAACTCTGTTTGTTCTCGCTCTCAGTTTCCAGTCTCACTTCCTGAAATCCTGCCTTACATCCCTATCCCTATTTCTCCCTATATTGTTGGCACCGATGTGAACCACGACTTGGGTCGGGTCACCCTCTCCTTTCAGGACTCCAAAGACACGATCCAAGACATCACGGACCTTGGCACCCGGGAGGCAACACACTAACCGTGAGTCTCTTTTGTTCCCAACAAACCTTTCCTCTGATCTTCTCACTATTGAGTCCTCAATGACCAACACTATCCTACTTCCCCTTTCCTTTTGTGAAACAGGGACAGACTCTGTGCCAGAGACCTGCACCCAAATGCATGCCCCCGGTTAGTCATCCCCCTCAATAGTATCCAAAACGGCATACTTGTGTTTACAGGGGAACGACCACAGGGATCGCTGCCCTGACTTTTCTATGTCCTGCATAATCCACGAGGTCAGTGATACACCACAAATTGCGTCAGTGTGCTGCCTCCCTGGACAATAATACACACAGTTATGTCAGTCTGTTCTCGCAGCTTTCAGTGTTACCGACGCCCTGCAATCCATCTGCTGTCTTCCCAGACTGCGTAAAACATACAATGAAGTACACTCACTCTCTCCCTGAGGTTAGTGATACACATACCGTGGCTTCAGTGAGCAATTATCCCGGGGTCAGCAATGCTCACACACAGTGGAGTGAATCTGCTTTATTCCTGCTGTCAGTGATAGACGCACAATGGGGCCAGTCTGCTGGCTCCCCTGGGTTAATGATGCAGATGCAGTGGAATCGTTCTACTCTCTCTCCAGGGTGAGTGATGCACACAGGTTGGGACAGTTTGCTTTCTCCACAGGATCAGTGATAATTAATTCCCAACTCGGGCGACTGTCTCTGAGGAGTTTACACATTCTCCCTGTGTCTCTGTGGGTTTCCTCCCGGTACTCCGCTTTTCTCCCACAGTCCAAAGATGTGCAGTTCAGGTGAATTGGCCATGCTAAATTAGTCAGGGGTAAATATTCAGTCGGGAATGGGTCTGGGTGCGCTGCTCTCCAGAGGGTCAGTGTGGACTTGTTGGGTCGAAGGGCCTGCTTCCAATGTGTCGGGAATCTATTTTAAAATCTAAAAATACACAGTGGGGTCATTCGAAAATCTCCACAGGTTCGGTGATACGCACACCGTGGCTTCATTATGCTCTCTCCTTGCACCAAAGATAAACACATCGTGGAGTCAGTCGACAAGCTCCTCATTATCAGTGAGTCACACACATCCAAACGTTTCAATATGATCAATCATCGGGATCAGTGATACGAGTTTTGAGTCAGTCTACTCTCTCCTCAATGTCAGTAACAGACACACACAGTTCCACCTTCCTGGTGTCTTCCTGCAGAGAGTGATAGGCACACAGTAGGACAATATGCTGTATCCTCGGGCTCAGGAATGCACACACAGTGGGGTCTGTCTACTCTCTACTAGGATCAGTGATAAATGCATAATGGGATGAATTCCCTTTCTCCCCGGGGTCAACCTCCATATCTGGTGACAACAGACAAGAAGGTGCATGGCGTCAGCAATATGCACACACAGTGAGGTCAGTCTACTCTATTCCCCGAGGTCAGTCATGCACACAATATGGGTTCAGTATGTTCCCTGCCCAGAGTCATTGCAATGCACGCAGATATGGTCTCCTTTACATCGTGGAGGGCGAGTGCCAACTCGTGGACCAGTTCAACACAGTCTTCCAAATGTAGAATAGTGTTTGTATCAATCGTTGTGACTGCATTAACTTTGTGATAATCCACACGTAACCGTTGGACACCACATGATGTTGGGACCATTACTCTGGGTGTGCTCCAGTCATTGCAACACACTTCAATTATGTAATCTTGGAGCATGCATTCGAACTCTTTTTGAACTTGTGCCAACTTTAATGGGTTAAGCCTTGAAGGATGTTGCTTAATCGAAACTCCATTTCCTATATCTCCAACATGCACAATTAGGTTGGTATTTCCCAGTTTATTTCCATATATCTCCCCATACGATTGCAAGAACTTTTTTTTCTGTTCATTTCGATTTTTCTCCAGAAGGAGCCTAATCATGTCACCGAATTCTAGACAACGTTCTCGTTGTACAAGCTAATTTGAAGAATGTTCAATTCAGAATCCTTTGAAATTGGTTCTTCATTATGTGCTGCAAGGAACAACACAGTCTCCTTTGGGTTTCCTTCCCAGTCAAAATACTTTATCAGTATATTCACATGACGCATTTCATGAGAGTTTTTTTTCTGTTCAGCGTTCTTGTCAACTGGTTTTCCACTCAATCTCCTTTCGACTTGATAAGGTCCTCTAAACCTTGTTTTTAAAAGATTTATCTCCCACTGCCAGTAACACGAAGACCATATCTCAGTAGCAAAATTGCGAGTTTTCGAGTCATTCCCTGCGTCCGAATTTATTGTTTGCTGTGGTATTTTAGATGCTGCCGAAACAATTTATCCATCTATATTTAATCGCTTCCTAAAATCTGACACGTTTTCGTATTATGTGGTCTCTGGTTTCTGATTTACCAATTTCTCCATAATGACATTGAAAGATCCTTTCATTTCATGCCGAAAAATATTAATTCAAATGGATTCAAAGGTGGTCAATTCATTTGTTGCAGCACTGATTGTAAAAAACGTACAGACAGACTTCCTTTATCCTTTGCATTTAGACAGTCCTGACTATAAGCTTTGAACGTTGCCTTTATGTCTGATGCTACATTTCTCGCTACCCATGTGATTCTGGATGGACTGCAGCAGATTGGAATTATTTTATTCCGAACCAAACATCAATACTCTGAATGATTTTGATGCAAAAATTAACTATCGATCTGACTGTATCTCAGTGGCTCTTCTGTACGTCTTGAAAAATTTGAGTAATTCGTCAACAATAATTCTAGCTGTTTTATTATTTAGTGGAAATGTTGTCGACATACCCATTATTGTCAGATTGATTCTAACTTTTGTTCAATGCATTCAGTTAACAGTGGAAAAACTGTGACGCTGGAAGAGCGTAATAAGTCTGGCAGCATCCAAGCTTATGACGGGCTTGTGCCTAAAACAATGATTCTCCTGATCTTTGGATGCTGCCTGACCTGATGTGCATTTTCAGTGCCAGACCTTACCACTCTGACCTCCAACATCTGCAGTTCTCACGTTATATCAGTCAGTTTTAGGCTCTTGTAAAATTCACTTCAAATGCAGGAATTTATATCATAGGTGTGAATTTATTACTGCTTTTTTCACAAACGCCTGCCAGGTATGACATGACCAGCATAATTCAACTGCGTCCTTAATTAATTTTAGCGATCATGTCACCTCCTGTGCAAAAACCAGTACAAACAGACTGAATTTGGCCAATTCATTTGCTGCATAGTAAAAATACAACTCCTTTATCCTGATCATCTGGTTACTCTAGGTTTTTGCGTTCTTAACCTGCTCTTTAATCTTGATGTCACCTTTCCAACGCTACCTGTAATTCTTCAATGTATGTAATGAACTTAAATTAATTTATTCCAAAGCCATACATGACTTCCCTGGATAACTTTGTTGTAAAATGTGAGCCTTAAACTGACTGTATCTCTGTGTGTAGTCCATCTCTGATGCAAGACTTGATTTGTTCTGCTACAGTGCTTTTCGTAGTGATATTATGCAACTGAATGGCCTCTGGAAATGTGGTGAAGATATCCGTTAACGTGAACACATAGCGATACTGAATTTTTGTTTTCCGTAATGGTCATATGCAATCAATTAATTCTCCTGTAGAAGATCCCTCAAATGCAAGCACGAGTGTTAAACGTTCTGCTTGTATTCCTGCCTGAGGTTTTCAATTACGTGGCATCTGTGGCATTTTGGGAAATTACTTGTACATCCTTCTGCAGTTGAGGCCAAGAAAAATGTTTTTTTTTGTATTTTCGCTTGAGTTTTTCTACCTCCTAATTAACCACCTACTAGTAATTTATGTGCTACCCGCAACACCTCCATCTTGTAAACCACTGGCAATGCAACTTGATGAACTTCAGCCGAGTTCTCATCTGCGTGATTATGTGAGAATCTCCATTTCCACATCGAAACATCATTACTAAAGCAGTAACATACCGGAATACGCTCATAACATTCTTCTTTGTATGTTTCCCGGTATAATTGCAGCAGTTTTTCACCAGTCTGTTGAAACTCAGTTAATTTGTCTTGAATAAAAAAAAATCCACTTTGCCCTCTTGTTACTTTTTTTTGTCTCAGCCATTCGATTACAAATTGTTGCTGATAACTCTTCTTCAACTTCGTTTTCTGCACTTACGGATTTCTCTTCCAATTTCAACTGGTGATTTTGTGATCTTCTACTCACACAATCACGAAAAATCCCAAGATATACTTCCAGTTAGACATAAGTTGCCTGACTTTCCATTGTGTTTTGTCAGCCACAGTAGGCACTCCTACCTTCGATGCAGCTACATCATTACTAAGGAATATTTGGATTCCTGGAACTGAGAGTTTCTGCAGTACGTTATCACCATTTCTCCACTGGTTTCCACCACTCCAACTTCATTCTGCATGATCGAGCACTTTTCATCTCACCGTGATTTCCAGATATTAGGACTTTTTACTGGCTATGGTCTGTGAGGATGCTGCTACTTTACAAAGGATTTGCTGTCCATGATCTTTTTTAAGAGGCTTGTAAAAGACAGACGTTCTGATTTGTCTTCGTGTGGGCTACTTTGATTATGGCCAATTTTTGCTGCCTCAGGCAACAATCTGGAAAAAAAGTCTTTTCGGATTAGTTTTGCTTTAGCTGCTAGTACATTGAAATCGGAGTGCCCAGTTCTCCCAGTTCAGGGTTTTTGTCTAGTCTGGTTTAGTTCTTTTTTGTTATCTGGGGACCCAGAAAAGCTTCTGGGATAAATACAAAAGTTTTCATTCTTCAGCTGTGATGATGCTGTATCTTTAAGAAGATTATGTCAATCTTGCCTAGTTTTAAAGTTCGAAAAGACACAGAATCCGATAAATCCGAAGTGAAGAGCCAATCCGATTACAGCTAACCGATACTGGCTCAGGTAAACGGTTTTTAAATTAAATAAAATGCACAATGAAAGTTGAGTTGCCAGAGTCCTCAGCTAAGTTTTCCACTGCTTTTGTCTGAATAATCAATGAAGGCAGTCAAGCAGTAGTGAAGCTGCTGGAGGCAAGAGAAGTAGTTCCAGGCTGATCCTCCTCTCTCTCTGATATCTGTCCTGTAAGACCCTGTGATGGATGTTTTGTGCCAAGGGTTGTTTATGAGGATTGTTGCAAGGATTAGAAATAGCATCATTGAGTTAGCAAGACCTCTTGCGTTTTCAGACAGTTTAAGGTATTCGGTATTATGTTCTCTTTTATTTGTGTTTCAATTCGTTTTGGTCAAAACTAATTGGTACGAGAAGCTGCATTACTCCTGGAATTTTCACGTTAAAGCTACTTAAAGAAGTGTGTATTTCGGGTCAGCAGACAGGTAGAGAGGGCTAAAGGAGATGGTGGTTTGTGGGGGCGGTGTTTCGGGGTGGCAGGGTGTTGATTATGGTGCAAGGTGGAGGCTTTTCATCAGAGGTGTTGCTTTGGGGCGGCTGGAAATGGCACAAAGGAGTACTTTGTCGGGAGCATGTTTCAAAGCGGCAGGACACGATGTATGCGGGTATGGTTCATTGGGTGGTTGTTGAAGCAGGGGAAGATGTTGCTGGGGATGCGTTTTGTCAGGGCTGGGTTTTAGGCATCGAGAGTGTTTTGTCGGTGGGGGTGATTTGCGGAAGCTGAGATGCCAAAATGGCAGTTGTGTTTCACTGGGGTGTGTATTTGAAGGCGCCAGGAGATGGGACAAGCGGTTGTTGTTTCATCTGGGGACGTGGGGTTTGGGATAGTGGAAGGTGAAGCAAGGGCGGGATGTTTCGTCAGGTGTTTGTCCTTTAGTACGGTAGGGTGGGCGAGAAAGCACAGAGCTTATTGTGGGTGGGTGAGTTGTTGGTCGGGATGTTTTGGGAAAGCAGATGGCGCAGGTGATGGCGCAAGATGGGTGTTTCATCAGGTGGCGATTCAGGGCTGCAGGAGAAGGTGCGGGGGCCTGTGTTTCATCACATGTGTGTTTCAGGTTGGTGGCAAAGAGCGCGGGGATCTTTTTCATAAGCTGGGAGTTTCACGGTGAGATAGCACAACGGGGGCTGTCTGGTTAGGAAGTGTGTTTCGGCGAGGCGGGGCGGGCAAATGTCGCAAGCAGGGTGTGTTTCCTATGAGGGGTGTTTCGGGAGATGAGACAAGGGGTGGGTGTCTCATCAGGACCATGTTTCGTGACCATGTGAGATGTCGCAAAGGGTGCTGTTTTATCAAGGGTGGATGTTTTTGGGCTCCGGGTGATGGCGACGTGGAGTGGATGTTCTGATGCAGCGGGGCGGTGGAGAAAGTGCAAGAGGGCCATGTATCTTTGGGGATGTTTCAGAGTGGAGGGAGATAGTGCAAGGCGGAGTGTTTCATTGGGTGGGTATTCGTCAATGGGTTTGTTTCAGATCAGCAGAGTGGCAGGAAATTGCTCAACATGGGGTTTCATTGAGGAGTGTTTTAGGCTGGCAGGAGGGCGTGCAAAGGGGTTGTTACATTGGATGGGTTCTTTCAGATCAGCGGGAGATGGTGTGTGGGGTTGCGTTTCCTCATATGCGTGTTTCGGGCAGCAGCAAAGAACATGGTGAGTATTTTTTCGGGTGCGTGCTTCAGCGTGGGTGAAGATAACAAATGTGTTTCACTGTGGCGGGAGGTGACACATGAACTGTGTTCTTTGGGGAGATTTTTGTATGGCTGGAGGTTGCGAATGGAGGGTGCATGTCAACAGGGGTGCTTCAGAGTGACGGGTGGTGGTGCAATTAGAGCGTTGCTTAAGTGTAGTGGGGTGGGGCCGAAGCAGATGTGTGTCATTGGGATGGTTGTTTGTAGTGGCAAGAGATGATGGAAGAGGTGGGTGTTTTGTGGAGGCTGGAGATGGTGCAAGGGTGTGTGTTATTGGGGGAATGTATCAGGGTAGTGGAAAATAGCGCATGGGATGGATATTTCATTAGTTGGGTGTTATGTGGCAGCGTGAGATGGCGCAAGTGTTGCTACAACAAATAGTGTGCTGCACAGCTGTAGGTGATGGCTCAATGGGGTAGGGGGATGTTTCACCAGGGGGATGCTTTGGGGCTGACGAGATGGCGTAGGAAGTCGTGTTTCTATAGGATAGTAGTTTTGGGTCGGTGGGTGATAGTGAAAGGTAGCGTATTTCATCGGGTCAGTTGTTTCAGGGCGTTGGGTGATGTCACAGTGGTATGTTACAATGGGGCAGTCGGTTGTAGAGGGGAAATGGCACAAACGGGCGGTGTTTCATTGAGGGGATCTTTTGAGTTTTTTAAAGAAGTAACAAAGAAGATTGATGAGGGCAGAGCGGTAGATGTGATCTATATGGACTTCAGTAAGGCGTTCGACAAGGTTCCCCATGGGAGACTGGTTAGCAAGGTTAGATCTCACGGAATACAGGGAGAACTAGCCATTTGGATACAGAACTGGCTCAAAGGTAGAAGACAAAGGGTGGTGGTGGAGAGTTGCGTTTCAGACTAGAGGCCTGTTACCAGTGGAGTGCCGCAAGGGTCGATACTGGGACCTCTAATTTTTGTCCTTTATATAAGTGATTTGGATGCGAGCTTAAGAGGTACAGATAGTAAGTTTGCAGATGATACCAAAATTGGAGGTGTAGTGGACAGTGAAGCAGGTTACCTCAGATTACAAAAGGATTTTGACCAGATGGGCCTCTGGGCTGAAAAGTGCCAGATGGAGTTTAATTCAGATAAATATGAGGTGCTGCACTTTGAGAAAATAAATCTTAGCAGGACTTATACATTTAATGGTGAGGTCCTAGGGAGTGTTGCTGAACAAACAGACCTTGGAGTGCTGGTTCGTAGCTCTTTGAAAGTGGAGACGCAGATAGATAGGATAGTAAAGAAGGACTTTGTGTTGCTTTCTTTGATTGGTCAGAGTATAGAGTACAGGAGTTGGAAGTTCATGTTGCGGCTGTACAGGACATTGGTTAGGCCACTGTTGGAATATTGCGTGCAATTCTGGTCTCCTTCCTATTGGAACGATGCTGTGAAACTTGAAAGGGTTCGGAAAAGATTTACAAGGATGTGACCAGGGTTGGAGGATTTGAGCTACAGGGAGAGGCTGAACAGGCTGGGGCTTTTTTCCCTGGAGGATCGGAGGCTGAGGGGGTGACCTTTTAGAGGTTTACGAAATTATGAGGGGCATGGATCGGATAAATAGACAAAGTCTTTTCCCTGTGGTGGGTGAGTCCAGAACTGGAGGGCATAAGTTTAGGGTGAGAGGGGAAAGATATAAAAGAGACCTGACAGGCAACGTTTTCGCACAGAGGGTGGTACGTTTATGGAATGAGCTGCCAGAGGAAGTGGTGGAGGCTGGTACAATTGCAACATTTAAAAGGTATTTGGATGGGTATATGAATAGGAAGGGTTTGGAGGATGTGGGACGGTGGCTGGCAGGTGAGACTAGATTGGGTTGGGATTTCTGGTCAACATGGATGGGTTGGACCGAAGTGCCTGTTTCTGTGCTGTACATCTCCATGACTCTACGACTGTCTATGTGCAGGTTAGTTCGATTGGCCATGCTGAGTTGCCCATTGTATACGGGGATATGTATGTTGGTGGATGAGCCACTGGAAATGCAGAGTTTTAAGGATAGGATCGGGGAGTGAGTCTCGGTGGTATGGTATTCAGTTGGTGTGGACCTGTTGGGCCGAATGGTCGTTTTCACACTGTGGCAATTCAATTATTCTATGAAAATGAAATCTGGTAACCACAACATGATGTATGACCAGGAGTAGTGAGTAGTTTGATTGGGATTTGTTTCAAAATATGCACACGTACCAGAAGCGGTGTAAAAGACAATCAATATGTAAATTTCTGATATGAAGATTATTAATATTGAGAAGAACTAAATAATGTATAACTTTAATAATTAGAATTATGAGGAAGCATGTATTGAATCACACAAGACTCTAAAAATCTTGATAACACATATATTTCGGAATGTGATCAAAGATGGGACTGAAGGCATACTTACAGAACCACACAAATTCACTTGAAATTGGGATGTGAGAGAACTTTGTCGCTCAGAGGATAGCTATGTCGGTCAAACCCAAGACTTTGATGGCGAGAGCGCGGCAAGTATTTAAAGATGCACAAATTAGAATCTTGACATTTCCATGTTTTGAGAGTGGAACAAGCTTAAGAGGAACCGAATAGAAACCAGACCAGTCCAGCACAGGCATAGGTTGTTGGTCCACAATATCTGCGCTGATAATCAAGCCATTCTGAACGGATCCCACACGCCTGCACGTGGTCCATAATACTCTATTTGTTGGCACTTCCAACGATTTCTAAATGTCTCCTGAAATTTCTATCGGATCTGAATTTTACCATCTCCCCAGGCAGCGCATTCCAGGCAACTACCATTCTTTGCGTTAATAAATTGTCTTTATTTTAACTTTAACCTATGACAATGTGTATTTTACGTTTCTGTTCGGAAAAAAAAAGTGTGATAAAAAGAACTGTTCGAATATCTACTCAATCCATGCCTCTCGTAATTTTATTAAATTTCACCACTTCGCCCTTCAGACATTGATGTTCATGTTGCACAGTATCATGTAAAAAAGAAAGCCACGGATATCTAGGCAGCCAGAGCAACAGCCATCCTTACCGGTAGATGCAGTGTCAAAGCCCTTCGGTCATTGGCACATGTCGGAAATGTGCACAGACAAGACAACATATGAATTAAGTTCGGAATGGACCGACAGCAAAAGCGCCAACATTGGGATTGTTCTTACCACAGGAAATGGGAGATATTCTTCAACCAAATCGCAGTAGAAATTTTGAGATGGGAAGAATTTATCATGACTCATTTCTGAACATTCTGTGTTCTAACAGCAACAGGCTGCCAGAGGGACTCGAAAAGGTAGAACTCGTTTCAGTGTACAAACTGTCAAGCTTTGTAAAAATTGAAGACATCTTCGTGCAATACATAAACTAATTGTCGCCTGCCTTAGACCACATCAGACACTAAAACGGCAGACATAAGCCATAAGGAGTAATGCTTAAACTCTTGACTCTCACACCTCCTGGGAGCAAATGTGGATTTGGTAGTCAAGTATACAGATGGATCCATGAATTTCAATAATCTCTCATGCCCTTGTACAGGAAACACACAATTGTGAAACAAAAAGTATTGGACAAGAGTGTCTCAGTTATGAAGTGAGATTAGACAGACTGCAGATATTTTCCTGAGATTGAGAGGAGACAAGATTCAGAGGCATAAAAACATAACAAAAATATGGTTGAAAGGATGGTTCGTTTCCTAGTTCAATGATCAGAGGCATAAGATTAAGTTATGATGGAGAGTGTTTCGTGCTAAGTGAGGAAAACACTATTCGCCCAGTAGGCTGTGGGAATATAGAACTCACTACCTGCAACAGTGTTGGAGGTGGAAACCCTCATAAAATTGTAGACGAGTTTTGATGTTCACTTCCGATGCTAAGGGAAACAAAGTCTATTAGAAAGTGCTGGACCATTGGATTGGAATTATTAGGTAGTAGTCTTTGACTGGCATGGATACCATGGGCTGAGAGCGTTTTCTGTTTGCTGTAAATGCGATTAGACAAATCATTAACCTGCGATGACCCACAGAAAGATCCTCGCTTTGTATTGAAACAGATATAAGATGTCCACTTGCTAGATCTGTCGACAAAGAAGAAGAGGACCCTATGCAGCTGTATTGTACACATGTGTGTTCCAAATGAGATAGCACTTCAGATTAATGCACTAATGTTTCTTTGTCAGCAAAATTCAAAGGAGGTAGACCGAAAGCTGTACATTACTTTACGTATCAGATCCCAAATCCCAGACCCATTCAGAAAATGTTTCGACCATACAGTATTCCCCTCACCTTCTTTGCAGTAATTATGTAGCGATAGTGTGTCACTGAGGCCAGGATTCCATTGCCTGGTTTGTTACAAAGGCAATACAAATTTATTTTTGACCTTCATATGTTCAGCTCATGTTGAAATGAAGTGTGAATTTTGTTGACGTTTAATTAAGATTCTCACTAAACTTACATTGCCTTGCTCGGGAACATTAATTAATCTAGCGATAATCTATAACACTGAAAATTTTAAAAGTCCCACCAGACGTTATGAACAAACAAACTGGTGAATTTCCAGTCAAATCTCGTTCACCACAGAATTGTCTGAAAGTGGAGTGATTTGCCTCTCTCCATTAAATTTTGCGTTCATTGATGGTTGACAAATAGAAACATAACCTTTAGAGCCTGGGTGTCCCTGGAGAGGGAAAAAGTGAGGTCTGCAGATGCTGGAGATCAAAGTTGAAACTTTATTGCTGGAACAGCACAGCAGGTCAGGCAGCATCCAGGGAACAGGAGATTCGACGTTTCGGGCACAGGCCCTTCTTCAGGAATGAGCAGAGAGTGTTCAGCAGGAGAAGATAAAAGGAAGGGAGGAGGGACTTGGAGGAGGGGCGTTGGAAATGTGATAGGTGGAAAGAGGTCAAGGTGAGGGTGATAGGTCGGAGTAGGATGGAGGCGGAGAGGTCAAGAAGAAGACTGCAGGTCAGGAAGGCGGTGCCGGGCTGGAGGGATTCGGCTGAGACAAGGTGGGGGGAGGGGGGATGAAGAAACTGGTGAAGTCCAAGTTCATCCCCTGTGGTTGGAGGGTTCCCAGTCGGTGTGGCCTCCTCTATATTGGGGAGACAGGCCGCCTACTTGCGGAGCGATTCAGAGAGCACCTCTGGGCCACCCGGACGAACCAACCCAACCACCCTGTAGCGCAGCATTTCAACTCCCCCTCCCACTCCACCGAGGATATGCAGGTCAATGGACTCATCCACCGCCAAACCACAACAACGCGACGGTCGGAGGAGGAGCGTCTTATCTTCCGACTGGGAACCCTCCAACCACAGGGGATGAACTTGGACTTCACCAGTTTCTTCATGCCCCCTCCCCCCACCTTGTCTCAGCCGAATCCCTCCAGCCCGGCACCGCCTTCCTGACCTGCAGTCTTCTTCTTGACCTCTCCGCCTCCATCCTACTCCGACCTATCACCCTCACCTTGACCTCTTTCCACCTATCACATTTCCAACGCCCCTCCTCCAAGTCCCTCCTCCCTTCCTTTTATCTTCTCCTGCTGAACACTCTCTGCTCATTCCTGAAGAAGGGCCTGTGCCCGAAACGTCGAATCTCCTGTTCCCTGGATGCTGCCTGACCTGCTGTGCTGTTCCAGCAATAAAGTTTGTCCCTGGAGAGGGAGCACGCAGTGTCCACCAACACCCTTGAGCTGTTCAGGGAGAAGTAGGCGCCACAGGAAGTGCAGTGCATTTTTCCCCCTCCAACTCTATTTTGATTTAATCCCTGCCCTCCCCTTCACTGTTTGATCACACAGCACTGCCCTTTGATGTGAAGGACACTGCCTGTCACTGGCCACTTGTGTGTTTTCTTTTCTTCCTAGTGGTGTAAATTGAATAAAGATTCATGCACCTTATGTCTTTCACTGTGTCTCACACCTGTACACACACAACATGGGTGCGGGGGAAAAATAAGCACTACCGCAGTTGGACAGTAGTGTGGGGAAACGAAGAAAAAGAAACATAACCTCAGACTCCCCCAATAGTAGACAATGGTATTAATTTTCGTCTCACTGATCAATTCTAAATTAATCCCTTTGCTACACTAATCTGTACAGTGGCTCATGAACTGAAACATGAATAGAAATATCAAAGTACGCAGATAAAAATAGATTGAGTGGTCGAACAATGTGTGCAGGGGATACTGAAATCTCGCAGAGTAATATAAATAGATTAAGCAAGTGCCAAGTGTCGAGCAGATGGAGTCGAATGCTGGTAACTGAGACGTCATCCATGTTGGTAGGAATACCAGCAAAATGAACTATTACTTAAAAGGTGAAAAATCGCAGAATGCTACTGCACTTAGGGACAGGATGGTCATGTGCATGAATCACAAAAAAAATGTTTACAGGTGCAGCAACTAATTAAGAAGACAATTGTTCTTCATTGCTCGAGAGATGGCATTTAAAGGTAATGAGGTTATTCTATAGCTGTATCGATTGCATTTTAGGCCACACCACAAGTACACAAGTATTGTGTACAGTTTAGGTCTCCTTACTTGAGAAAGCAAGTCCTGGCAGTTGAGGGAATGTTGTGGGTGTTCACTCAGTTTACTCAGGAATTGGGAGTTTTGGGTTATGAGGGATTGAATAGATTAGAATTCTACTAATTGGAATTTCGAAGAATGAGAGGGGACAATTAAAAAGATTTAGAAATCCGATAGGAATAGAAGCAGAGAGGATATCCAGTGATGGGTGATACTAGGAATCGGGGACATATCATCAAAATAAGAGGGAGCGTTGTGCAGATTCAAGACTGAGTTGAGGGAAGAATTCTTCACCCAAGTGTTTGTGAATCTGTGTAAGTCCCTGCGCAGTGGAGCAGATAAGAGTACCTCTTTGAATGGTCTTAAAGTGAAGACGGATTTTTGAGCAGGGAAGGAAGTGTGTGTTCTGGTAGGCAAACATATAAGTTGGGTTGAGTGCAAGAAAATGTCAGCCATGATCTTATTTAATAGCGCAGAAGGGTCAATGAATCAGATGGTCTACTCCTGTTCCTAATTTTGACGTTCTTCTATTTTTGCTGTTCTCACAGCTGCTGCATCAGTTCAAATAAACTCACAATGTCCACATAAGTTTTGCGATACAAAATGCAAGTCTTTTATCAATCCAAAGTCCAAAAACTCTGGTCTATCCCTCACAGGCACTTTGATCCAGATAAATTCCAAAGCCTTCTGTCTTCATAAACTGCACTCAATCGACATTTTCCTCCTTCCTTTGCAACACTGACAAGATTGCAAGGATCCCACTCATAATTTCGTTTAGTATAAACTGTAAGAATAAATGTGACTTATTCCACTCTCCCTGAAGATTTAGAAATTGGGGTATAAAATTAAATCTGGTCCTAATGTTCATCAAAATTTCAAAATATTGAAGCAATACAATTTCCCTTTGCACTACAGCGTAAATCTCATGTCAACGATCAAAATCACTTACAATGTATTCTCCTGCCATACAATTTCTTTTTTTCAAAAATGATATGGATAAATCCTGATATATTTCCGCTACCACATGCCATCTCGTCGAATCTAACATGAACTTACTGAATGGCAGAAATGACTTGAAAGACGGATTGAACTACTCCTCCTATTTCATATTCTTGTGTGTCATGAATAGAGACTGCAGATAATAAACCAAATTGCATAACTGCTCCCTAAACCTACTCTGAGTCACCGCATAAATAAAGGTGTTTGTGCAGCAGCTTAAAGGCTGAAACATATTTCCACAATCTCACAGAATGAATAGAGGACCAGTGACATCCCTAATTTTATATTTTTTCACAAATCTGTCGACAAAGAACTGAGCAACATATCTTACCCACGGAAGATCAAAACTGCCCGAAATGGAGAAGAGTAAAATGTAGACTTCCTCCTGTTCTCCACCTCTGGATCATGGTGATTGTGTTTAAAACTCCTGCGGGCTCTGCTGGCTGCCAGAATGTTCCTGACGGTCAGGGTATTGAGGAAAACTATTAGGAAGAAAGGAAGACAAGGAGTAAGAATGCGATCAGTCCATTGAAATGTTCCCCACATTGTTGAAGTGTAACGGATTTCCTTCGGTCAACAATACCACGGGATATGATCAATTACGTAGATGGGTTCATGCAAGAAATATCATGGTATATTCTTCAAGCAGCCAAGAACACTCACTACTCCAATGATCACTGATGCCATTTTTTGAGTGTAATATTTTACTTTCAGCTTTTGACAACAAATGGCCACAAATCGATAGAAAGTGAATGCAGACAGAGGTATCTCTGGCTGCATAGATTAACGCAATGCTGAGACTACACACAAGGATAATGGAGAGGAAACGATTTGGAAAATAGATTGCAGGAATCCGGTTCAAGAGAATCACACTTGTAATGACCATGAGACCTGCCATTGCCATTGAGACCAGATACTTAGTGATGCACTTGGATAGTTCACGTCTTCCTCGTAGTCGGACTGCAATCGCCAGTAAGTTCACTCAAATAATGAAAGCGAGAAAAGTTAAGTTTTCTTTTCCACAGAAATAATGAATGAATTTGAGCAGGTAGCAAACTAAGCAAAAAAAAATGCAGATTTTCTTTCACACACTTCAAATTTTAGATTTTTCTTGCTTTTGAGAGATGCTGGATAACACCAGCCATTGTCAATATTTTCCATTTTCCTTAAAAATTATTCATGGGTCTGTTTATTTTATGACAAACCGATATAATCTATATGGTAGCTGAAAATGTGTTGCTGGAAACGCGCAGCATGTCAGGCAGCATCCAAGGAACAGGAGAATCGACGTTTCGGGCATAAGCCCTTCTTCAGGAATTTTAACCTGATCTATGGTAGACCGACTCGCCTGCCCTCAGTATAAAGATCAAACAAAAAATACTGCAGACGCTGGAATCCAAGGAAGACACATAGAAAGTTTGGAAGAACACAGCAAAACAGGTGGTATCAGGAGTTGGAGCAGTTAACGTTTCTGATATCACCCTTCTTCAAGACTGATGTAAGAAGAGCTGCAGATAAGCAGGCAGTGGAGGAGGGGGCGGGGTAGTCAGGTAGGTATCTCAGTATAAACATTAACTACCTAATTTAGATTTCATCATCATTCCTCTTATAAAAATATCCATGTCATGCAAACCTCTCTCAATTCTTCAACCGTAGTTAATTATAAAGGACATAAATGAGGTGTCGAAATAGTAATTCTTGCTCTGGCAGGCGGAGAATGACTAACATCAGATTAATAAATGTGCAATATTGACAAGAACGCCGACTGAGATTAATTGCATGACCTTTTTCTGAGCATTCGGGCGATATTTTCAACATGGCCTTCCAAATACTTGATTGAAATAGAATCATGTATCATAGGCGAAATGTTTGGTTTGCAATAGGTAATGTACAGCTACACGGCCATGTTAGATATTTAAAGAAAACTATCTGCTGCAATTGGAATTGGGCTATTACAAGTTGCAGGCTGATTTCAGGATAGGACGGGCACCCGTCGTGAACAGAATTTGTTTTCGATAAAATGGGAATGGCTCAACGTTGGAATATGAACAATGTTTATATCATGTCAATCAAAGTAACATCGGGAGCATTAAATATGCTTATACACCCATTACCCACTAGTACTCCCATAACCCACTAATACCCCATGAGGCATGGAACTTAGTGTGTCCAAAAATGAACTCCCAACCCGGTGTCTCACATCCGGGCTCACAAAGTATGATACTTGCTACACACCAAATGTGATTAGGGGCCATTGCTGTCCATGTTGATTGTCATTGATAAATTTATTTTGGATTCTGGATTGATTTAATTAAAAATAACACAACGCCAGGTTATGGTCCAAAAGGTTCATTTGGAAGCAAGAGCTTTCGCTGCTCCTTCACAGAAGTTGGAGCAAAAACCACAGTGTCATGAAACTTAAGTGATACATTGAACAAACCTGGACTGCCTAGTCTTTCATCTTTTAGAATGTGTTGTAAGTCGTGCTTCATTAATATGTAAATCCCAGAACTTCTTTTAAGTCAAGATGTACTATAGACAACTTTAGATTTTACAACAAAAGGTGACATCACAGCTCAGACAAAGGTGTGAGGTCAGAGACTGTCTGTATTCCCGTCTTGAGTCAGATTGTTTTTTTCCAAAGTGGTATTTACAAAATATTATATGCATTGACTGAATGCATCTGTAATTATAATTTTGCAAAAACACATTCACCCAATAGACTTATACGTATGGTAGTGAACAAAGACCTGCATCCTATTTTAAAAGAGGGAACAGTTAACAATCCAGATTTATTCAATTTATCATTTCATTTACATGACATTGTAATCTTTTGCAATAAATTATGTCTCTTCACATCTTAATCTTCACCACCACCCGATGAAGGAGCAGCGCTCAGAAAGCTAATGCCTTTGCACTATAACCTGGTTTTGTGTGATTTTTAAACTTTGCTCACTTCAGTCCAATACTGGCTCCTCAACATTGTGGATTTTTTTTGGCAGTCTGTCTCTGTGTCATTGCCATTATATTACACAGATGAAAATAGCCAGAGACCTTTGCACAGGGCAGAAATGGCTGTCACGAGGGTGACATAAATTTAAGGTGATTGAAGGAGATCTCAGAGCTAGGTTCCTTATGCAGAAAGTGCTGGGTGGTGGATTGCATTGTCATCGGTTGTAGGAGAATCGGACATTTCAGTGACTGCTACACAAGCACTGAACGACAGTAAATTGAGGGTTGTGTCGGTTAGATTGAACTTAGATAAAGATAAACACTCAACACAACATCGTGGGCCGATTGGCCTGTACTGTGCTGTACTGTTCCATATTCTATCTTCCATGTTCTATGTCTCATGTTCTATTGCTAGCTATCGCATTTGACGAACATCAGCAGGTCGTATTCACTTTCACAATTTCAAATTACCTTACCTCTGGTTATCTCAGCGTTTAAACGAATAGAACAGATACACCAGCTGTACTGAATCTGAAATATTAAATATGTTGCTATTCACTGTCTGTTGGAGCAAGTCATTAAGTATCAGCCACGTAATACCTTCAGAATTGTCGAAGTACACAATGAATTCATGAAATCTATTTATTTAATTCCGATCTTCAGGCTTCGGCTACAATAGCCTTCGTAATATTATTACAAATAAAGTATACTGTCATTTCTAAATAAACTCATTACACCAGTTTCTCGAGGTACGTGTTCCTCATCTTTCCAAACCTCTGTGAAAAACATCCAACGTCAAATTTTGAATTCAGTAACATGTGCCTCCCTTTAGATTAAAGCCTCCTTCCCCTCTTATATAAGTTAGCTCAAAGACGATGGGGCAACATGGAATGTGATTGCAGGAGCAGGCCATTCCGTTATTCGAGCCTGCACTACCATTCAACTATGGAATATGATGATGATAGCTGATCATGCGATTTCAGTATCCCATTCCTGTTTTCGCTCCATAAGTTTTGATCCCTTTAGCTGTAAACGCCAGGCCCACATCACTCTCAATGTATGAAATCAACTAATCCCAATGTCCTCCTGTGGGAGAGAGTTCCATAGTTTCACACCTGTCTGAGAGAAGAAACTATAAATGAATAAGGCAGAAGAGCAGAAATTCGGCCATTCGACCTTCCGAGTCTGCTCCACCATTCATCCACATTTTCCCGCTTCCTCCCCATAAGTTTTGATCCCCTTGGTAATCAAGAACTTATCTATCTCTGCTTTAAATATAATCACTGGTTTGGCCTTCACAGTTTTCAGTGACAAGGAATTCCACAGACTCATCACTGTCTCACTAAAGACATTCCATCTTATTTCCATTGTAATGGGAGTTCTCTTTACCCAAAGGCGGTGCCCACAGGTCCTCGTCTCTGCTGCCAATGGAAACATCTTCTCAAAATTCACACTATCCAGGCGGCTCAGCATTTCTGAAATTTTCAGTCAGATCCCCTTATCCATCGAGTATAGCCCCTGAGGTCTCAAACTTTCGTCAGCTGTTCAGCCTTTCATTCCTGGGATCATTCTCGTGAACCTCCTCTGAAACCGCTCCAGTGTCATTATATCTTTCCAGAGGTGTGAAGTACAACATTGCTCACAAGACGCCAAATGTGTTCTACCCAGAGCCTTATAAAGCCTCAGAAGTGAATTCCACTTTTATATTCTTGAAAATTGTATTTGCCTTCCTAACTGCCAACTCAACCTGGACGTTTTCCATCAGAGAAGCCTGAACGCGGACTCGCTACTCCTTTTGCTTAGAATCAATGAATCCCTATAAGGTGAAATCATGCCATACAGTCCAAGAGGTCCCTACTGATCCACCGGAGAGGAGCCGATCCGTGTATTTCCCCACTTTTACACGTGCCTAATACACCTATTCCTATATATGCATGAAGACTATGGGCAATGTAGTATCGCGAATTCACCTGGTTTACACATTCTTAGACTGTGGGCAGAAACTTTCGCTGACATGGTGGGAATATGCAAACTCCACGGAGAGAGTCACCTGAGGTTGGAATCGGACCTGGGTCCCTGAAGCTGTGAAAGTAGGAGTGCTAACCACTGAGCTACCGTGACACCTAACTTCAGATTTCTGAAATTTCTCCCCGTTAGAGAATAGTCCCTGCCTCTATTCCTCCTCCCAAAGTGCATGAGCTCACATTCTCCCACGTTGTATTTCATCTGGTACTTCATAGCTTACTCTGCTAACCTATCTAAATCTTTCCATAGTCTTTTCGCCTCCTCAATACTACCTGCCACCTCCACCGAAATTTGGAAATTCTTTCTCAGACTGTGACCCCAATTTCTAGGCTTTCCCAACGCTTCTTATATTCAGTCTATCCAAGTCCCGAAAGGATTTCATTTTTCTATGACGCACCCCAACACCCCCCCCCCCCCTCCGCCTCATTCTTCTCAGTTTGAGCGAGTACAATCCCAGTCGATCCAATGTTTCCTCATGTGTCAGTCCTGCCATCTGGGAATCAATCTGGTGTACTTTCGCTGGACTCCCTCAATAGCAAGAATGCAATTCCTCAGACGAAGAGAGCAAATTGCACACAATAATGAAAGTGAAACTTCATCAAACCCTGTGTAGTTGCGGATAAACATCCTTAGTCTGACACTCAAACCATCTCGCTGTGAAGGCCAGCATGCCATTCGTTTTGCTTACCATCTGCTGCACTTGCATGCAAAACTTCAGGGGCTATTCCATCATGAAACACAAGTCTCATTGCACTTCAACCTTTCCTGAACAACCACCCTTCAGCTGATATTCTGCCTTCCAGTTTTTGCAGAGCAAGTCGATAACTCCACATTTCTCCACATTGCATTGCACTTACCAAGTGTTTTCCCAGTCAGTTTGGTGTCCAAGTGAGTCTTCAGCCTCTCAGCATCCTCTTCACAGTACACACTGCCACCCAGATTTAGTATCTTCTGCAAACGTTGTGATATTGCTTTGTATCTCTTCATCCAAATCGTTAATGTATATTGTGAACAGTTAGCGTCCCAGCAATGAAAACTGCAGCACTCCACTCATCGTTGTCGGCCACTCTGAAAAGGACCCATTTATTCCGATTCTCTGATTACTGTCTACTGACAACCTCTCGATCCATGTCAAGACGTTACCTCCTATACCATGAACTTTATTTTCCTTATTAATCTCTTGGGTGTAAGCTTGTCAATGACTTTCAAAGGTCCAGATACACAACATTTACCGATTTGGTCTTGCTCTTTACCACCTGCTGCACCTGCAATCCGCACGTGCAATGATCATTGCACAAGGACACCCCGCCTCTCCGACTTACCAATCTGTCATCATTCAGATCATAACATACCCTTTTTTGCCAAAGCGATAAGTTTACATTTATCTACTCTATGATATATCTGCCATACATTTTCCCACTTACTGAGTTTGTCCAAATCACACTGAGGCATTCTGTACCCATCACACAGCGCACCCTCCCATCTAGCTTTGTGTCACCTGCAAGTTTGGAGATATTACATTTACTTCATCTGAATCATTACTATTTATCGTGACAAGCTGGGTTCCAAGCTCTGAATATGCAAGATGGAGCAGGATGGGAGGAAGAATACTCGAGAAACCATTCTGTTTCCTCCAGCAATTATGATCCTAATCTTATCCAGGGTTATGCCTGTTTTTCTGTCCAATCGACATCAAATCTAAATTGTTGCTTATTCACAAATGTTGTACAAACTCGTCGTAAAATCCTGATGACTGTTTCTATGTGTAATTTAGTTTACGTTGGTAACGAACCACAACAATATATCAGTGTTCTTGTATATGTGAGTTAAACACAGTGTGTGTATGAGGCTTATTTTGCGTGCTGGTGTGTGTGTGTGTGTGTGTGTTTGTGTGTGTGTGTGTGTGTGTGTGTGTGTGTGTGTGTGTGTGTGTGTGTGTGTGTGTGTGTGTGTGTGTGTGTGTGTACGCACACGTGCATGCTCGCTTGTGTCTGTGCATGTGAAAGCAGTAGTGTGATTATGCGACTATGTATAATTGTGTGTAGTTCACTGTAACTGCTTCTGTGTTTCTGCCTGGGATTATGTTTGTGAGTTTACATGCAAGAAGCAGTTGTCAGATTATTTGCGATATATAGATTTGATTGTGAATGCGCGTATGTAAGTGTGTGTGAGACTGCTTTGTGAGTGAGAGTATGTGTGAAGGTATGTGTGTATAAGTGTATGAGCACATGTGCAAATGTGTAAGTGGATGGTAATGAGATTGTGTTTGTAGTAATGCATTGGAATGATTGTCAATGCATGCATAAGTGAAAATGCATATTTATGCAAGTGCCTGTTTTTTGAGGATATGTCAGTGGGTGTCTGCAAGTCTGTGTCTTTTTGTGCATGTGTGCGATTGTAAATGCATGTTCGCAAGAAAAGTCATAAGAATATAAGAAATAGGAGCAGGAGTAGGCCATTTGTCCCATCAAGCCTGTCCACCATTCAATAAGATCATGGAGAATGTTTTCATGGAAAGAGATCCACTTAGATGCCCGCTCACTGTAACTCTCATGTCGTTTACTGTTCCACCTCATTCTTCTAATTTCCAAAGAGTGTAGTCCCAGTCAACTCAATCTCTCCACATAAGCCAACCCTCAATTCTGGAATAAGTTTAGTGAACCTCCTCCTGTGCTCGTGTAAGCTTTCTTAATTGAGGAAAGTAACACTGTACCCAATACTCCAGACACGAACTCCATGCCACGAACAATGAAAGGCAATATTCCATCGGCCAGCTGTACAGGGTCAGAGGGTTAGACAGGGTGGACAGAGAGAGCCTTTTCCCAAGAATGGTGACGGCGAGCACGAGGAGGCATAACTTTAAATTGAGGGGTGATAGATATAGGATAGATGTCAGAGGTAGTTTCTTTACTCAGAGAGTAGTAAGGGTATGGAATGCTTTACCTGCAACGGTCGTAGGCTCGCCAACTTTAAGTACATTTAAGTCGTCATTGGACAAGCATATAGACGTACATGGAATAGTGTAGGTTAGATGGGCTTCAGATTGGTATTTCAGGTCGGCACAACATCGAGGGCTGTAATGTTCAATGTTCTATGATCTATGTACAGTACCTACTGCATCCTAAGAGTGTGGTTCTGAGATTGCACATATGTGGGGTCCCTGTGTGGACGCGTTCAGTGTGGGATTCGTGCGTGTTCAGTGTGTGGTTCGTCTGTGTCCGTACAGTCCCCAGTCTGTGTGTTGAGGAAATGTTACCTTCAATTTTACAGCACAGGAAGAAGCTTTGCCTTCACTTCAAAATAGTAGAGGCGGGTTCAATTTTGTGGCAGGCACAAAATAATATTATTATCTTTATGAAAGGACAATATGTTGAAAATTATTGGTTTTGTGAAAGCGCTGTGTAATTAATTACAATCAGAAATGTTCAGTCTGCACTTAAGACAATGAGCACGGCTGCTAGTTGACGGCAGGAACCGTCACAGAAACGGAACATGATCTAGGTCAGGTGTCAATATGTACACCCTCGTGCCCCACAGCAAATGAAAGATCGCTGTCTCCTTTCATCAATCTCAGTGCAGCGTTCAGGAGGAGCATATCCAGACATCGATCACATTGTCACTCTCCATCTCATTTTCCTTGCAAGTGTTGCTCTCCAACAGCTCAGCACCGTCAAAGTGGAAAGTCAGCCAACATCGCTTTTGTGTCATCCGGTCCTTGTAATCCCCTGTCAATGTCTTCAGCGAATCTGCCTGTGTAAGATCAGTAGGTAAAAAAGACCTACAAACAGCTGCCTGATACAGAGGCTTATTTATAAAACAACAAAGAAAGGGGCGTGACTTGCCCACTGCATTCTGAAAGAGGTGTTCCCACATAAAACAAAGTAGACTGGTGAAGAAAGTTACACACTGCACTCCGAACGAGATGTTTGTATGTAAAACAAAAGATTGAGCAAAGATTTAGACACTACACCCTGATCGAGGTCTTCATTTTTGGAAGTAAACCTGTCTGGAGAGACAGTAACACACCGTAGTCTGTTCTAATGCTTTATACGTGAAGAGGTTGTCCATTTTGGAAGGACAAATAAAAATGCGGAATACAGGGTTAACGGTAGGGTTCTTAGTAAGGTGGAGGAACAGAGGGATCTTGAGGTCTATGTTCATAGCTCTTTGAAAGTTGCCACTCAGGTGGATAGAGCTTGTAAGAAGGCCTATGGTATATTAACGTTCATTAGCAGAGGGATTGAATTCAAGAGTCGTGAGGTGATGTTGCAGCTGTACAGGACCTTGGCAAGGCCACATTTGGAGTACTGTGTGCAGTTCTGGTCGCCTCACTTTAGGAAAGATGTGGAAGCTTTGGAGAGGGTGCAGAGGAGATTTACCAGGATGTTGCCTGGAATGGAGAATATGTCGTACGAGGAAAGGTTGAGAGTGCTAGGCCTTTTCTCATTGGAACGGCGAAGGATGAGGGATGATTTGATAGAGGTTTATAAGATGATCGGGGAAGAAGAGTGGTGGGGGCATGGAATGCGCTGCCTGTGGTAGTGGCAGAGCCAGAATCATTGGTGACCTTCAAGCGGCAATTTGGATAGGTACATGGATAGGTGCTTAAGCTAGGACAAATGTTCGGCACAACATCGTGGGCCGAAGGGCCTGTTCTGTGCTGTATTGTTCTATGTTCTATGGGGAGTGAGATATATGCTGCACTCTGATCAACGGCTTTAAATATAAAACGAACTAGGCTGAGGAGAGTGTTATACACAGTACTCTGATCGAGAGGTTGACATGTAAATCAACACAGTCTGGGCAGAGTGATACAGATTGCACGTTAATCCAGGGGTTTTCACGTAAACAAAACACAGACTGGGAAGTGGGTTACACCATGAAAGAAGGTCGACAAGCTTACCTGGAAACAAAATATTAGAGCAAGTAAGTTATACATTGCACGGTATTTGCAGGGTTCATACGTATGTCAGCATAGACTTGGGCAGGTCGCACTGTGTTTGACGAAGTTACACAAAACAACCAAAGCTCTGCAGATGCTGAAATCAGAATGACCTGTGGAATGAAAGCAGATTTAACATTTCTGGTCCAGTCCTGAAAGAGGGTCGCTGGACACGAACTGTTGACTGTGTTTTTCTCCCCCACAGATGTTGCCAACCTGCTAAGCGTTTCCAGAATTTCTGTTTTTTCTTAAGCATATACTGGGGAATGTGGTACACACTGCACTCAGATCAACGGGTGCATGTAGAATGAATTATACTGACATGTGAATTACAGACTGCACTCTGATTTAGGGCAATAAATCTAAAACAGTACACGTGGGGAATGAGTTAGAGATGCACTCCGATCAAGGATTGTTTATTTAAGATATATCAAAACTGAGTGAACTAATACAGCTGCCTCAAATGCGTGCTTTGTAGAATAACCAAAACTGTAATTTTCGACAGCCTGCTCTGTGACGGAAGGGTTTATATCGAATATGTATCAAGAAGTTTGCTAAAAACTGCACTCTGATAGAGGGATTTCTGGGTGAAACAATGTCTGTAGTGAGTAGTCAGGTGCACTGATCAAAGAGATTATGTTTTAAACCACATACACTTACGACTGCGCAACAAATTATATTCTAAGGTATTAATGGAGAAAACAACACACTCTGTCTGCACCGACCCTCCCACGTAGACCCCGACTATATCCCTACATGTGTGTCTCTGGCACTGTGAACATCAGTGCAAAACGCTGAGTCACTGTTCCAGCTCTGAAGTCTGAGGTGAGTTTACTTGAATTAAAGGAGTGCAACAGGTAAGGTAGAGATTAGCTTTATGAGTAGATGAGATGAATAGATGAGATGACAACGTGGTCGCTATTACAGAAACGTGGTTGAGTGGGCAGGACGAGCAGCTCAACTTCCTTGGTTTAGATGCTTCAGACGAGAAAGGGATGGTTGTAAAAGCCATGGGAGAGAAGTGTTACCGATTGACGAGAATGTCACAGTAGTACTAAAAGAGGATATCTTGGATTGCTCATCCAGTGAGACCATATGGCCAGTAATAAGGAATGAAAAAAAAGGTGCAGTCACTATAATAAGATTATACTGTGAGCCTCCCAGTAGCCAGGTGGAAATGGAGGAACAGATATGGAAACAGATCACGGAGAGACGCAAAAAAACAGTAGCATTGCTGTCGTGGATAATTTTGATATCACAAATATTCACTAGGACTCCTTTAGATTCAGCCTTTCTAATGGTTAGAATTTGTTTTGTGCATCCAGAAGAGTTTTTGAAACAGTATGGAGGTAGTCAAGCCAGTGAAGGGGCTGTACTGGACACTGTGCAGGGGAATGAGCCTGGTCAGGCGATGGACGTTTCACTGAGGAAGAATTTTGGGAACAGTGATCATAATTCCGTCCGTTTTAAGGTAGTTATAGGTAAGCTTAATACTACATTCTCGTTTTAAAGCGTTAAAGTGGGAGAAGGTTAGTTGAGCAGGAACTTCAGAAATTTCTCAAACTGGCAGTTAGGTAGTAAATCCATATCTGAGAGGTGGAATCTTTCAAAGTCCCGTTGATCAGAGTTCAGGAGTTGCATGTTCCTTGAGGGTCAAAGAAAAGGCTGGTAAAATTCGGGAACATTGAATGACAAGGCATATTGAAAAGTGAGTCAAAAAGCAAAAAAAGGAAGCAAATGCAAAATTTAGAAAATTAAAATCGCATAAAGCCTTGCAGAGTTCCAGAGAAAAAAAAAATCTTTAACAAAAGTGAAATTGGTAGGAAAAGATGGAGCCAAGAAATGATGCTATTAAGTAGGCTTAAGGATAATTCGAAGATGTTTTCTGCATATATTAGGAGCTAGTGTGTAACGAGCGGAAGAGAAGATTAACTCAAGCACAAGGACAGCATTCATACAGGAAGTCAGAGTATGTGGGTGAAGTTATTGATGAATACTTCGCATTTATATTTACTAAGGAGAAAGACATTGATGATGGTAGGTTTATGGAGGAGTCTGTTGATATTCTGGGGCATGTTAATTTTAAGAATAAAATGGTGTTGGGTTTCTTGAAACACATTAATTTAGATAATTTCCCAGCGCCCGATAGAATTCATTGCAGAATACTGAAGGAGACAACACGGTGATTGGTGGAGCCTTGACAGAGATTCTTAGAACATAGAACATAGAAGAATACAGCGCAGTACAGGCCCTTCGGCCCTCGATGTTGCGCCAATCCAAGCCCACCTAACCTACACTAGCCCACTATCCTCCATATGCCTATCCAATGCCCGCTTAAATGCCCATAAAGAGGGAGAGTCCACCACTGCTACTGGCAGGGCATTCCATGAACTCACGACTCGCTGAGTAAACAACCTACCCCTAACATCTGTCCTATACCTACCCCCCCTTAATTTAAAGCTATGCCCCCTTGTAATAGCTGACTCCATACGTGGAAAAAGATTCTCACTGTCGACCCTATCTAAACCCCTAATCATCTTGTACACCTCTATCAAGTCACCCCTAAACCTTCTTTTCTCCAATGAAAACAGCCCCAAGTGCCTCAGCCTTTCCTCATACGATCTTCCTACCATACCAGGCAACATCCTGGTAAACCTCCTCTGCACCCGTTCCAGTGCCTCCACATCCTTCCTCTAGTATGCCGACCAAAACTGCACACAATACTCCAGATGCGGCCGCACCAGAGTCTTATACAACTGCAACATGACCTCAGTACTCCGGAACTCAATTCCTCTACCAATAAAAGCCAGTACGCCATATGCCTTCTTCATCGCACTATTTACCTGGGTGGCAACTTTCAGAGATCTGTGTACATGGACACCAAGATCCCTCTGCTCATCCACACTACCAAGTATCCGACCATTAGCCCAGTACCCCATCTTTTTGTTACTCTTACCAAAGTGAATCACCTCACACTTACCTAAATTGAACTCCATTTGCCACCTTTCTGCCCAGTTCTGCAGCTTATCAATATATTCTCTTTAAACCAGGCAAGGTCACAGATGATTGGGGAATAGCCAATGTTGGTTCCTTCATTTTAAGAAGGGTAGTAGGCATATAGAGGGCATTATATGTCGGCAAATCATTCATCAGTTGTCGAGAAATTATTGGAGAAGGTTCTTAGACACAGGATTTAAAGAATAAGAATAGATGTTACAGAAAAAAACGTGGCTTGTTGCAGTGTCGACCCAAATTGAGATTTTTGAGAAAGTAACAAAGATGATTAGTGAGGATAACGCAGTGAAAGTTGTCTTCATGGTTTTTACGAACGAATTTGACACCGTCCCTCATGTGAGATTGATCCAAAAGGTTAAATCGCATGAGATCCAAAGGGCTGTCGACATTTGTTACCAAATTGATTTGGTTACAAAAGAAAGCACAGCTCTGAGGGAATGTTATTCAGACTGGAGGTTTGTGACCAGTGGTGTTCCACGTAGGTCAGTGCTGGGATCTCCGTACTGACTTAGGCAGGTAAATGAAGGATGGAGTTTAATCTGGACAAGAGCGTGGTGATGCATTTTGGGAGATCAAAAGGCAAGAGAAAAGTATACATTTAATATTACGACACTGGGGTGCATTGCTGCAGAGAAGGGTATTCTGGTACATGCTCAAAGCTCTATGAAAGTGGGAACATAAGCGCTAAGGTGTTAAAAGTGGCCGACAGCATGCTTCTCTTAATCAGGCAGGAAATTGCATTTGAAAGGTGTCAAGTCATTTGGCAGCTGAAGAAGTGAGGCCACGTTTCGAGTATTGTGTGCAGTTCTCATCGTCGCACTTTAAGAACGACTTTGGTCAGTGTGCAAGACAGGTTTATCAGGATGCAACCTGAATTGGAGTGGATTAGATTTCAGAAGAGATTTCCGAAGTTGGATTGATTTCAGGAAAGCATTGGGGGCTGAAGGACAACCTGAGACAAACACATAAAATTATGAGATGCATGGATAGGTTTAATCACCGGAGGCTTTTCCCCAAGATGGAAACGCTAAACATTCGCTGGTACAGGTTTAAGGTGACAGAGGTAAAGTTTAACGAAGATGAGAGAGGAACGTCTTTTTTTTATATACACAGAAAGTGAGAGGTGCATGAACTTGCAACTAGGGGAAGTGGGAGAAGCAAATTAAATAGCAATATTTAAGAGGCATTTACCCAGATGTGTCAACAAGCAGAGAGTAGAGGGATATGAACTATGTGCAGGCAGACGGAACCAGATGACAATAACCTCACAATTGGCACAAACATGGCAGGCAGAAGAGCCTGGTGTGGTGCTGCACTTTCCTATGTTCTATTTCCTCAACGTTTCGTGGGAGTGTGTGACAGATTGAAACTTAACTGAGGGCTCAGTATTAGTTTATACAAACTAACACATACTGAAGAGTGAGGTGAAAATGGGAATTTGATTGAGACCTTCATATTTGACACTTGACCCTTATCCAGCACAACAGTTTTGTTCCAGATTCCAGCCATCCATCCTACAAAAGATATACAACAGAACGTTACGATCACTCTTTCCAAGCGGCTGCTAGACAGAAAACGTAATTGACAGTGATGCCCTGATGTTTGGGTCTTTGCCTTTGTGACGCAAGGTTTCGCCTGCCCCATCCCCACACCCCAGCCACTCCCAATGGTAATGACCTGGAACAGGTTTCTCTCCACTCCACGTCTGCAGGCACACATTTTGTCCTATTGACCAGCGGGCTGTGTGGGGCATGCAGACATCATAAAGCAATCTGAAAACAGAGCACACACTCAATTCGGACAGTGAGTGTCAATGCACCCACACACAAATGCACGTGCATGCCCGGCTGACTTTGAACACATAGCTGTTTCCTATCTGACGAGTGTGCCTGCACGCCAATGTCTCCGTGCATCAGTGTGCGCTCACGGCAGGCACGTGACTGGTTTGTGCGAACCACTCACTACAGGAGAGGCCTTTCTGCCCATCGAGACTGTACCATAAAAAATACACCACTACCCGCACGAGTCCCATTTTTTCCGCATTATGCCCTCTTACTAAAATGTTATGACAAGTCAGGTGCCTCATCCAATTACATTTTAAAGTTTGTGAGGTCTGCTGTCTCAACCACTCTCTCAGGCAGTGCATTCCAGACCCCTCACCTCCCTCTGGGTGAATTTGTTTCCTCATATCCCCTCTCAACCTTCATCCCTATCACTTCAGAGTTATCCCCCTTTTATTCCTATTGACGTATTGAATAAGGAGAATGTAGCTCTGCAAGCGTCATGTCTATGCTCCTCATAATGTTAAATGCCTCCATTAGGTTCCCACTCAATCACACAATCTTGTCCCACCTCTCCTCATAGCTCAACCTCACCATCCCATGCTATACATTGGTGTGTTTCCGCTACCGTGTGTTCACATCCTTCCTGCAGTGCAGTGATCAGAACTGCATTGAGTACTCGAGCTGTGGCCTAGTCAGTCTGAGACAAATACGGCCTACCTCAGTGCTATTATAATCTATACCATGACTGTAGTGAGCAAGGTTTGTTCTTAACTACTCTATCAGTGTTTTCACTGATCTTTAGACGTGTACTCCTCGGACCTTTGGTTCTCTGAGTTTCCGCGTGTAATGTCATTCATTCAGTATATGTGCCTGTGTACAAGGGGGCTGCCTTGTGCGAAAGGTTGTCAACAGGTCATTTCAAAACACTTACCAGTCATCGTTTTTGCGAAGCAGCAAGGGGATGATGCGTTTAGTGCTGCTAGAAATGTTTGAAATCTCTCAGCATTGAGCAGAGTGTGGTGTATCACACACCATAGTGAAGGACCTATTCGACTCTGAGATGAGTTCCTGCACCCACCCACACCCAATTCCCCACCTCCCCCCCCCCCCCCCCCACCACGCCATATCGAAGTAAAGTCGTCCCGTTTAACTCAGTCCATTTCCCTCCAATCATTTCTCATTCATGCAATTCTCGAAATTCCCGCAGCCAACAAATCCTCTGGACGTTCATTCACACAACAGCCACTCTGTGCATAAAGTTTGCCCCATATCATTTTATGCATTTCTCCTGTCCTCTTTACAATATGTCCCCTTGTCTTAAAATCCCCCTCCATAAGGAAAATACACTTGTCATTCACCTCATTTCAATATTTGCAGATGATACCAAGTTGGGTGGGAAAGTGAACAGTGACGAGGATCCCGAGATCCTCCAGCATGATCTGAACAGGCTGGCTGAGTGGGAAAATCAATGGCGGACGCAGGTTAACTTGAATAAATGTGAAATTATTCACTTTGGACGCAAAGGTGAAAAGGCAGATTATGATTTCCATGGCTGGAAATTCAGAGAAGACAGTGTGCTGCGGGACCTGGATGTCCTTGTGCACCAATCACTGATGGTAAGCATGCAGGTGCAGCAGGCGATAAGAAGGTCACATGGTATTCTGGCCTTCATTGTAAGTGATTTCGAGTACAGGAACAGTGGTGTGTCATTAAAGTTCATGCGACATCTAGATTATTGTGTGCTTTTGCTCTTCGGGCGTGGGGAGAGTGTTAAACTAATGCAGCAGATAATGGGAACCTGAATTGCAATTCCAGTATGCAGAAGGTTGAGGTCAGGGATAGGTTTACAAGGTTGCGAGAGGGCACCAGCAATCAGGACATTGGTTTGATTTGTGTGTACTTCAATGACAGAGGTATCCAGAATAAGGTAGGTGGACTTGCAGCATGGTTTGGTACCTGGCACTTCAATGTTGTGGCCATTCCAGAGACATGGCTCGAGGATGGACAGCAATGGTTATTGCAGATTCCGTGATTTAGATTTGGATTTTTCAGCAAGAACAGAAAAGATGGCAAAAGAGACAGGGGTGTGGCACTGTGAATCACAGGTAGTATTACAGCAGCTGAGATAATATTTGAGGACTGGTCCACTAAGGCAGTTCGGACTGGTGTTAGAAACACGAAAGGGAGAGGTCACCCTGTTGAAAGTTTTCTAGAGGCCTCTGAATTGATCCAGGAATGTCAAAGAAAGGATAGCAAAGATGATTCTCAATAGGAACGAGAGTAACAGAGTAGTTGTTATGGGGACTTTGACTTCCCCAATATTGACTGGGAATAATATAGTTCAAGCAGATGGGTCAGTTTTTGTTCAATGTGTGCAGGAAGGTTTTCTGACTCAGTATGAAGACAGGCCAACAAGGGACCTTGCCATATTGGATTTGGTACTGGGAATCAACCCAGCTATACTGGGGATTCAACCCGCCCAGGTGTGAGATTTGGAGGTAGGTGAGCATTTTGGCGATAGTGACCATAATTTGGTTATGTTTTTTAAAAAAAAGCAATGGGGAGGGATAGTTGTACATGCAGAGTAAGAATTATAAATGGGGGAATGGCAATTATGATGCGATTAGGCAAGATTGAGGATCCATAGGGAAGGAAACTGCAGGGCAAGGACACTTTTGAAATGTAGGAGCTAATTCAAGGAACAGCGAGCGCGGGTTTTTCATAGCTATATAGCTACCAGGCAAGGAGGACGTTGTCGTGAGAGGGAGCCATGTTTTTCTAAAGAAGTTGAAGCCGTTGTCAAGAAATGAAGAAGGCTTATGTGGAGGAAGGCGTGAATTCTCAGTTAGGGGTCTTGAGAGTTATAAGTTAGCCAGAAAAGATCTAATGAGAGGGCTGAGAAGAGCCTGGAGAAGACATGAGAAGTTTTTGGTGGATAGGATCAAGGAAAACCCTAAGGTCTTCTATAGATTTTTCAGAAATAAAAGAATGACGAGAGTAAAATTCGGGCCAATTAAAGGTAGTAGTGAAAAGTTGTGTATGGAATCTGAGGACAGGGGAAGCGCTTAATGGATTTTTTTTGTCAGCATTCATATTGGAAAAGGGCAAAGTTAGTGAGAATGCTGAGATACAGGCTACAAGATTAGGTGGGATTGAGATCGTCAAAGAGGAGGTTTTAGCAATTTTGAAAGATCTGAAATTAGATAACACCCCTGGGCTGGATGGGATATATTCTCGAATTCTCTGGGAAGTCCGGAAGGAGATTGCAGAGCCTTTGGCTTTGATCTTTGTGTTATCAGTGTCGACAGGAGTAGTGAGGAAGACTGGAGGATAGCGCATGTTGCTCCCTTGTTTAAGAAGGGGAGACAGTTCAACCCTGGTAATTATAGGCCGGAGAGCCTGACTTTCTTTGTAGGTAATATGTTGGAAATGTTTATAAGATTTATCAACATCTGGAAATGAATAATTTGATTAGGGATAGTGAACACTGTTTTGTGAAGAGTAGGTTGCGCCTCACTAACCCTATTGATTAATTCGAGAAGATGAAAAAACAGGTGGATGAAGTTAATCCAGTTAATGTGGTGTATATGGACTTCAGTAAGATATTTGGAAAGATTCAACACGTTACACTATTCCACAAAATAAGTTTCAGGATAGAAGGCAATTTAGCTATTTGGATCAGAAATTCGCTAGTAGAAAGAAGACAAAGGATTGTGGTTGATGTGAAATGTTCAACCTGGAGCTCAGTTACCAGTGGTATGCCACAAGGATCTGTTTGGGGCCACTGCTGTTTGTCATTTGTATAAATGATCTGAATGCGAGTGTGGAAGAATGGGTTCATAAATTTGCAGAACACAAAAGTAGGCAGAGTTGTGGATAATGCTAAAGGATGTTGTGGGTTACAAAGGGACATACATAAGATGGAGAGATGGGCTGAGAAGTGGCAAATAGAGTTTAATATGGAAAAGTGTGAGGTAGCGCACTTCAGAAGAAGAAAAAACAGGAATGCAGAGTACTGGGCTAATGGTAATATTCTCCAAAAAGCAACCCAACCAGATCAGTTCCCCTACCTTGTTGTTCCACATTTACCCCTGACAAATGTACCTAAAATACATGAACACTTTAGACAAGTTAGCATGGCAAATTCACGGAGTCTGCACAACTTTGGATTGTGGGAGTAAATTTGAGCGCCTGGAAGGAACCCACACAGAGACATTTTGAATGTACATTCTCCATACAGACAGCCGCCCAATGCGGGAATCAAACCCGAATCCATGGAATCGTAAGGCAGCAGTGCTAACGATTGAGCCACTGGGTCAAGCCAAATTTGAATAAATTTACAACCTCATTTCGATTTTCTGTCTTTCTTCTGAAGGCATTTCAAATGTCTGTCTAATGTTGCAATCGTTCTTTCAAATTGACTGAACAATTTTGCAATAAGAGAATGCCTGGTGACTTGATTGGGGACTTTTTTTGTGCAGCAATATTATTTACTTCAATAGAGCTTCCTCTTTAGTATAAATACCAGGAGTCTGGGTTCATATTGACTTTGAAGCAGCCAGCATCACTACTTCCACACCAAAGTTTTCTGTGGAAGAAGATGATGTACCCATTAATATTTCAGATTGAACGTATTTACTATCCAATTCTTGCAGCTATTGGTGTTATTGGTAAGGTTTTAAATCTAATAATTTATCTCAATGTGTAATTGCTGTTGGTGCTCTTGTCGTGTATTGATATCCATTATATGCATTGAATGTACATGTCATATGTTGCTGACAGTGATTGAACCAACGGCTCAATTGATCACAATTCTGAAGTGTCCTTATTTCGAACATAAATTATGTTTCATTACATATAATGCAATTTTTTAAAGCAAGGAAACTTGGTTAAAATATGCAAGACCGTTGTCAGACTTCCTTGGAATATTGTGAGCAGTTCTGGATCTGTTATGTGAGGAAAGATAGATTATCATCTCAAACAGTGTTCATTCGACTGATAGAAGATATGAAAGAGCTGTATCATGACGAAATGCTGAGTAGATTGGTCCTGTATTTCTTTGGAATTGAGAAGAATGAGATCAGATCTTAAAGAAACTCTCAAGATTCTGAGGGAATTTGAACTGAATTCAATGTGTTTCTCCTTGTGGGTGAGTCTACGACAGAAGGCATGATCTCAGAATCAGGGCTCTCACAGTTCAGTCAGAGGTAAGGGCGAATTTCTTCTCTCAGAGTGTGGTGAAAATTATGTCCCAATACATGTGTGAATCATAATGTAACACATGTATTGGGCCAAGCAGTGGAATGTGGTGAAACGGTTAAAAATTATGTCCCAATACATGTGTGAATCTAACCGGAATGGAGGTGTTGCTTAGTCCCGTTAGAATCTTATTACACACCTCCCCGTGTGAATCTTCTTATCTGTATGTAACCAGAATGGAATGTGTTTTTTAGCCTTGCTCTGCTGTTCACATGAATGTTTATATCTGGAAAAGAGTATATCAGCTGGAAAAGTCTCCAGTTCGGTGAGTCTGCTCCGGGGTTACGTTTAACCGCCGAGCGTGGGTTGTTGGCAACCGCTCTACGAGAACTGACGGCTCCCAGTTCCGGTAACATGTAGAGTGAGTATAAGCCAGACCCGTTGTGGCGACGCTGCGGGGAATAAAATGCCCATATTCTAGCAGACTCGCCTCTTGGTCGTTTGTTCTGTGTCAGACTACTCTCCTACGAACCTGACCTTGAGAATTCTTTAAAACACAGAGGACCGTTGAAGTTGGGACATTGAATATACTTTAGGCTCAGATTTTAAATCAGAAGGCAACCGAGGGTTATGATGAAAAGGCAGTAAAGTTGGAAGGTGAGTTATTGGATCAGTCACATTGATGGACAGAAAGTCTACTGCTGCTTCTATGTTTTATGATCTATAACTTCAATAAATATAAACAATTTGCAAATTTTATTGATGTGACCATAAAAGATATGATTCATGATTGACTTTACAGTTTTATCGAACGTTTATTTACAGTCTTTGGCTCCTTCTTTGTTGTTTATTGGGGATTTTTGTGTTTCTTGAAGTGAGATAATCACTTTTACATTCGAAGATCTCCCAGCATTGGAAGTAACAGAGAAAAATAGTAACAACATGCATTGAGAGATTAATGAATCCCAGCTATGGCAAATTGAAGTATTGAGAGTTTTAAATTGTTTCAGAAAATGTAAAATTTATATGCCATAGTTGGATAGAAATATGTCTTTGCAATTTTAGTCCTCACATTAGAAGTTGTTATCCTTCACAGATTGACAATATGAAATTTACAATATCAAACTTAGTTTGTGAAACATTCAAGGAATTATGTTTGCTGTGCAATTCAAATCATTACACTTTATTTAGATGATTTATCACATCCTCTGATTGTTCATATTTCGGTTGTGGTTTACTTGATTCGGTTTGACTTTTTTATTTGACTGGACAATGGTTTTCCACTGGCCAATGTTTTAAAATATTATTATGCTTCATGTTGAACTGAAAACATTTAACAAATGGTCTACAATTGCAATCCTGAATTTGATAATGCTAACGATATATTCACTTAGAATTCGCAGCTAAGGTTTGCCCACTTTTTTTGCCTTTCTTTCAGTTAATTTAGTGGCGATTGTGATCCTTAATCGAGGAAACTGTGGCCTGTCCAAATGCATTACCCGTTACCTGATGGCGATGTCAGCAGCAGATTTAGTACTAGTCATCATTAACACCATACTGAATCGAATTAATAACATTTATTTCCCACCGACTTTCCTATTCATCACCCCTGTGTGTGCTGTGAGAGCTGTCTTGTTGCTTGCAGCTCTTGACTGCTCTGTTTGGTTCACAGTAGCTTTCACGTTTGATCGATTTGTGGCCATTTGTTGCCAGAAGCTGAAACCAAGATATTGTACTGAGAAAACTGCAACTGTGGTGATAGCAATAGTGGCAGTCATCAGCTGTTTGAGGTCTACTGTCTGGTACTTTCTGTTTGTTCCATCAATTATCATTGACAATGTCCCATGGTTTTGTATTCAAAGACCAGACTATTATACATCGTCTTTCTGGGCAGCATATGAGTGGATCGACAGTATGCTAACACCATTACTTCCCATTTTCTTGATTTTGGTGTTCAATGGTCTGACTGTCAAGAATATTATAAGAGCCAATCAACTCCGAAGGGGATTCCGATGTCGTGGAAGCAGAGAGGGTAATTTCGATCCAGAGATGGAGAATCGACGGAAATCTATTATTTTGCTTTTTGCCTTGTCTGCTAATTTTATACTTTTGTGGATGACGTATGTTACACACTCACTGAACTGGCAAGTCATCAATTATAATTATTCAGACAAAACCATTAGTGGTCCAGTATATGTTGCTCAGCAATTTGGCTTCATGCTCCGTCTTTTGAGCTCGTGTACCAATACCTGCATTTATGCACTAACACAGACTAAATTCCGAAAGGAGTTGAAGAACGGGATAAAATATCCTTTTAATCTCATTATTACATTGTTTAAATAAAAGCACAGAATGGATCTGCCGTGGGAAATGCACTTGAACAACTGTACAGTCCTTTCAGTTGAGAATTTATCCTATGGCATCACGGTAAACCTTTGGCACTGCAGAATGCTGCTGAATTCTATGACTGCCGTATCTTAAATCAATCGAATGCTAATCTGTTTTCATTTCACGAACATCTTCTCTGCATCCCGCAGTTCCTTACGTTCTCAAAGACATTGCAACTTCAACCCTCAATTGCATTATGTAGTACTTGATCGTGACCATTGTTTATTGCTTTGTCCTTTCTTCATTGGTCTTTTCACAGCGAGTTTCCTGAGCTTTCCTTTCAGCCTTACAGCAGTACTTTGTTATTTTATCTGAGGCTTGAAATTGTTTACAATACTAATGGTTGAGACTTGATTCTTCTGAATATACTTCAAATGGTTTCCTGTAACAAACTGTATTAACTTCCACTCTGCTGCTGAATATTAATGCTTTATTAAAAGTTCAACTTTGCTTTGCTTTTTTTAAAAACGTCCTTAAATGAACAAAATAGCCTAACCTTCTATTACACATAATATTTCCATGCCCCGTCTGGTTTATAAGGCATTGACTATTTGGAATAACTTTGCTGACTTGTTAGCATACCTCACCAAAAGGCCAGGGTTTTTCGCTTGTCAGTCCATGCTACAGTGCATTGCGGGGAAAGATTTGTATTTAAGGCTGAGATATTGAGATTCTTGATGAACATGGGAATCAAGGATGAGTGGGACAACATAGGAATGTGAAAGTGAGGAGTGACTGTTCAGTCATGATCTTATTAAATGGTGGAGCTCACTGGTCGTGAGAAATTGCCTACTCGTGCTCCATTTCTTTGGATTCTGGGTTTAAGTCGGCTCTTCTGCCTCATTGTTTTATATATAAAAATGAGTTTCCTCCACATTTCTGTGGTTAGAACGGTCAACCATTGTTTTCTTTTAACAACGGTCTTAACTTTATTCCTACATGCAGAAAAAGGGTATGGACTGATGCTTTTAATTTTAAAAAAAATTCATTCATGGGAGACGCTCGTTAACATTTAATCTGACCATTGAGATCATGGTCGTGAGCTTAATCCCACCTGCTGTAGGTTGAGTTAAGTTGGATATTCAGTCAACAGCACTGCAGGAACCGCGAGATATTTCCTAGTTGTGATGGTGAGTGCTTTGGAAGCGATCTTCCAAGTGATGGCGTTCCTATTTATCCACTGCCCTTGTCTTTTGACATGCAATTGGTTGTTCGTTTGGAAGGTACTGTCGAAGGGTCATTCGTGAATTTCTGCAGTGTATCTTGGAGATGATTCACACTGCTGCTGTGGAGTGTCAGTGGAGCCAATCAAACGAATCTTATGTTCTGCTTCGTGTCAAGTTTTTAAGTGTTCTTGGACATGCACCCATCCAGGCAAATGTTGCAATAAAATAGCATACCCTTTTCTAGGAATGGACGAGATTTCAAATAAATTGAATCAACGAAAGTGATCGAATAACCATGAATATTGGATGCATTTTGAAGATTCCTATAACGTTGTTGATTTTGAAATTCTTAATACTGTTCTAAAGAGGAACTAGAAAGTCCAACCAAGGATATTCCTGCGTGTGTGTGTGTGTGTGTGTGTGTCAGGGGAAGAGTATGAGTAGGGATGCTGGTTAGATAAGTATGTAGAAGGGGAGAATTGCATAATCTATTATAAGGAATATACTCACACAAACAGCAATATGCTGAAATTATTGTTTTTTTTTTCAACTGTTCTGCTTTTGTTCCATCAGAAATAATGAAATGAACCTCTTCGTGAAACACTGACGGATGCAAAGAGATCGACAGGACTGAACAAGGTTCTGCAGCTCATTTATTCCAACCCCCCATCTAATTACTCTCATCCCATTTTCCAGCTAATAGGGAGAGACAAAAGATGGTGATGTGGGAACCTTATCAAATGCCTTATTTTAGTATTTTAGTAAGGCATTTGATAAGGTTCCCCATGGTAGGCTTATGCGGAAAGTCAGGTGGCATGGGATAAAGGGAAATTTGGCCAATTGGATAGAAAACTGGCTAACCGGTCGAAGTCAGAGAGTGGTGGTAGATGGTAGATATTCTGCCTGGAGCCTAGTTACAAGTGGAGTTCCGCAGGGATCAGTTCTGGGTCCTCTGCTGTTTGTAATTTTTATTAATGACTTAGATGAGGGAGTCGAAGGGTGGTTCAGTAAATTTGCAGATGATACGAAGATTGGTGGAGTTGTGGATAGTGAGGAGGGCTGTTGTCGACGGCAAAGGGACTTAGATATGATGCAGAACTGGGCTGAGGAGTGGCAGATGGAGTTCAACCCTGCCAAGTGTGAGGTTGTCCATTTTGGAAAGACAAATAAGAATACGGAATACAGGGTTAACGGTAGGGTTCTTAGTAAGGTGGAGGAACAGAGGGATCTTGGGGTCTATGTTCATAGATCTTTGATAGTTGCCACTCAGGTGGATAGAGCTTGCAATAAGGCCTATGGTGTATTAGCGTTCATTAGCAGAGGGATTGAATTCAAGAGTCGTGAAGTGATGTTGCAGCTGTACAGGACTTTGGTTAGGCCACATTTGGAGTACTGTGTGTAGTTCTGGTCGCCTCACTTTAGGAAAGATGTGGAAGCTTTGGAGAGGGTGCAGAGAAGATTTACCAGGATGTTGCCTGGAATGGAGAATAGGTCATACGAGGAAAGGTTGAGAGTGCTAGGCCTTTTCTCGTTGGAACGGCGAAGGATGAGGGGTGACTTGATAGAGGTTTATAAGATGATCAGAGGAATAGATAGAGTAGACAGTCTAAAACTTTTTCCCCGGGTACAACAGAGTGTTACAAGGGGACATAAATTTAAAGTGAAGGGTGGAAGGTATAGGGAAGATATCAGGGATGGGTTCTTTACCCAGAGAGTGGTGGGGGCATGGAATGCGCTGCGTGTAGGAGTGGCAGCGTCAGAATCATTTGTGACATTTAAGCGGCAATTGGATAGGTACATGGATAGGTGCTTAAGCTAGGACAAATGTTCGGCACAACATCGTGGGCCGAAGGGCCTGTTCTGTGCTGTATTGTTCTATGTTCTATGTTCTAAAAGCAGGGAGAGCTGCTGGGAATGGGATACCGCAGGAAAGGTGCAGAACTAACAAAGTAAGTAACAGCACTTGACAGAATTCCATGATGTCTCAGTGTTGGACAGACATGTAATGACTAATCAGTGTTGTCACTGGATTAATAGAGGAGACACGGCAGCCAATTTTCATGCGATCAGCTCTCAATGTTTGCAACTATAGTAGGGCTAGTCCAGTCGATGGATAGTTATTGGTTACAGAGCACTGCAGGTGGGAATCCTGAGGTCCTATTCCAAGAAATAATTGCGTTTATGGAGGTTTAGTGCCTGGTAGAGATACACCAAAGGGAAATGGGAAAGGGCTGAACTGAAAAATCAGGAAAATTGCTTTCCAGGTTGGTTATCTGTAACCTGCCAAGCAAAGGGGAGCTGGAATTTGACTCAGTTGTGACATACAGTGTTTGGAGTAGATTGGCAATTGAAAAGGAAAGTCACAGCTGACGCATTGGGAAATCAGAGGCGATGATGCAGACATAATCTCCCAGCCTGTTTGAAAGATCCAAATGAAACATTCTCTGCAGGATTGTAGTGAGTTTAAAAGTACATAGTTGCTGCTTTCACTTATGCCAATCATGGCCTCAAAAAACAGCAAGCCATTCGTCATCATGAACAAAACATTGCAGTCATTATAAAGTTGGTATGAATCTTTCTAGGTCTGTATAGACAATGGGGTACACGAACCTCTTCATTTAAGGATAGGGGCACTGCCATTGCATGTCAAGAGCCCTCAGGAGGTAACTTGTTATTGTTATGCCTTTGAGAATAACCGAGTTGGAGAGAATCAACTGGCGGCTAATCTATCCTCAGGGATACAAGAACAAAATAAAAGCCTGGAAGTGGACACAACTGAGAGAAATAATCCCACTTCAGGAATGTGAGATGAAACAATCCTTGATCATTTTGGACAGTCGATTGACCTGTTGATTGTTTGGCTCTAACGCTGTCCTCAATGGCCATGTGGCATTACTCAGTGTGTCAGATTTCTAAAAAAAAGCGTCATTGTTCAACACTAAAGACTGGTAAATATCCAGCATCTCATTGTGTGATCGGATGTTCAATACACAGTGTTACTATAGCTGAATGTCCAAATATCAGTTCCTCATACTGTAGGTAGCGCATGACTAAAGCCGGTACACAGGCTGCTCACTGTGCAGTGTCCACTTATCTCTTGTCCTACTGTCACTCACTTCACATTGTAGATGTTGTAAATGTTATATTATTGTATACTATACACAGGCTGCACAAATCTGAATCCAAATATCAGTTGTCCCACACTTTGGACATTGTATTGCTGTAGATGGTAGACACATGCACACTGCTAAATGTCCACATGGTCATGTTACTTGAGATGGTATTCCCACTTCCAATTGTTCTCTTTACATTGGACAGTATTCCCACTTCCACATGTTATTTTAGACAATATTCCCAACTTAAAATCTTCCTTGAAATTTAAGAGTATTCGCATTTCTTGATGTTCCCTTTATTTTAGACTATACTCCAACATTCAACTCGTCCTGTATTCCTGTGTTAGACAGTATTCACTCCTCTATTATTTTGCACAGTATTCCTACTTCCATGCGTTATTTTGCCGAGGATTGCAACTTCCACATGTCTCTGTTAATGTGGAGGTATTGAAACTTTCACATTTTCTTTTTTAATATTCGAGGGTATTCCCACTTCCATGTGTGCCTGATATTTTAGGATGTATTCCCACATATTCGTAACGCATTCTTCCTGTTGTTTTTGGGAGTATTCCAAACACCTCACATTCTTTTCATTTCATATGGTGTTCTGATATCCATATTTTCCTTTTATTGAATATAGTTAAACCCATTCCACACATTCACATATTTATCTGTGCAGTACGATCTTCGATATGTCTCAGTTAATTTAGATAATACGCCCAGTTCAACACATTCCTTTTATTTTAATTAGTATTTCCATTTCCGTATGTTTCCTGCTATTTGAGATAGTATTCCCACTTGCACAGGACCATATTATTTTAGGCAATATTCCATTGTTGATACATCCCTGCAATTTGGTACAGTATTACCACTTCCATATGTTCCCTGCTAGTTTATGCAGTATTCGTATTTCCACATATTCCCCGTCATTTTGGACGGCATTTCCACTTCCTCATGCTGCTGTGCTGTTTGACTCTGTCAGAGAGAGATTTTAAAGCAGAATCTTGAGACCTGTGTGCAGCAGCATAAGTCCTCTTTATTCTGAGCTCCTTACCCATGCAGCATCGAAGAAGGTAATGGTGACAGACTCCAGGTCGCCACCCTTCCCATGAAGTACTGGACATTTACACATTCCATGATACCATGAGTCTATGCAACTTTCCATTCAGTACTTCCTAACTGCCCCCTCACTATTATTAACCTCTACATACATTTACCAGCTGCATCATACTGAGCGGGCGTTGTCTGTTACTTTGTGAAGCCGTGATTGTTTATTTTCTCAAGGTCATAATGACTCCGAAATGTTTTGCAATTTACAATGCTATCTGTCATCCCAGTTATCTTTTCCTGAGGTTAACTGTTTATACCGCTCACTGCAATCGTTCTATCCTTAGTGTTGTTATAGACCAGGCCAGATCCCAAAAAGCAATTCAAGAAAGTAGGTCAGACCCTAATGTTGCTCGTTGTTTTAAGCAGATGTAAAGTGGGTATTCCAGGAGAGAATTAGCTGGTCAAACCACTTACAGTCGAACAAAAGGGAATTTATTTACAAGATTACTGAATGTAACAGAAAGAACAGAAATCAGAACGTTGAATAATGTCTCCTAACTTAATGATGCTGTTCCAGATACTTGCACCAATCCACACAAACACCCCTTGGCACAAAAGATAAAGTCAAACATGCTCTTCCAGAATAGAAGTCAAAGAGATCAGCATGGACCTGCATTCTGGGTCCAGCAGCCTTTCTTCACACTACTGCTAACACCAAACCAGAGAAAGCTGAGCTGTGATAACTGGTCACTCCCCTTTCATTGTACAAATTCTTTTTTGTTTTAACTTGAAAACCTTCTGGCTGATGTAGTATCTGTTAGCTATAAATAAATTGGCCTTAAAGCCTTTCACTCTTCAGATTTTTGAGTGTCTGTCCTTTACAACCACTCTGACAAAGAAATGGAAAGGGCAGCATTCATTATGAAAGGAACAACTTCGCCACACCCTCTCCACTTTAAAAAAATGAACCATCAATATCCAAGGATTTCATCGTTTTAAAACCCTTTAAAATTTGTTGGCTCTTTAGCACACATATCTATTACATTGGCTATAAACATGCAGGCATTCGGTTTCAGTCTGTTGTACTCCTGCCACCGAATGTCTCTGTTTCCCATTATAGTCTTGACAATGCGTTGGCAATCACGTTTTCTTGTCCTGCCACATGCACAATTTTCAAATTGAATAACTGTAACAATAAGCTCCATCTAAACAGTCTCCCAAACTTCAATGGGTTATGATCAGTGCATATGATTGTCTCAGATGCGTCACTGGTAACATAAACATTGATATGTTATCATGCCAAAACCAAGCTCAAAGACTGCTTCTCAAAAGTCGAGTCTTTCTGCTGATGAATGTTCAGCTCCCTGTAGAAATACCTGACAGGTCTTTCTATCTTCTCCTCATCTTCTTGCAACAGCACAGCACCGACAACCAGATCATTTGCATCGATAGCCATCTTGAATGGTTTTGCATAATCGGTGTGGAGAATGCCGGGGCACAGCCGAACACAGCCATCAGCCTGTCAAATGCCTTCTGACAGTTCACTGTCCACTGAAATCTTTTGCCTTTCTTTAGCAATTCAGTGAGTGAAGCAGCCACATTGATAAAATTTGGTACAAATTTTCGATAAAATCCAGTGCTCTTTTTGTCGATGTTATGGGAAACTGCCCAATTTTCTTTGTTGTTGCATCCTATGGGGGTATTTTTCCGAGTCCAATACATGGTCCAGGAAGGTGACTTGGACAAATTCACTTTTAACCAAGTTTTTAACCAAGCCTCCCTTCCAAAGTAGATCAAACATATCTGATAAGTGTTGTAAATGTTCCTCCCATGTGTGTAAACGACACAGTTGATTACTGCAACAATGACCATATTGGTTAGTCTCTGAAATGTGGCTGGCGCCTTTTTCCTATGAAATGTCATGACTTTAAACTGATACAATCCATTCGGTGTTGTGAAAGCCGACGTTGCCTTCACTCTTTCTGACAGGTGCCTGCCAGTATTCTCTGACGAAGTCCAACTTAGTCAGATAAGTTGCTTGTCACACCTTCTCAATACAGTCTTCCAAACGCAGATTCGGATATGCATAAGTTTTTTGTAACTGCATTGACTGTATGACAGTTCACACATAACCATTGAGTACCATCTGGTTTTGGCAGAATTACTGTGGCTGAGATCCAGTCGCTGTAACTCACTTCAAATATTTCATCTTTTGAACCTGTGTGAACTCTAGAAGGTTACACCAATAAGGATGTTGCTTAATCGGAATAGTGTCTCCGACATCTACATCATGCATAATTAAGTGAGTAAATCCAAGCTTATCTCCACTTATCGCCCGATGTAAGGGTAATCACTCCTTCAGGTCATTTAGACTTTCCTCTGGAAGGTAGCACAATAAATTATCCAAATTTTTTCAACTTCCTCATTGTCCAATTTAAGTTGAGGAATGCCCAATTCAAAATTCTTTGAGGGAAAGTGAGGACTGCGGGTGCTGGGGCTCATGGTCAAGAGTGCAGTGCTGGAAAGGCACAGCAGGTCAGGCAGCATCCGAGGAGCAGGAAATTCGACGTGTTGGGCTTAAACTGCTGAATGTTTCCTGATGAAGGGCTTATGCCTGAAAAGTCAATTCTCCTGCTCCTCTGATGCTCCCTGACCTGCTATGTTTTTTTCAGCACTACCGTATAGACTCAGAATGCTCGGAACTTGGTTCTTCCCATTATGTTATAATCAATAACACATTCTCCTCTTGCTTTCCTTCCCTGTCGAAATACCTTTTGAGCCTTTTCACATGACACACTCTGTGAAATGTCTCTTGCTGTATGGAGTCCCTATCAAGTAGTGAACCTCATTCAATATCCTTTCGACTTGGCAAAGTCTATTAAACCTTGTTTTTAAAGGTTCACGTATCACTGGAAGTAACAGTAATACCTTATCCCCGATAGCAAAATCACGAACTTTTGGTTTCTTGTCTGCTTTCTCTTTCATTGTATGCTATGATACCTTTAAATGCCGCCTAGCTAACTTCCTAGCTCTAGTTAATCGTTCTCTAAAAACTTACACATAGTCTAGATATGTGGATTCTGAATTCCCACTTACCAATTTCTCTTTAAACAATTTTAACAGTCCTCTCACTACATGCCTAAAAATGAATTCAAATGGACAATTGAAATGGATTTGGACAATTCATTTGATACATCTTTGATCACAAAAAAGCAACAACAAAATTCCCTTCTCCGAATCATCTTGATAGTCTTGAGTATACTCCCTCGACGTGGTCTTCAGTGTCTGATGCCACCTTTCTAACGCTCGCTGCGATTTCGATGGTGCTCAGTAGATTTGAGTTGTTTCATTCCTAAGCTGTTATAACTTCCTTTCATAATGTTGGTGTGAACTTTGACCTGTGAACTGATTGTATCTCTGTCAGTAATCCATATCTATTCAAATAAAATTGAGTAATTCCTCCACATCCTTTTTTCCTGTGGTATTGTGTAATGGAACGGCCTCTGGATTCTCGTCCATACATACGCTATTGCTAACAATAACTAATTCCCACTTTTTATTTGAAGTATGAGATCTACGCAATCAATTGTGACACTTGTAAAAAGTTCCTCAAAAGCAGGAATAGGTCTTAATTGTGCATGTTTTATTAACATCGGTGGCTTTCCAATTACCTGACACATATGACATGTCTGGCAAAATTCAACTACAAACTTGTGCTGTCCAGCGATGTAAAAATGCTACTGCATTTTAGTTTGTATTTTCCTCACTCATAATGATGCCCAAGTTTGTGCGTCCCTTGCAACACCCCCTTCCTATATCCCACTGGCAATACGATTTGATGAACTTCTGTCCATTTTTCATTTGTCTGAATATGTGATGGCCTCCATTTCCTCATTAAGACATTTTTTTTTAAGATAATAACATTCAGAGATATATTTAGGTCCCTTTTCTGTATATTTGTTTTGATACAATTGCTTCAAGTTTCATCATTCTGCTGTAACTCAGATAATCTGAGCCAAAGATGTCTGCATTGTCATCTATCTGCTCCTGCTTTGTCTCCACCATCTGATCAAACAGGGTCTCTGCCAATTCCACTTCGACTTTCTTACCTGTACTCTTTGATCTCTCCTGTTTCAACTGGTGACTTTGTGACCTCGTTACCACACAGTCAGGTAACATTCCAGGATATGTGTCCTGCAAAAGTTCAGTTGCCTGAGTTTCTGCTTGCTTTTCAACCACAGTAGGCAGCACTCCTCCTGGTGAATCAGCCATTTAGTTATCAAGGACAGTTTTCTTTCCTGGATTTGAGAGTTTGCCCAATACTCCTACCACGAATTCTCCACTCTTCTCTGGACACTCAAACCTCACTTTATATAATTAAGCGTTTTTTTTGTCTCACTGCTAATTCCTGTAACCAGTAACCTTTCTGGGAACTTTTCTTAGAAGTACATATCTTACCATGTTGCAGCATCACAGACTGAGAGGATGCTGTGTCTCTTAATATTGTAACCTCTTTACCTGTTGTTCCAGGTTTGTGCAAATAAAATTGACCTTCGCAGTTATATGGTTTAAGAAGATCTGGCACTTCCTCCTTAACCAAACTCCAACGAGCTTGTATATCGTGGGTGCAGCTTTTTAGCATCCACTATACTTTCTGTTACCACTCCAACAAAATTCACTGGCTTATCCTTTTTTTTTTCCGACATCTGGTTTCCCAGTGCTTCTTATAACCCACCAACACTGATTTCATATGGCCTACTTTATTGCAGTGAAAACACCTGAGCTTTTTAACATCTCTATCCCCTTCAAGGGTTTCTTTATTTATCCTGTTGTAGGTTATCCTTATGATACTCACTGAGATCCAGCTTTGCCTTTCCACGTGAGGATTTATTTTTCCCCCTATTTCAATCCTTCATGGATTGAAATTGATTCTTGAAGAAAACTTTGCTTTGAGAAGCCAATTATAATCATCTGCCATTTCAGCTGCTAAACCTGGCGTTTTCACTCTCTGCTCTTCTGCACGAGGTCTCACTACGTCAAGAAGGGAATTTTTGAACTCCTGTCTAAGTGGCAATTTCTGAAGTTCAAACTCTATTTTTCTCTCTCTCCTCTCTCTCTCTTTCTTGTTGCTCTGCTTTTAAACATAATGTTTTTTGCATCTCACTCAATCTGCTTCATTTTCAATTGACTTGTAGCCATCTCTAAAGGTTCTGATGGTGTTTCCAACAAATGTAGATGCTGAGCTATTGCTGTAATTACCTCTCCTTTCCTCACGGAAGTAGACAGCTCCAACTCCAGCATGTCTGCTAATTCCAGCAGCTTGGCCTTAATCGCCTTTTGCAAAACCCCCCAACGTCACTTCTTCCAGCCCCAGAAAACTCTTGGTGCCTGAAAGAGCCATTGCTAGCCCAAGTACTGTTTAAGACAAGCAAAACCACCCCGAACAAAAGAAGCTAACACCTACCATTCGCTCCCTTTGAGTGCAACAACACAAATCCACAACTTGGAACGACAACCAAACGCCGAAAACAAACCGCAATCTCTTGTGGATCAGGCCAAATCCATCCAAACATTGCAGAAAGGTAGCCCAGGCATGAATATGCTAGTTGCTTTAACAGGTGAACAGTGGGTATTGCAGGAGAGAATCGGCTGGCCAAACCAATTGGTTATAAACAAAATAGAATTTATTTTCAAGATTACCGAGTGAAACTCAAAGAGTAGAAAAGAGAATACCGAATAACTTATCCTATCCGAAAATGCAACCGACGACCCCGAATTAATGATGTTGTTCCAGATACTTGCAACAATCCACATAAACACTCCTTGGGACAAAAGGTAAAATCAAGATAGCAGTCAGAGACAGAGCAGCATGGAGCTGCTTCTGGGTCCAGCAACCTTTCTTCACACTGCTGGTAAAAACAAACCAGAAAAATGCGGAGAGGGGAGTAATGACCATCCCCCTTTCATTGCACAAGGGTTTTTGTTTTCCCAAACTTCGAAGTTTTCCACCTGAGGCAGTATCAGTTAGCTATAAACAAATTGGTTCTAAAATCTTTCAGTCCTCCGATTTTTCGGTGTCTGTCATTTACACCTT